>NC_064921.1:307446211-308071211 GCF_023897955.1 Schistocerca gregaria
CAAGGTGTTACTATGATGATGATGATGATGATGAGTCCCATACATCTTATACAGAGCATAGGGGAATGACGCAGAAGACCCGCGGTGCCTTACTAGGCAAGGTCCTAGTGGAGGTGGTTTGCCATTGCCTTCCTCTGACCGTAATGGGGATGAATGATGATGATGAAGACGACACAACAACACCCAGTCACCTCGAGGCAGGAAAAATCCCTGACCCTGCTGGGAATCAAACCCAGGACCCCATGCTCAGGAAGCGAGAATGCTACCACGAGACAACGAGCACTATAGACGTACACATATTCATCAATCTATAATAGTGCAGTATGGAATAGAAAAAAGAATATAATCTGTAGAAGGCTTACCAGGGGTATAAACCACATCAGTCTTTGAGTAGTTTAATGTTGGTCCTCTTCTGTGCCAACCTCCTCATTTTGAAGTAGTACTTGCAAACTGTGGTTCAAGTATTAGCTGGATGTGTTCCTCTGTTTTCCTCTACAGTGTTTACTCTCTACAGCTTTCTCTAGCCCCATGGAAATTATTCCTTGATATCTTAACTGATGTCCGATCATCCTGTTCCTTCATATTATCAGTGTTTCCCACATATTCTTTTCCTCTTCTATCCTGCACAGAACCATCTCATTCCTTCCCTTATCAGTCCGCCTTATTTTCAATATTTCTCTGCAGCACAACTCAAATACTTCGAGTCACTTCTTTTCTGGTATTCCCACAGTTCATGTTACACTACTGAGCTGCTGTGGTCCAATCGTATTATTTCAGAAATTTATTCCTCAAATTAAGGCTTTGTTTTATAACTTACTTCTCTTGGCCAGAATCGCCCCTTTTCTCAGTGCTAGTCTCTTTTTCTTGTCCTACTTGCTCCATCTGTCATTATTTTGCTGCCAAGGTAGCAGATTTCATTAACTTCATCTACTTCGCAATTGCAAATTCTGGTTGTTGTCGTCGTGGTCTTCAGTCCTGAGACTGGTTTGATGCAGCTCTCCATGCTACTCTATCTTGTGCAAGCTTCTTCATCTCCCAGTACCTACTGCAACCTACATCCTTCTGAATCTGCTTAGTGTATTCACCTCTTGGTCTCCCTCTAAGATTTTTACCTTCCATGCTGCCCTCCAATACTAAATTGCTGATCGCTTGATGCCTCAGAACATGTCCTACCAACCGATCCCTTCTTCTAGTCAAATTGTGCCACAAACTTCTCTCCAATCCTATTCAATACCTGCTCATTAGTTATGTGATCTACCCATCTAATCTTCAGCATTCTTCTGTAGCACCACATTTCAAAAGCTTCTATTCTCTTCTTCTCCAAACTAATTATCGTCCATGTTTCCCTTCCATAAATGACTACACTCCACACAAATACTATCAGAAACGACTTCCTGATACTTAAATGTATACTCGATGTAAACAAATTTCTCTTCTTCAGAAACACTTTCCTTGCCATTGCCAGTCGACGTTTTATATCCTCTCTACTTCGACCATCATCAGTTATTTTGCCCCCCAAACAGCAAAACTCCTTTACTACTTTAAGTGTCTTATTTCCTAATCTAATTCCCTCAGCATCACCTGACTTAATTCGACTACATTCCATTATCCTCCTTTTGCTTTTGTTGATGTTCATCTTATATCCTCCTTTCAAGAAACTATCCATTCCGTTCAACTGCTCTTCCAAGTCCTTTGCTGTCATTGGCGAACCTCAAAGTTTTTATTTCTTCTCCATGGATTTTAATACCTACTCCGAATTTTTCTTTTGTTTCCTTCACTGCTTGCTCAATATACAGATTGAATAACATCGGGGAGAGGCTACATCCCTGTCTCACTCCCTTCCCAACCGCTGCTTCCCTTTCATGCTCCTCGACTCTTATAGCTGCCATCTGGTTCCTGTACAAATTGCAAATAGCCTTTCGCTCCCTGTATTTTATTCCTGCTACCTTCAGAATTTGAAAGAGAGTATGCCAGTCAAAGTTGTCAAAAGTCTTCTCTAAGTCTACTAGTGCAAGAAACATAGGTTTGCCTCTCCTTGATCTTGCTTCTAAGATTATTCGTTGGTGTCAGTATTGCCTCACGTGTTCCAACATTTCTGCGGAATCCAAACTGATCTTCCCCTGGTCGGCTTCTACCAGTTTTTCCATTTGTCTGTATAGAATTCGCGTTAGTATTTTGCAGCCGTGACTTATTAAACTGATAGTTCGGTAATTTTCACATCTGTCAATACCTGCTTTCTTTGGGATTGGAATTATTATATTCTTCTTGAAGTCTGAGGGTATTTCGCCTGTCTCATACATCTTGCTTACCAGCTGGTAGAGTTTTGTCATGACTGGCTCTCCCAAGGTTGTCAGTAGTTCTAATGGAATGTTGTCTACTCCGGGGGCCTTGTTTCGACTCAGGACTTTCAGTGCTCTGTCAGACTCTTCACGCAATATCATATCTCCCATTTCATCTTCATCTACATCCTCTTCCATTTCCATAATATTGCCCTCAAGTACACCGCCCTTGTATAGACCCTCTACATACTCCTTCCACCTTTCTGCTTTCCATCCTTTGCTTATAACTGGGTTTCCATCTAAGCTCTTGATATTCATACAAGTGGTTCTCTTTTCTCCAAAAGTCTCTTTAATTTTCCTGTAGGCAGCCTCTATCTTCCCCCTAGTGAGATAAGCCTCTACATCCCTACATTTGTCCTCTAGCCATCCCTGTTTAGCCATTTGCACCTCCTGTCGATCTCATTTTTGAGACGTTTATATTCCTTTTTGCCTGCTTTATTTACTGCGTTTTTATATTTTCTCCTTTCATAAATTCTGGTATTTAGTTTTTTACTGTTTTCATTTCCGTTACTTCTCATTATTTTCGTCCCTCTTCGATTTACTCTCAATCTATATTCTGCACTCTTTAAACCGTTCATTTCATTCAGCAGATACTTCACTTTCAGTGAGGATAGCAATATCATCAGCGAATCTTATCACTGATATCCTTTCACCTTGAATTTTAATTCCACTCTTGAACCTTTCTTTTATTTCCGTCATTGCTTCTTCTATATATAGATTCAACCGAAGGGGCGTAAGACTACACTCCTGTCTTACTCCATTTATAGCTCGAGCACTTCATACTTGGTCTTTTAATCTTATTATTCCTCCTTGGTTCTTGTACATATTATATGTTACACATCCTTCCCTATTGCTTACCCCTATATTTATCAGACTTTCTAACAGCTTGCACCATTCTACGTTGTCGAATGATTTCTTCAGGTCGACAGATCCTATAAACGTGTCTTGATTTTTCTTTTGTTTTGCTTCCGTTATTAGCCACAACGTCAGAAATGACTCTCTGTTGCCTTTAACTTTGCTTAAGCCAACCTGGTCGTCATCTAACATATCCTCAGTTCCCTTTTCCGTTCTTCAGTATATTATTCTTGTCAGCAACTTGTATGCATGAGCTGTTACGCTGATCATGAGATAATTGTCTCACTTTCTAGCTCTTGCATGTTACGTACTGTGTGGATGATATTATCTGAAAGTCAGATGGTATATCGCCGACTCATACATTCTACAGACCAACGAGAATAGTCTTCTTTTACGCTTACTCACAATAATATCTATCCCTTCTGCCTTATTTGATTTTAACTCTTTCAAAGTTCTTGTAAATTCTTTTTCTAATACTGCACACCTCTGTCTTCCCTATCGACGCTAGATCGATTTCTTTTGTCACGTAAGTAAGTTCCCCTCATAGAGGCCCTCAATGTACTCTTTCCATCTACCTTCTCTCTCCTCTGCATTTAACAGTTATACACTCCTGGAAATTGAAATAAGAACACCGTGAATTCATTGTCCCAGGAAGTGGAAACTTTATTGACACATTCCTGGGGTCAGATACATCACATGATCACACTGACAGAACCACAGGCACATAGACACAGGCAACAGAGCATGCACAATGTCGGCACTACTACAGTGTATATCCACCTTTCGCAGCAATGCAGGCTGCTATTCTCCCATGGAGACGATCGTAGAGATGCTGGATGTAGTCCTGTGGAACGGCTTGCCATGGCATTACCACCTGGCGCCTCAGTTGGACCAGCGTTCGTGCTGGACGTGTAGACCGCGTGAGACGACGCTTCATCCAGTCCCAAACATGCTCAATGGGGGACAGATCCGGAGATCTTGCTGGCCAGGGTAGTTGACTTACGCCTTGTAGAGCACGATGGGTGGCACGGGATACATGCGGACGTGCATTGTCCTGTTGGGACAGCAAGTTCCTTTGCCGGTCTAGGAATGGTAGAACGATGGGTTCGATGACGGTTTGGATGTACCGTGCACTATTCAGTGTCCCTTCGACGATCACCAGAGGTGTACGGCCAGTGTAGGAGATCGCTCCCCACACCATGATGCCGGGTGTTGGCCCTGTGTGCCTCGGTCGTGTGCAGTCCTGATTGTGGCGCTCACCTGCACGGCGCCAAACACGCATACGACCATCATTGGCACCAAGGCAGAAGCGACTCTCATCGCTGAAGACGACACGTCTCCATTCGTTCCTCCATTCACGCCTGTCGCGACACCACTGGAGGCGGGCTGCACGATGTTGGGGCGTGAGCGGAAGACGGCCTAACGGTGTGCGTGACCGTAGCCCAGCTTCATGGAGACGGTTGCGAATGGTCCTCGCCGATACCCCAGGAGCAACAGTGTCCCTAATTTGCTGGGAAGTGGCGGTGCGGTCCCCTACGGCACTGCGTAGGATCCTACGGTCTTGGCGTGCATCCGTGCGTCGCTGCGGTCCGGTCCCAGGTCGACGGGCACGTGCACCTTCCGCCGACCACTGGCGACAACATCGATGTACTGTGGAGACCTCACGCCCCACGTGTTGAGCAATTCGGCGGTACATCCACCTGGCCTCCCGCATGCCCACTATACGCCCTCACTCTAAGTCCGTCAACTGCACATACGGTTCACGTCCACGCTGTCGCGGCATGCTACCAGTGTTAAAGACTGTGATGGAGCTCCGTATGCCACGGCAAACTGGCTGACACTGACGGCGGCGGTGCACAAATGCTGCGCAGCTAGCGCCATTCGACGGCCAACACCGCGGTTCCTGGTGTGTCCGCTGTGCCGTGCGTGTGATCATTGCTTGTACAGCCCTCTCGCAGTGTCCGGAGCAAGTATGGTGGGTCTGACACACCGGTGTCAATGTGTTTTTTTTTCCATTTCCAGGAGTGTATGTGTTAACTTCACTGGTGCCAACCTCTGCCAGTAACAAAATGTCGTCAACTTATCGTTTCTAATAGATTCTTCTTTCTTTTGCTGTGGAAACCAGCCAAAAAATTTACATTCTAAATCTTTCACGAACATATCAGAAATACCAGCTAGGTTATTACCCGTCCCGAGTCCATTTTTTAATAATGTATTTTGTCATTGAAAGTAAAAAAAAATGTCCTAAGCAAGAACAAAATCTGGAAGTTCAATTAGTGCTGCACATTCCGCAGTAATTATCTAGCATATAGTGCTTTACGTATTTACTTCGTTTTCTTACACTGTGCGTATTACTCCCGTTTTTTCTGGACTTTTCTCTGTTTCTGTAACATACTTCATTAACTAATTAATTCTGTTAATTGACTGTTACGGTATTTTATCATTATTTTCTTGGAACTGTGCTTCGCAGTGTACGATGGGCTCACTGCGGGTAAGTCCGTCTGACAACTCCTCGCGGATGCGGCATTCTGCCGCTCATGTTAGCAGAGGGCGTTAGCTACATATTACAGTCCGTTGTTCCATCCATTTCGCATCTTTACTTATTTGTTTTATCATTTTCATGTGATTCTATCAACTCCTTAAGCTTTTCCTCATGTTTTTTTCTTTATTGCACTTCGGGGGGGGGGGGGGGGCGGTGATAAAACGACGACACTGTAAAAAACTAAAATGGCGAGAAGTTGTCGAATTAGAAAAAAACACACGCCGTTGACGATGCTAATGTAGACACACAGTAAGTAGACAGGCACAATTAAAAAACATGACAAGAGCCTGGTTTCTGAAGTTAAAATCTTTTGGGTTATTAGGCCGCGTCATGTTTCTTCTAAACTGTTCGACGTTTCGACCCCTCTACTGGGATTTTCCTCGGGATCTTTTGGTGTCCACAACTGCTAGAACTCTGGTTTCCGTTCGCATGAGATAAGAAAAACAACTAGCGACAGTATTGTGGCTGTTTACAACACTGACAGGGAACACACAAACTGAACATTTACTTTAAGCTGCACTATAGAAGCGACACGGCGGCAGATGGGGGCTGGGGGAGGACCCGGACCGATGAGGGGGAGGGAGAGGGGCAGGGGGAAAGAGGGGGAGGTGAGGAATAGGGGGGGTACCGATGGAGGGAGAGGACACAGAAAAGAAGGGGGGCAGAGCGGACACAGAAGGAGGCAGTGGAGGGGAAAGCAAAAGGACTCGGGGTAGAGGTCAGAGAGAGATGGTAGGCCGTGAAGAAACAGGATGGAAGGGGAGGGGGGAGGGAGTGTCTTCTTGTATGTCACTACAATTTTATCTAAAATTCGCCCCAAGAACGTACCTGAATAATTCTCACTTAACTAATTAATACAACTACAGTCGTGTTCTAATTTATTGCATGTTATAACTCTTACGATTTTATCACCTGGTACCTGGTAAGCCTACTATAGACCTTACCGACTGTATTCTTTCTATTTCACGTCGCACAGTTATGGATTGAAGAATGTGTGTACGCCTATAGCAGCGACATCTGGCGAGCTCGCGACGCAAACATTTCGTGGCTATTGAAAAAATGCTATTGAAAAAACTCAAAATGTAAATGTAAAAAAATAAGGATGGCATTGGGCAACATCAGTTCAATGACAGAATACTGAACTTAACAAGTATTGTACTCAGTGACGACGAAAACACTTTGCTCAATAGCGGTCCACAACATAACATCACGCCAAACGTTTGTGAGGAAAATATTAAGCGCATAATAGTTGAGACTAAAACGGTATGCGTTGCAGCGAAGTTAACGAAACTAGAAATTGCAAACAGAGCCGTTAAAGTCAATAAAACTTTATCAGTTCCAAACAGTTCTTGTAAAGGTGTGAAGCTTGAGAGTCGTACTTTTAAAAAAACGAAATACAAGGGTAAAGAAAGAGAAGGCAATGGTCATTCGAGCAGACAAGGGGAATACGGCAGCTCTTATTGTATGAAGATGAGTACGGAAGAACACTTTGCAGAAAACTATGTAATAGAAATTTATGGAGATCCAACTTGGAAGTTTCAGACTGGTTTTTGTAGGAAGATAGACAGCTCCCAGTTTCTTCTTAACGATTATGATAAGAAATAACTTAAAAAGCTTCCCCAGCTTACACCTCAAATCAGAATTCACGAAGATGGAAATCCAGTTCGTCCGACTATGATGTCACCATGCTATAAACTAAATAAGTTTCTTAACGATAAATTTAAATCAATTTCATGTTCGACACTTATTTTGGGGTTAATAACAGTTCCGAACTTGCAGATTCTACCAGGGATATACATATACCAAATACTGCGGCATTAGCATCCTTGGATGTAAAAAGCCTTCACAATGCCCCGATAAAAGAAACTACTTAAATTATTAGACGTAAGCTGCTATCCCATAACAAGATCAGTAATTCAGAGTGTACAGAACTAATGGAATTTCTAGATTTTGTTTTAGCTTAGAGTTGTGTTTACTTTCAATCACCAAATATATTACCAAAAAGATGAGCTTGGGATGGGTAATAGCCTAGCTGATACATTAAAAGATATTTTCGTGAACGATTTAGAATGTAAATTTTTTGCCGAGTTTCCACAGCTAAAAGAAAAAAATCCATATATTATGTCGACGACATTTCGTTATTGACAGAGGATGACACCAGTAAGGTTAACACATTTGCCCAAGCAAGACGCAACGTGCACACTAAAATAACTTTCACTACTGAACTTGAAAAAGAGAACTCCATTAACTAACTCGACCATACAGTTACGAAAGTTTTCCATTTTCAGAAACCTGAAAGTTCAGATATCATCAATGCCAGTTCATTCCATCCTCCGCGATATAAAATACCTTTCTTCGTCTCTGTGATGCAACGGCTCCTTCGTCCACATTTGACCGAAAGTGAAATAAATAAAGAACTGCAATACAGCAATAAATAATGGTTTTTGTTTAAATGACGTCATGGGTCTTTACAATAGGCTAAAGAAACGTATAACAAACAGTAGGCGGACGCACTTTAACCGAGATAATAGAATCAATAAAGAACGAATGAAAACCTTTCCAATGAAGTTTCACGACAAATCTCCAGAAAATAGAGAAATGTTTCAGAAAATCTAACGTTAAATGTGGCTTGCAAATTAACAACACCCCAAAATTGCGAGTAAAACATGAACTAAAAAGGGCTTGTGACAAATCTGATAGGTCTGGAGTATAGAGGATTGATTTTAATAACCGTGATAAGTGTCATATCGGCCAAATCAGACGCAGTTCCAACGTCAGGTTTAAGGAGCATTCCCAGCCGCCTAAGAAAACTCGTTATTGGACAGAGACATTCTGAATGATCTTTGGTTTGTGCGGCGCTCAACTGGGCGGTCATCAACGCCTGTACAAGCCCAAATTTTTACACAATCCAATCTAACCACTGTACTGAATAATGATGATGATGAAATGATGAGGATAACGCAAACACACAGTCCGCGGGCAGGGAAAATCCCGAACCAGGCCGGAAATCGAACCCGGGTCCTATGGACCCAGAGGCAGCAACGCTGGGCACTAGAATAATATTAGTACCATCTACACGCTGCGGAAAGACTGTGCACTCAGCTTGTGAGAAGAGTGAAACATAACGCGAAAAAAACAAGAGCCAGCAGAAGTTCACAATAGGCAGAACGATTTTATACCCAATGCCTACTTTGCTTCGTTTGACAATGTTTTACTTGTGTAAGTAGGCTGTTTAGGTTTGCTTATTGGTAACGCCACATAGCGCTCTGTATGAAAAATCGCTGGCTGTGCTGTGCGCAGTCTGTGGCTAGTTTGCATTGTTGTCTGCCATTGTAGTGTTGGGCAGATGGATGTTAACAGCGCGTAGCATTGCGCAGTTGAAGGTGAGCCGCCAGCAGTGGTGGCTGTGGGGAGAGAAATGACAGAGTTCTGAAATTTGTAAGACTGGATGTCATGAACTGCTACATATATTATGACATTTGAACACTATTAAAGTAAATACATTGTTTGTTCTCTATCAAAATCTTTCATTTACTAACTATGCCTATCAGTAGTTAGTGCCTTCAGTAGTTTGAATCGTTTATGTAGCTGGCAGTAGTGGCGCCCGCCGTATCGCACTAGTTCGAGTAACGAAGATTTTTGGTGAGGTAAGTGATTTGAGCAAGGTATAGGTTAATGTTAGTGAGGTCCATTCTATTGTAGGGATTTTTGAAAGAGATTGCGTTGCGCTAAAAATACTGTGTCAGTTTAAGCACAGTCTTGTATAATTTTTGTAAGGGGACGTCTCACTTTAATCACTGAACGCCTCTCATATATATCTTGCCTTTGTTTTTACCTAGTATATAGCGCTTTACATATTTACTTCGTTTTCTTACGTTAAGCGTATTACTTCTGTGTTTTCTTGCCTTTTCTCTGTTTATGCATTATACTTCATTAACTAGGTAATCTTGTTAATATGCTGGTACCGTGTTGTATCATTATTTTCTGGGAACGCTGTGTCGCAGGGTATGAGGGGCCATGTGGCGGTTTGAGTTCCTCTGAGCACTTCTTGCCCATGCAGCTTTCTGGCGCTCATGTCAACAGAGGGTGCTGACTACTTACTACAGTCTGTTGTGTCATCTTTCCGTACTTGTTTTATCATTTTCATTTTATTCTGTGAATTCCGTGAGCTTGTCCTTGCGTGTGTCAATATTTTTTATCTAAAATTCACAGCAACAGCTTATCAGAATTAATGTCACTTAAATATTTTCCTTTATAACAATCTAACTTGTGTGCTGCATATTATTACTGTTAGGAGTTGTACACCTGGTAAGTTTACTACATACTTCACCGATTCTTTCTGTTCCATATCGCTGTTTTTGATTGTGAAGAATGTGTGTTCGCCTACAGTAGCGACATCCTGTGTGCTTGCGACACAAAAATTTTGTGACTGCTGTACGCAGTTTGTTTTTTCTAGAGCAGTGCTTTTAACAAAATGACTCTAGTACATACAATATTTCACACTCGTATCACGTTGCTGAACTGGTTTTGTGTTTATCTTTTGACCGTGCCACTTCGGCTTCATTAGGACTTGTTTTTGAAACAGGTATGCCTCATCATTGTTAAAGCACGTAATTTTCACATGTACGTCAGTAATACTTGTCATTATCACCTATTTTGTTGTGCTAAGCTGGAGACAATCCACTAGCTGTATTTGTGTTTTTCCCATGTTTTTCTGCAGGTATGAAGATGGCAATTGCTGACCGAAATCGGTAGTGTGAGCACCTAATATTTTTTTCCTAATAGTGCTACTGATAGGAGAGTGGTATTATCAGTTAACTGTCCTGCCAGTTCACGCGGAAAAATTTTGTCACAGTACATTACTTATTGAAATCTCAGGTTTAGAATCTGTAACAACTTATAGCCATAGACATGGCACAAAGTCATCCTTTCGGCATTGCATATACGTGTAGGGCAGCTGGACGTGTTATTAGATCTCTGCAGACGAATGATGTGACAAAACGACAGCAACTGTCAGAAAATTCGCGAGAAGCAGCAACTAAAAGTGAAACATTTATGTCGTAGTCTTCCTTAACATGTACATTATTTTCATGAAATAGCACCACGCCCGTACATACTGATGTCTCCCAAAGCAAAGAACAGTATTGCCAAAAGGAAAGTAAAATCCATGCCTTAACCTTGCATAACTTTTCTAGCAGCATAGCTGATGATAGTCACCCTGCATGTCTCCTGTATGATTGCCAACAAGCGTCGTGTTATCTAACTGCAGATCAGCGCTTACTTAATAGATGAGAAATAGTAATAACCCACTTGCACGTACGACATAAAAAAGCGATAACTTTATTCCATAACCATAGAACGGTGGTCAGACCTCAGTTGAATAAAAAGCACATAGGGAAACGGAATTGTAGTTGTTCTCACTTAGTCACTATGAAAAAGTTAGTAGTTGTGGAAACCCAAAAGAAGCGTTAGTAGGCCTCCATCCAGGAAAATGTTGAACAAAAAGTGGCAAGAGACATTCAGAAGCAGGGAAGGAGCTTATGCACAAACATATTCTCTGCTAGAAGTGGTCATTCGTATGGTAAATTCTGAGGTTCCTGAAGCTTCAGAACCTTCGTTTCAAGCCTGCGCTTGCATAACAGCTACGTCGTGAAGTATCTGCATCATCAATAATACACCATCTTCGCCGTGTGCATTTGATGAAGACAAACAGACTGACCATAAAATTTTCTGTTAATTTAATCGGTGTGATTCCACCAATTAGTTACTGTAATATTGTATAAAACTGACCTGTCATTGAAACTGTCTGATGAATTGCAAGGTATACTGCTATAGATGTTTTAGTCAATATGAATACCCGAATTTAACAATGAGGCCTGTATACTGTTGTATGAAATTTGCATCAGATTTAACATGTTAATTTGACTCTATTGCGTTATTATACAGCATATTAGTGCTGGCTGTAGGAGCCCGTGTCACTAAAAAAATTACAGCACTACACATAATCGTTGCTATTCTTAGTCTCTGTTCTTAGTCTCCTGATTCTTTTTTTTCCGACACTCCGTATTTGTGTGTTGGTTCTCAATATGTTGTGAAGGATGTCTGGTTGACTGTTAAAAAGCCACACACATCGCTAATCTTTCGAAGTAAACCAAATTCATACATAAATAAGTAACTTAAGGTAAACGCTTAGCTGACTTTCCCTTGTGCGGTAGACTGACGACCTTAGAAGCTCAGAGCCATTTGAACCTTGTGCGGTAAATAAAAGACACACACTTAAAACGTAAAAGATTTGCAAGTAGATCAGGGTAACGGACAAGAAGGGCATTCAGAAGCACGCAAGGACGCTTATCACTTGTAGGTATGAAACTGCAAGCAGCTTAACTGTGAGGACATGATAATTCACCCATTAGTGGCGATAAAGCAGCCCTCAGCGTAAGTATCAAATCCAGTAGACGACAGCAACGATAAACTGGCTGCCTGCCTTCAGGTACGGCATTGTACAAAATGTAACGAGAAGGCAAACTCGACATCAGTTGGCTGAGGTAGTGTCAGAAGGAAGGAAAGATTAGCCTAAGACGAAACGGAGACACAGTCCAGCTTTACAAGGGTACATGTAGAGATTGGCCATAGCTTTGTTCATAGAGCTGTCTGATAACCCGCCTTAAGTGCTTTACATCTACAAAGACTGGGCAAAAATATGGAAACACCACAAACACAGCATGCATAATACGGAGTAGAAAACTCGATGGCATTCAGTACAGGTTGTCTTGTATGGTTTTCAAGGGAATCTCATACAACTCTTCCTGCAAAATAGTGATAAGTTCTCGTAGCAACGAAGGAGGTAGATAGTGATCACGCATCCTTTGCTCCAAAGCAACTACATAGGCTCAATAACATTGCCATCTGGTGACTGTAGTGACCAGGATGTTGCCACACTTCATCCTCGCGTTCACAAAATCAGTTCTGAGCGATACGAGGTGTGTCGTATTGGAACACAGCTTCAGCACTGGGGTATCAACAGTAGTGTGCCGTGGGACAGACCTGATCAGCCAAAATAGTCACATTAACGTTGGTAGTAAAGCGACCTTGCAGAGTAATTATGGGGCCCCTTGGGATATCTCTGCCAAAATCATTACCGAACCCTCGTCATGTTTCACTCTCTAGACGTAAACTCTGCCAGAAATTGGAAACATGTGAAACTAGACCCATCCGACCAATTGGCTTTCCTCCATTACTCCATAGTCCAGGTTCTCTGGTTTCGGCACCACGTTTTCCTGCTAAGGACATTTCCATCACTGCTGTATGGCTCCGCAACTCCAGATTTCTAGGATTTCAGCTGGCCCTGCAATTTCCAGCTTCTGGAGCTCCCTCCGTGTTGTTTGGGTACTGACAATATAGAACTACAGAGATTTTTTCAGCTGTGTTCCGTTTATTTTCCGTCACAATCCATTTCAGCATCACTTAGCATGCACTTTAGTCTGCGCTGTGACTTAGCAGGTTGCTGTTCTTCCGCTTTGCTCGTTGTTTGGTATAAACCTTCGATATGATTCTCTAGAGCCACCGAACACTTCGGCTCTCTTGGTTACGGAAGCGTTCACTGTACGAGCACCAACAATTTTCCAACTTTCAAACACACTTACGTCCAACACATTGGGCTCACGACTATATAGAATACTATTCTGATCATGGCTGACTTTTGCAACGTCTTGAGGACATTGCACAGGTACAACAATGCAACCTGCAGCCTTGACTATCATCTGAATTAATGTTCAAGCATGCACTTCTGGCGGAATGTCCATATTGTTGGCTAACCTTATTCATCCACACGCCGCAAGCGTGTGGCAGAGGTTACCTCAGAGGCCACTATTACATCACCTTTTCGCTTTTGATTCGAAAATGGTGCGTAGAAAGAACGACGTACATCCCAAATCTCTCTCTCTCTCTCTCTCTCTCTCTCTCTCTCTCTCTCTCTCTCTTTCTCTTTCTTTCTCTCTTTCTCTCTCTCTCTCTTTCGTTATGCTAATTTCCAGAGAAGTTTGTGGGTGGTAATAATACGTGACCTGAATCTGCCGAGAACGTTCGCTCTCGGAGCTTGAACAGCAAACCATAATGTTCACTGGCGTTGGTTGAAAATTTCACTGACGCTTGCAAAGCGAACCTGCGCAAATGCGTGTTTCTTCTTTGTGTCTTCTCCATTTATTCTAACTGGTAAGAGTCTCAGATTGCTGATCAGTGCTAAATAACGTATCGACCGACCGTTGTGTATGCTACTTCTCCTTGAGTGGATAAAATTTCCTCAGGTCCTTGATCGAATCTCAGCCTGGTGTCTGATTTTCTTGCAACTAATTTTATGCAGTCGTTCCATTTTATGTATCTCTGTCTATGGAAACCACGAAAAACCTAAATGAGAATGGCTGCAAGGCGTTTGAATAGCACCCGTCCGCAGTTACAATTCTTGTTTTGAACGATGCGCCCAGTCATCCCCTGTATGTAACAATATGTTTACTGCTCCAGCAAGCGAAATACACTTTACATTTGCGCATTTATTTTCATTCTCCGAGACAAGGTATTGGATAGACAAAATTTGATGCTCAGGAAATAAGAGTGGCTGCATGTTCCATTTGCAAAGATTAACAATATGTAGCTCCATTTCTGCATAATCTCACTTTCTAGTTTCTTGAGGTGGAGGAGGAGAAGAAGCAAGATAAAGACTTTTGGTTAATGCTCTATCGAAAAAGGGGTCACTGAAGATGAATCAACTGGATTCTGGCTCGTAGGATTTCAGTCGCGACGTTTGTGAATACATACACCAAAAGTTATATTTTCTACAACTGCCATTGATGACGGTTCAGAACCGAAACCGGTAGTAAAATAAAATAACATTATTACAGAAAGTTCAGTGCTATGCATTTTGAAAACCAGCCCAGCTGCTTATCACTGTGCCCCCTCATTCTATCGTAATTGTTCTGTATTCTTGTAAATGTTTAATGCTTACTAAAAAATTCCTTAAGTTCACTTAGCTCCTGGTAACCTTTCCTACCTTTATGACTTCATGTCACAAAGATGTCGGACGAGACTTGTGTACACGAAATCCTCTGGCGATAAGATATATTTTTATCAAGGTGTGACGATTCGAGTTCACTCTCCATTCAAATGTGAAGTTGTTAATTATATGGTGAAATATTTTGCTGTAGCTGCCGGGTGTGAAGTCACTCAGTAAGTGTGAAAGAGGTTCTGCGAAGCAAGTGGTGTCCATTCATTCCACTCTCTGAGGCGTGTAGTTTTGAGGATCAAAGAGAAGACGCTCATTCTATAGGTATCACCTGAAGATTGCGGAAGGTACGCTGTCGAAATATCTTGTTACGAAAACAACTGTATTCAGCTGGACACCCGAGAACATTAAGAGCAGCTGATTCCTCGGAAAATCTTAAGATCACGTTACCATGACAAATATTCAAATACTTTAAAATACATTTTGGCGTTACTATTTTCAACACGTGCTGGAATCTGATAAAAGGTCTTCCAGTGATTCAAAACTCCTGTGATGTAGAAATGATTCCAAACACGTCATTTATTATAATGAGACAATCATTTATTATGATAAGACGAAGTACGGTAAACACACACACACACACACACACACACACACACACACACACACACACACAGTGAAAGTTCTGTAGATTGGTCGTTAGAGCAAGGCTGAAGGTCCAATCAGTGCCTCCCCACTCAAGTCATACAGCGAAGATCGCTGGAGACTTCCACGTTTGATAGAAACTACAGAACACCACTTCACAGAAACAAGATGACAGTTTGAGATTCATTTTATCACCTAGAGAAAATTTAATTCACCTACGACAGAAGTAGCTTCTAAAGCCCTCAGTAAGTTGAGTGTTCAGCATTGGCAGAATGCGATCCTTACCGAATATCATACAGATACTGTATATGATTATGGCACAAATACTTTAGATTTGCGTCAAATTAAACTATACGGTTTCAGAAGCCTTTTCAAGTTCAGACATCTATAACGTATATATGGAGACTGAAGCGACGAATGAAAATTCGTACCAAGGCCAGGATTCGAACCTGGGTCTCTGATCACTAGGCAGATGCGCTACCCACTAGGGTGGGAGGTATCCTAGGATAATACGTGTGCGAGTGGGTGTGGGCTGAGAATATAACATTCCAACACATTTCCTCTTTTCCACATTTCTCGTCAACATCTTGTTGACAATAAATTGTAGAATCTGTTACATTTCTCCGAATGGTAATTACAAAAACAGTGCTGAGGCGTTCCCGCGTTATATTTTGTTAACGGATGAAGTGTCGTTTACAAATCACAATGTACACTACCGGTGAGCTGAAAATAATCAATGATATTGGTGTCAATGTGTGATGCGGTCTTCCCAAGAATCCCTTCATTGGTGCCTGTTTTATTTATACGAGTCTAAATAGTCACGTGTACCTTCAATTACTAACAGATACGCTACCGCAGTAATTGTAAGACGTCCCACAAGACCTCAGGCAATCCGAGAGATACCAACGTCAGTAATGGTTCGCCCATTCCACGCAGATAATTACAGACGTTCTAAACCTAATACTTGGTGATCGCTTGCTCGGTCGCTCACAGAAAATGGGTTGCACACTCACCAGACGTAACACATTTGGACCACAAACTGATAACTTGATACGACACAGTAATAAACCCATGAGCTACACATCCAAATTATGTGTTTGCTAACACTTGGTACAGTACGCTAAACTTATGTGGAATTACTTCTTCTGACGGGAGGTAAGCGGTCTGCGGTCCTGTTATCCTGTTAGTATTTAGTCAAGTTACTTATTTTTTTTGTCGCATAAATCTTCTGCCAAGACTCTTTCCAACGTTACTGAAAAAGGATAAAAAAACTAAAGTCAGTGACATATTTCGGGTGCTATTAACGTTAAAAATTAGTTGCATACGCTATATAATTCGGTGCAGTGTTCGATTACAGCTTAAAGAAAATTGCATCTCGACGTATTCACGTCTGCTGAAAATATTTGTGGTGATTGTTTCAGCTGCATGATTCAGTACCTCTTACATGGAGTTCGAAGACAACATATATTAGGAATTGTGTCCAGTTTAGACAGAGGGCAGCATTGATACGTTTCCCATAGTCAGTCCAACCTTCGGAGTTTCCCGAAGACTGTATTTTCGAATCCACTTCCGAGCATCGGTCGTAACCATACACGGATTTACCAACATAAACACGACACTCTCGGAAACTGTTAGGTCTACAGGTTTGCTTCCGCCGTTTTCCAATAGATGGCAGTAGCTGCAAGTGATAGTACAGGTGGTAGTTCGTAAGTGTTATGCAGTAAGCTTATGGATCATGATTCATGATTGCATCATGAAGGTATTCTCGATTGATTGTGTCAACTTACGAGCACAGTCATTGTCATTTGCGGGAGTTTATAATTTTATGCTTTAACGTGATGAAATCTGCTGCTACTGATGGGTACGACTTGTGGTGAAGCACCTAGTAATGAAAGAATGTCCATAGAATGGTTTCAACGTTTTAAGAACTGTGATTTTGACGTCGAAGATTGGCATGATGGTGCAAGAAAGAAGTTTATTTGAAGCTACTGAAACTGACGGAAACGATCACAGGAGATCGTTATCGATAGTAACTGATGCGTTTGAACAGAGCACTGGAACAGAAGCGGCTGCAATACGTGAAAAGGTGATTTTTGTAGCATGGCAATACTCGACCCCGTGTTTCAAAACCCGTCAGAATGTACTTGGAAACATTAAAATGGAAAGTCCTACCCGATGCACCGTGTTGTTCAGACATTTCTCCCTCTGATTACCGCCTTTTCGGCCAGTGGTTGACCAGCTCTTCCGGACACATGAACAAGTGCAAAATTGCATCGATTCATCGATCCCCTCAAAAGACGCCCAATCCTTCCGCCGCAGGATTCGTGTAACGGGAGGAAGTAGAGGCCAGTGATAGCCAATACTCTGAATCGTAATTTTTTGGGAAGTCTTCGCAGTAAAGTCATGAATCTCGATGAAAAAAAGGCGGAAGCAAAGTTGTAGACCTAGTACATTATACTAGAGAGAATGCGAAACGAGTTCATTGAAGTCTGATTCAGTGCCGAAGAAAAGCAAAGATCCACGTTCTAGTCCTAATGGGCTAATTGGGACCGAGCGATCGTCGTGTTATCGCCGCCAGTGGCATCATTTGGATGCCGTGTGAAGGACATGGAGTCGGCACACCGTTTTCCCCGTCGTTGTCGGGTGTCCTGACCTTGGAACTGCTACCTGTCGATCAAGTGGTTCCTCAACTGGCAACACTAGGATGAACGGACCCCATTACTGTCATCCTACAGAGGACACTTCCCTGGCAGTCAGGCAAGCCTGCCACTGAGTTGTGGAGGCGGACCGGTGACGAAGAAGAATACCGGTTTATGTTTCGGCGGAGTGTAACGTGGCGTAACGCGTTTAACGGTCGGCGCCCGTAAGGCTCGCGTTAACTGCACGTCGCTTGTTCTCAGCTGTTTAACGTCCGTCGTTAGGATGAGACGTCTGCTGCAAAAATAATTTATGGACGTTCCGAACTGCACTTCTGCAGCCGTTAATATCCTAAGGAATATACGGGTTTTTCGGCTCATCATCATCATTTAAGACTGATTACGCCTTTCAGCGTTCAGTCTGGAGCATAGCCCCCTTATAAAATTCCTCCGTGATCCCCTATTCAGTGCTAACATTGGTGCCTATTCTGATGTTACACCTATTACTTCAAAATCATTCTTAACCGAATCCAGGTACCTTCTCCTTCGTCTACCCCGACTCCTCCTACCCTCTACTGCTGAACCCATGAGTCTCTTGGGTAATCTTGCTTCTCCCATGCGTGTAACATGACCCCACCATCTAAGCCTGTTCGCCCTGACTGCTACATCTATAGAGTTCATTCCCAGTTTTTCTTTGATTTCCTCATTGTGTACACCCTCCTGCCATTGTTCCCATCTACTAGTACCTGCAATCATCCTAGCTACTTTCATATCCGTAACCTCAACCTTGTTGATAAGGTAACCTGAATCCACCCAGCTTTCGCTCCCATACAACAAAGTTGGTCGAAAGATTGAACGGTGCACAGATAACTTAGTCTTGGTACTGACTTCCTTCTTGCAGAAGAGAGTAGATCGTAGCTGAGCGCTCACTGCATTAGCTCTGCTACACCTCGCTTCCAGTTCTTTCACTATGTTGCAATCCTGTGAGAATATGCATCCTAAGTACCTGAAACCGTCCACCTGTTCTAACTTTGTTCCTCCTATTTGGCACTCAATCCGTTTATATTTCTTTCCCACTGACATTACTTTCGTTTTGGAGATGCTAATCTTCGTACCATAGTCCTTACATTTCTGATCTAGCTCTGAAATATTACTTTGCAAATTTTCACTCGAATCTGCCATCACAAATAAGTCATCCGCATATGCGAGACTGCTTGTTTTGTGTTCACATATCTTAATCTCACCCAGCCAGTCTACTGTTTTCAACACATGATCCATAAATAATATGAACAACAGTGGAGACAGGTTGCAGCCTTGTCTTACTCCTGAAACTACTCTGAACCATGAACTCAATTTACCGTCAAGTCTAACTGCTGCCTGACTATCCATGTAATGACCTTTAAATGCTTGCAAAAGTTTGCCTCCTATTCCATATTCTCGTAGAACAGACAATAACGTCCTCCTACGAACCCGATCATATGCCTTTTCTAGATCTATAAAGCATATATACAATTCCCTGTTCCACTCATAACACTTCTCCATTATTTGCCGTAAGCTAAAGATCTGGTCCTGACAACCTCCAAGAGGCCTAAACCCACACTGATTTTCATCCATTTGGTCCTCAACTAATACTCGCACTTTCCTTTCAACAATACCTGAGAAGATTTTACCCACAACGCTGATTAAAGAGATACCTCTGTAGCTCTTACAATCTTTTCTGTTTCCATGTTTAAAGATTGGTGTGATTACTGCTTTTGTCCAGTCTAATGGAACCTGTCCCGACTCCCAGGCCACTTCAATTATCCTGTGTAGCCATTTAAGACCTGACATTCTACTGTATTTGACGAGTTCCGACTTAATTTCATCCACCACAGCTGCTTTGTTGCACTGCAATCTATTGACCATTTTCTCCACTTCCTCAAATGTGATCCTATATCCATCATCATTCCTATCCCATTCTACCTCGAAATGTGAAACATTACTGATCGTATTTTCACCTACATTGAGCAACTCTTCAAAATATTCCCTCCATCTGCCCAAGGCATCCACAGGATTCACCAGCAGTTTTTCTGACCTGTCCAAAATACTTGTCATTTCCTTCTTACCTCCCTTTCGGAGACTGCTAATTACACTCCAGAATGGTTTTCCAGCAGCTCGACCCATAGTCTCCAACCTGTTTCCAAAGTCTTCGCAAGATTTCTTCTTGGATGCTGCAATTATCTGTTTTGCTTTGTTTCTTTCTTCAACATAACTTTCTCTGTCTACCTGAGTTCTGGTATGTAGCTATTTTTGATACGCCTTCTTTTTCCTTTTACAGGCTGCCTCGGCAGGCTTACAAACAGACGGGGTTTTTAGGAAGAAATAAAAACTAACCGACATACGTGGTCTACGCAACGAAAGCTAGCCCACTCGTTGCTTATGAACGAATATTGGGCAAAAGAAAGGCCAACAAATGATGATTACGCTTGGTCCTAAGTGATCCATTCGCGAAGAAGAAGAAATAGGGCGAGTAGAAGACAATGAGACAAGCAAGTAATTTTAACGGACCTGGCCCAGAAACCAATAGTATCGGCGATGCGACTTATTACATCTGAATACGTAACACATTACGCAACAGAGTCCAGAGAATCCAAACTGCAGATATATACTTGATGACAAACATTTGAGAAAAAGTGTTCCACATGAAGACAGCCCATGTGAAAGCAGGCTTCAGCACGTATTTTCAACGGTGCCCGTAGACATTCAAAAGTGCCAAACTTGTTCTGAATGGATTTATAGCCACCCACAATGCATTTCCGCGGTTCGTCGCCGCTATCAACGGAGACTTAATAAAATGAAGTTTTTAAATATCCTCACACAAAAAGTTCAGCAGGTCCTAGTCGGGAGATCTGGGAGGCCATGGTATTGGCGAGCTACTTCAAATGGTTCAAATGGCTCTAAGCACTATGGGACTTAACATCTGAGGTCATCAGTCCCCTAGAACTTAGAACTACTTAAACCTAACTAACCTAAGGACATCACACACATCCATGCTCAAGCCAGGATTCGAACCTGCGACCGTAGCGGTCGCGCAGTTTCAGATTGAAGCGCCTAGAACCGCTCGGCCACAACGACCGGCGCCTGCACTGAAACAGGCTGTGATTTACACAAGCAATTGTTACTGTCCACAATGACAGTAGGTTATCTCCAATTTGCCAATTCCATGTAAGTGTGCGGAGAAAGATCCTTGACTGAGGCGCATGCTTACAATTAACGTTTTTATTTTCTTGAAGGTTTGGAATTTATAAATTATGGTTGCTTGGTATAAATGGCTGCATACTGTCATATCTTTTACCACTGTGTGGTTTCTCTTTTTTTTCAGCTTTCTGCAACAAACAATCGCTTGATGTTTTACTTTCAGGGGCTACTCCGTCTACGGGATTTATGTCCATGTCTAAAACACTGCTGATTGCAACTCTCGTTATTTGATGTACTTTGTCATTGTATTTACTGCCGGAATAAGAGTTTATCCATACAGACTGAATAATGACAACAGAAAACATACAAAAACGAAACAGTTACAAAAACGTTTTTACAAATAGCCAACAAAGGTAACGCAATAGGTAGTCGACAAAGTATAATATATTATTCTTTCGTATAGAAGGTGTTTATTATAATAATATCCACAAGATTTCTTATTTCTTTGATCGCTTTTTCTATTGGAGCACACTATCGAAGCATCTGAAGAAATTCACAGATTCGCTTTCCAGTTTTTCGTCACGTCTGATCCGTTAAGATGACTTTGCCTGAGTTGGGATCGATGTAGAATGTGTCGTTTCCAAGTTGTACTCGAGAATATTCGAAAACATTCGAGAATATTCGTAAAAGCTCGACAACGTTATAGAACAATATCGAATCCTTTCCCTTGAAAAATACAGCGAGGTGAAAGAAGACTCCTGGAGACCCACCGCGATCTGACGGCAACCATTCCAAACACTCATACGTACCTCCCTCCATAACTTCGGGAACACCACGCTACGTATTACAACGGAGGAAGATGGGTTGACCTATGTGAGCATATTTCAGATAATTATTATACACTCCCGGAAATTGAAATAAGAACACCTTGAATTCATTGTCCTAGGAAGGGAAAACTTTATTGACACATTCCTGGGGTCAGATACATCACATGATCACACTGACAGAACCACAGGCACATAGACACAGGCAACAGAGCATGCACAATGTCAGCACTAGTACAGTGTATATCCACCTTTCGCAGCAATGCAGGCTGCTATTCTCCCATGGAGACGATCGTAGAGATGCTGGATGTAGCCCTGTGGAACGGCTTGCCATGCCATTTCCACCTGGCGCCTCAGTTGGACCAGCGTTCGTGCTGGACGTGTAGACCGCGTGAGACGACGCTTCATCCAGTCCCAAACATGCTCAATGGGGGACAGATCCGGAGATTTTGCTGGCCAGGGTAGTTGACTTATACCTTCTAGAGCACGTTGGGTGGCACGGGATACATGCGGACGTGCATTGTCCTGTTGGAACAGCAAGTTCCCTTGCCGGTCTAGGAATGGTAGAACGATGGGTTCGATGACGGTTTGGATGTACCGTGCACTATTCAGTGTCCCCTCGACGATCACCAGAGGTGTACGGCCAGTGTAGGAGATCGCTCCCCGCACCATGATGCCGGGTGTTGGCCCTGTGTGCCTCGATCGTATGTAGTCCTGACTGTGGCGCTCACCTGCACGGCGCCAAACACGCATACGACCATCATTGGCACCAAGGCAGAAGCGACTCTCATCGCTGAAGACGACACGTCTCCATTCGTCCCTCCATTCACACCTGTCGCGACACCCCTGGACGCGGGCTGCACGATGTTGGGGCGTGAGCGGAAGACGGCCTAACGGTGTGTGGGACCGTAGCCCAGCTTGATGGAGACGGTTGCGAATGGTCCTCGCACGGGCACGTGCACCTTCCGCCGACCACTGGCGACAACATCGATGTACTGTCGAGACCTCACGCCCCACGTGTTGAGCAATTCGGCGGTACGTCCAACCGGCCTCCCGCATGCCCACTATACGCCCTCGCTCAAAGTCCGTCAACTGCACATATGGTTGACGTCCACGCTGTCGCGGCATGCTACCAGTGTTAAAGACTGCGATGGAGCTCCGTATGCCACGGCAAACTGGCTGACACTGACGGCGGCGGTGCACAAATGCTGCGCAGCTAGCGCCATTCGACGGCCAACACCGCGGTTCCTGGTGTGTCCGCTGTGCCGTGCGTGTGATCATTGCTTGTACAGCCCTCTCGCAGTGTCCGGAGCAAGTATGGTGGGTCTGACACACCGGTGTCAATGTGTTATTTTTTCCATTTCCAGGAGTGTACATGTACTTACATATTGGTATTCCTCAGTCTTACATAACTGACTGTACCTGTCCAAGCAGTTCTACTAAACATGCCACGTGGCTCCAGTAGACGGCATGACAGCGCAGAGGTACGTTTTTTACAGTTATGTTCTGCTGTAGTTCCGTTTGTATGAAGGAAAGAAACTAGTACATGCAGAAAAAAGTGCCAAATTCCTTATGATTCATGAGTAAATATAATTTCTTTGAACCAAAAAGGCAATATCGTCCGACAAATATCAAAGAAATTTAAGATTTCCATCAGTGGATTTGTCAATACCGTACATCGGTATAGATATACAGGCTCCTATGATAATCGTCCTCGCTCAGGGGAACCCGGGAAAACGTCAGGACGCTGGGAAAAGTATTTGATAGTGACTAGTAAAAGTAATAGATTCAAAACCGTCCTTGAATTGACTGTTTAACTAAACAAAACTAGGGATACACCGGTAAGTGAGTTAACAGAGAGATGGTGCCTGGCGGAAAACAACTTTCACATTTATGTAGCAGCAAGGAAAACATTGTTGCGCCCTATTAACAAGAAAAGCTTCAATTGGCTACGACACACCAACATTGGACAGTAGCTGACTGAGAAAGAGTATTATTCACCGATGAATCCAAAGTTCGAAATAACTGGAAGTAAACGCCGTCAATTCGTACGCCTTTTATCCCATGAACGCTTGTTGCTTCAGTGCGTAATTCCAAATGTGAAGCATATGGAGTGTTCTGTGATAGTATGATGATCTTTTGGAAGGAATGAAGTCGGAGATATGGTGAAAGTGGACGGAGACCGAAATGCACCAAAAAGATTCTCATGCTATTCTCCAGATTGGTAAAGGGTTTCTCTTGCAGCAAGACAACGACCCTAAACACACAACCCGCTTGTGTCAGAACAATGTAAAATCTCTAGAGGTTCAAAACATTTTGAAAAACATGGAATGGCCTCTCCATGTCTCCTGATTGTAACCCAGCAGAGCAACTTTGGGATGAGTTAGCCAGGGGGCTCCGAAAACAGGAATTCGTGAGTGGGACAAACTTGTGGGAGATCCTACAGCAAGAGGGGACTAATTCCAAATGAAGCCCTGGCAAAATTAACCTACGTCATGCTGAGAATATGCAAGACAGAGATTAAAGCAAAGGATGGCTATTTTGAAGAGTCTAAAATTTAATAGTTGCATCTACGTGTGTATTGTTTGAGCTTAAAAACCAATTAGAAAACAATAAAATGCAATTTTATATTGTCGGTAATCACATGTTTCCAAACAACCACTAAAGCGCACAACGAGGGAACCAAGGGTACCACCGAAACACAAAAACGAGTTTAGCTATGGGTGGTTTTGGAGATTTCGTGAACGTCACCCACAAATTATGGAGTACTTGAAGGAGAAACAAACTGTCGTCGTTATCCTTGTAAGTATTATCACCGTACAGATACACTTGGGTCTAGGAGGGTGAGAATCAGTGAAAAAAAGGAGGTAAGAATCCTTTCCGACCGTTTCCAAACAGCCAAATGTCCGAGAAGAAATTCTTTCTCGGTGGTGTAAATTCGCAAGCCACAGCCCTAGTCCACCTACTGCAACAATGGAACTAAATTGTGTGTAGTGACTGTCGTACTGAACACTGTAAACATTCGTCGAACGGATTCTTCAGTTTATTCGATAACGTGTAATAGATTACGCTAATAAGTTTACAAACTAGGCTCCTTTTTCAAATCATGTGTCAAAACTTTCTCAATTGTGCTCTGATCACGCACGCGACCAATGAGCTTACAGTAAACTTTACAGATCAAATAAAACCACTATGACTGTCGACTGAGCCATACATTGAACCCCATAACGTATTGCCATTAGGACAATGACAGCAAGGTAACTTTTAATGGTTAGCTTTATTTGATGTTGTGCTAAATACTGTAATAGCAAATCACATTTTGTGCGTTCCGTGACTGCAAGGATCGCTGTGGCCACCAGCGTTTGTATAGACGCCCTTACTTTCTCTCGGTGTGACTGTTTAATGAGTGTGCTTCCAGGTGTACGGCAGAATTATTGTTTTATGTGAGTAAGATGCTGCACAAAGAGAGCGGAGTTTCGAATGTGATGTTCGCACTTTTATGCACATTCGCTGATAATGCTATCTATTAGATTGGTGAATAAGTTCATAGCGTTTTTGCGTAAGTTTGCAACAGATACACATAACAGTGACTTTAGTCATCAGTAATATATTCACCTTCATTGTTTAAACAGACTGCCATCGCCGAAGTAACTTTTCGATGCTGCGACAGTGGAAGTCACTTGGTTGTGAGCTGAAGAACTCGTCGAGCCATGTTCAGAAAACCTTTACATCTGGTAAGGAACTTCCTTGAAGGATGTTCGATAGAGAGGGAACAGGTCAAAGTCTGAGGGCGCAAAATCAGAGGAGTAAGTAGCGTCGGAAAGACTTCCCAACCTAACTGCTATATAGTATTTTTTGTCAGTCTAGCAGAATGCGGGCGAGCGTTACCTTCGAGTAGCAACTATTTACGCATTCTTCTTGGTCGTTGTCTTGGGTTGCGTCTGAAAAGAAGTCTCAGCTACTGATAACGTCATCAGTGGTGGCTACACCTCGGGGAAGCAGTTCGTAGTACACCACACAGTCGCTGTTCCACCAGATGTATAACATTGTTTGTGGATGCGCCCAGGTCTTTGTACGGGACGTTGCTGCTTTGTTTGGGCTCAGCCATTCCTTTCTTTCCCTTGTATTAGCAAGCAGAGATGCACATATGACCACTCACAGATTTTTGTGGTTTTGGCTTAGAGCATACGTTATCCATAAACCCGATTTTTGTACCTTCCCCATTGCATGCAAATGTCGCATCACATTTGCCAGTTCTCGAGTACAATGACGTGGATCGTTGAGGATTAATGCGTTTAAACGATCTTCATCAAACCCCCCCCCCCCCCCCCAAGTTATTCCCGAACGTGGAGAGTCACTTATGTCCAAACGAACCTCCTTAGAATGAGAAAACCATTTTCTCGCCGTGCTCCATCCAGTGCTCTCACAAACGGCGCAAATGTTTCTGGCTGCCTCCGCTTCTGTCGTCCCTCTGCTGAACTCAAACAGAAGAATATGACGGAAATGTTCAGTTTTCTCCTCTCGGCACAACATTTTCTAGCGTCCACAGCTTTACTCACTATTTAGAAATGACAAAATGTCAATATATAAACTCAAACAGCGAGAGTGAACTTCAAATAAAAAATCGATAAAAAATACCCATAGCAACCGGAAAACCAGCTTGCAAAACGAATAAGCACCACCCTAATACTTTGCTAGCTATTGTGTAGGTGCGGCAATATTACTACGGATCTCAGAGGAATGCCTTCCTTGTGTACATTAGGAAGGACATACAGTCGTCATGGGACGACTGCTCTTATTCTGAGACCCTTAATAGTGTTATGTGGCAAGCCTGACTCAATGAAAAGCGTCATCATCTTTTTCTGGATTTTATTCGCAGGATCTACATCCGTTTGTCTGTGCACAAAGTCATTCAAATATCGAGACTCTTCTAATTGTAGTACGCCGTGACTTTAGAAGGATAGCATTTCCCTTGTCAACTGGCAGAATTGAATTTACTTGTCGTCCTTCAGATTTCTCGAAGCTACTTGTTCTCTATTCCAGATTTCAGCTCTTAACATTTGTGCCTTGGTTAGTGTTCTCGGAGAACCTCTGATTCCGGTTGCGGAGCAGATGTAATCAATAGTATTTTGGGAGTGAGAGCGAAATGACCCCCTTAACAAATATCTTCGCTGTATGCTCGTCCAGGTGTTTATCAGTGAGATTAATTACGGTACGCCGGCCGCTGTGGTCGAGCTGTTCTAGGGGCGTCAGTCCGGCACCACGCGGCTGCTACGGTCGCAGGTTCGAATCTTGCCTCGGGCATGGATGTGAGTGACGTCCTTAGGTTGGTCGGTTTTAAGAAGTTCTAAGTCTAGGGGACTGATGACCTCAGATGTTAAGTCCCATAGTGCTTCGAGCCATTTGAACCACCAATTACTGTACGTCTCCCTGCATCTTGTCTTGGCTTTTTGTGCAAGCAACGGAACTTTGCTTTCTGGCGTGCAGGTCTATTCAACTGCTTTGATTCTGCTTGTGACCATCTCATATTCTCAACTAATTCCGAAGGATCTACAGAGAGTGTAGTCGACATGTAAAGATGGAGATTAGAAAGCTCTTTTGAGGTGACGTCTAGCATTGGTAGTGTCACCGATTCTCTCTCGTATTGGTGTTACGGCTGCACGCTGTATAATACTATTGACGGCTTATGTGTTCATACGGATGTTTGATTTTGTTCATATCGACACATCGACTATGCAGGGCCTGAAAAACAAATGCGCTGCGTAATGGGCGTCGGGAGTCTAACTCAACATTAGTTATTAATTAGTTATAACATTAGTTATTAATAGCGGTGCGAGAGCAATCCAATCAACAGTCTGGCTGGAGTCCAGACAGTCCAGACAGCGGGTCCACAAAACAGCGTAAGTCGCAGCACCTGAAGAAGACCACTGGGTCGATCGCAAGATATTATGCAAAAAATGGAAACTACAGTATACCAGGAAGCACACCATTACCGTCCGTACAATTTTGATCCTAAAGGTCTGGAGCAACCTATTATTATTCAATCGATTACGAACTCATTTTTTGCCAATGTGAAGTACTAACTTTGCAGGACTAATAAACTACACGGCTGGAAAAAAAAAATTAGCATACCTGGAAATACGACGTCGATTTTGATACGATGAGGGCGTACGCCATTCCATGATAGTAGATGTACCGATATTTGTTTCACCACCTTCCGCCAACAGATAGTGTAGTAGCATAGCTACCAGTGCGCCATCTGTGTCTACCCTATAATAGGGAATGCTCACAACCAGAAGTCTCAGTGTGGTGCAAGCGTGTGAAGAAGCAGGCAACCATGCCACGGAGACACACACACACACACACTGATTTAGTTTGAAAGTGATCAAATTGTGGCCTTCCAAGTGCAGGATGGTACTTCCGAAAAATTGCCACACTACCTGGACGTGTTTCGTCAGCGGTGCGACGACGCTGGTATTAGTGGTCACTTGAACATTCACGCACCCATAGACGTGGCGCAGACAGCCGCCAGAATCGTCGTCTTAATAAGGGCAGCAGTGGCAGATCTTACAGCTACCACAGCACAGATAAGAGGGTTCGTGAGCCCGGACGTGTCAGTATGAACTATTTTGTTATTAACATTGGGACTGTGGACACGCACACACCAGACCGTCTTCCACTCACGCCATAGCACCGACGTGCACAGCTTGACTGGTGCCATCAGAAGATTTCTTGGAAGATGGAACGGTGGGCTGTGGTCTTCGGTGATGAAAGCGGATTCTGCCTGCATGCAAGTGACGTAGGCCTCGAGAGTGCTGTCTCGTAGGATGCATTCGTCCAAGACACGCTGGCCACATCCCTGGCCTTATGGTCTGGAGTGCGATAAGCTACAACCCTCGTTCACCTTTGGCATTTCTGGAGGGAACGCTAACCGCTCGGTACGTGTAAAATGTTGTCAAACACTTTCTTTTTCCTTGTTTGCAACAGGAAGGTGATATGTTGTTCCACCAGGGTAATGCCCGTGAAGATCGATGTGCTCTTCAAGAAGTGCAGGAACTTCCCTGGTCAGCACGTGCGACTGCTACGGTCGCAGGTTCGAATCCTGCCTCGGGCATGGATGTGTGTGATGTCCTTAGGTTAGTTAGGTTTAAGTAGTTCTAAGTTCTAGGGGACTGATGACCCCAGCAGTTGAGTCCCATAGTGCTCAGAGCCATTTGAACCAACCCTGGTCAGCACGACCTCCAGAATTTTCTCCAATCGAGCACATGTGGGATGTGACGGGACGAGAAGTAACTCGTCAGTCAAGAGCTCTGACAGAACTAAGTGAACAGGTCGAACAGGCGTGGCATAATGTATCACAGGGCACTATTCGCCTTTTGTACGATCGACTGGATGCCAGAATCAAAGGCTGCACTGCCGCCCGTGGAGGCTACAAATGGTTCAGATGGCTCTGAGCTCTATGGGACTTAACTTCTGAGGTCATCAGTCCCCTCGACTGAGAACTACTTAAACCTAACTAACCTAAGGACATCACACACATCCATGCCCGCGGCAGGATTCTAACCTGCGACCGTAGCGGTCTCGCGGTTACAGACTGTAGCGCCTAGAACCGCTCGGCCAGTCCAACCGGCGTGGAGACTACACCAGGCATAATAAGGGAGTTTCAGCATGAGTCGATTCCTCCTGCCTCAGAATCGTTTGTGCTACTGATCTGTAAATGTAATCATTGCATTTATTCCATATGCACTACTAAAACAATGAATAGTGAATGAATTGGAAACCTCTAAAATGGTACACTGATTTCATCCGGCAGTGTATTAACGCAGAAGTTACTACAGTAACAAATATTTCGACATTTTCAATCAGTGGAATCAAAACTATAAAAGTAACAGACATAAACGAGATGCAATACTGGCCACCTGGATAGCAAAAGTAACGTGTTCTCCCATCGGATTTCAACAGTGTTGTCACTCAGGCGCGACAAAAAAAAAATTACGGACGACAGTCAAGGCCAATCGCTTATACAGGGTGGTCCATTCATAGTGACGGTGCCAAATATCTCACGAAATAAACGTCAAACGAAAAAACTACGAAGAACGAAACTTGTGTAGCTTTAAGGGCGAAACCAGATGGTGCTATGGTTGGCCCTCTAGATGGCGCTGCCATAGGTCAAACGGATATCAACTGCGGTTTTTTTTTAAATAGGAACCCCCTTTTTATTACATATTGGTGTAGTACGTAAAGAAATATGAATGTTTTAGTTAGGCCACTTTTTTCGATTTGTGATAGATGGCGCTGTAATAGTCACAAGCATATGGCTCACAATTTTAGACGAACAGTTGGTAACAGGTAGGTTTTTAAAATTGAAATACGGAACGTAGGTACTTTTGAACATTTTATTTCGGTTGTTCCAATGTGATACATGTACCTTTGTCAACTCATCATTTCTGAGAACGCATGCTGTTACAGCGTGATTACCTCTAAATACCGCATTAGTGCAATAAATGCTCAAAATGATGTCCGTTAACCTCGATGCATTTGGCAATACGTGTAACGACATTCCTCTCAACAGCGAGTAGTTCGCCTTCTGTGATGTTCGCACATGCGTTGACAATGCGCTGACGTATGTTGTCTGGCGTTGTCGGTGGATCACGATGGCAAATATCCTTCAACTTACCCCAAAGAAAGAAATCCGGGGACGTCAGATCCGGTGAATGTGCGGGCCATGGAATGCTACTTCGACGACCAATCCACCTGTCATGAAATATGCTATTCAGTGCTTCAACCGCACGCGAGCTATGTGCCGGCCATCCTTAATGTTGGAAGTACATCATTCTGTCATGCAGTGAAACATCTTGTAGTAACGTCGGTAGAACATTACGTAGGAAATCAGTATACATTGCACCATTTAGACTGCCATGGATAAAATGGGGGCCAATTATCCTTCCTCCCATAATGCCGCACCATACATTAACACGCCAAGGTCACTGATGTTCCACTTGTCGCAGCCATCGTGGATATTCCGTTGCCCAATATTATGCCGGTTTACGTTGCCGTTGTTGGTGAATGACGCTTCGTCGCTAAGTAGAACGCGTGCAAAAAATCTGTCATCGTCCCGTAATTTCTCTTGTGCCCAGTGGCAGAACTGTACGCGACGTTCAAAGTCATCGCCATGCAATTCCTGGGGCATAGAAATATGGTACGGGTGCAATCGATGTTGATGTAGCATTCTCAACACTGATGTTTTTGAGATTCCCGACTCGCACAATTTGTCTGCAACTGATGTGCGGATTAGCCGCGACAGCAGCTAAAACACCTACTTGGGCATCTTAATTTGTTGCAGGTCGTGGTTGACGTTTCACATGTGGCTGAACACCTCCTGTTTCCTTAAATAAATTAACTATCCGGCAAACGGTCTGGACACTTGGATTATGTCGTCCAGGATACCGAGCAGCATACATAGCACACTCCCGTTGGGCATTTTGATCACATTAGCCATACATCAACACGATATCGACCTTTTCCGCAATTGGTAAACGTTCCATTTTAACACGGGTAATGTATCGCGAAGCAAATACCGTCCGCACTGGTGGAATGTTACTGATACCACGTACTTCTTACAGCGTCATATATCACAAAGCGAAAAAAAGTGGTCCAACTAAAACTTTCATATTTCTTTGCGTACTACACGAATATACAATAAAAAATGGGTGTTCCTATTTTTAAAAAACGCACTTGATATCCGTTTGACCTATGGCAGCGCCATCTAGCGGACCAACTATAGCGCCATCCGGTTTCCCCCTTGAAGTTAGACGAGTTTCGTTCTTTGTAGTTTTTTCGTTTGATGCTTATTTCGTGAGATATTTGGCCCGGTCACTATCAATGGATCACTCTGTATATACATATTAAGCAACATATAAACCAGTCACATCACTAGCATGCCACTTTATCGTGTCCGAATTAAAAATTAAAGTTTTTACGGGTCAAGACAGCAACTGCGCCTTTAGCTAAATCAGCACAACAGCTACAGCATTGGACACTTCTGAATTGGTGATGATGTGTGTTTTGTGGGGCTCTCAAGTGCGTGGTCATCAGCGCCCGTACAAAGTCCCAATTTACACAGTCCAGTTATTTTACACAGTCCAGTCTAGCCACTGTCACGAATGATGATGATGATTAAATGACGGGGACAACACAAACACCCAGTCCCCCGGCACTTCTGAATTACTAGATAGAATTAATTCGAAATATTTCACCAACTTACCGCTATCTTCCTTAGCCTATGCAATATTGCTAAGGAATACAGTTTGCTTTAATCGACGTGTTTTTACTACTTCTACCGTTTGGTTTGTAATAATGTAATGACGTTGCTTACTGAAGAAAACTTAAAGTAGAAATTACTATTTTGTACCAGAGCGTGTCCGGCTAACCAGTATTATATGAAGTAATTTATTCACAAGACTAATTCCTAGCGACAAACAGAGGAAAAAGAAAGTACGCTTCGGGTTGGTCTGAAACAGTATGATTAAAAACAAAATCTTTACGGTGGCAACATTCATTGTCAATTTACGCATATGAAGACTCTTGCACACTTCGGAAACCCGAAGATGGACGTCTTTGTTTGACTATAAACGAGCTACGCTAGTTTGAAAATTTTTTATTATAATACTGGTATCTTTCTGCAACGTCTCACTCACCCCCCATTAAAAAATAAAAAAAAACCTCTGTCAGACACACACACACACACACACACACACACACACACACACACACACACACACACACACACACACACACACAGAGAGAGAGAGAGAGAGAGAGAGAGAGAGAGAGAGTGTGTGTGTGTTTTAAAATCATCAGGCTGCAACAGTTCAGATTCTACATACCGTATGCTAAGGGGACAGGTGTTTAATGACTATTGGCATACTCGTCCTTCACATTCAGACAGACAAAACTCGTTACTTTCTTGATCAACAGTTACTCCACTGGGAACCGAGGGACTGCAGCACATCCCTAATTGACAAAAATATGGAGGTGCACAAAGACTCAAGTCACCACGATAGCGAAGAAGACTAAAAATCTTATACGTGAATGTCTTAGAGCAATAGAAAGTGCATTACAAATATTTTTGTAACTGTGACATTTAACAAATGAAGAGTGCTAACAATCGTTTTAATTTTCAGTTGACGGTTCGTTGTACACAAAAAGCAGTATTCCTGGATTCGTAAACAAGAGAGACACAGATTTACTTACAATAAGTAGTCAAATTAATATAAACATCTTTACTCATTCGTGAATAAGTGCAAGAAGTACTGGTAAAAAAATAAACTTTTTTTAAAATTAAGACTCGTTTCAGCTCGTTCCTAATACTGGTTCGTTTTGAATGGTTCAGAAAGGCGGAAATGCACCGTTAAAACTCTTCGATAACAATTCTTGAAGCGATGGCATGTAAGCGGAAAATCTGTGGACACAGTGTTCAGGAACATTCTAGATTTCTTCTGTCGTCGTGTCCGTCATGATGATATTGAGTTCCACAACAGTTCGTCTTCTTTCACAACCAATTTTTCAATAATTAATACAAAGCCTTCAGCCAAACATTAAGAACATGTAACACTTGGGCCAAAGTTAACGAGTAACCAAAAAAAACTGTTTTTACTAAGAGTTCTATCGCAATTCGTAGCGAAAACTGGTACGGTGGAAGTATAACAGAATCAAAAATATTCAAGTAAATATGAGTCGACCCAAGAGCGATTTGCTACATAACTGCGAATGCGTGGTTAACAGCCGACTTCAACATAAATATTGCAGCAGTCAGTAAAAATGTATTTGAAATGCAAACCTTTCGACTAAGACCTCAAGCGTCGCCTTTTCCCCCTTTCGCTGAGGAATGTGATAGATCCACGACGGGGCAACGACACGCGCTGCTGCTGACGCAAGGCGACGCCTGAAGTGGCCACAGGGTCGAAAACGCATGGCTCGAGCGGATTCTCTATCTTCGACTCCTGGATCACCTCACCTCTGCATTTTTCTGCCTCCGGTTATCTCGAAAGTCTACAGCACTCCCACTGATACGGTTGAAAAACCGGAGAATGGCTCGACTCGAAAGCCAATCAATTAAACGATTTTCGAGCTGACTCGTGTATATTTGAAAAGTATCGTATGTCACTGCAATGACGGGTGCAGTATTGCATCCAGATGCTAGAACGGAACTGGTACACCTACTTTAACAGGTACAAGTGTACAGTAATTTGCAACATGTAACGTGCTGAAGGAGTATGTGTTGCTAAGGTGGGCCTTGGGTGGAATTTGAGCCCATTTAGATGAGGACTTAATTGGAAAGTTTAAGCTGATACATATTTGTACTAACTAGAACAATATTTCAAATTAAAGTCAGTAACGACACGTTCGTAATTATCTCACAAACATCTCATTTGCACGTTTATTGCAAAGTTTTTGCTGCCGTTGTATATTTTCAAATGCGTCATTTTTAGCAGTTAGTTACGGTTCGCTCTGTCGATTATGTTTTTCGGTAGCTACTTTTTCGTAGAAACTGGTTGTACAGTCACACTTGCAACCGGAGGCTGAGATCGTTGTCCAAAACCTCCGCTGATTAGAGAGTATGGGCCACAAATGTGTGTGACAACACTGCTTGAAAAGTAGGGAGTTAAGACTTACCGAGCCCACGGAGACGAGCGAGGCGGCGTCGTGCAGGCAGCGAGCGATCGCGCCGAAGGACGGGAGTAGACTGCCTCTGGCTTATCAGCGAGGAAGGTACCTGGCGGGCCGCAGCCGGTGTCCCGCCTCCCCGGCGACGTCTTCGCCCCACTGGCCGCACTTGACATGGCCCGTGTCCTCGCCTGTCACATTTCATATTACGGCCCCGCGGACAGAGACCCGGCAGTCTGCTGCGGGCAGAACGGAGAAGCAGCCGACAAGGAAATTTACGAAGGGTGGTCGTAATGCTTTAATTACCACGTAGAAAAAATAGACCTGCGGCCACAGTAACGGCGTTAGACTTTCTCTGCATAGTCATCCTTCAATGTGACACATTGGACGACTTGGTGGAGACCTCGGTTGCAAAAGTCTCAATTTTGGCAGTTCAGGAGACATTACGGGCCAGAAGTCACCTCGCCATCTTTCTAGGAATGACCGCCACAGAGTGCCTTCTCCATCGAAAATGGCTCTAAGCACTATGGGACTTAACATTTGAGGTCATCAGTCCCCTAGACTTAGAACTACTTAAACCAAACTAACCTAAGGACATCACACACATCCATGTCCGAAGCAGGATTCGAACCTGCCACCGTAGCACCAGCATTTGATGTCAATTGTTTAATGGTTTGTTTAAGGCATTTAGTGTCTTCTGTTAAACAGGTCTAATTTCATACAGTACAGCCGTAACGAATTATAAGTTGGCCTCTGTACTTCCGATCATTGTAGGACTAATAATAGTAGACTCCATAATAGCAGATTCCAGTAGAAGATGCTGTTCTCGTTTGTACGTACATACCTAGTTACCAGTTAACAGGTGTAGAAACCCAGTTTGTCTGCTGAGTTGAGCGAGCGAGCGAGCTCAGGGATACCTTCGTCACGTACGCGCCGCGGCGTGTCTTTCTCGTAGGCCTCGGTACAGCATCGGATTTGTGCCTGGTGGACAAAACTAGAACCAATTTCTTTCCAGCTTAAATCAGTTCCTCGTTAACACATTAGCATAACTACAAAGTTTCGGTGCCATCTTTCGACGAATGACTGCCACAGAATGGCTTCTTCATCAAAATGGTTCAAATGGCTTTGAGCACTATGGGACTTAACAGCTATGGTCATCAGTCCCCTAGAACTTAGAACTACTTAAACCTAACTAACCTAAGGACATCACACAACACCCACCGTACAGTCCAGGATCTCTATGCCAATCAGGTAAAGTCACCCTGGGCATTGAGCCAATAATCGCACCTACGCACCAATTTGAAGATACTCGTTTCGTGAAACACCATATCCTGCAGCGTGAACAATTTCGTAACTACCAGCTGCACAGCCTCGTCGAGGAAGAATCGTCAACCCGACAAGGTCTTTTTTAAGGGACCGAAGGCATGATAATCGCATGGGGAGAGATCAGAGCTATTGGGTGGGTGGTCTCCCATTTCAGTTGGCGTAATTTGGGCGTTACCACTTTGCGGTATGGGGTCGAGCTTTATCACGAAGCAGCAGCAACCCCTTATTGCAGTTTTACCGAACTTTTCGCTCTACTTTCTCAGGAGAGTTCATGGGTCCTAGAACTGGTTGTTAATGCCTGTGCTCGTTTTATCTGTGATGTTCGACTCTTTGATTCGACTCTTTGATCGGATTTCACCATCATATGCAGAGATATCCTGGCTGCGAGCAAACAAGGGCAGCGATTTCTGTGTCCTCTGTTGTCTCTACTGTCTTAGCAATGAACATTGCCCCTAAAGTCTTTCCCCGACCTTAATCCTCTTGTCCGAACAACATGGCAGAAACACCCGCTCTTAACAGAGCAAATTCCTTTCTGTTCCTCTCCGTCGTCCAGCCACTTCTTCATAGTACTCCTCAGTAGCAGGAACCTGACCCTGGAACGACCTCTCGCATTGTACTGGAGAAGTGGTTAACATCCGCAGCTTCAGAAGACACTTAATGACGTATATACTGATGCAACAATAACGATTACCATCTTCCTTGTACGCACTCGTTACGCTATACATACCTCTTGCCAGCCTTGTCTTTCACATTTCCCAGGATTTCTAGCAGATGCAGCCTCCTTAAATTTCCCTTCCCCAGAACACAATATATCAGAAAACCTCTATTTTGCACACCTATAAATTCTTCTTACATCTGCCACTACCGTTATTGTTATTATTGTCATATTACTGTCGTTATTATTATTATTATTATTATTATTACTATTATTACTATTTATGGCAGGAGCTGCAGTAGTACTGCCAGTGTCAACTTGTTCATAGTCACTATAATTAAACCATCCTGCCACTTAAGACACTCAAATCATGTTAGTACCATTCGTCATAATGAAATAGTGATTTCTCAGGTAACTATGATATACACTGCAGATGGTTCAAAAATGGTTCAAATGGCTCTGAGCACTATGGGACTTAACATCTATGGTCATCAGTCCCCTAGAACTTAGAACTACTTAAACCTAACTAACCTACGGACAACACACAACACCCAGCCATCACGAGGCAGAAAAAATCCCTGACCCCGCCGGGAATCGAACCCGGGAACCCGGGTACACTGCAGAGCTAAACAAACTGGTACACCTGCCTAATATCATGTAAGGCCCCCGCGAGCACGCAGATGTGCAGCAACACGACGTGGCATGGGCTTGAATAATATCTGAAGTAGTGCTGGAGCGAATTGACACCATGAACGCTCCAAGGCTGTCCATAAATCCGTAAGAGAACGAGAAGGTGAAGATCTCTTCTGAACAAAACGTTACAAGGCATCCCAGGTATGCTCAATAATGTTCATGTGTGAGGAGGTTGGTGGCCAACGGAGGTGTTTAAACTCAGAAGAGTATTCCTGAAGTCACTCTGTAGCAATCCTGGGCGTGTGGGACGTCGCGTTGTCCTGCTGCAATTGCACAAGTCCGTCGGAATACACAATCGACATGAATGGATGCAGGTGATCAGATAGGGTGCTTACGTACGTGTCCCCTGTCAGAATCGTATCTGGACGTATGAGGGATCCCATATCACTCCAACTGCAAAACGCCCCACGCCATTACAGAGCCTCGGTTTGACGGGCCCAGGCGAGACGTAAAGCTTTGTGTCGTGAAATCATCAAGGATACACGAGTGGGCCTTCGGCTCGGAAAGCCAACATCGATGACGTTTCGTTGAATGGTTCGAACGTTGGCACTTGCTGATGGTCCAGCAGTGTAACCTGTAGCAATATGCAGAAGGGTTGCACTCTATCACGTTGAACGATTCTCTTCGGCCGTCGTTGGTCCCCTTCTCGCAGGATCATTTTCCGGCCCCAGCGATGTAGAAGATTTTATGTTTTACAAGATTCCTGATATTCACGGTACACTCGTGAAATGGTCGTACGGGAAAATCTCCACTTCATCACCACCTCAGAGATGCTGTGCCCCATCGCTCGTGCGCCGACTGTAACACCACGTTCAAACTCACTTAAATCTTGATAACCTGCTATTGTAGCAGCAATAACCGATCTAACAACTGCGCCAGACTCTTGTCTTATATAGGCGTTGCCGACCACAGCGCCGTATTCTGCCTGTTTACATATTTCTATATTTGAATACGCATCACTATACCAGTTTCTTTGGCGCTTCATTATAAAACAGGTACTGTGTGTGAAATTCTGATGTAAGAAAGGGCATGATAGCCCCAATCAGATCAAGTTAAATAAATAAACAATTTCCCCGGAGTTGCGCAATGCCATTCCCCAGTGATCGAAACGCCTTGTTGGAAGCAGCTGGCCTCCCACATCGACCGGCGTCTTGTGTCGAATCGCGAGGAGCATGGAAATTTTCTGTCCGTTTGATAGACATGGTGCTCCACATAACACTCTTCATTCTCCCACTGATATCGACCACAGTTAGTCCTATGGCAGCCAAGAAAAGAATAAGTGAACGTTGGTCTTGTTTGGACGTATTTCGTAATACCATCCCATAGTTCACGTTTCCGCATTTACCGCACGCTCATAAATGGTTCTAATGGCTCTGAGAACTATGGGACTTAACATCAGAGGTCATCAATCCCCTAGATTTAGAACTACTTAAACCTAACTAACCTAAAGACATCACACACATCCATGTCCGAGACAGGATTCGAATCTGCGACCGTACCATCAACGCGGTTCCGGACTGAAGCGCCTAGAACCTCTCGGCCACAACGTCCGGTTACCGCACGCCCATCGGAAAGACTCAAATGTCACACTGATTCCTTGCCTGTATGTCGGTGCTTGTGTGTCTGCATTGGAGTCGCGATATTTTGCATCTGCCCTGCAGCAGCGTTCTCAAATTGAAACTTTTTGATCGCTCCCTTATGGTATCCAACATACCATTAATTTGTAGGAGAATTTCCAAAAATGTACGTTTGGAGCACAGCATAGTATAGTAGTAAAGCATGGATTGGAGGAAAATATGAACAGAAGAGAATCGAAGCATTTGACGTGTGGCAGTACAGAAGAATTTTGAAAATTGGGTGGACTGACAAGATATGAGGAGGCTTTCCTTAGAATCGGAAAAGAAACGAACTTACGGAAAACACTGACAAGAAGGAACAGGATGTAGGGACATGTGTTAAGACATTACGATATAATTTCTATGGTACTAGAGGGAGGTGTAGTGGGTAAACTCTAGGGGAAGACAGAAATTGGAATACATCTAGAAAATAATTGACGATGTGGCTTGTATGTGCCACTCTGAGATGAAGAAGTTGGCACAGGAGAGGAATTCGTGGCGGGCTGCAACGAAACAGCAGCCAGAAGACTAAAAAAAAAAAAAAAGTGCTTTTGTGACGGTGTCTCTGTGCAGAATGAGTAGACACACTGCCCTGGACAGCTTCGGGGGTAAAGCATCAATATTTATGTCCTATCACAGTTGCCAGTTTTTACAAGAGCCCTCCTAGCCTAATATTAAGTTATTGACCATGCTCCAGAATGAAAAGGCGATTAAATACAGGGTAGAACTTATAAAAAAATAACTGCGGTGCTGTCACGGGATAAAGGGACATAACTTCAATTAGGATTAGTATCGTTCATTCAACAAGAATAAAATATTAAATGTACATTGATTTTTATTTCCCTTTCGTATTTGAGTATGCCATGTGTAAAACTCTTACGTCTATTAACATATTCCTTTTTCATTTATGTCTATTAGGATAACTGTTTTAATAAATTGCTACAATGAGGGCCTTTGAAGTTTTGCGTATGCTTTTTATGAGTGGCGACCAGAGTTCTCGTTATGGCTGTAAGGAACACGCTATTCAAGTTTGACCTTTACAACAACGTATATTTAAAAACAGAGAACCAGGAAAATTTCAACTGAATTACGTCGGAGAACAAAAAAAAATATTTTGGGACTGTCCTGCGAAGCATACTTCGTAGCGGATGTAGAGCGTAAAACGTAACAATGGTGAATAATGGATACATATTCGAGAGAGAAAAGAAATAAAGCGTATACGATAATGTGGGTTACTAAAAGTTTAGGACAATGGAACGAAATTCTATGAGTCTGTGTTCAACGGCCTCAGTGAAAGCGTTGAAACTAGTTCAGTAGAGAACATAAAATCTAAACTTGCGATCTTAATCGCGTGGCTCTTTAGCTGTATGCTATGAAAGAAATTAATGTGTAATGTTTTACTCTTACGTGGACAAACACAAACAGATACCAGACATCAGCTTACATTTCAGCACAATAATTACGTCACAAGATACGAGTCAGTTTCATGCGTTTCCAGTAGCACATGGCGGTGGACCCATGATGTGGGAAACATTTATAAGACACAGTGTTAAGATCTGAAGCTCCCGTAGAGGAATCACGATCTCCTTGTCACGCGGACCGTTAGACTGGGAAGAAGCAAAAAAGAATCGAATTCCCATATAAAAAACAGCTTCATACGTCTGATTACTTTCAAATGAGTAAATGTGTTAAATACTTGGCGTTAAGCATTTAAGCGTGGAAAAGTTAAGAAAAAGGTTTGAAGTCTGTTACACGTCACTAAATGCTCTCACTGTCACACATTGGCTGACTACAGTCTGGGCAACTGGGACACCGTTTTAAGTAAAAACCAGTTTCCAGTTTTTTCACGAATGTCATTGTTTATGATGTCATATCTTCTTATCTACGCGTCGTACAAGGATATTTTTTTGCAAGTACATTCAGTGGCACATGTGCACATTGCCTTTAAAATTTGTCCTGAATAGAGTTAGTAGTAAAGAAATAATAAATAAAAAGTCATGCCTGATGTTCAAGTTTTACTACACAAACAGCGAAAATGTAATAGGCGAAGTTTCGTAAGGGTTTGAATTTATGTGTAAGGTTTGTCGGTGTCGCTAAGTGCTCCCATTCTCAAATATTGGGTGAATATAGTTTGTGTGACTTGTTCGCCATGAGTTACATCTTATTGTATTACTTAGTAACACAACGAAGAGATATAAATCACTGGATAGCGATATGCACATATACAGATGGCGGTAGTATCGCGTATAGAGGGTATGAAATGGTTCAAATGGCTCTGAGCACTATAGCGACTTAACTGCTGAGGTCATCAGTCGCCTAGAACTTAGAACTAATTAAACCTAACTAACCTAAGGACATCACACACTTCCATGCCCGAGGCAGGATTCGAACCTGCGACCGGCTCGGCTCCAGGGTGTAGCGCCTAGAACCTCACGGCCACTCAGGCCGGCGAGAGGGTATGATAGGGCAGTGCATTGAAGGAGCTGTCATTTGTACTGAGGTGATTCATGTGAAAAGGTTTCCGATGTTATTACGGCCGCACGACGGGAATTAACATGCTTTGAGCGCGGAGTGGTAGTTGAAGCTAGACGCAAGGGGCATTCCATTTCGGAAATGGAACGAAATTCTATGAGTCTGTGTTCAACGGCCTCAGTGAAAGCGTTGAAACTAGTTCAGTAGAGAACATAAAATCTAAACTTGCGATCCTAATCGCGTGGCTCTTTAGCTGTATGCTATGAAAGAAATTAATGTGTAATGTTTTACTCTTACGTGGACAAACACAAACAGATACCAGACATCAGCTTACATTTCAGCACAATAATTACGTCACAAGATACGAGTCAGTTTCATGCGTTTCCAGTAGCACATGGCGGTGGACCCATGATGTGGGAAACATTTATAAGACACAGTGTTAAGATCTGAAGCTCCCGTAGAGGAATCACGATCTCCTTGTCACGCGGACCGTTAGACTGGGAAGAAGCAAAAAAGAATCGAATTCCCATATAAAAAACAGCTTCATACGTCTGATTACTTTCAAATGAGTAAATGTGTTAAATACTTGGCGTTAAGCATTTAAGCGTGGAAAAGTTAAGAAAAAGATTTGAAGTCTGTTACACGTCACTAAATGCTCTCACTGTCACACATTGGCTGACTACAGTCTGGGCAACTGGGACACCGTTTTAAGTAAAAACCAGTTTCCAGTTTTTTCACGAATGTCATTGTTTATGATGTCATATCTTCTTATCTACGCGTCGTACAAGGATATTTTTTTGCAAGTACATTCAGTGGCACATGTGCACATTGCCTTCAAAATTTGTCCTCAATAGAGTTAGTAGTAAAGAAATAATAAATAAAAAGTCATGCCTGATGTTCAAGTTTTACTACACAAACAGCGAAAATGTAATAGGCGAAGTTTCGTAAGGGTTTGAATTTATGTGTAAGGTTTGTCGGTGTCGCTAAGTGCTCCCATTCTCAAATATTGGGTGAATATAGTTTGTGTGACTTGTTCGCCATGAGTTACATCTTATTGTATTACTTAGTAACACAATGAAGAGATATAAATCACTGGATAGCGATATGCACATATACAGATGGCGGTAGTATCGCGTATAGAGGGTATGAAATGGTTCAAATGGCTCTGAGCACTATAGCGACTTAACTGCTGAGGTCATCAGTCGCCTAGAACTTAGAACTAATTAAACCTAACTAACCTAAGGACATCACACACTTCCATGCCCGAGGCAGGATTCGAACCTGCGACCGGCTCGGCTCCAGGGTGTAGCGCCTAGAACCTCACGGCCACTCCGGCCGGCGAGAGGGTATGATAGGGCAGTGCATTGAAGGAGCTGTCATTTGTACTGAGGTGATTCATGTGAAAAGGTTTCCGATGTTATTACGGCCGCACGACGGGAATTAACATGCTTTGAGCGCGGAGTGGTAGTTGAAGCTAGACGCAAGGGGCATTCCATTTCGGAAATGGAACGAAATTCTATGAGTCTGTGTTCAACGGCCTCAGTGAAAGCGTTGAAACTAGTTCAGTAGAGAACATAAAATCTAAACTTGCGATCCTAATCGCGTGGCTCTTTAGCTGTATGCTATGAAAGAAATTAATGTGTAATGTTTTACTCTTACGTGGACAAACACAAACAGATACCAGACATCAGCTTACATTTCAGCACAATAATTACGTCACAAGATACGAGTCAGTTTCATGCGTTTCCAGTAGCACATGGCGGTGGACCCATGATGTGGGAAACATTTATAAGACACAGTGTTAAGATCTGAAGCTCCCGTAGAGGAATCACGATCTCCTTGTCACGCGGACCGTTAGACTGGGAAGAAGCAAAAAAGAATCGAATTCCCATATAAAAAACAGCTTCATACGTCTGATTACTTTCAAATGAGTAAATGTGTTAAATACTTGGCGTTAAGCATTTAAGCGTGGAAAAGTTAAGAAAAAGATTTGAAGTCTGTTACACGTCACTAAATGCTCTCACTGTCACACATTGGCTGACTACAGTCTGGGCAACTGGGACACCGTTTTAAGTAAAAACCAGTTTCCAGTTTTTTCACGAATGTCATTGTTTATGATGTCATATCTTCTTATCTACGCGTCGTACAAGGATATTTTTTTGCAAGTACATTCAGTGGCACATGTGCACATTGCCTTCAAAATTTGTCCTCAATAGAGTTAGTAGTAAAGAAATAATAAATAAAAAGTCATGCCTGATGTAAAAGTTTTACTACACAAACAGCGAAAATGTAATAGGCGAAGTTTCGTAAGGGTTTGAATTTATGTGTAAGGTTTGTCGGTGTCGCTAAGTGCTCCCATTCTCAAATATTGGGTGAATATAGTTTGTGTGACTTGTTCGCCATGAGTTACATCTTATTGTATTACTTAGTAACACAATGAAGAGATATAAATCACTGGATAGCGATATGCACATATACAGATGGCGGTAGTATCGCGTATAGAGGGTATGAAATGGTTCAAATGGCTCTGAGCACTATAGCGACTTAACTGCTGAGGTCATCAGTCGCCTAGAACTTAGAACTAATTAAACCTAACTAACCTAAGGACATCACACACTTCCATGCCCGAGGCAGGATTCGAACCTGCGACCGGCTCGGCTCCAGGGTGTAGCGCCTAGAACCTCACGGCCACTCCGGCCGGCGAGAGGGTATGATAGGGCAGTGCATTGAAGGAGCTGTCATTTGTACTGAGGTGATTCATGTGAAAAGGTTTCCGATGTTATTACGGCCGCACGACGGGAATTAACATGCTTTGAGCGCGGAGTGGTAGTTGAAGCTAGACGCAAGGGGCATTCCATTTCGGAAATGGAACGAAATTCTATGAGTCTGTGTTCAACGGCCTCAGTTAAAGCGTTGAAACTAGTTCAGTAGAGAACATAAAATCTAAACTTGCGATCCTAATCGCGTGGCTCTTTAGCTGTATGCTATGAAAGAAATTAATGTGTAATGTTTTACTCTTACGTGGACAAACACAAACAGATACCAGACATCAGCTTACATTTCAGCACAATAATTACGTCACAAGATACGAGTCAGTTTCGTGCGTTTCCAGTAGCACATGGCGGTGGACCCATGATGTGGGAAACATTTATAAGACACAGTGTTAAGATCTGAAGCTCCCGTAGAGGAATCACGATCTCCTTGTCACGCGGACCGTTAGACTGGGAAGAAGCAAAAAAGAATCGAATTCCCATATAAAAAACAGCTTCATACGTCTGATTACTTTCAAATGAGTAAATGTGTTAAATACTTGGCGTTAAGCATTTAAGCGTGGAAAAGTTAAGAAAAAGATTTGAAGTCTGTTACACGTAACTAAATGCTCTCACTGTCACACATTGGCTGACTACAGTCTGGGCAACTGGGACACCGTTTTAAGTAAAAACCAGTTTCCAGTTTTTTCACGAATGTCATTGTTTATGATGTCATATCTTCTTATCTACGCGTCGTACAAGGATATTTTTTTGCAAGTACATTCAGTGGCACATGTGCACATTGCCTTCAAAATTTGTCCTCAATAGAGTTAGTAGTAAAGAAATAATAAATAAAAAGTCATGCCTGATGTTCAAGTTTTACTACACAAACAGCGAAAATGTAATAGGCGAAGTTTCGTAAGGGTTTGAATTTATGTGTAAGGTTTGTCGGTGTCGCTAAGTGCTCCCATTCTCAAATATTGGGTGAATATAGTTTGTGTGACTTGTTCGCCATGAGTTACATCTTATTGTATTACTTAGTAACACAATGAAGAGATATAAATCACTGGATAGCGATATGCACATATACAGATGGCGGTAGTATCGCGTATAGAGGGTATGAAATGGTTCAAATGGCTCTGAGCACTATAGCGACTTAACTGCTGAGGTCATCAGTCGCCTAGAACTTAGAACTAATTAAACCTAACTAACCTAAGGACATCACACACTTCCATGCCCGAGGCAGGATTCGAACCTGCGACCGGCTCGGCTCCAGGGTGTAGCGCCTAGAACCTCACGGCCACTCCGGCCGGCGAGAGGGTATGATAGGGCAGTGCATTGAAGGAGCTGTCATTTGTACTGAGGTGATTCATGTGAAAAGGTTTCCGATGTTATTACGGCCGCACGACGTGAATTAACATGCTTTGAGCGCGGAGTGGTAGTTGAAGCTAGACGCAAGGGGCATTCCATTTCGGAAATCGTTTGGAAATTCAATATTCATAGATCCACAGCATCAAGAGTATATCGAGAATACTAAATTGCAGGCATTGTCTAACACCACATACCAAGCAGTGGCCGACGGCCTTCACTTAACGACAGAAAGTAGCGACGTTTGCATAGAGTTGTCGGTGCTAACGGACTGCGCGAAACAACCGCAGAAACCAATGTGGAACGTACGACGAACGTATCCGTTAGGATAGTGTGGCGAAATGCGGCGTTAATGGGCTATGGTAGCAGACGGCCGTCGCAAGCTTCTTTCCTAAGAGCACGAAATCGCCTGCAGCGTTTCTCGAGATATCGTGACGCTATCTGTTCGATCCTAGACTACTGGAAAAGTACGACCTGGCACATGAGTCCAAATTCCAGTTGGTAAGAGCTGATAGTAGGGTTCGAGTGGTGCAGACCCCACGAAGCCATCGAGCCAGATTGACAACAACGCACTGTGCAAGTTAGTGGTAACTCCATAATGAAGTGGGTTGTGTTTACATGGAATGGTCTGGATAATCTGGTCCAACTGAACCAATCATTGAATGGAAATGGTTATTTTCGAGAACTTGGAGACCATTTGCAGCAAACAATGATGGAATTGAATTTTCCTGGCAGATTAAAACTGTGTGCCGGACCGAGACTCGAACTCGGGACCTTTGCCTGTCGCGGGCAGGTACTGGTAGAAGTAAAGCTGTGAGGACGGGGAGTGAGTCGTGCTTGGGTAGCTCAGTGGTATGCCGGCACGGTAGCTCAGCGTGTTCGGTCAGAGGGCCAGCTGCCCTCTGTAATAAAAAAACTGAGGATCGACAACGAACTGAAACGGGTGTTTTTCGACGTCCGCCTAGAGCAATACAACGAACGAAAACGAACAAAATGAGATTAAAAAAAATAGTGGTAGAGCACTTGCCGGCGAAAGGCAAAGGTCCCGAGTTCGAGTCTCGGTCCAGCACACAGTTTTAATGTGCCAGGAAGTTTCATATCAGCGCACACTCCGCTGCAGAGAGAAAATGATGGAATTATTATGGATAACAATTGGCCATGTCACGGGGTTACAATTGTCCTCGACTGCTTTGAAGAACATTCTGGGCCATTCGTTAGAATGATCTGGCCAAGCAAGCCACAGACGACATGAATCTCATCGAACATTTATGGGACATAATTGAGAGGTCATTTCGTGCACAAAATCCTACACTGGCTACACTTCTGTATTTATGGACGGCAATAGAAATAGCATGGTTCAATATTTCTGCTTGGAATTTCCAACAACTTGTTGAGCCGATGTCACGTCGATTTCCTGCAATATCCCGGGCGAAAGGAGGTCCGACACGATATTAGCAGGTATCTCTTGACGTTCGTAGAGTACATTATGACAGAACTTAAAATTTTTAAATTAGTTTAGTAATTATATGAAATACTGAAAAACAATTTTTTGTTTCCCCTGGAAGCCCTTACATAGACACCCCGCAATTGGACCCGTGCACAGTGAAACGAGTTAGACATTTAGGTTTGTAGGTAAGTAAAGAAATAGGTCGTAGGTTGGGTCGTGCGCACGTCTTCGTCGGAAATATTTCCATGGACGTACGCTGCAAAAAGGCCGTTTATTGTAACTTCAAAGTTCGCCAGATTTCTGCATTACCGAGGATTTGCGGCTTTATAGCTAACGGTACAACTCATAGTATGATACGTCCCCACCTCCATATTGGTATTCAAGGCCGCTCTCCAGACAGTGATGCTGCCCATAATAACGAGAAAGTTTCGATACCTTATTGCAACACAGCACCGTCGCATCGCTGTCAGGTAGCGACAACAGATGTGGCCCGTGAAGGCTAGTAACCAGACAATCATCTACGGAGTGACATTGGTAAAGGTAACGGAAATCAGTGTATGAAAGGAACGAAGTAGACACAGGACGCTCGCATTCTTAACCCCGTTCCGTCCTCTTGCTTTGCAAATCCTCCGGAAATGAACTATTTCCTCTTTCGATGATTCGGTGCGTACTGGCTTATGTATAAGAAAAAGAAAGGACGGCTAATAAACCGAGCGAGGTGGCGCAGTAGCTAGCACACTGGACTCGCATTCGGGAGGACGACGGTTCAATCCCGCTTCCGGCCATCCTGATTTAGGTTTTCCGTGATTTCCCTAAATCGCTCCAGGCAAATGCCGGTATGGTTCCTTTGAAAGGGCACGGCCGACTTCCTTCCCCGTCCTTCCCTAATCCGATGAGACAAATGACCTCGCTGTCTGGTCTCCTCCGCCAAAACAACCCCCAACAGCTAATAGTGAACTTATCGTCGATTTCTATATCTTTAGGATGAAGCACAAACTGAATTGGAATTATGTGGGAGAAATTGCCCGACACGTACTGTAGAACACCTTACTGCCATTGGTGGGAACTTACATTGGGGAACCATCAATGAGTGCGACTAAAGTTATAAGTTAAAAAAACGAATATTTGCAGTTTTAATACAGTGACTCAAGTGGTAAATCTGAGGAGATGAGGTACTGGTAAAAATATAAGCTACAGAGAATACGTCCGCCATCTGGATATCTGATAATTGTAATGTAACGTATAAAATATTCAGGCAGTGAACGTACTCTCTGTAATCGCCTTGTGAATTAGTTTACTCATCTTGAGTGGTAAGGGGCGATCTGTAACAGTTACTTGAGAGAAGGTGAACCTTTAACCAAGACCGCTTGTAAACAAGCTTTATTGTCAATTACCGGTTTCATTAAGTATAGTTACCATCGTCAGATACATGAACGGATTCATACAATATGATATTATTCAGAGATAAAATTAAGTATTATATCAAGTGCATTGTATTAACAGAACCTCGATAGAAGGTTAATACATGTCTCTTATACCAGCAGTAGAAAATTTCCTTGTAAAACAGGTATGTGAGGGACGAGGAGAACGAGTCATCGGCAAGTCAAGGTTAAAACACAACATGCGAAGTAATTCGCCAAATGCTCGTGTCTTATACCACACACTACTATGTACTCCACTGCAGCCAGGGCACCGCTAGACGGGCAGGTACTTCTTACTTAAATTTATTTATGTATTTTAATACAGCACTCTTGCTGTTACGCGTCGATAAAAGATTCTTAAACACTTTCTTTTTAAAATTATTGTACAATAATTATTAAGACAGAAGCTAAAAATTATTCTTATTACGTTCACTTGCACAAGTGTGCCTTCGTAGAAGCTGCGTTACAACTTGGTAATGATAAACAAAAAACTACATATGCAACTATTGTGTAGTTCATAAAAGTATGTAGACATAATTGTAAACTCACTAAGAAAAATATGCAGAAGTACAGTTACAAGGTGGTCTTCTGCTATGTCATTTGGATCAGAATCTAAGCTGTGGATGACAGCCTTAAGTAATTACCACATATTCAAATAATAAAATAATTAAAAATTTATATATGGCTGACAGCAGTAACCGTACATAAATTTTCAATGTCTACATCTACATGATTACTATGCTATTCACAATAAAGAGCCTAGCAGAGGGTTCAGTATACAGCCAGCCGGTTGCATAACTTTAATTTAAAAACCTTGACCAGGTTTCAGTACTCGCAAGGGTTTCTTCTTCAGGAGGAGGTCATCTATAATGTGTTAAACATATTATAAAATAAACGTTTAAAACGCTTAATACTTGATAACACTGAAAAGGAGAACATGGAATAAACGTGATACTTAGATAAATTACATGATATTAAAATTGTAAACATACACACACCAAAAAAAGTTTTGCATCACCCCGGTTCCCAGAACTCATGAAGACAGACGTTGACTGCGGATGTTGTATCACGGACTGTTCAGAGATGTCACTAAACCCGCCCAAAGATGTAAACAACCATGCACGAGCCGAGCCTATTAAACGGAGGGGGTCTGACAGGCGATCAGTTCTAGTCATTCCACCACGAAGGAGGTACGCAGCTCGATTTATCTGTAGTTCAACCATGCCTAGACGATCAATACCGCTGTTCTATTGCTTCCGCTTGTTACTTTGTGCCAGGAAGGGTTCTCAACAAGGGAAGTGTCCAGGCGTCTCGGAGTGAACGAAACTGATGTTGTTCGGACATGGAGGAAGTATAGAGAGACAGGAACTGTCGATGACATGCCTCGCTCAGGCCGCCCAAGGGCTTCTACTGCAGTGGGTGACCGCTACCTACGGATTATGGTTCGGAGGAACCGTAACAGCAACGCTACCATGTTCAATAATGCTTTTCGTGCAGCCACAGGACGTCGTGTTACGACTCAAACTGCGTGCAATAGGCTGCATGATACGCAACTTCGCTCCCGACGTCCATGGCGAAGTCCCTATTTGCAACCACGACACCATGCAGCGCGGTACAGATGGGCCGAACAACATGCCGAATGGACTGCTCAGGGTTTTCATCACGTTCCCTTCACCGATGAGTATCGCATATGCCTTCAACTAGACAATCGTCGGAGACGTGCTTGGGGGCAGCCCGGTCAGGCTGAACGCCTTGAAACACTGTGCATCGAGTGCAGCAAGGTGTAAGGTCCATGCTGTTTTGGGGTGGTATTATGCAGGGCTGACGTACGCCGCCGGTAGTCATGGAAGGCACCGAAACGACTGTACGATACGCGAATGCCATCCTACGACCGATAGTGCAACCATGTCGGCAGCATATTGGCGAGACATTCGCCTTCATGGACGAAAATTTGCGCCCTCATCGTGCAAATCCTGTGAATTATTTCCTTCAGGATAACGACATCGCTCGACTAGAGTGGCCAGCATGTTCTCCAGACATGAACCCTATCGAACATGCCTGGGATAGATTGATAAGGGCTGTTTATCGACGACATGAGCCACCAACCAGTCAGAGGGATCTATGCCGAATCGCCATTGAGGAGTGGGACAATCTGGACCAACAGTGCCTTGATGAATTTGTGGATATTATGCCACGACGAATACAGGCATGCATCAATGCAAGAGGACGTGCTACTGGCTATTAGAGGTACAGCAATCTGGACACCACCTCTGAAGGTGTCGCTGTATGATGGTACAACATGCAATGTGTGGTTTCATGAGCAATAAAAAGGGCGGAAATGATGTTTATGTTGATCTCTATTCCAATTTTCTGTAGAGGTTTGAGAACTCTCGGAACCGAGGTGATGGAAAACTTTTTTTTCTGAGTCTAAATGGCACCCCATTGGGCCCACTTCGAAGTGGGTCTCATCACTGACGGCAATTCTACAGCAATCAAAGACGTGTGTGGAGGCGACCCGAACAATGGCGGGATACCAACCTGACTATCGCACGCCGTACGACTCGACAATCTGGAGTGATCCTCTGGAGTGACATTTGGTTTCATAACGGTAACGGCTGTGTCACCGTTGCTCTTGTACGTGGACCAAAAGTCGATAAAGTAAAAGGGCTAGATAATTTCAACGCACGTGACGTCATCGCTTATCGAACATTTCAGATTTGTGAAGTTTACAACAGAGATAAGGGTTCATCGTATTACATGTCGACTATGCCTTGGGTTCTCAGGACCAGGAATCATCGTAAAATAAACGAATCGGAATCTGTCTCAGTGTGGGTGAAAGGTGTTGACAAGTGTGAAAAGATCGCACTCGTTGGTGATCTGACTCATTATTATAGAAATTAAATTAAGTTCCCTTCCTTACCCTTAATCCTTTTCTGTTAAAAAAACTACACATTGATCTTGCGAAAAGGTGAGACGCGATTCTTCTTCGTGTTGTAGCTCTCTGGTGCACCTTTACTGAACAGTGATACGACGACGATAACCTACGCCTCGTTCATTTCAGCTTATTAATGCCCGCCCGTATACGGTCATAGTCCCTACTGCTTATCTCGTACTTGCCAAACCCTACTTTGGCCAGGAATATCACCGTGTCTCTGCGCAGCTGATAAGGTTCGGAGCATTATGGGTCAGGGCCCTCTAACCATTTAGGAACTTTTGACGATCTGTCGCGCCAGCGGGACAGAACTTGGCACGATATCACTCAGGAGGACAGTCAACAACTCTGTCATTTAATGCCAAGTCGAATAATTGCTCGCATAATGGCAGAGTTGTACCAACGTGTTACTGACTTGCTCAATTTATGAAGTACTTTATCTTGAATAAATCATCCAGTTTTTCTGAAATTGTCATCATTTCTTTTTCAGTATATATACATCACATCTTCCGATTTACATCAAATTTGAATAATTCCTTCATGTTCCGGTTTTTTCCCCTTGGTGTACTTTTCATCGCCGTTTTCTTCTCTTAAACTCGTTCTTCTCTTCCATTATCAACTGTTGTTGTTGTTGTTGTCTTCAGTTCGGAGACTGGTTTGATGCAGCTCTCCATGCTGCTCTATCCTGTGCAAGCTTCATCATCTCCCAGTACCTACTGCAACCTACATCCTTCTGAATCTGCTTAGTGTATTCATCTCTTGGTCTCCCTCTACGATTTTTACCCTCCGCGCTGCCCTCCAATACTAAATTGGTGATCCCTTGATGCCTCAGAACAAGTCCTACCAAACGATCCCCTCTTCTGGTCAAGTTGTGCCACAAACTTCTCTTCTCCCCAATCCGATTCAATACCTCCTCATTAGTTATGTGATCTACCCATCTAATCTTCAGCATTCTTCTGTAGCACCACATTTATAAAGCTTCTATTCTCTTCTTGTCCAAACTAGTTATCGTCCATGATTCACTTCCATACATGGCTACACTCCATACAAATACTTTCAGAAATGACTTCCTGACACTTAAATCTATACTCGATGTTAACAAATTTCTCTTCTTCAGAAACGCTTTCTTTGACATTGCCAGTCTACAGTTTATATCCTCTCTACTTCGACCATCATCAGTTATTTTGCTCCCCAAATAGCAAAACTCATTTACTACTTTCAGTGTCTCATTTCCTAATCTAATTTCCTCAGCATCACCCGATTTAATTTGACTACATTCCATTATCCTCGTTTTGCTTTTGTTGATGTTCATCTTATGTCCTCCTTTCAAGACACTATCCATTCCGTTCAACTGCTCTTCCAAGTCCTTTGCTGTCTCTGACAGAATTACAATGTCATCGTCGAACCTCAAAGTTTTTGTTTCTTCTCCATGGATTTTAATACTACTCCAAATTATTCTTTTGTTTCCTTTACTGCTTGTTCAATATACAGATTGAATAACATCGGGGAGAGGCTACAATCCTGCTTACTTCCTTCCCAACCACTGCTTCCCTTTCATGTCCCTCGACTCTTATAACTGCCATCTGGCTTCTGTACAAATTGGAAACAGCCCTTCGCTCCCTGTATTTTACCCCTGCCATCTTTAGAATTTGAAAGAGAGTATTCCAGTCAGCATTGTCAAAAGCTTTCTCTAAGTCTACAAATGCTAGAAACGTAGGTTTGCCCTTCCTTAATCTTTCTTCAAAGATAATTCGTAAGGTCAGTATTGCCTCACGTGTTCCAGTATCTCTACGGAATCCAAACTCATCTTCCCCGAGGTCGGCTTCTACTAGTTTTTCCATTCGTCTGTAAAGAATTCGTGTTAGTATTTAGCAGCTGTGGCTTATTAAACTGATTGTTCGGTAATTTTCACATCTGTCAACACCTACTTTCTTTGGGATTGAAATTATTATATTCTTCTTGAAGTCTGATGGTATTTCGCCTGTTTCATACATCTTGCTCACCAGATGGTAGAGTTTTGTCAGGACTGGCTCTCCCAAGGCTGTCAGTAGTTCCAATGGAATGTTGTCTACTCCCGGGGCCTTGTTTCGACTCAGGTCTTTCAGTGCTCTGTCAAACTCTTCACGCAGTATCGTATCTCCCATTTCGTCTTCATCTACATCCTCTTCCATTTCCATAATATTGTCCTCAAGTACATCGCCCTTCTATAAACCTTCTATATACTCCTTCCACCTTTCTGCCTTCCCTTCTTTGCTTAGAACTGGGTTGCCATCTGAGTTCTTGATATTCATACACGTGGTTCTCTTCTCTCCAAAGGTCTCTTTAATTTTCCTGTAGGCAGTATCTATCTTACCCCTAGTGAGATAAGCTTCTACATCCTTACATTTGTCCTCTAGCCATCCCTGCTTAGCCATTTTGCGCTTCCTGTCGATCTCATTTTTGAGACGTTTGTATTCCTTTTTGCCTGCTTCATTTACTGCATTTTTATATTTTCTCCTTTCATCAATTAAATTTAATATTTCTTCTGTTACCCAAGGATTTCTGGCAGCCCTCGTCTTTTTACCTACTTTATCCTCTGCTGCCTTCACTACTTCATCCCTCAAAGCTACCCATTCTTCTTCTACTGTGTTTCTTTCCCCCTTTGCTGTCAATTGTTCCCTTATGCTCTCCTTGAAACTCTGTACAACCTCTAGTTCTTTCAGCTTATCCAGGTCCCATGTCCTTAAATTCCCACCCTTTTGCAGTTTCTTCAGTTTTAACCTACAGGTCATAACCAACAGATTGTGGTCAGAGTCCACATCTGCCCCTGGAAATGTCTTACAATTTAAAACCTGGTTCCTAAATCTCCGTCTTACCATTATATAATCTATGTGATACCTTTTAGTATCTCCAGGGTTCTTCCATGTACACAACCTTCTTTCATGATTTTTAAACCAAGTGTTAGCTATGATTAAGTTGTGCTGTGTGCAAAATTCTACCAGGCGGCTTCCTCTTTCATTTCTTTGCCCCAGCCCATATTGACCTACTACGTTTCCTTCTCTCCCTTTTCCTACTGACGAATTCCAGTCACCCATGATTATTAAATTTTCGTCTCCCTTAGTGAATTTCTTTTATTTCATCATACATTTCTTCAATTTCTTCGTCATCTGCAGAGCTAGTTGGCATATAAACTTGTACTACTGTAGTAGGTATGGGCTTCGTATCTATCTTGCCCACAATAATACGTTCACTATGCTGTTTGTAGTAGCTTACCCGCATTCCTATTTTCCTAATCATTATTAAACCTACTCCTGCATTACCCCTATTTGATTTTGTGTTTATAACCCTGTAGTCACCTGACCAGAAGTCTTGTTCCTCCTGCCACCGAACTTCACTAATTCCCACTATATCTAACTTTAACCTATCCATTTCCCTTTTTAAATTTTCTAACCTACCTTCCCGATTAAGGGATCGGACATTCCACGCTCCGATCCGTAGAACGCCAGTTTTCTGTCTCCTGATAACGGCATCCTCTTGAGTAGTCCCCGCCCGGAGATCCGAATGGGGGACTATTTTACCTCCGGAATATTTTACCCAAGAGGATGCCATCATCATATAATCATACAGTAAACGTGCGTGCCCTCGGGAAAAATTACGGCCGTAGTTTCCCCTTGCTTTCAGCCGTTCGCAGTACCAGCACAGCAAGGCCGTTTTGGTTATTGTTACAAGGCCAGATCAGTCAATCATCCAGACTGTTGCCCCTGCAACTACTGAAAAGGCTGCTGCCTCCCTTCAGGAACCACACGTTTGTCTGGCCTCTCAACAGATACCCCTCCGTTGTGGTTGCACCTACGGTACGGCTATCTGTATCGCTGAGGCACGCAAGCCTCCCCACCAACGGCAAGGTCCATGGTTCATGGATTTTTTGTGGTAAGGACTAAGGGACCAAACTGCTGAGGACATCGGTCCCTAGGCTTACGCACTATTTCATCTAACTTAAACTAACTTATGCTGACGACAACACACACATCCCTGCCCGCGGGAGGACTCGAACCTCCGACGGGAGGAGACGCACGAACCGTGACAAGACGTCATAGACCGCACGGATACCCCGCACGGCAGCAGAGAAATACAGTATTGCAGTCTCAAGATTTTAAACATGGCTAAACAGTAACTATTGAAATTCTTCACGGTAAATGATAACAGCCAAACAGTTGCAAGATAAAGATTTATTAAAATTCTTGACCACGGTTTCGGTATATCTAAATATACTTTCATCAGAAGTAAAATACACCTGTTTTCAGGATTTTAAATGAGATGTCTTTGTATTTCGAAACAGCCTTTGAAACCTGGGCAGGTACATATTTCAAGATTTTAATCATGGTTGAAACAGCAACTGTTTGGCTGTTATCATTTACCGTGAAGAATTTCAACAGTTGCTGTTGGTATTGTTTTATTGGAAATTGACCAGCCGTAGTCCCACACTCCACACAGAAGATGGATTTACATTCATATTCTTCGGGCCTTTCCCGCTGTAATACATTAATAACACATATTCAGTATAGACGGATGAAAATATGGCTAAAAAGTCTAAAATACATTACTAGCCATTAAAATTGCTACACCACGAAGATGACGTGCTAAAGACGCGAAATTTAACAGACAGTAAGAAGATGCTGTGGTATGCAAATTATTGGGTTTTCAGAGCATTCACACAAGGTTGGCGCCGGTGGCGAGACACCTACAACGTGCTGACATGAGGAAAATTTCCAACTGATTTCTCATACACCTCATACACAAACAGCAGTTGGCCGGCGTTGCCTGGTGAAACGTTGTTGTGATGCCTCGTGTAAAGAGGAGGATTCCGTACCATCACGTTTCCGACTTTGATGAAGGCCGAATTGTAGCTTATCGCTATTGCGGTTTATCGTATCGCGACAGTGCTGCTCGCGTTGGTCGAGATCCAATGACTGTTAGCGGAATATGGAATCGGTGGGTTCAGGAGGGTAATACGGAACGTCGTGCTGGATCCCAACGGCCTCGTATCACTAGCAGTCGAGATGACAGATATCTTATCCGCATGCTGTAACGGATCGTGCAGCCATGTCTCGATGCCTAAGTCAACAGGGGACGTTTGCAAGACAACAACCATCTGCACGAACAGTTCAACGACGTTTGCAACAGCATGGACTATCAGCTCAGAGACCATGGCTGCGGTTACCCTTGACGCTGCATCACAGACAGGAGTGCCTGTGATGGTGTACTCAACGACGAGCCTGGGTGCACGAATGGCAAAACGTCATTATTTCGGATGAATCCAGGTTCTGTTTACAGCATCATGATAGTCGCATCCGTGTTTGGCGACATCGCGGTGAACGCACATTGGAAGCGTGTATTCCTCATCATCCGGTGTGATGGTATGGGGTGCCATTGGTTACACGTCTCCGTCACCTCTTGTTCGCACTGACGGCACTTTGAACAGTGGATGTTACATTTCAAATGTGTTACGATCCCTGCGAAACCCTACATTTTAGCAGGATAATGGACGACCGCATATTGCAGGTCCTGTACGGGCCTTTCTGGATACAGAGAATGTTTGACTGCTGCGCTGGCCAGCACATTCTCCAGATCTCTTACCAATTGAAAACGTCTGGTCAATGGTGGCCGAGCAACTGGCTCGTCACAATACGCCAGTCACTACTCTTGATGAACTGTGGTATCGTGTTGAAGCTGCATGGGCAGCTGTCCCTGTACACGCCATCCAAGCTCTGTTTGACTCAAAGCCCAGGCATATGAAGGCCGTTATTACGGCCAGAGGTGGTTGTTCTGCGTACTGATTTCTCGGATCTATGCACCCAAATTGGGTGAAAATGTAATCACATATCAGTTCTAGTATATTATATTTGTCCAATGAATACCTGTTTATCATCTGCATTTCTTCTTGGTGTAGCAATTTTAATGGCCAGTAGTGTATAAGCTACAATAATTAATAAGTACAATGTTGTAACAATTTTGGCCATTACGTCCGTAACAAGTTCGTGTTATGTCTTAATTTTTAAATAAAGGTAAAGGTAACAGAAAGAAATACACAAGATACTGCATCGTGGAGGTGTAAATTGGATAAAATTCGACGCTTTTCGTGAAAAAAAAAATACTATTCGCCACGAACACGATTCTAACATTGGAACATCGGCAATCGGCAATTCTGGACGGCATTACGTCGCCTCACTGAGTTAATGGGGCAGCACCAGCACAGCACAGAGTTCATGCACCCGTTCTTGTTCACGCTGTATGCACTTATAGCGTCGCCAGAGCCTCGTTTTTTAAATCACATGTCAGTTAAACTCACTGGCGAGACTATGTTTTTTTAGATACACTTTTCTCTTGGACTAGGATAAGAAATCGCATGCTGACCGCCAAGTGTGCCATTTTTCTTCATCCTCTATATAAGCACAAACACAATTAACACTCACATACAATAAAATAACACGTACTAACTTCAACAGCAGAAAGTATTTAATAAAACTTGAAGAAAGTCTTCAAATTATCACTCAACGGCATAGCTCAATAAGCCACCATCGTTATTTTGGTTGAAATAATCTCCATGCGGAGTGGCCGAGCGGTTCTAAGCGCTACGGTCGCAGGTTCGAATCCTGCCTCGGGCATGTATGTGTGTGATGTCCTTAGGTTAGTTGGGTTTAAGTAGGTCAAAGTTCTAGGGGACTGATGACCTCAGCAGTTAAGTCCAATAGTGCTCAGAGCCATTTGTACCATTTGAAATAATCGTAGCAGCATTCGCCCATCAGTCGGGCCAGAATTGCACAGCAGCCTTTGGTAAATGCCTACACTAAGTTAAGTGATGACTCAACTTTCATGTCCAAGAGCGGTGGGCGACGAACTTTGTAGCACACGCAAGCAGCACCTCACACTCCAACCGTGCGTGCACGCCGCTAGTGGCTCCTGCCCAACGCCACGCAAACCGACCGACTGGACTGCTGATCCGTCCGCGACTGCTGCTCCGTCGCGACTGCACTGCTGGTGCATCTCCCACTCACTGACTACCCGACACACGACACACGACGAACCGGAAATACTATCGGTCGCTTCAGAGATGCTGCGACAGAGCGCTTATCGATACGCGCTGCTGCTGCCACTCATGGGCAAGTAAGGCAGGAAGTTAGTGACGCCAGTAAATGGAATAAGGAAACGAGGGGTACTACCGTAATAGAAGATGACAAACAATGGGATGAACACGAGCCATGCACGGCTCAATAGTGACAGACAACATTTTTTTACGTTTTCTATAGCACTGATCTATTTGATGAATCTGTTCCAATTAATTACGTTACACTGACACTGTATAGGAAACTGTTTCGTGTAGATACACAAAAGAATTTGAGGACCTGAAGGGAATTAACCAGAGTGTCATGTATAAATTTTATCTGCGTGTGAACATAGCACCAGTATGTATACACTGATTGGCGGGCACACTTGTAAATTTATCTAGCACTTATTTCGTAAACATACAGCAACAAAATCATAGAAATTTTCTCTGCAATACAAGACTTTATAATACCCTTTTTCAGACATCGTGTTTCACATAAATATGTCATTTACAATTTTTTGCTATACATACCTGTGAAAAGTATGCGGTCCTCCTTTCACATATTTCTCTTTACATCCGTAGCAACGACAATATTGCACCAAAGCTGTTACTAAGACTAAAACGTACAGAAACAATATACAAAACAAGGCGAATACGTGTAATATTCAAGTATCGCTATTACGTAAATTGTAGACAAGCAGTGTCGCCCCAAAATCACCTGAATCGCCCGGTTTGATATTGACAACACGCGCAGTAAGTTATGCTCACTCCACATATATATATATATATACTCTATCATAACAACCACCGATTATGCCATCAATCGACCAAGAGCAAAGGTCACTTACTCTACCCACTTGCGAGCGATAAAACGCGCTTCACGGTCCACTGTGCATAGATAACTGGTGCCTCACATCTCCAGAAACTTACCAAGGATCTGTCGAATTCATACCGCGCGCAATCGTTGGTGTATTGTGTTCCAATAGTGGACCAACACACTATTAAACAGGCGGCCATAATATTTTGGGTCATCTGTGTAGTTTGCCTGATTGATTTTCTGCGGTGAATGGTTGGGAATACTAAATAAACTCGATACATCGTCGTCTGCCAGCAGCTGTAGATTACATCCTGGTCGTAGCAAAAAGGGCACTCCAAATGGCGCTGTACTTCAATGGGTACTGCGCACAACGTGAACCCGTTTACGTGAGCCTGCTACGGTCGCAGGTTCGAATCCTGCCTCGGGCATGGATGTGTGTGACGTCCTTAGGTTAGTTAGGTTTAAGTAGTTCTAAGTTCTAGGGGACTGATGACCACAGCAGTTGAGTCCCATAGTGCTCAGAGCCATTTGAACCATTTTGAACCCGTTTATTTTCAAATTCTGGGCAATGGTGTAAAAATCTAAAAGGATATCAAAATATAAGGGAATCACAACTACGAATGCCCCCAGTTAATATAGAGGCTTCAGCGAAGACCGCCACAATTTTTCTTTACAGTAATACCTTTGAGTAGTCTCTCTATTGTAACATTGCGCTCGCTGCCTCATTACGACGTTTTAGTCGTAGCTTAAGCGTTTATGAGCGTATTTGCGCATGGAGAGATAAGTACGCTTTGTTCGGGCGACGCTTACGCGACACCTGTATAACAAACGGCGCAACGCAAACCACCCTTTGTTTCATTAGTAACCACAACAAAAGCAGATGAATGGTACGAGATATGCTGATCATGAAAGACATCTCCCTCGTTGTTGTTGTTTTTTTTTTTTTCACACTGCAGAAGTCTTCGCAAACAATTATCAAACGGGTGGTGGGCGAACAGACGTCGGACTTACAACTATGAAGTGTCTTTTTTTTTTAATTCTTTGACACGTTTTTATTAGTTCGCTTTCTTGTCTTACTATTCGATACAAATTTTGCAATCAATTTTAAACTAACTTTCCAATGAGCTAGAGACTTGAAACTTTTAAAATATCTCAGAACTGGATGACAGTGCCATATTAACTCCCTTTTTAGTCTGGTGTGTAGTGGAAGGTACTTCGTGTATCACTGTAGTCTCCAGGTTTTCGTTTTCCATTCGCGACGCTAGTAAATCCTGGTAAATCCTCCGTGTGGACTCGAATCTCTCTAATTTTTACTTTAACGGTCTTATCGGGAGATATACATTAGAGGAAGCAATATATTGAAAGTTAAAAATAATATAGTGAAACTTACATAAACCTGAAATTTACCACGTGTCTTATCAACTCGTTTGAAACCGATTGAAAAATACACACACAGTACTGAAAAGCATAATATAATTACTGAACTAACAATCACTTTTTAATATCCCAAGTTTTTAAAGGATAAAACAATTTCACCGAGCCTGATACAGATTCCTAACCCCTTACAGAGAGTCCTGAAAATTTGTGATTGAGTTTTTACTAGTTATGAAAATACTTGAATGCTTTAAAATGAAAAACGTAGGCTATATGAAATGTAAAATTGATGCATGAACATATCTATAACGTGCTCCCCACGTTTTTCGTTTTAAATCTTGCAGGTATTTTCATAGCTACTGAACGTTCATAATGACATATTTTCAGGACTATCTGTATGGTGTTGGGAATCTGTATCGGGCTATGAGTAATTATTTTATTTAAATAATTATTTTTCACTTCGTCAACTAGATTACCTTGTTTGTGCATGATGCATCTACTGCATATTTACGTTGTGTCATGCATATATACTAATACTCCTACTAATGGTTTAGGTGTAGTAAGGGCAGACAAATCGAAAGCTTGCTGAAAAGTAATGCCTCCAAATTCTTTGTGAGAAAAGTCTTAAAGCTTTTTAAATAAAACAAATGTAATTAATATTCCACGTCTTTATCCTTCATATCTACATGTTTGCAGCCTCTGACACTAGAGAGCTCCGGACTGTAGCGTGTAACCTCAGTGTGCGTTACGTAACTATGTCGGTTCGTGAGAAACAGCGTGCTGTAATCGAGTTTCAGATTCGAAGAATTCATCCAGACACGGAGAACTTTCTTGTTTGGCATGAAAATGCCAGACCGCACACGAGCGATGCATCATGATCTGCAACAATTCGATGCCTTGGGTCACTCTCCTCGATAATCCTCCATACAGTCTTGACTTGGCCCCATCCGATTTTTATCTGTTTCTAAAACGCAAAGAACACCTACGAGAACTTCACTTTAATAGTGACGAAACGGGGCAAGCAGAATTGAGGTTGTCTCTCCGTCGACCAAGTCAAATATTCTACAATGACGGTATCAACGAACTAGTGTCTCACTAGAAGAAACGTGTTCATCGCCAGGGTGACTTTGTTGAGGAATAACTTTGTAAACTTAATGAATAAAGATGCACAGTGTGAATAACGTTTATTTTATTCACAAAACTTTCACAGTTTTAACATTAAAAAAATTTGGAGGCATCGTCTTCAGCACGTCGTCTTAATTCTCGCTGTTAACGAAGAGTGAGGAGTAGTTGTACTACTGCACCACAGTGGACAGCGATACGAAACTCATTTTAACCTTCAGATCTGGGTGTGGCTTTCGAGTGGAATGAAAAGAATATACCTAGTTAGCGTCTTGAACATGTCGGGTTTTGTACCTACAAAACGGCATTTGCGGGAAGTACTATTCTTCTGATTTCAGCTCAAGAAGTTTGCTGCGGAAAGTTTCCTTTGTTAGTGGAAGCATATGGAGAACATGCTCTGTCGGAAACTATGTGCAGAGATTGGTTTCGACGAGTCTGAGGTGAGCTACCAGATGCGTCCTGATCGGTGTGATGTGCCATGAATTGATGCAACTGGATGTAACGGCGAATGCTGAACGTTACAAAGCATAGTTACTTATTCTGAATCGCACGTTTAAAGATAAACGTCTGCAATATGCCCAGAGATAGGACAAAATCGTACTGCTCCATCTTAACGCCAAACTACATGGTGCAAAGGATTTCGACAAGATGTCTTAGCCACCCGTCACATTCACCCGATATCACCCCTTAAGATTATCAATTGTTTCCGTCCATGCAGCATGGCCTTTCTGAGCAGCACCTCAACATTTTAATGATCTCGAAACCTGGCTCCTTGAATGGGTCACCTCAATGGAAGCTGAATTTTTTTATCGTGGAATCCATTTGTTACCCTAAAAGTTGGAAAAGGCTACAACTGCCTAAAAGACACTACGTTCAGCTAATTATCTTATACCAATGTATTAAAATTAAAGATGTTTTTTCTGTCCACCAGTCAGCGAGAATTAAATCAACTACCCAACAGTAACGAAACATCTAAAATTTTCGCCAACGTCACCTTAGAACTCGAACTAAGAACGTAGAATACAATGTCGCCCTAAAAATGCCAGTGGCAGGCAGTTACAATTGCATGAGAGTTTCTGAATGTTTACGGAAGACAAACAAGAGGAAACACGCGCCTTCGTAAGTGATTGTACTCACACCCATCGCATACTCGACGATAATCCGTCTAAACTTTTGAGTAACAAATTTCGCAGAAATTAATAACTATTCATAAATTAGGAAACCCCATCTTACTACACTCTTCAATGCTCGACAGTACCTTCTTTTTCAATGGTTCATATTTAGACAAACTGAACCCACAAAACTCACTGGTGTGATGATACCTATATTCGAACCACATCTTCCCGTATAACTACAGTTAACCACCCGGCTATTGGCGTGTTACTACGGTAATAATGTCGCCTATATTTCCTGTATCTGGTTTTCTATCTTTAAAAGAGCTGTGCTGACAAAGTTCAGTCAGAACAAAATTACAAAGAAGCAACATATAGAACTGGCAATTATAAATAATACGAACTAGAATTAATATATACGTAACGTCCACTGAGTCACATTTTAAGCAGAATAACTAAAGGAACTTTTATAAAACATTCAAAAGTAGTTAAAGAGGTACACACTACCAAGTTTACAGGTTTATAGATCCAAAAACACAAAAGATCGCATATAACAACACGGAGAACAGCAGAACACTTACGGACTACTTCAAAGCACTTCACAACGGCGGTCCACTAAAAAATGAGTTTCATTTTGGTAATTTAGTCAACATACAACTAGACTCAAAGCCACCAACAATAGAGGAAATCAGAGAATCATAAAACAACTTAAAAATAACAAACCATCAGGAGAAGACAATATACGTACTGAATTGTGGAAACGCTCTAGTGACGACTTCCTTCTATGTCTAACAGAAATGATTAATTAAATCTGGACAGCAAACAGGTTACCATCATGCTGGATATCAGCACTAATACATCCACTACATAAAAAAATGGAAGAAAACTGATCCTAACAATTATCGGAGGATCTCCTTCTTGCCAGTGACATATAAGGTTTTTTTCATAGAACTTTTAAAGAGAGCTGAAGGAATACTCGACGCCCAAGTAGGAGAGTATCAAACAGAATTTAGGAAGAGAAGCTCTCCTGCACAGAAAATACTAAATCTAAAGAACATAACAGAAAAAAAAAGTATATGACTCAACTGATAGAAGTGCACCATCGACATTTTAAAAGAATTCGGACTGGAGCATAAAACAACAGAAATAGTTAAACTTTAACAACATCAAAAGAAAGATTTACGGAGGACCTGTCAAAACCTTTAGAAATAAACTCAAGAGTAGAATAGGAAGATGGTTTATCTCCCCTACTGTTTAACTGCGAGAAGATAGTGAGGAAATGGAGGAAACCTATCAATACTAAGGGTGTTCAACTAGGAGAAATCCAAATAAAATCACCATAGATTGTCCAGCTTTTGTAGATAAACAACATTAACTAGATAGTGCCAAAGAACAAATCACAGAACTAACGAAACAAGCAGACAAAATAAGACTAAACACATTTCATAATAAATATCAGTGATGACACTCCAAATCTTAAAATACGTAACAACACTATATCTAAAACAAACATTGGAGAATGGATAACAAGCAACACAAAAGAAAATAGCCATAGAAAAAAGACTCCGATCGGTCCTCACCGGTGGCCAGCCCAGTTACTGCTCGCACTGAGGTTGACCCCTCACCTGTGGTCGAGTGGGAGGTCGCCCTGGGGCTAAGCAGGCGGCGAAGGACTTTCCAGGCGGATTCACGTAAGGCCTCCCCGGTTTGTCTGACAAACAGGTTCCAGGTGCTGTCTGTGGTTGACACTGTCGCTGAGCCAGATGCTGTCGCCTGACCTGTTTCAGAGCTCCGGGCAATCGCAGAGGGTGGGATTATCGGTTGTTGGGAGCTCCAGCGTTATGCGCGTTATGGGACCCTTTAGGAACTTGGCTTACAACAAGGGTAAGAAAACCAATGTGCACTCCGTGTGCATAACGGATGGAATCATTCCAGATGTGGAAAGGGTCCTCCCGGATGCCATGAAGAGCACAGGTTGCAACCAACTACAGGTGGTTGCTCACGTCGGTACCAATGATGTGTCTCACTTTGGATCAGAAGACATTCTCTCTAGTTTCTAGCGGCTAACAGAAGTGGTAAAGGCTGCCAGTCTTGCTTGCAAGATGAAAGCAGAACTGAACATTTGCAGCATAGTCGATAGAACCGATTGCGGACCTCTGGTACAGAGCCGAGTGGAGGGTCTGAATCAGAGGCTCAGAAGGTTCTGTGACAGTGTAGGTTGCAGATTCCTCGACTTGCGCCAAAGGGTGCTTGGGTTTCGGGTTGCAATGAATAGGTCACGTTTCCAATATACCAATATACGCAGGAGGCTGCTACACGGGTACCAGGAGATGTATAGTGTAGACTGGGCGGTTTTTTGGGTTAGAGAGTCTCGGGAAAACACAAGAAGGGCTACAGTCACAAAGAAGCAGGCAGAACACAGGAAGAACGTAGATAAAGGAACCATTGGTATATAACAGTTGTAAACTGTCGTTGCTGTGTTGGGAAAGTACCAGAGCTCCAAGCGCTAATAGAAAGCACTGATGCTCAAATCGCCGGCCAGAATGGCCGAGCGGTTCTAGGCGCTACAGTCTGGAACCGTGCTACCGCTACGGTCGCAGTTTCGAATCCTGCCTCGGGCATGGATGTGTGTGATGTCCTTAGGTTAGTTAGGTTTAAGTAGTTCTAAGTTCTAGGGGACTGATGACCTCAGAAGTTAAGTCCCATAGTGCTCAGAGCCATTTCAACCATTTTTTGATGCTCAAATCGTTACAGGCACTAAGCTGGATGAAACCGGACATAAGCTCAGCTGAAATTTTTGCGAAGAACTTAATGAGGTTCCGAAAGGATAGGCTAAACACGGTTGGCGATGGTGTGTTTGTTGCTGTCAGAAGTAGTTTAACTTCTCGCGAAATTTAAGTAGATACTTCCTGTGAGTTAGTATGGGCAGAGGTCATTGGTGACAACCGCTGCCAACATGAGTAACGTAGAAATAAATATCCTCGGAGTAGTGAAGCAACTTAAATCACTTAATAAAAGCAAATCTTCTGGTCCAGACTGTATACCAGTTAGGTTCCTTTCGAAGTATGCTGATGCATTAGCTCGATACTAAACAATCATATACAACCGTTCGCTCGACGGAAGATCCGTACCCAAAGACTGTAAAGTTGCACAGGTCGCACCAATATTCAAGAAAGGTAATATGAGTAATCCACTATAATCCACTAAATTACAGGCCCATATCATTAACGTCGTTATATAGCAGGATTTTAGAACATATATTGTGTTCCAACATTATGAATTACCTCGAAGAAAACTATCTATTGACACACAATCAACATGGGTTTAGAAAACATCGTTCATGTGAAACACAACTAGCTCTTTATTCACATGAAGTGTTGAGTGCTACTGACAAGGGATTTCAAATCGATTCCGTATTTCTGGATTTCCGGAAGGCTTTTGACACTGTACCAAACAAGCGGCTCGTACTGAAATTGGTGCTTATGGAATATCGTCCCAGTTATGTGACTGGACTTGTGATTTCCTGTCAGAGAGGTCACAGTTCGTAGTAACTGATGGAAAGTCATCATGTAAAACAGAAGTGATTTCTGGCGTTCCCCAAATTAGTGTTATAGACCCTTTCCTGTTCCTTATCTATATAAACGATTTGGGAGACAATCTGAGCAGATAACGCTGTCGTTTATCGACTACAATTCATCAGAAGATCAAAACAAACTGCAAAACGATTTAGAAAAGATATCTGAATGGTGCGAAAAGTGGCAGTTGACCCTAAATAACGAAAAGTGTGGGGTCATCCACATGAGTGCTAAAAGGAACTCGTTAAACTTCGGTTACACGATAAATCAGTCTAATCCAAAAGCCGTAAATTCAACTAAATACCTAGGTATTACAATTACGAACAACTTAAATTGGAAGGAACACATAGAAAATGTTGTGGGGAAGGCTAACCAAAGACTGCGTTTTATTGGCAGGACACACAGAAAATGGAACAGACCTACTAAGGAGACTGCCTACACTACGCTTGTGCATCCTCTTTTAGAATACTGCTGCGCGGTGTGGGACCCTTACCAGATAGGACTGACGGAGAGCATCGAAAAAGTTCCAAGAAAGGCAGCACGTTTCTTATTACCGTGAAATGTGGGAGAGAGTGTCACTGAAATGATACAGGATTTGGGCTGAAAGCGTTAAAAGAAAGGCGTTTTTCGTTGCGACGGAATCTTCTCACGAAATTCCAGTCACCAACTTTCTCCTCCGAATGCGAAAATATTTTGTTGACACCGACCTACATAGGGAGGAACGACGACCACGATAAAATAGGGAAATCAGAGCTCGTACGGAAAGATACAGGTGTTCATTCTTTCCGCGCCCTATACGAGATTGGAATAATAAAAAATTGCGAAGGTGGTTCAATGAACCCTCTGCCAGGCATTTAAATGTGATTTGCAGAGTACTCATGTAGATGTAGATGTAGATATGGAAATGGAAATGACATTGCAAGTGACCAGTAACATATGTAACAAAAAAAACTTTACCTGAAACACAAAGCTAAGATACTATCAAACAGTGGTAAGGTCTGAAACATTGTATGCTGCAGAACTTAAAGAGACTTGGGGATCTTGAAAGACTGGAGAAAGCTGAAAGAAGAATTCTAAGGAAAATGCTGGGATCTAGAAGTAATAGTAATGTTGAATACAAATTAAGGTCAAACAGAGAACTCTATTCGAAAATTGGGAAAGCTAACTGATGTAACGAGGAAAGAAAACTACATTTTTACGGCCACGTGTGCCGAATGGATAACCAGGCAGATCTTCAACTTATTAAACAGCTACAAGTCCAAACCCACATGGTTCGCCGAAATTGACAAAGATATGAAAAATACAGGAATTAGAATGCACGTAGTAGGTAACAGAATCTTTTTAGAGAAACAGCACAAAAGGCAGGATTTCAGGAAAGAAAGAGGTCTGCAAAGGGAAGAAACTGGACCCAGGAAGAAAAGGAACAACAATCGCGAAGGATGAATGAAGTCTGGCAGCATCGAAGATTAAACACATAGAAGCAAAACCAAAGTTGAAACATCGTATCTCCAAAGGGCTATTCCAATATATATATATATATATATATATATATATATATATATATATACACGTCTTTGTATTCATCACGATGTCGACGTGCTCGCATTGTCCGCAGAAGCGCTACGAAAGGAGAAAATGTTAGCGTAGTTGGTGCAACCTAGAGCGCAAATAAGTTCTTTTTCTTTCGCTGTCCTCGCTTGTGGGGAAATGCCGTAACGTGCTCTGCTTAGTAGTCAAACACACGACTGCAAAAAGCAAAGGCACGTCTTCAAAGAGGCACCTGTTGTTTGCTCAACAAGCCAGATGACCAAATATTGCGACGTAATGCTTGATTTCACAAAAGCTCATCTTGGCTCGCATTTTCCTATTGCCAAATGTACCTCCTAGATGCTCGCGCTTCTTTGACATGGAGATATCGTCCTCCTTTGTGCTCACTGAATACACGATACTTTTCGAGAAAGAACGGAGCTTTCTGATTTTCAAGGTATTATTAATCCTTGTCCTTCTTACAACTGTGCTCTGCCAGTAAACAAGTGGGTGTAATGTTGTTGCCTTGAAAATAAACGGAGTTATTCAAACTAATTTAGCGTTCCTACGTAGTTTAGAGAACGTCGTCGTCGTATGATTACGCAGTTTAACTAGCTGAATTTTAAGTATATTTGTGCAGTTCCAACCAGCTGGCTTACACGGTGCTTTCTTGCTGCAATTTCGCCTTGAAAATAGCATGGTGTGCTCCTGTCGAAATACCAGCGATTGTCGACGACGTACCCGGCTGAATTCCCGCAAGTTATTTGACCATATACAGTTTATAACGGAAAAGCTTTTTGCTGCTAAAGATATCACAGTTAGGTATATCTGCCCGCTCATAGGAGTAAAAGAGCTGGTAAAATCACATAATATCTGTTTTCTCACTCTGAAAGCAGGTTCTGAATAACGAAGACGTGCACTGAAACGCTTACGATTCCCAACATCTTACACATTTGTGTGCTGTATAGACCGTAATCGCACGCATGAAAGCGGCAATCACTTCAGAGAAATGTCAACGACTTATGACAGATTAAAAAAACATAACCAAACAACCTGTACTATGTAACTGTTTGTAATTCAATGAAGTTGGAGAAGAAATTTATAGAAAAAACAGCCTTCTTCATTGTTGTCTGCAAACTGACTAACGTACTACAGCGGTTTTGTTTAACTTCGGACATGGGCTTAGTACTTTCATCAGCACAGTAAAGGCAGGCATTTCACTGTTACTGTTTATTTCTTGAAGGTGAGAGAGACGTATAAGAACGAGTAGCTTCATACCCTTAGTAGGGTAGGGATCTCTTATTTTATTTGAACGACAACAACCAAGCTTTATTAGACATTTCACCAAACTCACGTGTGTCTAGTAATTTGTTCTTGGATATTCCTGACTCCCCTTATTATACTTCCATTGACGTAGAACAGGAACATATATCTATGGAATGAACATTCAGACGTATAAACCAGAATTGTTCTCGCCACCATACATCTTCCGTCCAAAAAGTTCCGCGACTGATTTTATCTCTGGCGTGTAAGCGACGTGGTGATATTTCTTCAGAAACTTTCATCCCCTAACATATATTTCTTTATATCTAACCGAGAAATGAAATACCAGTTTTCATAAATTTAGCTTAAATTTTTTTATAATATAACGAAATACTTTCTCTAACATTTTCATCACTGTTTAATCCTCTAGGGGTTTCGTTTTCCAAAAACGGTCAAACAAGTATTTTTTATTTCAAATAATTTCATAAAACTTCTCTTCCCTTATTCCACTTCCTTACGGTGTTCAATTTCCAAAAACACTGAAACACATTTTTTTTTAAATTTCTAATCGAGAAGTCAATTACAAGTTTTCACTGATCTAGCTTTAAATATACTTTTTTGTTATTTAATAATGATTTATTTTAAAAAAGTTTTCACTAACCATTTTATCCTTTAATGGTTGAATTTTCAAAAATTCTAAACATTTTTTTAAAGAATCACTGACTGAGAAACCTAATACCAATTTTCATAGTTCAATAGCGACATATTTTCGAAAAGCCTTACGTCTCCTATTTCACCTCCTTAGGAGTAGAATTTCGAACAAACTCTTTTTAAACGATGCCTATAATACAAAACCCACACCCTCTCAAAATTTCAAGTTTCTACCTGTAGTGATTTTGGCTGGGTGATGAAGAGTCAGTGTATTAGACTTGCCCGATGTCACCCCCTTGGGATTGTATTTCCAAAAACTATGAAACATATAATCAAGAAGCCAATTACCAGTTTTCATAGATTTAGCTTTAAAAATGCTTCCTGAAACAAGTATTTTCATAAAACATTTCAGCTCCTGTCTCATTCCATCAGGGGTTAAATTTGCAAAAGCAATGAAACGTATATTTTTTTAAATTTCTAACAGAGAAGCCCAACAAATTTTAATCGATTTAGCTTAATAATGCTTGCATAATTAAATAATTCCATAAGAATCCACAAAACCTTTCATCCTTTATTTCACTCCCATAGGGGCTCAAATTGTAAAAGCAGTGAAACTAGTAGTATTTTTATTTCTAACCCTGAAGCCAGTTCAAATGTTCATAGATTTAGCTTTAAAAATGCTTTCGTAATGAAATATTTCGTAAAACATTTCTTCACCTATTTCACCCCATTAGGGGTAGAGTTTTTAAAAATACTGAAACACGTTATTTTTTTAACTGAGGAGTGAAATAGCAGTTTTCATCGATGTGGTTTTAGAAATATTTCAGTGGTTCCTTAATAGTCATTTATTTTCAAAAAAATTTCACCCTCTGTTTCATCCCTACATGTGTTCAGTTCCCAAAAATGCTGAGGGGAATATTCCTGACTTCAAAATTGTCGTAATAGAGACAGATTTTCAAAACACGTTTCATCCCCTATTTCACTCCCTTAGGGGTCGAATATCGAAAAACGCCTTCTTAAACGACGGCTGCATTGTAAGTTTAACACCGTCTCCAAATTTCAGGTTTCTATCCTTAGTGGTTTGTGCTGCGCTATGATAAGTCCTCCAGACAGGACATTGCGTTTTATGTACAGGATGGGGCAAATAAAAATGGCCCCCAGAACAGATTTACAGGTCACAAAAAAACATAGCACAAGAAAGGAAACAGTAGTAAATCCTGACTATAGCGAATGTTGAAAGGGATTACCATTCATCTGTTGGCACTTTTGGGCCCTGGTCAGCAAGTTCCTGAAGGCGGATCGAAGATGGACTGCTGGAGACGCTGCAGTCTCATCCAAAATGTTCTGCTTCGGTTCTTGAAGACTATCAGGTTTGTTGCGATACACCTTAGACTTGAGGGCTCCCTCCACTAAATTAAATATTACCATTTTCAAGATAACACATTTGTAACAGACGTAACCATACACGCAGAAGATGTAAATGGAAGAAGTGTCAAATCACAGATAAGTCAAATTTTCATCTCTTGTTTCTTCCATTAATTACACTTTTAAATTAAAATTAAAATACACTCAAAGCCTATTATGTATCTCATTACTATCATTATCTAAGATAGCAACAAGCTTAAACAAAATTGCTTATATGCGTTTCTACTTATTATATTTTTTATTTGTTTTTGTTTTTTCTAATTTTTTGTAAAATTTTCAACAAAAAAACGCAATGTCCTAGTAGTAAAAATGAATTTGTATGACAGAACATGTAAAATCACACAATGTACGACTTGCTATGTAATAACAGGCAGCATGTCTTTACTTAAGAAATAAATAAATAAATGTTCTGCTCCCTACACAAAGAAATCGCACACTAACAGATCAGGTGTCCTGGGCGGCCAGCTAGGGCCGTGACCAGACTTAACTCTGTTAACAGTTCTGTCAGGCCTGAAGATTGTGTAAATGTGCTCCAAGGTTAGGTAGGCTATGTGGGCAGTTGCTCCATCCTGTTGAAAGTAACCGAAGGTCTTTCCCTCCTCCGTTAATACTGCCACAAATGATATCAACTCGTCTGGATCACTTTTATTTGCCCCGCACTGTGTAGATAATTAGGCCTTCAATTTACTTACCAGTGAAAGGTAACTTCTTCTCCTTTGACGTTTCCCAATTTGCCTCTCTAGCAGCAACAGTTGTTCCATACTGCTGTTACTAATAAATTAATGTGTAAAACAGGAAAATAACATCGAAATTAAAGATTCTGGATTAGTGAAAAACGGAAACAAACAGTTTTAGGATTTACTTCCCAGTGCCGCCGCAGCATAATATATTGAAACGGAGACGATCAGTTATAGTACAAAAACTAAAAGAAGCGGTGGCTATCTCTTCTCATTCCACAGAGAAAATAATGCGAGTTTCAGCTTTGACACAGCAAATAAGCGAAATAGCCTTTCATTCTCTCTTTCAAACCTTAATGCAAGTCCATTCCAGATATACTAAAGTCACTTGACAGTTTCTCTTTGATGTTGGTGACGTACGCAGAACTCTGTACTCACTCTATTGCTACGCTATGGTTCATGATCGCTACATCAACAGACAATAACAAGTAGCAAGCTACACATCATAGAGAACTAAACACATATTCTTGAAGCCCACTTCAGAAGAGAAGCCCAATAAAAATGTGACAGCAGATGAATGACTAGGCCACAAACTAAAAAAATATGAAATCTAATAAACTGAGAACGACTGCGTAAATGGCATATCTAATCAAAATCTTTGACATGGCAAAGTGTGACAGTGTAAACGAATGTCGTTATTCCTTTGAGTGAAGACAGTTGTCTACGAAACGCCGTAATTTTTACGAATGCAAAACAATTCTCATTAGAATATAATCTTATGAGTAATGGTATTCTTTTATTTTTGTACAGCTGGGACTATTAGAGGAGTAAATGTTAATCCGGGAACAAACAGAGCCGATCTTTCCATGATGATGATGATGATGATGAGTCCCATACTCCGTTTACCGAGCGTAGGGGAGCGACGCGGGAGACCCGCGCCGCCATACTAGGCAAGGTCCTAGTGGAGGTGGTTTGCCATTGCCTTCCTCCGACCGTAATGGGGATGATTGATGATGATGATGAAGACGACACAAACACCCAGTCATCACGAGGCAGGTGAAAAATCCCTGACCCCGCCGGGAATCGAACCCGGGACCCCGTGCTCGGGAAGCGAGAACGCTACCGCGAGACCACGAGCTGCCATAGTGTTCAAAAAATGGCTGTGAGAACTATAGGACTTAACATCTGAGGTCACCAGTCCCCTAGAACTTAGGACTTCTTTAACCTAAGGACATTACAGACATCCATGCCCGAGGCAGGATTCAAACTTGAGACCGTAGCAGTCGCCCGGTTCCGGACTGAAGAATCTAGAAGCGCTCGGCCACCGCGGCCGGCTTTCCATAGTGTCATCAATAAGAGAAGGATTAGTCAGCATGACGCTACTACAGGAAAGATGATCGCCAAAGGCGAAAAGATCATAGGCCTACTTAAAAGTGAGGAGATTGTTTTTGTTTGGTCGAAATGATAGAGAGTCATTAACAATCTATTCAAAAGTCAAAACTGAACCCATTTAGCTTATATCCTTCACACGCAGAACAATCGTAGTTAAAGTTCAAAGACAACATAACCAACTGCCTACGTAAATACACATTGGTACCAGCGTAAGTAATAAAAACAAGAGCCGACCATTGTTTGATGGTACCATTGAGAGCACGTTCCGAAAGTATAGGCTGTTACCTTCTCGCTAAAAAAGAGACACAGAGAAACTGATAACGACAGCATCCGTAAAAAAGGCAGTGTTTGTAGCGTACAATAACTTCCATAGATAGATGCTTGCGAAAAATCTACCGGGAATCCTAGGACTGTAAGTTCTGATAATATGCGAAGTAGATGAACGGACACAATTCTTCCATTCACTTCCTCGTTCATGAGTCCAGTGCTGAAACTGAAGATAGATAGAAAATCGAAATAAGAAATTTCGCACCTGTAACTACACTCCTGGAAATTGAAATAAGAACACCGTGAATTCATTGTCCCAGGAAGGGGAAACTTTATTGACACATTCCTGGGGTCAGATACATCACATGATCACACTGACAGAACCACAGGCACATAGACACAGGTAACAGAGCATGCACAATGTCGGCACTAGTACAGTGTATATCCACCTTTCGCAGCAATGCAGGCTGCTATACTCCTATGGAGACGATCGTAGAGATGCTGGATGTAGTCCTGTGGAACGGCTTGCCATGCCATTTTCACCTGGCGCCTCAGTTGGACCAGCGTTCGTGCTGGACGTGCAGACCGCGTGAGACGACGCTTCATCCAGTCCCAAACATGCTCAATGGGGCACAGATCCGGAGATCTTGCTGGCCAGGGTAGTTGACTTCTAGAACACGTTGGGTGGCACGGGATACATGCGGACGTGCATTGTCCTGTTGGAACAGCAAGTTCCCTTGCCGGTCTAGGAATGGTAGAACGATGGGTTCGATGACGGTTTGGATGTACCGTGCACTATTCAGTGTCTCCTCGACGATCACCAGAGGTGTACGGCCAGTGTAGGAGATCGCTCCCCACACCATGATGCCGGGTGTTGGCCCTGTGTGCCTCGGTCGTATGCTGTCCTGATTGTGGCGCTCACCTGCACGGCGCCAAACACGCATACGACCATCATTGGCACCAAGGCAGAAGTGACTCTCATCGCTGAAGACGACACGTCTCCATTCGTCCCTCCATTCACGCCTGTCGCGACACTACTGGAGGCGGGCTGCACGATGTTGGGGCGTGAGCGGAAGACGGCCTAACGGTGTGCCCCAGCTTCATGGAGACGGTTGCGAATGGTCCTCGCCGATACCCCAGGAGCAACAGTGTCCCTAATTTGCTGGGAAGTGGCGGTGCGGTCCCCTACGGCACTGCGTAGGATCCTACGGTCTTGGCGTGCATCCGTGCGTCGCTGCGGTCCGGTCCCAGGTCGACGGGCACGTGCACCTTCCGCCGACCACTGGCGACAACATCGATGTACTGTGGAGACCTCACGCCCCACGTGTTGAGCAATTCGGCGGCACGTCCACCCAGCCTCCCGCATGACCACTATACGCCCTCGCTCAAAGTCCGTCAACTGCACATACGGTTCACGTCCACGCTGTCGCGGCATGCTACCAGTGTTAAAGACTGCGATGGAGCTCCGTATGCCACGGCAAACTGGCTGACACTGACGGCGGCGGTGCACAAATGCTGCGCAGCTAGCGCCATTCGACGACCAACACCGCGGTTCCTCGTGTGTCCGCTGTGCCGTGTGTGTGATCATTGCTTGTACAGCCCTCTCGCAGTGTCCGGAGCAAGTATGGTGGGTCTGACACACCGGTGTCAATGTGTTCTTTTTTCCATTTCCAGGAGTGTATTTAGGCATGTGGGTACCACCTTACCTATGTTTGGTAGCCACGTAGACTCACGAATGAGAAATGTTGAAAAAATGAGAGATGTTGAAAACCGATTAACACTGCGCAAAACGAACAAGGCTCTTAAGGACGTCCTATTAAATTTTACATTGAACACGCTGTATTAATAGCTTCTTTCCTAACTTATCGAGAATCTCTCTCACAGACTCTGAAGGACGTCCTATTAAATTTTAGATAGAATATACTATTGTATTGTATTAAACCGGGGAACTAGAAAGGACGGAGAGGCTTCGTCCCGCCGCAGCCCTCAATGGTTCATAACAGGCCAAAGCAGTCCACCCACCCCATCGCCGCCCCTCACCGAACCCATGTGCATTTTGGCCCCCAGTGGACCCTCCTCCCCAGAGAACGTCTCATACCAGGCCAGTGTAACCCCAAATGTTTGCATGGTAGAGTAATTATGGTGTACGGATACGTGGAAACGGTGTTTGCTCAGCAATCTCCGACACAGTGTAACTGAAGCTGAATAAGGGGAAACAGCCCGCATTCGCCGAGGTAGATGGAAAATCGCCTTAAAAACCATCCACAGGTTGGCCGGCACACCAGACCTCGACACTAAACCGCCCGCGCGGCTAGCTGGGCAGGCGAATATACTATAGTATTAGTTCTTTCCGTAACTTATATTTATCGAGAATCTCTCGCACAACTAATGCTCCAGCAAGATCGTATAAGAGTGTAAAATATTCTGTACGTAAAATTATTTGGATTTCCAGGAAAGGGGAGGGGGGGATTACTCAGAAGGATGTTCTCGTCAGAAAAACAAGTCTGGTGTTCAACGGATCGGAGCGTGGAATGTTGGATCTCTTAACGGTGCAGGTTGATTAGATAACTTGAAAAGAGAAATGGCTAGATGGTAGTTAGATATAGGGGAAATTTGTGGATTGCAAACGGCAGGAAGATTACGATCCTTGTCACAGTTATTAATTCTAAATCAGATAGACGGTTCAAATGGCTCTGAGCACCTTTTTGTAACACCCAGTAATTGCCTCCGTACTAGCAGTAATTTATCTCCATGATCCATACCAGAAATGCATGATGACGGCAGTAGAATTGTTCAGCAGTCAGCTTCAAATGCCAGTTCTCCAATTTTTTTCTACAGCGTTTCGTGAAAATAATGTTATCCTCCCTCCAGGATTTCCCATTTCAGTTTACGAATCATCTCCGTAATACTAGTGTAACAAATCTAGCGGCCCGCCTCTGAATTGCTTAGATGTCTTCCTTCAATCCAATTCCGTGGGGATCCCAAACATTCGAGTAGTACTCAAGAATGGGGCACACTAGTGTTCTACATGCAGTATCCTTTATAAATGAGTTACCCTTCCCTAAAAGTCTCCGAAAAGCAAATAAATTCAACCATTCACCTTCCCTACTACCACCATTGTGAGCATATTCTATTTAAGATCACTAGGCAACATTACGCCTAGTTATTTAATCATTATAAGTGTGTCAAGCAACATGCTACAACACTATATTAAAACATTACTGGATTGTTTATCTTATTCATCTGCATTTACTTACATTTCTCTACATTCAGAGTAAGCTGCCAGTCATCACATCAATAAGAAATTTTGTCTAAGTTATCTTAAAATCTTGTACATGCCTGCACCTTCAGAGACAGTGAATAGTTACAATTGAAAGAATATCAGCCCTCGGTCACTATTTTTAACAAATTAACCTGATTTCGACACTGCTAGGAGTGTCTTCCTAAGAATTTAAATCAAAGAATGGTCTATATTCTATAACATGGTCACAGAATTATGACTAAAAACGTATGTTAGAGTATAAGTACGGAATCGTCGTGAAAGACTGGCAGTACTTATACGTCATTTATAAAATAATAAATATGCCAAAAGGGCATTAGTCACAAATATATTTAAGACGAGGAAAACTGTGATGGCGAGCTACTAAGGGCTGCTCGTTACTTGCGTGGTGCAGGTTGCAAAACGGACTGAGGTTCCCGCGTTAACAAATGCGGCCAGGTGAACATGGCACTGCAACGAGCGCGCCATCCAGTAGCCGTAGGTACAATTAGGCTACTCCACATTGAAATATAGGCGGAAATGATTATAAATAAACAGTATTTGGTACATAATGGAGAGCAATGTTTGTTTGATAGTAGCATACAACATAATATTTTGTCTACACCAATGCTTATAACAGTAAGATAAAACATGAAAACGAGCAGCCCTCAGTGGCTCGCCATCACAGTTTTCTTCATCTTAAATATCTTTGTGACTAATGCCCTTTTGGCATATTTATTGATTTATAAATGGCAAATAAGTACTGCCAGTCTTTCACGACGATTCCGTTCTTATACTCTATCATACGTTTTTTGTCATAACTCTGTGACCATGTTATAGAATATAGACCATTCTTTGATTTAAAATGTGAGGAACGCACTCATTGCAGTGTGGAAACCAGGTTAGTTTGTTGAAGTTAGTGACCGAGGGCTGATTTTCTTTCAATTGTAAGTTATCTTACATCCTTCCACAGTCATTCAACGATGACACTTCCCATATACCACAACGTCATCAAAAAAGAGGTGCAGACTGGTGTTTAACCTGTCCGCCAGAGCAACAAATCGCGATCGGAATCCACCAAGTGTGAATCCAGGGGGGGTTCAAGTTTTCACTGTTTACGCCCGCTCCGCCCAGTCACCACTTCCACATTTTAACGTGCCACAAATGTCTAGGATTTTAATGATAATAAAACATACAAAATTTGTTAATGCAACCATAATAATGCGCTTACATCATTGGTTAGTAAAATGCTTTTGCTATTTTATTGGAAGAAGGGAGGGGGGTGGGGGCGATGACTCCAGCCCCTTAGATTCACGCTTGGAGTCCGTATCTGTCAGTGATAATGTTTTGTAGTTTAAAATCCGGTTTCAAAATCTCGGTCTTGCTACTATATAATCTGAAACGTTCGAGTAACTCCAGTTCTCTTCCTTGTACAATATGCAAGCCTTTCATAGATATTAAACCAAGTAATTCCATGGATCGTATTGTGCTCCACACAAAATTATACCAGATGGTTCCCCTTCCATTTCTTTCCATCAGTCGATTTTCGACTAGTTTCTCTACGTGTTCCTACCATCGCATTGCAGTTGCCCAATACAATTTTTCGCCCCGTTTACAAACTGAATACCACTAATTGCTTTTACATATTCTTCTTTTTCTGGTGTCTTTGTCCTGCATCGGTGCAAAGTCAGCGTCGTTATTAACGGATGTGGCATGTTTTGTTTAACAAGTGGCCAGATATCCTTCCTGTCATTGCCACGTTGCCACTCGGGATATTATAATTGTATGCCAACTTTCTGCGTGTAGGGTTATTCATGTGAAAGTGAAAGACAGTTTTCTAAATGTTCGTGAATTGTGGCAGGATGTGGGTACCAGCTGGGTATAAACATAGTGGGATGTGAGAAACCATCTAAAATCACATGCAGGCAAGATGCCACACCAACCCCCGTCATTAATCCGCGGGGCAGATTCGATCTGCGGCCGCCGCACATTCCCGTCCTAGCAGTGGCGCTTTAACGTGCACGGCTATCCGAAGAGGCCAGTGAGTTCTTTTATACGGGTGGTTACAATAAAACTGTAGCTATTCACAGAGGTCCAGTGTGGGTTGAAAATTGTATGGCAACAAAACTTTGCCGCTACGACTTACGCTGGAAAAAAATTAGTTCCAATTTTTGGCCACAGGGAAAACATCTGGCGCTCTTAAGGCAAAAAAGGCCTATAGAAATGTAAACGTAACTCCAACAGCTGTTGGAGTATTATTTTTGCAATGTACAGAAATGTTTCCGTATGTAATGGATTAGGAACGGGACGTGGCACAAAAGGCTGAAAAAGTGAGAAAGACATTGTTATTAACTGCCGATTACACAATTTGTTCAATATCAGCACCAAAAACATCGACGGGGTACTGTACAGCACGAGGACCACGAGAAAGACAGGCCGCGAAGCGTACGTCACGAAGGTAAGCTTGAACTCGCTCACTCGTTCAACTCAGCAGACAAAATGCTTTTCTAGACCTGTTAACTCGCAGCTGGGCGCACATGCTACCGAGAATTGCACCTTCTACTAGTATCTGTTATTATGAAGTCTTAATAATCAGCAGCAGTACTACAACAACAAAAAATGGCTCTAAGGCCTATGGGACTTAACATCTGAGGTCATCAGTCCCGTAGACTTAGAACTACTTAAACCTAACTAACGTAAGAACATCACACACATCCATGCCCGAGGCAGGATTCGAACCTGCCACCGCAGGAGCATCACTCGATGTAAATTGTATAATGGTTTATTTATAGCATTTAGTCTCTTCTGTTTAACAGGTTTCATTTCATACAACAGTTATGATTATGATTTATTGTACCCCAGTACACCCGTAACAAATTATAAGTTGCTCTATGGACTTCCTGTCATTGTAGGACTAATAACGGTAAGACTTCATAATAGCGGTTTCCAGTAGAAGATGCTATTCTCGTTTGTACGTACATACCCAGTTACCAGTTAACAGGTGTAGAAACGCAGTTTGTGTGATGCGTTGAGCGAGCGAGCGAGCTCAGGGATACCTTTGTGACGTACGCGCTGCGGCGTGTCTTTCTCGTAGGCCTCGGTACAGAATCGGATTTGTGCCTGGTGGGCAAAGCGCGACTAATTTCTTTCTAGCTTAAATCAGTTCGTCACACCCAGAGAAAGAAAATATGTTATGTGGACATGTGTCCGGAAACGCTTACTTTCCATATTAGAGCTCATTTTATTACTTCTCTTCAAACCACATTAATCATGGAATGGAAACACACAGCAACAGAACGTACCAGCGTGACTTTAAACACTTTGTTACAGGAAATGTTCAAAATGTCCTCCGTTAGTGAGGATACATGCATCCACCCTCCGTCGCATGGAATCCCTGATGCGTTGATGCAGCCCTGGAGAATGGCGTATTGTATCACAGTCGTCCACTATATTAGCACGAAGAGTCTCTACATTTGGTACCGGGGTTTCGTAGACATGAGCTTTCAAGTACCCCCATAAACGAAAGTCAAGAGGGTTGAGGTCAGGAGAGCGTGTAGGCTATGGAATTGGTCCGCCTCTACCAATCCATCGGTCACCGAATCTGTTGTTGAGAAGCGTACGAACACCTCGACTGAAATGTGCAGGAGCTCCATCGTGCATGAATCACATGTTGTGTCGTCCTTGCAAAGGCACATTTTCTAGCAGCACAGGTAGAGTATCCCGTATGAAATCATGATAACGTGCTCTATTGAGCGTCGGCGGAAGAAACAAAAATCAGCTCTTTAAAGTCAGTACCGCCATTAGACAGTTTTTTATTTGCAGTGTTACATTTACACGATCATGATTTCGGCTTTAAAGTGCCATTATCAAGTGTTTTAATGTCACACTGTGCCTAAGACGGCATACTGTCGTATTTAAAATATGCTATTAGACAACGTGTCTAGGCAAGGGATTAGTCTGGCATTTGTGACTTTCCGACGTGCATGCAATAAATGTGGAAACATGAACCATGGTGACGTAATTACCAGATGCGTCTAAATGTAACAAACATGCCGTTATTCTTTTCTTGGTTGCTGAAGGGCACATACCGGTAGACAATCATTGGGGAATGAAGAAAGTGTGTGGGGCAGCATGTGTGTCGAAGAGTACCATTGTGGAAGACTGTAACAAGGGGTGCTGCTGCTTGATGATAAAGCACGACCCTACATCGCAAATATACCGAAGAAGTTACACCAGTTCGTGTGGGAGACACTCGAGCACCCATCCTAATGGCGGGATCTCTCCTCATGGTTTCGGTCAGTTCGTGTCTGATGAGGTTGTGCAGCACGTAGTTACAGTCTTCTTCACACAGCAGGACACGATGTTTCACCAAGTGGTTATCTTCAACTTGGTGCGTCGGTGGAATGATTGGCTCTGTGTCCTTGGCGATTTTGCCTGAATGGCACACCGATTCTGCACTATATGGACAGCAAAACGAAACTTCTTGTTCGCCCCTTATATTTTGATTTTCAATCATACGACAATAAAGCGATATGCACTACCGAGAAGCACCGAAACTACCAACAGATTTTAACTATCGATATATCGATAGCACTATCGGCTTTCTCTGTTTCAGCTAGGACATGGCCAAAACCAACTATTTCAAATTGTTGACCTTACTTGAATTTAGTATTTGTTTTATTAATCAGTTCAGTTCTTAGTTGCAGTTTAATGTAATAAAGTGCTGCCGTTTATTATTTTGTGCTCTGCATTGTTCTCATAATTTCTAATTAAAGGTAAGTTTGTATCAAGGGAGAACAAACCGATTTGATTCGTCTACTAGCGTTATGACAAAAATACGAGGTGTTTGTAAATTCCCGTCACAAACTACTAGGACTCGTAGAGGGGTGTGAATGTATAATACCTTGAACAGGAACCCACGTGCGGAAACGCACTGTTGCCGTTCCCTGACAGCGTCAATGACAGTGTCAATTCAGGTGCCTAAAGCATCCACGACATCGGGGTCATGTTTAGTTAGTAGCACACTAACTTTCAGCCATATTGGTATATTTCTTTGTGTTTGACATTCGTGTGAATCAAGGATGTCGAGTGATTGTCAAAAAAATGGACGAAAAAGAATTTCGTGTTGTGATCAAACATTACTTTATGAAAGGAAAACCGCCTCAGGAGACTAAAGAGAAGGTTGATAAACAATACGGTGACTCTGCACCTTCGATTACAACAGTCTATAAGTGGTTTCAAAATTTTGGGAGTGGACTGGGCACAAGTGATGCTGAACATTCTGGACCCCCTTTGGAGGTTACGGCTCCAGAAATCATTGATAAAATCCATGATATGGTGATGGATGACAGAAGAGTTAAGGTGCGTGAGATTTCTAGTGCTGTGGGCATCTCGAATGAATGGGTACATAATATTTTGCATAAACATTTCGACATGAGAAAACTATCCACAAGATGGGTTCCGCGATTGCTCACGCTTGAACAACGGTATCGTGTGAAGTGTTGCAAGGATAGTTTGCAGCTGTTAAGGAAGAATCCGCAGAACTCGTTTTGTCACTGTGGATGAAACATGGATACATTACTATACTGCTGAGACCAAACAACAATCTAAGCAATGGGTTACCAAGGGAAAATCTGCCCCAAAAATGGCGAAGATCATTCCTTCAGCCGGAAAGGTTACGGCGAGTGTCTTTTGGGATTCGCAAGTGATAATGCTCATCGACTATGCGGAAAAGAGTAAAACTATTACAGGTGCATATTATTCATCGTTATTGGACCGTTTGAAAACCGAGCTGCAAGAAAAATGCCGCTGATTGGACCGCAAAAAAGTCCTTTTCCATCACGACAATGCACCAGCACTCGCCTCAGCAGTTGTGATCGCAAAACTAATGGAAATAGGATTCCAACTCGTTTCACATCCCCCTATTCTCCAGACTTGGCTCCCTCAGACTACTATTTGTTCTCCTATTCGAAGAAATGGCTGGTGGGACAAAGATTTTTGTCAAACGAGGGGGTGATTGCAGCAACTAATAGCTATTTTGCAGACTTGGACAGTTCCTATTATTTGGAAGGGATCGACAAATCAGAGCAGCATTGGACGAATTGTGTAAGTCTAAAAGGAGACTATGTCGAAAAATAAAAAAGGGTTACCCCAAACCCTTAAGTAGTTTTTATTTTTGCACGGACTTTTCAAACTCCCCTCGTAGAAGTTGAAGAGACATAATGTCTGTAACAACATTGGTGGTCACAACATCGAGCCGCTGTTGTAATGCCCAGTACTGTTCTGTAGAGTCCACGCAAAATACCGTTTCCAGTAGATGCGCAGATGGGGAGAGCGGTAGTGGCGGCACTGTGGGCAGGAACTGAAGATGAAATGCCGAGCGCCGGAGGGGAAGTGTCGTAGTAAACTGAAGTTCACACTCACATTTTCTGCAAATATTAAGCGGAGCCTCTCCACGCCCACACTTGCATGGTGGCCATTCAAAAAGATCTGTCACCTCTGTTTTGGTTAGTATCATAAAAGAAGCAGCGATTTATTTTCGGCTAGCTTGTTAACCATGTTAACCATTTGTAACTTTCAGAGAAGAGTCACAAGTGCAGAATTTTTAGTAAAACCTACACATTTCTCTTGTTACCATATTCAGATTTGCTTATTTTGTCAAAACGCAGCGGAGTTTACACAGTCTCACCTCACTAACATGTTGCGCACACACAATTGCAAGACATTGCTGAAACGGTGGTTTATTACGTTTATTAACTGAGAATATGAGGAAAAGTGAGGTCAGTGTCTTATCAAAAAGCACATCCTCGGTACAAAATGCCTTTACTTATGTTGTTTCAAAACCCATAGCATTTTTTGTTTCACCAGCTATTGATAGCCCTAAGAATTATACTCTTTCATCGAAAAAAATCTGTAGTTAGTGGAATAACACGGTAGATAATGAAGTTCTGCATAATAACCAAATGGAAAAATTCTCCCTTCTTTGAGTGCTATCATTTGGCAGAATTGTACTTCGATATTTCAAACCTGTTATGAAGTATGAGGAATGTTGTGGATCTTTCACTCTGCCTCCATTGCTGGTGCGACGCGATCGTAAATGAGTGTGCTACGTTACGTCAATTTTCTCTATATTGTTGACAGATAGGGACCTCCACCCGAGTCTAAAGAAAAATTCAATATGTAAGGTACTATGTGATTTGCATCAAACGCAAAATCATACCGACGCCTATTTTTCATTGCAAAGATTTTCGAACTTCCCACAGTGTCTTACTTCCATGTAAATATCACACTAACTATGACCATTAACGAAATGATGGGCACATCATGATGAAAGTGACATATAAAGCTACAAGTAGAGCAAAAATGAAATTTGTTACCGAATAGTTTTTGGAAAATGGTTTCAGGAAGACTGCAGGGCGTGCGCCTCCATTGTGTCATCTTCGACCGGCTAAAAGGTAGCAGACAGTGTCAAGCCTCCCCTTCCAAAAAAAAAAAAACGAATTAACTCGCCCAGGGCTTGGGAGGAAAATTGGTCACTGCGCATTCTGCACCATCGAAGTGGTGGTGGGGAGTGGCGGGTTCAGCGGCGTTCGCGGCGCACGAGGCGGAGGGTCAATGTGGAGGCTGGCCGTGTGGCGCCGCCCGCTCTGCCTGTGAGTGGACATGTGGCTGCTCCTTCAGCAAGGTCCGAGCAGGCACACGGGGGTAGGGGTTTATTAGTTATTGGGAGCTCCAACGTTAGGCGGGTGATGGAGCCCCTTAGGGAAATAGCGGAAAGGTCGGGGAAGAAGGCCAATGTTCACTCTGTCTGCTTGCCGGGGGGTCTCATCCGAGATGTGGTGGAGTGTCTACCGGCGGCGATAGAGAGCACTGGGTGCACCCGACTGCAAATTGTTGCTCATGTCGGCACCAATGACTCCTGCCGTCTGGGTTCAGAGGTCATCCTCAGTTCATACAGGCCGTTGGCGGAGTTGGTGAAGGCTGAAAGCCTCGCTCGCGGGGTGGAATCTGAGCTAACTATTTGTAGTATCGTTCTCAGAACCGATCGCGGTCCTCTGGTTTGCAGCCGAGTGGAAGGATTAAACCAGAGGCTCAGACGATTCTGCGGAGATCTGGGGTGCAAATTCCTCGACCTCCGCTATCGGGTGCAGAAATGTAGGGTCTCCCTGAATAGGTCAGGCGTGCATTACACACAGGAAGCGGCTACAAGGGTAGCGGAGTACGTGTGGAGTGCACATCGGGGTTTTTTAGGTTAGAGAATTCCCTCCCTAGGCCCGACAAGACGCCTCCTGAGACGCGGCAAGGTAGGAGTAGGCAAAAGGCTACGGGGAATAACAATATTAATCTGCTAATAGTAAACTGCAGGAGCGTCTATAGAAAGGTCCCAGAACTGCTCTCATTAATAAACGGTCACAATGCCCGCATAGTACTAGGGACAGAAAGTTGGCTGAAACAGTAAAGAAATTCTGGACGCAGATTGGAATGTATACCGCAGAGAGAGGCTGGACAGTGAAGTAGGAGGCGTGTTTATAGCGGTAAGAAGTGCAATAGTATCGAAGAAAATTGAAGGAGATCCGAAATGTGAAATAATTTGGGTGAAGGTCACGGTTAAAGCAGTCTCAGACATGGTAACTGGATGTCTCTATAGACCCCCTGGCTCAGCAGCTTTTGTGGCTGAGCACCTGAAGGATAATTTGGAAAATATTTCGAGTAGATTTCCCCACCATGTTATAGTTCTGGGTGTAGGTTTTAATTTGCCGGATATAGACTGGGAGACTCAAACGTTCATAACGGGTGGCAGGGACAAAGAAACCAGTGAAATTTTTTAAGTGCTTTATCTGAAAACTACCTTGAGCAGTTAAACAGAAAACCGACTCGTGGCGATAACATATTAGACCTTCTGGTGACAAACAGACCCGAACTATTTGAAACAGTTAACGCAGAACAGGGAATCAGCGATCATACAGCAGTTACTGCATCGATGATTTCAGCCGTAAATAGAAATATTAAAAAAGGTAGGAAGATTTTTCTGTTTAGCAAAAGTGACAAAAAGCAGATTACAGAGTACCTGACGGCTCAACACAAAAGTCTTGTCTCAAGTACAGATAGTGTTGATCAGCGGACAAAGTTCAAAACCATCGTACAATATGTGTTAGATGCGCATGTGCCAAGCAAGATCGTAAGAGATTGAAAAGAGCCACCGTGGTACAACAACCGAGTTAGAAAACTGCTGCGGAAGCAAAGGGAACTTCACAGCAAACATAAACATACCCAAAGCCTTGCAGACAAACAAAAATTACGCGAAGCGAAATGTAGTGTGAGGAGGGCTATGCGAGAGGAGTTCAATGAATTCGAAAGTAAAGTTCTATGTACTGACTTGGCAGAAAATCCTAAGAAATTTTGGTCTTATGTCAAAGCGGTAGGTGGATCAAAACAAAATGTCCAGACACTCTGTGACCAAAATGGTACTGAAACAGTGGATGACAGACTAAAGGCCGAAATACTAAATGTATTTTTCCAAAGCTGTTTTACAGAGGCAGACTACACTGTAGTTCCTTCTCTAGATTGTCGCACAGATGACAAAAAGGCTAGATATCGAAATAGACGCCAGAGGGATAGAGATACAATTGAAATCGCTCAAAAGAGGAAAGACCGCTGGACCTGATGGGATACCAGTTCGATTTTACACAGAGTACGCGAAGGAACTTGCCCCCCTTCTTGCAGCGGTGTACCGTAGGTCTCTAGAAGAGCGTAGCGTTCCAAAGCATTGGAAAAGGGCACAGGTCATCCCTGTTTTCAAGAAGAGACGTCGAACAGATGTGCATTACTATAGACCTATATCTCTAACGTCTATCTGTTGTAGAATTTTGGAACACGTATTATGTTCGCGTATAATGACTTTTCTGGAGACTAGAAATCTACTCTGTAGGAATCAGCATAGGTTTCGAAAAAGACGATCGTGTGAAGCCCAGCTCGCGCTGTTCGTCCACGAGACTCATAGGGCCATAGACACAGATTCCCAGGTAGATGCCGTGTTTCTTGACTTCCGCAAGGCGTTCAATACAGTTCCCCACAGTCGTTTAACGAATAAAGTAAGAGCATATGGACTTTCAGACCAATTGCGTGATTGGATTGAAGAGTTCCTAGATAAAAGAACGCAGCATGTCATTCTCAATGGAGAGAAGTCTTCCGAAGTAAGAGTGATTTCAGGTGTGCTGCAGAGGAGTGGAGTGTCGTAGGACCGTTGCTATTCACAATATACATAAACGACCTTGTGGATGACATCGGAAGTTCACTGAGGCTTTTTGCGGATGATGCTGTGGTATATCGAGAGGTCGTAACAATGAAAAATTGTACTGAACTGCAGGAGGATCTGCAGAGAATTGACGCATGGTGCAGGGAATGGCAATTGAATCTCAATGTAGACAAGTGTAATGTGCTGCAAACACATAGAAAGAAAGATTCCTTATCATTTAGCGGTAATATAGCAGGTCAGCAACTGGAATAAGTTAATTACATAAATTATCTGGGAGTTCGCATTAGGAGTGATTAAAATGAAACGATCATATGAAATTGATCGTCGGTAAAGCAGATGCCAGACTGAGATTCTTTGGAAGAATCCTAAGGAAATGCAATCCGAAAACAAAGGAAGTAGGTTACAGTACGCTTGTTCGCCCAGTGCTTGAATACTGCTCAGCAGTGTGGGATCCGTACCAGATAGGGTTGATAGAAGAGATAGAGAAGATCCAACAGAAAGCAGCACGCTTCGTTGCAGTATCATTTAGTAATTGCGAAAGAGTTACGGAGATGATAGATAAACTCCAGTGGAAGACTCTGCAAGAGAGATGCTCAGTAGGTCGGTACAGGCTTTTGTTGAAGTTTCGAGAACATACCTTCAGCCAGGAGTCAAGCAGTATATTGCTCCCTCCTACGTAAATCTCGCGAAGAGACCATGAGGATAGAATCAGAGAGATTAGAGCCCACACAGAGGTATACCGACAATCCTTCTTTCCACGAACAATATGAGACTGAAATAGAAGGGAGAACCGATAGAGGTACTCAAGGTACCCCCCGCCACACACCGTCAGGTGGCTTGCAGAGTATGGATGTAAATGTAGATGTAGATACTCTGTGTGGACTCCACGTAAAGTATGCTTGGTTCTTTTTTTGTTTTGGAATAATGTAAATAGATAATGTTTGAATAAAACATTATCACTTTTCAAGCCGCGTCAATTCGTATAAAATCCTCGAGCTTTCGATGACCATCTCCGCCATCGTCGTCAGGAGTTCACTGACTGCCGGGGCTGCTTTTCTTCTTCTTTTTTTTTCTTTATTGATTTTCAATTCCCCCCGAGGGGGGCAGGCTGGTAGCAGCTTAGTACACTGCTCTACAGCCTACAGACTTTTCTAAAAATGGAAGAAAAAAGAAACAAGAAAAACAGGCAATGAAACGGTGACTTAAAGAGTAAAATGGCGGAAAAATGCGGAAATTTAAAACAGAAAGCAAAAGGAGTTGGCAATGTTAATAAAATACACAAGAATCAAACAAGTAACATAGTAGACACACAATTAAAAAACATGGCGACAGTCTGGTTTCTGTTCACAAGAGATAAAAAATCACACCCAGTGACAGTATGATGGCCATTCGCAACACTTCCCAAAAGACACAACACGGAACAGTCACTGTAAAAACACTGCATGTAAACAGCGGCGAGAGGGAGCCCGGGAAAAGGACAGAGCAAAGGAGGGGGACTGAGGATCAGAGCTCATAGGAGGGATAAATGGAGGGAGAGAGGGCATCATCCAGTAGGGGAAGTTGATGGAAGCCACCTTGGGAAAGGGGATGAAGGGTGTAGAGATGGAGGGTAGGAGGGACACAACAGTGAAGACGTGGCAGGGAGCGGGGCTGGGAGAGGAGAGGAGCAACCAGGGGGTGAGGGGGTAAGTCTTGGAATCTTTGTTTTTAATATATTTTTCCCATGTGGAAGTTTCTTTCTGTTATATATAGGAAAGAGGGAAGGAGAGGGAAAGACGAAAGGATGTGGGTTTTAAGGGAGAGGGTAAGGAGTCATTCCAATCCCGGGAGCGGAAAGGAAGTGCTTTCACGCCGATCACCTGCCACCCTACCTAAAACCTCTTTCCTCGTCACCTTAGCCAGCTTCATCCTATAAGAAACTTCAACATGGGAAAAATATATTAAAACAAAGATTCCAAGACTTACCAAGCGGGAAAGTGCCGGCAGACAGGCACAATGAACAAAACACACAAACAGACACACAGAATTACTAGCTTTCGCAACCAATGGTTGCTTCTTCAGGAAAGAGGGAAGGAGAGGGAAAGACGAAAGGATGTGGGTTTTAAGGGAGAGGGTAAGGAGTCATTCCAATCCCGGGAGCGGAAAGGAAGTGCTTTCACGCCGATCACCTGCCACCCTACCTAAAACCTCTTTCCTCGTCACCTTAGCCAGCTTCATCCTGACCCACAACTTCTTCACTTTTGAAGGCCACACATACCAACAATTAAAGGGAACAGCCATGGGTACCAGGATGGCCCCCTCGTGTGCCAACCTATTTATGGGTCGCTTAGAGGAAGCCTTCTTGGTTACCCAAGCCTGCCAACACAAAGCTTGGTACAGATTTATTGATGACATCTTCATGATCTGGACTCACAGTGAAGAACACCTCCAGAATTTCCTCTCCAACCTCAACTCCTTTGGTTCCATCAGATTCACCTGGTCCTACTCCAAATCCCAAGCCACTTTCCTTGACGTTGACCTCCATCTGTCCAATGGCCAGCTTCACACATCCGTCCACATCAAACCCACCAACAAGCAACAGTACCTCCATTATGACAGCTGCCACCCATTCCATATCAAACGGTCTCTTCCCTACAGCCTAGGCCTTCGTGGCAAACGAATCTGCTCCAGTCCTGAATTCCTCGACCATTACACCAACAACCTGAAAACAGCTTTCGCATCCCGCAACTACCCTCCCAACCTAGTACAGAAGCAGATAACCAGAGCCATTTCCTCATCCCCTCAAACCCAGAACCTCTCACAGAAGAACCCCAAAAGTGCCCCACTTGTGACAGGATACTTCCCGGGACTGGATCAGACTCTGAACGTGGCTCTCCAGCAGGGATACGACTTCCTAAAATCCTGCCCCGAAATGAGATCCATCCTTCATGAAATCCTCCCCACTCCACCAAGAGTGTCTTTCCGCCATCCACCTAACCTTCGTAACCTCTTGGTTCATCCCTATGAAATCCCCAAACCACCTTCCTACCCTCTGGCTCCTACCCTTGCAACCGCCCCTGGTGTAAAACCTGTCCTATGCACCCTCCCACCACCACCTACTCCAGTCCTGTAACCCGGAAGGTGTACACGATCAAAGGGAGAGCCATGTGTGAAAGTACCCACGTGATTTACCAACTGACCTGCCTACACTGTGACGCTTTCTATGTGGGAATGACCAGCAACAAACTGTCCATTCGCATGAATGGACACAGGCAGACAGTGTTTGTTAGTAATGAGGATCACCCTGTGGCTAAACATGCCTTGGTGCACGGCCAGCACATCTTGGCACAGTGTTACACCGTCCGAGTTATCTGGATACTTCCCACCAACACCAACCTATCCGAACTCCGGAGATGGGAACTCGCTCTTCAGTATACCCTCTCTTCTCGATATCCGCCAGGCCTCAACCTCCGCTAATTTCAAGTTGCCGCCGCTCATACCTCACCTGTCTTTCAACAACTTCTTTGCCTCTGTACTTCCGCCTCGACTGACATCTCTGCCCTTACTCTTTGCCTTTAAATATGTCTGCTTGTGTCAGTGTATGTGCGGATGGATATGTGTGTGTGTGCGAGTGTACACCTGTCCTTTTTTCCCCCTAAGGGAAGTCTTTCTGCTCCCGGGATTGGAATCACTCCTTACCCTCTCCCTTAAAACCCACATCCTTTCGTCTTTCCCTCTCCTTCCCTCTTTCCTGAAGAAGCAACCATTGGTTGCGAAAGCTAGTAGTTCTGTGTGTGTGTTTGTGTGTTTTGTTCATTGTGCCTGTCCTGTCCTTTTTTTCCCCCTAAGGGAAGTCTTTCCGCTCCCGGGATTGGAATGAGTCCTTACCCTCTCCCTTAAAACCCATTTCCTTTCGTCTTTCCCTCTCCTTCCTGAAGAAGCAACCATCGGTTGCGAAAGCTAGTAATTCTGTGTGTGTGTTTGTGTGTTTTGTTCATTGTGCCTGTCTGCCGGCACTTTCCCGCTTGGTAAGTCTTGGAATCTTTGTTTTTAATATATATATATATATATATATATATATATATATATATATATATATATATATATATATATATATATATATATATATCCCCTATCAGTCCTACCTGGTAAGGATGCCAGACTGATGAACAGTACTCAAGAATCAGTCAAACGAGTGCCTTGTAAGCAACTTCCTTATTGGATGAATTATATTTCCTTAAGATTCTTCCTATGAATCTCAGTTTTGCTGCTTTTACTTCTCTTTGTATTATGTGGCCATTCCGCTCAAGGCTGTTTCATCAATTGGTCATCAATAGCGTAATTGCACAGTAGTGGACTTTTTTGCTGTGGATGGACAATATTTTACATTTATTTACCTTCAGGGTCAACTACCGGTCCCTGCAGCATTCAACAATCCTCTGTAAACAGTCTACAAACAGTTACCGTTTTCTGGCATTGATACTTCTTATAGATAACCACATCAACTGCAAACAGCCATGAATAGCTTTAAAGTATTGTACTAAGTCATTTATATACAGTTTAAACAGTAATGATTCTATCACACTTTCTTAGGATACCCCAAAATGGCCTTTACATCTGCCAGTTTTGTTAAGAGCAACTTCTTGAGTTCTATCCACAAGGAAGTCTTGAACCCAATCACAAATCTAATCTGATACTCAGTAAGCTTGCATTTTTTTTCAAAAAACAGCATTGTGGGTCAGTGTCGAATGCCTTCCTGAAGCCAAGGAACATGACTTGGACTTGAGGATTGATTCTTGCAGCATTTTGTATCTCATGTAGGAACAGAATGAGCCGAGTTTCACAAGATCTCTCTCTGTGAATTCCATGTTCATTTTTACAGAGGAGATATTAGTTCTCCAAAAGCATAATACATAAGCATAAAACATGTTCCACAATTCTACACAGACTGACAACAGTGATACAGGCCTATAATTATGTGGATCTCTCCTATGGCCCTTCTTGAAAATGGGAATGATGTGAACTTTTTTTCCAGTTGCTAGGTACTCTTCATTGCTCCAGCACCTCTGCTAGAAGGTGAGCAGGTTCTTTTGCATAATCTGGTAGAATCTTACACGTATCTCATCTGGTCTCTATGCCTTTCCACAACAAAGCAATTGTATTTATTTTCTGATCTCATTATCTGGCATTTTGAAGTCTGCTCAATGTTTGAGATGAGGGGCCATGCTACAATCTTCTACAGTGAAACAGTTTCAGAAGACCAAGTTGCATATTTCAGTCTTCTGTCAGTTTCCATTACAGTGCCATTATGGTCACTGAGTGATTGCATAGGTGATTTTGAACCTTACTGATTTTACTGAAGAACATAACCTCTTAAGGTTTTGAGTCAGCACAATCAATAAAATTTTACTTTCAAAGTCATTGAACATTTCTCTCATTTTTGCTTTGTTCAGCACTAGTTTGACAGCAAGGTTTTGACTTCTCATGAACCAGTGATGAAGCTCTCTTCGTTTATGTAGTAGTTTTCTAACACAGATATTTAAACACAGTGGGTGTTTCCCATCCCTTAAGACCTTCCTCGTAACACACCATATTGAATGATGGTTTTGAATTTCTTCCATTTGTACCCCACATCTTCATACCTAGTACTGAATATTTTATGTTGACTGCTCAGATACTTTGCAATGTGTATCCTGTCACTCTTGCTAAGCAAAGTATATTTTCCTACCTTTCTTGACATTCATTATAATACCTGTTGTCATTGATGCTATCACAGCCTTATGATAACTGATTCTGTAATTATAAACATTTCTCAGAGTGTGTCATTAATATTAGTAATAAGTTCATGATTCACAATGGCAGGTCATTCACTTCTGTTTTCATTATGGATGTTCTTCTGAACACTGCAGCAAACACTGGTGCGGCCAGTTCTACAATATTGCCCAAGTGTGTGGGATCTGTACCAAATAGGACTAACAGGGGATGCTGAACATACACAGAGTGGCATGAATGGTCACAGGTTTGTTTGATCCATGGGCTAATGTCAGAGATACTGAAAGAACTGAACTGGAAGACTCTTTAAGAAAGATATACTATTCTGTGTCCATTAACAAAGTTTCAAGAACCAACTTTAAATGACGAGTCTAGCAATATACTACAATCCCCTATATATTGCTCATGCAGGGATTGTGAGAATAAGATTAAAATAATACTGCACATACAGAGGCATTCTACCAATCATTCTTCCCAAGGTCCATATGTGAATGGAATGGGAAGAAACACTTGTAATTGGTACAATGGGATATACCTTCTTCTATGCACCTCATGGTGACTTGCAGAGTATAGATGTAGATGAGAAATCAAATTTTATTTTTTCAAGGGAGGAGGATCATTTAGGATGTAAAGTTCTGCTAAGAAGGAAAGGTTTTGATGTTATTCTCCTTATGAAGAGCTGCTTACATTTGCCTATAGCACCTAATCCTGACATCCATCCAGCGATTTGCCACACACTCTAATGAACCCATTTCAGTCCAATATAGTAAAAATGGTTCAGTCAGAGCTACACTTTTGCTGGCATAGGCTCCTGTCTGGATGAAGCCCAGAAGCTGCTATTCCTTGCACTGTACACAGCTTTCTAAGGCAATAACCCAAGGAGATGTCTGTACTTTTAGAAGATAAGCAACAGTAAACACTGGTTTATCCAGCAGCAGCACATGTATACATATGAACAAATGAATACACTGTAATAAAAATAATTACACATACACAGTGTAGCACCATTGCACTTTATTATAAGGGATTGTTCTTTGACTCTTTCTGAGGAAATGCACAAAAAGAGGCAATAAAGAGATCAAATAACATGTCATAGCATGTATTAGTTTTCTCAGTCATTCTAGAATATATGCTTTACAAAAATTGCAATTGCAATTAAATGCAAATTGTATACAAAAAGTGCTGCATCATCTGTACACATAAGTTTTGCCTGAAATAATTTGTTGTCAAACACATACACAGTTGATAAGATAATAGTGTTGCCTGTAGCCAGGCAATAACATGGCTACCACTGAATCACGCAACATTCGTACTGGAGCAGTACATTTAAGAAGTTACCTATAAATATGGGTTACACTATGTTGTGCCATTAACATATACATGGGGGAAGCACTGGATATTGCAACAGAATTATACAGCATGAAGCAAAATTACAATAAACTTGCAAAAGCCTCATTGTTCTACAGCGATTAAGTAAAATTCAGTTTACATGGAAGATATACTTTTTAAATGTTTCAGTGATAATTATGAAAATGAAACTGAGTTGTGATTACAATGATTTCCAACAAATTTGATGCTCAGCTGAACAGATACTACCTATAACCGTTAAACACATGCATGTTGATGCAGTTGTGCCTTTATGTATACATGATTAACAGTAATCGAATTTTACTTTTGAGGGTTTATTAGTTACATATTGTGATTGCCAGATAATTGGACAATGTAAAATATATCTTTGTTACTAACACCAGTACAATGTGACAACATGAGATATACATACATCCTCACAATGATGGGTTTCATATCTTGTATATGACATCCATGAAAATATGATTATATGAAATGTATAACATTTAAAACATTTTGTTAAAATATACAGTTCATCAGTTAACAGTCAAATAGTAAAAACATTTCTCTCAGCATACACTGAATTACACTTTTATTTTAAAATGCATGTTTTTAAAACATTGACATTTGGTCCAACTTAAAACCCAGTCCATATGACTAAAAGTTTTTGACAAAACTAGACAACCTTTAACAAATATCAGTTCAACATTCATTACTAGATGGGTCTGTTAAATTTATTTTGCCTCTTACAATATCAAAAGACTAAAATAAAGTTAAAAGAAAACCTTTTAACTTTTACTTGCAAGCATAACATGTACACCAGTAAGTCACATATTTTCTGTGAGTCTCTCTCTGTCTTCATATGTTCGTTATATATACAACATTACTATTTAAAAAGGCTTACACAATAATTCAGTCATATTTGTTGGCAGCCACACCATTGGAAATAGGTTTGGAAGCAACAACACGCCTCTCCTTAGATGACGAGAATAGGCGAGGCAGTACAACCAAGGCCAGAATGCCCAAAATGTGGAGCCACAGGTACATATGCCTGAAAAATAAATTTCACCAGTGCACATTAGTCAGTAACATAAAAAGGATACCAGTGAAAGTCTATTTTTAATTTCTTATGACAGGTGCAAAGTATTTTAGTACTGTTGTCTTTCATGGTTTACACAAGGCTCATTCAAAACTAAACTGCATTTTTTGTGATGGATAAAATTACAAAAGCATTTCATAATTTTTTATATAGTTTTCTTCAACACATATACACATTTTTCTACTAAATATGCAGCCTTATGATGCATTTGTTAGAAAAGATGAGAGGGGAGCTGAGGGCCTCCAACTAAAAATGTTGTCCTTGTAACACCTTTTTTAAAAGCCCAAATGTTTGAATTCATTGGTGATAGATAAACCAGAACTATCAGAAAGTTCTACAGTGAATTACATGGAATTAATTACTGGCATGTGGTGTGAGTTTTCATGCAGAAGAAGACTGTCGTGTGTGGATCATGCATCATTTCCTGTGATAAGCAGCTTTCCCATTTACCAACAACTTGCTGTTGTATGCTATATTAATAATCTTTTTGCTGTGATAAAAATCAATGAGTGAGGCATATTTTGGAACAAAGACAGTTTCTAAAACTTTCATTATTGACAGAATAGTTCTGGCCTGGATATGTGATTAGAATGAGAAGAAGCACTAATATGTGGCACAATTTTACATTCTGCTTTGCACTTCAAAATGGCTTGCAGGATATGTATGTACATGTAGATGTAAAAGCCCTTCCTTGTATTTTTCTCTAGTTAGCATTCATCCTCTGAATCATCTTCTCTGGTGTATGGTAACTGATTCATGATACCACTTGTCATGAAAAAAACCCTCATATTTATCCTCAAACTGCAAGTCACAGAGAAAGTTTACATGTATATCTATCTACACTCTGCAAGCTACCATCTGTTATATAGTGGAGGGCATTCTGGTACCACTATCATTTGTATGGCTTTGCTATCCCATTCATGAACATTGCATGGGAAGAATGACATTGTTTAGCCTTTGTAGAGCCCTCATATCTTGTTTTTCATGTGTTTTATTCTGTGAGATGTATGAGAAGGATGTATGCTGGGATGTATGCTCTAGGAATTTTAACAGTATACCTCTCAATGATGCACAAAATCTGTTTTGACATATGCAGACTGAAGTGACAAATGAAAATATGTTTCAAGGCTGGAATTCAAACCTGGCTGTGATACAAATTTTCATTCATTATTTGAGTCTGCATGCATACATCATAGATGTTGAGATGTAACCATATAGTTTTATTATGTAGTATTCTGCTATTGAAGTATGATGAAAATTACCATAATGCTCTTGCACTTACTGATCAAACATATGTTAAAATGTATCACTCTTCATTTCAGTTTCTCTAACCTCCTCATTAATTCTACTTTGTAAGGATCCCAGACAGATCAAGAACTGTTCATACAATAAGTTGGAATATGCCTCCTTTATGGATGAATTACACTTCATTAGGATTCTTAGCCTGACACCTATTTTTGCTACAATAGTTTTATGTGTCTGTTCTACTTTAGGTTGCTCAAAATAGTTATTCCAGTTATTTTATGGTTGTTTCCATTTCCAGTGATTTATAGCAAATATTGTAATTGACCACTAATGGGCTTTTCCACCTATTTATACACACACAATATGTTACATTTATGTACTGTCAACAACATCATCTGCTAATCCTGACAAGAAGTGTTTATCTTCTTCATGTTTTGTAACTTTCCTACACACAACAACATCATCTGAACAGTCTCATGGAGCTATCAATGCTGTCCACCAGCTCATGTAAATATGTCATGAACAGTAACAGTCCTGTAGCAGCCCCTTGAAATACTCCCAAGTTAGAGTTACATCACAATAAAGTTGTATGGAGATCTAGGTTCTAGGAAGTGTCAAATCTAGAGACAAAGTTGGTGTGATATGGATAGTCTGTGCATCTACATCATCTTTCTTTCACTAAGTGGAGTGCAGTACACATTGAATATTTCTTTGTGCCTTGGTGAGGAGCCGTCGGTTCCACCTGACTAACACCTTGTGATATCCAAGGCACTTTTTGACATTGTTTTTATGACAACAGTTGTGTTTAAGTTATCTTCCACAAGGTAGATACTCTCTATGTAAGTGTCTTTGCATATAAACATACTGCATGAAGTCATTGCAAAAATTAGCTGCCACCAAATGAATTTTGGTTGAAACCCGAAGAAGAATGTATACTAATTTTCAACAACACAAGACAATGAAACAGCAATGATACATCTCAGTTTAACAATATGTTTGTAAATGTTACAAAAACAAGTATTATGTGATAGAGAAAATTTAATATCAACTCATGGATCTATAGGATGGACTGAAAGTACTGCCCTAAATAGTTTTATGGGCAGATTCTGGTAAAAGTTCTAGGAGAAAAGCAATAAACATGTAATCAACATTTGGGGAAGAAATCTATAGCTTTGATGAATAACAAGTCAACCTCTCCCTCTTGAATAAGACAATAAATCCTAAGAAATTACAGCACTGTGTAAAGTCAATAAATGGAACAAAACATTTGAATAGCCACTTGTGAATCAGCTTGGTGTTTAAAGTGGACAAACAGAATGCTGAAATATTAAAATCTCCATTTAAAAATGCACTCACTTTTCAGAATACTGCGGATATATATATATATATATATATATATATATGAAAGAAACTTCCACATGGGAAAAATATATTAAAGTGTCTGTGTATGTGCGGATGGATATGTGTGTGTGTGTGTGTGTGTGCGAGTGTACACCTGTCCTTTTTTTCCCCTAAGGGAAGTCTTTCCGCTCCCGGGATTGGAATGACTCCTTACCCTCTCCCTTAAAACCCACATCCTTTCATTTTTTCCTCTCCTTCCCTCTTTCCTGACGAAGCAACTGCCAGTTGCGAAAGCTCGTAATTCTGTGTGTGTGTTTGTGTGTTTTGTTTATATATATATATATATATATATATATATATATATATAGGCGGATGGATATGTGTGTGTGTGTGTGTGTGTGTGTGTGTGTGTGTGTGTGTGTGTGTGTGCGAGTGTACACCTGTCCTTTTTTTCCCCCTGAGGGAAGTCTTTCCGCTCCCGGGATTGGAATGACTCCTTACCCTCTCCCTTAAAACCCACATCCTTTCGTCTTTCCCTCTCCTTCCTGAAGAAGCAACCATCGGTTGCGAAAGCTAGTATTTCTGTGTGTGTGTTTGTGTGTTTTGTTCATGTGCCTGTCTGCCGGCGCTTTCCCGCTTGGTAAGTCTTGCAATCTTTGTTTTTAATATATTTTTCCCATGTGGAAGTTTCTTTCTATTATATATATATATATATATATATATATATATATATATATATATATATATATATATATATTCCAAGACTTACCAAACGGGAAAGCGCCGGCAGACAGGCACAATGAACAAAACACACACACAGAATTACTAGCTTTCGCAACTGATGGTTGCTTCTTCAGGAAGGAGAGGGAAAGACGAAAGGATGTGGGTTTTAAGGGAGAGGGTAAGGAGTCATTCCACATTCCAATCCCGGGAGCGGAAAGACTTCCCTCAGGGGGAAAAAAAGGACAGGTGTACACTCGCGCGCGCGCGCACACACACACACACACACACACACACACACACACACACACACACACACACACACATATCCATCCGAACATACACAGACACAAGCAGACAAAATATGTCTACCAAGCGGGAAAGCGCTGGTAGATAGGCCAAGAAGAGGATGAGTTAATAATGTAACAGTAGCTTTTATCCTGGCAAAGGATATTTTCTTTGCATCAGTCCACATCTTTGTGTTTCCTGGTTTGGATGAACCTTCTGCAAATTTGTTGTGAGGTGCTGTGAATGTGCATTATTGTGCACAAATTGTTGGTAAATTTTTCAAGCTCAGGAAATGGCATAATTTATATACTATTTTGAGCTTTGAAACTGAGACATAGCTTCCACACTCTCTTGAGATGGCAGGATTCAGGAATTTTATTTCCATCGCCCTAAAGACACAATCTGACAGGTTAACCACTAAGCTGTGTTAATTTCATTTAGTGAACAGCTGCTGTTGTTGGTCTACATGTCTGCCTCACTGTACAACATTACAAGTTGATCTTCAATGCCTATGTAATGAAACTCTGATTATATGGCATAGGTGTCCATGAGGAGACAACTGTGATATAGATTCAAACAGGCAAAGACCTGGGAGGGCACCACAAAATAAGAAATCTGCTCTAGAAATGAAGTAGCAAAGGAAGATTAGGGTTTAATGTCCCATCATCATAGAAGTCACTCAAATTCAGAATGGTTCAAGGATGAGGAGAGGATAATGGAAACCTAAATCTGTATGGCTGGATGTGGATTTGAAACTCCTCCAACAATTACTTACACACATCAGTGACAGTGAATCTCCATACAAATTCATAGTGAAGATTGAAGCTGACAATGAGATACAAATTGATTGGCGATAGGTCTTTAAAGATTATCCATTTGCAGTTTACAGGCAACTGCTGTCAGTATTACACCATGACAGGTGAGAGGAGGGATATATTTAGGTGTCATCAACTATATCACTGAGGAGTTTTAGCACAGTAAAGTTCTCTGTTCCGCACAGTTGACATCTACACCATTTGAAATTGACCACTATTGCTATTGATTTCTGGTGGTGTTTTCCCTGTGGTGGTTGACACTGCTGAGCTGTAGCCTCAAATTTTCTGTGATATGAGCAGATACTGTCAGTAGTGGGTGAGTGCCTGTTCCTGCTAGAAGAGTGCTAACATTGTAGCACATGGCTGGAACACTGTATTTGGAGAGCTGCAACTTGCTCAGATAGTTCAGCTAGCATTTGTAGCACATCCACAGGACACTCTTTCCTGACAGGGATGGTTGCAATGCCTGAAAATGGATATATCTCTAACTGGTCAGAATTTTGAGTGTTTATCATAAAAGATGAGGACATGTGGCACAGTTGCCCTGAGTGATTCTGCTTCATGTGGCTAAGGTAAAAACTTGTGCAAGATGGGTTATTTAAACTGAGTGGGAAGGAATGATGCATCTGTAAAGGAACTGCAGACAAGATGCAACTGAAGCCTGTTCCAGAGCTCCAGTATTTTGAGATTTTAAGAAATAGACTGACAACAGATGTTGAAGGAATTAAGAGGTGTCTTGCTAGAATCATAACAGAACAACACAATCCATACAAAAATGTAATGGAGATGGTGTGGTAGAAACAGATGGGGATCTCTGGAGGAAATGTAACACTGTTCCCATTTTGACAGTATTGTTAAAAGTATAGATTGGTACTCACCATATAAAGGAGATACTGAGTTGCAGGGCACAATACAAATACTAGACAAACACACACACACACACACACACACACACACACACACACACAAGCATGCCACACATACACACATAACCACTGTCTCTGGCCAGAAAATATGAATTAGCTACAGGACTTGTTGGACACTAATATCCAGCATCTCATGCAGAACTGTTATCAAGGCTTGTGGAAGTGTTACACATTACTAGAAAGTTTGTCTAAGTCTACCTGAAGTGTGCTTACTACAATAAGGGCATGGAATACATTAACACTAAAACGAGGCTAGTTAAATCAAATGAACTTCTATGTAAGGAATGTTAGAGAAAAGGTATTATTTAAGAAAAAAGCTTGTGAAATTAAAGAAAAGTGGTGCATGGTTGAGCAATGTGGGTTAGAAATGCTAAATTGTTTCTGAACATTTCATGGAAAACCAACTAAACTAGTTTTATGGTTGTGCACAGTTATTTAGATTTCACTGAGGACTGTAAATTTAACTTCAAACACTTTACTTTCAGTAAACAACATGTGGCTACAGTAAATTCGGATTCTTATTTGTATATGTTTAGGTAAGTGCAGCTTTACTTACAAATACAGTCGAACACTGGGCCAAAACTCAAGAAGAATAAAGCTAAATGTAATATAACCCATGATAACACGTGTTATTAGCATGGTCAGCACATCATATGCAGTCTTTGAAACCTCTGAACCCAGAAAATAGGGTCGAATTGTTTTTCGCACCTGAAAGGAGAGAAAACTTGTGCTATTACTCTCACACACAAATTAGAAAAATAAGAGGAAGCAGAGGGCTCACAATTTCAAACTTATAAGAAACTGGTGCATGTACAAATTTATGATAAAATACTGCCAAAAAAGACACATTTTTTGTTTTACCTGCAAGCACAGTTTGTGTTGAGCCAGTGTAACAGTTTATTTCCCTTTAAAAGTTACTAAATTCAGTATGAATTTGCTTTCATAACCTTTTGAATATTATATCAGACAGAAGTATTTATAACTTGCACAGTTATGAAATGTAACAAAAGAGAGTGACCTATGACATGAGTATCCAAGATGCTTGGTACATACGAAGGTAACATCAACACACCCTATGTCCATGGCTGTGGTACTATTGAATATCACTTTTGCCAGCATCCTGCCAACTCCAAACTGACTACCTTAACCCTTAGGCATATGACTGACTACACCTTATCTCACGATTACTCCTCCTTTGAGGGAAAAGTGTACAAAAAAAACATGTGGCTCAAAAGTGCTCATATGGAACCATGTTCATTAGCAACTTACGAGGGATTCTTTTTCCTAGCTCCCCTGCCTGCATCCAGTGAAGAAGAAGGAAAGTATGAAAGTTGAGCTGCAGTGTTAAAGTTCCTAGTTGAATACCTTTTACTGTGCACATAGCTTGAGAGGTACATAGCAATACCATGAGAGGCCATCACCACACAGGCAAAACCACTTTCCAGGTGCTTTCTCACTTCTGGGTAATTGCTTCAAGGCAGTGCTTGTGAACTGGGCTATCTTCTGCTTCAGCCCCATGTCCATCAGCATATCATATTCATCCACCAATAGTGTTGCACCCACCAGCGAGAATGTTGGCAATTTTATATTACTTTTTGTCTGCCTCATACTGGCACAGATGGAGATCTTTCTGCCTACAAGCAAAAAAGATGATGTGCTACCAACACTAACTCAGTTCCTACAATTCGTGAAGTTTTCTTAGTTCCAGCACCTTCACAGTTCTTGAAGTTCTTGCAGTTCCATTAAAAAGATACAATTCCAACTTAGCACTCACTATTTACAGAGTAACAGAAACAGCTATATACAAGTGTCTGCGTAAGGCTTTCGGTCATAGTGACTAAATAATTGAGAGTGAGGGGGCAGCAAAGTTATTTAGATGTTGCTGCATTAGATGAATTTCATCAAGTGCTACCCATCAAACTGTTACCACTGTTAAGAACCATTGTGCACCATCACAATTAATAAATTTATTTTTATTATTATGTTGTAACATTTCTGTTCTAGTGCCAGCTAGTCAAGCAAGTGTATAATTAGATATTACTAGTGTATAGGGCCAGCTTAATCTATACTTGAAATAGGCATTCTGTCATTGTGGCTATTTGGACTGAACTGATAGTAAAATTCAGTTACATCATCTCAACCTCTTGCCACTATACAGTGTCTCTGCTATAAGGTTACCTTAAATCATTCATTTTTTTATACACCAACTAGTTTGTTTTATACTAATTTACTGGGTACTTGTAAAATCACATTCCATAAGCACAACAGTCCCCCTCCATGCAATTTTATCTGTGTATGCATCTGCACAGACATTTGTAAGTCCACATAAAGCAATAACTTACTGCACGTGCTGCAAAGGTGAATAAGGCTCCACTCATAAAAGTGAGGTAGTATCCAGGATAAAAACCATGCCAAAGGGCTGACAGAGCATAGGTTAATACAGTCTTCATTTTACCAGCCCTTTCATACACAATCATACGTAACCACCGAGTTGTCCCTTTGTTCCACTGTTCAATACTGTCATGCAGGCTTAGACCAAGCTGAAAAAGAAAAATAACTGCTGTTTACCATATGCAATAACTGCACTTCAGATGTTTTGAATTAGGAAAACACAGTTTCCAAGATATTTCCTAGGGAATGGAAAGGTGTTTGAAAGGTAGTGACTGTTTGTGTACATTTAAATAAAGCAGCTCAGAACAAGTTTTATGAAGGCAGCATCACCTACTGATTGCTTATGAAGCCACAAAAGTCATTGTTTTGATTCAGAAGTCACTTGCCAGCAGCTGAAAGCAGATAACAATGACTTTGATAACTGTTGCTCCCACCACTTCTCTACAGCAGGCTGTAATACCGTTTTTGCATGCAAAAGGATCTGCAGCTGCTCAGTGTCACAAGAGCTGTGCATAGTATATAGGCCAACAATAATGAGACAACAGAATGTTGAGCTACAATGCTGATACTTCAAAAAAAGTGACTGAAAATATGCATAATGAAAAGTGGACTGGTAGGTCTAGTAACCAAACAAACTAAACTGTGCAACTTTGATCTAACAGACGATTGGTGCCCTAGCTGATGAATTCTCTCATGTTGGACACATCAGTATTGACATGTCTGACTTGAAAAAACTCAGATCTCAAAAAATATACACTATGTGATCAAAAGTATCTGGACATCCACAATAACATGCGTTTTTCACATTAGGTGCATTGTGCTGCCACCTACCACTAGGTACTCCATATCAGCGACCTCAGTAGACATTGTGTGAGAGCAGAATGGGGCATGCTCTGCAGAACTCATAGGCTTTGAACATGGTTGAGTGATTGGGTGTCATTTGTCATACATTTGTATGTGATATTTCCACACTCCTAAACATCCCTAGGTCCACTGATTCTGATGTGATAGTGAAATGGAAATGTGAAGGGACATGTACAGCACAAAAGAGTACTGGCCGACTTGCTGACTGACAGAGACTGCTGACAGTTGAAGAGGGTCATAATGTGTGATAGGCAGACATCTATCCAGACCATCGCACAGGAATTTCAAACAGCATCAGGATCCATTGCAATTACTATGACAGTTCTGCAGGAGGTGAGAAAATTTATTTCATAGTTGAGTGCCTGCTAATAAGCCACACATCGCACCGAAAAATGCAAAATGATGCCTTGCTTTGTGTAAGGAGTGTAAACACTGGATGACTGAACAAAGGAACAATGTTTTGTGGAGTGACAAATCATGGTACGCAATGTGGCAATCTCATGGCAGGGTGTGGGTATGGTGAATGCCCAGTGAACATTATCTGCCAGCATGCGTAGTGCCAACAGTAAAATTCGGAGGCGGTGGTGTTATGATGTGGACATGTTTTTCATGGAGGGGACTTCAACCCCTTGTTGTTTTGTGTGGTACTATCACAGCACAGGACTACATTGATGTTTTAAGCACCTTCTTGCTTCCCACTGTTGCAGAGCAATTTGGGGATGGTGATTGCATCTTTCAACACAACGGAGCACCTGTTCATAGTGCACGGCCTGTGGCAGAGTGGTTACAAAACAATAACATCCCTGTAATGGACTGGCCTGCACAGAGTCCTGACCTGAATCCTGTAGAACACCTTTGGGATGTTTTGGAATGCCGACTTCATGCCAGGCCTCACCGACCGACATTGATACCTCTCCTCAGTGCAGCACTCCATGAAGGATGGGCTACCATTCCCCAAGAAACCTTCCAGCAACTGATTGTACATATGCCTGCGAGAGTGGAAGCTGTCAGCAAGGCTAAGGGTTGGCCAACACCATCTTGATTTCCAGCATGACTGATGGAGGGCGCCATGAACTTGTAAGCCATTTTCAGCTGGTGTCTGGATACCTTTGATCACATAGTGTAAGTAAGGTGGGTACTAAAAATGTTTACTGACCAGTAGAAACAGCAGTGAATGTCAAGGAGACAGGAGTGTTTGATGTGTTACTGACAAGATGGAAATGATTTGTTTTTCCACATTTGTGTAGGCAATGAGATGTAGATATCCAAAATCAGTGTGAAAGCAAAACAAGTCAATCCAGAGAAAGGACAGATTGCTACTCCTTCTAGGGACAGCATTGAGATCAAGACAAACACAATGAAAAAGAATGCTATAAATATTTCAACTTCTAGGCAAAGTCCTTCTTCAGAAGAAAACACACACACACACACACACACACACACACACACACACACACACACAGCTGCTGACTCCAGGCACTACAGCCCAACTGCATCTGACGTACAAGACCTGGTGCGAACAAGAGAGGGCCTGCTAGTTGTAGCACTAGTAGATTGTGCTGGGGTAGTTGGGAAGGGAGAGGGGGACAGGAAAGGAGAGAAGAAGGGAAGGGGAAAGGGCTCCATAGGTGCACTGGCAGGATAGGAGACGTGCAGTACTGTAGTGGAACCAGTGAAGTGAATAGCCAGGTGGAGGACAGGGACTAGCAAAGGCTGAGGCCAGGGATGTTACAGAATTAGAGGATAGGTCGTAGGGAGAGTTCCCATTGCACAACTTAGAAAAACTTTTGTTTGTTGCAATCATTCAGTTGGGACAGGATGTGAAGCACAGCATATTTTGTGGCATGTTCAGCAACTGGCTGGGCCCACAGCCTTTTGGCCGCAATTTGGCAGTGGCAATCAAAGCAGAAAGACAGCTTGTTAGATGTCGTGACAACATAGAATGTGACACAGCGGCTGCAATTAAGTTGGTAAATCATGTGACTGCTTTCGAAGACTTTAATGGGGTAGAAGATGTCTGTGACAGGACCAGAGTATGTGATAGTGGAAGGACCTACATCTATATGAGCTGTGAGGCAAGGGATAGAGAGCAGGGATGGAGTTGGGACAAATGAGGATATTATGTAGGTTCAGTAGGCAGTGGAATAACAATATGGGAGGGTTGGGGGGGGGGGGGGGGGTATTGAGGAGGATGTTAGGCAGAGTATGTGATTCAGCTGATATCATCCAGGGTGAAACTGAGTCATGAGAGGAGTACTTCTTTGTGGCCACACACTGTGTATGTGGGCTACGGCAAAGGACTGGTGAGACAAGGTGTGGGAGAGCCATTACTGGAAAAGGTAGGAAGGGTAGAGTCAGTCTGTAAATATTTGTTAACTGTTTTGTTTGCCAGTATCGTCCTGTAGTATGTAGAATGAACTTTGTTAATTCTTCAGACTGTAATTCTGTAACATGAATACATCTGTTGAGGTGATTTGTTCTGCTCTGCCTGTAGCAACCATAAACTGGAAATTCCTTCCTTCCTCCTTCCATTACAAGGAGCTAAACTTCCTTATTTGTCTCATGTAAATATTGCCATGAAAGTAACAGTACCCTGCACAATTTGAGATGATACAAGAGGTAGATTCATTCTTTAAAGGTTTCATATGAATCATCATCCAAAATACAGATAATCACATTTGATACAATGTCCTGCACACTTCCTTTAAATTCGTTAAGAAATATCATTAACGGAATCTTCCATTAGTGAATGACAGAACACATCAACATTAACAATAAATGAAACAATTGTTTAATGTTCTGCAACTATTACTTATTTACTCACTAACTTATTTTCCGATTCTCAGACTTTGATCAGGTGACTACTACAGAGTGTAGTTGCAGTGTGCTTACTACAAGAAAGCAACCTTCAGCCCTCCAACACACATGCATCCCGCAGGTGATCACTGTCTGTGACAAAAAAAGCACAAGCACCTATGAGCCAAACAATAATCCAAGCTCAACCCACATTTTGGTAAATGTTTTAGACAATAACAACAGTAAATGGTGCTTCCACAGCTATCATGCTGCAATTGTGAGCAGTACTTTCCTATGCCATGTCACACACCCATCAGCAACTTGCTTCGTATCCATTTAAGCCAGCACTCAATCAAGGATCAGCAGTTTGGTTTCAGTTGTCAAACCCGTTATTCCTTTGAGCTCTCTCAGCCAGGAACTGGCTGCATCCACAGCCCATCAGTAGGAAACATGTTACTTCCTCAGCCCATCAGTAAGAGTCTTGTTACTTCCTCAGACTTTGGCTTTATGCCACCAAGTATGGATTCACTTTGGCCTTTGGTCACTAAATTATATTTTCTTTCCTTATATTAACTCAAAATTACATCAAGAAGACTTATGTTTCTTTAATACATTGAAACTTCCTGGCAGAGTAAAACTGTGTGCCCGACCGAGACTCGAACTCGGGACCTTTGCCTTTCACAGGCAAGTGCTCTACCAACTGAGCTACCGATGCACGACTCAGGTCCGGTACTCACAGCTTTACTTCTGCCAGTACCTCGTCTCAGTCGGGAACACAGTTTTAATCTTCCAGGAAGTATCATATCAGCGCACACTCTGCTGCAGAGTGAAAATCTCATTCTGGAAACATCCCCCAGGCTGTGGCTAAGCCATGTCTCTGCAATATCCTTTCTTTCAGGAGTGTTAGTTCTGCAAGATTCGCAGGAGAGCTTCTGTAAAGTTTGGAAGGTAGGAGACGAGGTAATGGCAGAAGTAAAGCTGTGAGTACCGGGCGTGAGTCGTGCTTCGGTAGCTCAGTTGGTAGAGCACTTGACCGAGAAAGGCAAAGGTCCCGAGTTCGAGTCTCGGTCGGGCACACAGTTTTAATCTGCCAGGAAGTTTCATATCAGCGCACACTCCACTGCAGAGTGAAAATCTCATTCTATTCTACATTGTTTACCTGGCAAGTGTTCTCATTGCACCTCCACTGGCACACAACATATCTGTAGTAGCCACAGATAAAATGATGTGTGACTTACCCAAATATGAGAGATATATCAGTGGGCTACATGTTATTTTACTGTGGCTACAACATAATAAATAATAGTTACAGAACATTAAGAAAATGTTTCCTTTTTCTTTGTTATCATCTGAAATTATTTTCATTCATTTTTAATTCCCTTTAATTTCTTTATTTTCCATCTAACACTATTTTTACAAACAAGTCTTGAAAACTGTAAATGGTTATATTTTATAACAACTAAGAAAGAATAAAGAAGTTTCAGTAAAAAAGCTATGCTACATACCTCAAACTTTAAAATATCTACATTTGAGATAAGATCCCAATGAGGATTACCATCCTTATCATAGCCATTGAATCCTAGCCCTGCAGCATTGCAAATTGCATCTGCTAAGAGCCAGGCATGGTAATACTTAAGTCTGACCAGAGAAGTTGCTGCTATCAGGTACATAGTCTTCTCAGCTAATGATGCCTCCTCCACAAAGTCTGATTCTGAAAAATGAATAAGAAATAGTCTGGAGCTGATAGGATCTATGTTGCTGCTGTGATAACAAACTGCTCAAAATGAGTTATTTGTTTTTTATTATAATAACCACATCTTTTTAAATTTTTCTAAATTTTTGTTAAGATTATTCATTGTAAAAGTTGGAGAAAGATTTGTAGGAAGGAAGGAAGATACAAGTGAATTTGATCCCAAATAATCTGCTATTTAGCAAATAAATTGTACAAAAGATATAAGATATATGCACACTGAGTAAGTGTCATTGTATAAATAAGAAGAGAAGAAGGAAAAATTCTCATAGACTCTTGTTACTATTTAAACATGAAGAAAATCTTTTAAAAAAGGCGTCAACATAGTCTAATAGAAAACTATCTGTAAAAGAAATACCTTTTACTCTTGTGATGGGAAACGATGGAATCAGTTTTACGAAGAATAAAGCACAGAGCAATGAGCACGTAACCTTCTTGAGAACTACAAGACACGGTGATGGTTCCAGCACTACTTTACTGCTATTTGAATTTCTGTCCAGTGCTCCCTGAAAAAAAAAGAACAATGAAATAACTTCAAAAGTTTTCATAGAATAACACTCAATGCCCCACTTAGTCTGGTAACTGCTGGAGCTAAAAGGCAACAGCAGTTACCACATACTTGTGAAGAAGGCAAAGAAAAAAAAGCATGGGCCACCAATCAAAACTGCTGTGCCATCAGATGGAGGAAGAATGCTGAAAAAGAGATTTATGCAGGCACTTTTTAATCACTGAATAAGTGGATAAGATAAAGAAAACCTTAATATTAATTGTAGCAGTTTTCTATGAGGGAAGCTAACTGTCAAAATTTGACACTTTAGTGCACAGCACTCAGTTGGATAGCATTTGTGATGCTAACATGTTATTTTGGAGAAATAAATTGTGTCTTTGACCAGAAATGACATGAAACAGAACTCAAATCCGAATATGCTTTGTAATAAGTTTATCAGAGTAGTATTTATTGTGGAGATGAGCTTCTGCGCTTTCCTGGCATGGAGTAATTTTTGTTTGATTTTGGAATGGTAATGTGAAGAAGAGAATGCTCATATATTCCACAAATAGTTTGCATACAACCTGTCACCTTTCTATTATTACCTAATTTACTTCTAAATATTAAAGATTGTGTGCTGCTTGCTGAGTGGCATGTGGACAGTCAGTTACATCAGTTTAATATTGTAAAAGTAACATTAAAATTATTGTAACTTTGTTCTAGATGTATTTGAAGCTACTCAAAGTGAGCCCCGATCATCTCACAATATAACTAATGAATGACTTATGGTTTTTATAATGATACTATGCATTGGGGTGTTTAATAGAACATACAAACACTTTCTTCATGATGATGTCATAAGAGAGATCGATTAATAGCTCTTGGACAAAAATGGAACAAAAAATTGGTAAATTTTTGGTAATCCAACATCCCACCAATCACCTGAAGTGATTTAAGGAAATCATAGAAATTTAAATCATCTAAGTCAGATGAGGCATAGAATCATCCTCATACTGAATGTGACACTTCTAAACCACTGCACCATTTAATTTAATCGTTTTAAGAACAGTGTTGTACAATAACAACAGATGTCGAGGAGGGCTGTAGCAAAGGATTACATGTTTTTCCTGGATGTTATTGCATTACTCGGATAATGTTTGATAAGTTTTAGTTCTCTCTTCTGCATGTACAATATCAAAGGCAAAAAAGTGTAATTTCAATAACTTATTTTTATTTATAATGAAAGCTTGTGAAACTATGTTCAACTTAGGAGGAGGTACCTGATTCAAATCCTAGTGGCAGAAAAAATTTCACTGCCAGTTTTTGGTCAGTGAAGGAAAACAGAGGTAGTAAGTACACTTCCTGACCACCAGATTTGGAGCCAGTACCCTGGATTAAATTCCAAGCTGCTCTGCAATATTATAAAATCACGGCATGTGATGTGACGCTGTTAAGGTCACTGCATGGAGACAAAGAGTGCAGAGGTACCGCTGTGGTGATTCAAAGGAAAGAAACACTGCTATCCAGCTGGAAACGAAAACTTTTCATCAAAGAAAATTAGAGTTTAATGTCCCATTAACATGAGGTCATTAGAGATGGAGCTCTGGTTGCGAAAGGAAATTGGGTGTGTACTTTGCCTTGAACAATTTAGGGAAAACACAGATACCAAAATCTGGATGGTGAGATGAGTATCTCAATTACCATCATTCTAAATGTGAGCAGTGTCTCACCAACAAGTGACCTAGCTCTGTGGCAGCTACTCACAAGGAATAGGCTATGTTCCAATGCTGAAATACACCCTCTCTTTTCTCTCTCATCATAATATAAACATGACACTAAAATTCTCCATGCATTCTTTGGCAATGACCTCTCCTTAATATGTACACTTGCAATACAGCACTTACATTTCCTGAAGGAAATGATGCCATTGTTTGTGAGGAAAGGAAACCTTCACCACTAGGTTGCTGGACCTAGCCCTTGCAGCCTTCTAGCTAAGAGTGCCAAACAACTTTACTTACTGTATTTCCTTACTGATTCTTAATATTACATTCAGAGACTTTACATGTGCAGTTCATTCAATCATTCACACACAATGTGTACTGTAAATAATTCTGTGAAAAAGAATACTAATATACGCACAATGAATGAAATTTATGAACCACAAATTGCTTGAGAATGAGCAGGTAGAGATTATGGACTCCTTGCATCAAATTATTCAGCAAAAATCTTTGTATAATGTGAAGACATCGAAGAAGATATGATTGTCGGAAGGACAGACTCAACATACAGGAAAGTCAAAACAACCTTTGGTGACATTAAAAAAAAGCAACGGTGGTAACATTAAGAGTGCAATGGGAATTCCACTGTTAAATGCAGAGGAGAGAGCAGATAGGTGAAAAGAATACATTGAAAGCTTCTATGAGGGTGAAGATTTGTCTGACGTGATAGAAGAAGAAACAGGAGTTGATTTAGAAGAGATAGGGGATCCAATATTAGAATCGGAACTTAAAAGAGCTTTGGAGGACTTACGGTCAAATAAGGCAGAAGGGATAGATAACATTCCATCAAAATTTCTAAAATCATTAGGGGAAGTGGAAAAAAATGACTATTCACATTGGTGTGTAGAATATATGAGTCTGGCGACATACCATCTGACTTTTGGAAAAGCATCATCCACACAATTCCGAAGACGGCAAGAGCTAACAAGTGCGAGAATTATATAAAATTGTGCAAGCTGTTTGAGATTCTGAAAAAAGTAGGGGTAAGCTATAGGGAGAGACGGGTCATATACAATACGTACAACAACGAAGAGGGAATAATAAGAGTGGATGATCAAGAACGAAGTGCTCATATTAAGAAGGGTGTAAGACAAGGCTGTAGCCTTTCGCCCCTACTCTTCAATCTGTACATCGAGGAAGCAATGATTGAAATAAAAGAAAGGTTCAGGAGTGGAATTAAAATACAAGGTGAAAGGATATCAATGATTCGATTCGCTGATGACATTGCTATCCTGAGTGAAAGTGAAGAAGAATTAAATGATCTGCTGAACGGAATGAACAGTCTAATGAGTACACACTATGGGTTGAGAGTAAATTGTAGAAAGACGAAGGTAATGAGGAGTAGTAGAAATGAGAACAGCGAGAAACTTAACATCAGGATTGATGGTCAAGAAGTCAATGAAGTTAAGGAATTCTGCTACCTATGCAGTAAAATAACAAATGACGGACGGAGCAAGGAGGACATCAAAATCAGACTCGCTATGGCAAAAAAGGCATTTCTGGCCAAGAGAAGTCTACTAATATCAAATACCGGCCTTAATTTGAGGAAGAAATTTCTGAGGATGTACATCTGGAGTACAGCATTGTATGGTAGTGAAACATGGACTGTGGGAAAACCAGAACAGAAGAGAATCGAAGCATTTGAGACGTGGTGCTATAGACGAATGTTGAAAATTAGGTGGACTGATAAGGTAAGGAATGAGGAGGTTCTCCGCAGAATTGGAGAGGAAAGGAATATGTGGAAAACACTGATTAGGAGAAGGGACAGGATGGTAGGACATCTGCTAAGACATGAGGGAATGACTTCCATGGTACTAGAGGGAGCTGTAGAGGACAAAAACTTTAGAGGAAGACAGAGATTGGAATACGTCAAGCAAATAATTGAGGACGTAGGTTGCAAGTGCTACTCTGAGATGAAGAGGTTACCACAGGAAAGGAATTTGTGGTGGGCCGCATCAAACCAGTCAGTAGACTGGTGACAAAAAAATATAATCTTTGAAAACCTGACTGACTGTTTAGTCATGAAAAGTCTGCCTTTAAAGTAGGCTGATTATTTGAATACATTTTGATAATTTTGTATTGTCAGAAAGTAAAGTAGCTTTAGTTTCACCTCATTCTTTATTTATTTATTTATTTTGAATTTGCTATTTTATATAAATCTGTGAGCTAATCATGATCAAATTATAAGAAACACTATTGCAGCAAAAACCATGGATGTGAGTTTCTATGCAGTTTTCTTTCTCTGCAGATTAGAGGAATATGTACATTAGGAAAAAAGCTTTTTGTTATCCAGATTTTTTAACTGAAGGATGACAATTCTTTTAATAGTGAAACAAGTATCAGTGTTCATTGTCAACACATCTCCCTTCTACCTAGTACATATTGTTATTCTTTGACCAGTAAGCAATCAGTAACATGTAAATAGCAGCTAATTAACATAATGTAAATAATAGCAATAAGAATGGAAACCCAGTTCTAAGCAAAGAAGGGAAAGCAGAAAGGTGGAAGGAGTATATAGAGGGTCTATATAAGGGCGATGTACTTGAGCACAATATAATGGAAATGGAAAAGGATGTAGATGAAGATGAAATGGGAGATACGATACTACGTGAAGAGTTTGACAGAGCACTGAAAGACCTGAATCGAAACAAGGCCCCTGGAGTAGACAACATTCCATTAGAACTACTGACAACCTTGGGAGACCCAGTGCTGACAAAACTCTACTATCTGGTGAGCAAAATGTATGAGACAGGCAAAATACCCTCAGACTTAAAGAAGAATATAATAATTCCAATCCCAAAGAAAGCAGGTGTTGACAGATGTGAAAATTACCAAACTATCAGTTTAATAAATCACAGCTGCAAAATATTAATGCAAATTCTTTACAGGCGAAAAACTGATAGAAGCTGACCTCGGGGAAGATCAGTTTGGATTCCGTAGAAATGTTGGAACACGTTAGGCAATACTGACCCTACGACCTATCTTAGAAGAAAGATTAAGGAAAGGCAAACCTACGTTTCTAGCATTTGTAGACTTAGAGAAAGCTTTTGACAATGTTGATTTGAATACTCTCTTTCAAATTCTGAAGGTGGCAGGGGTAAAATACAGGCAGCGAATGGCTATTTACAATTTGTAAAGAAAGCAGATGGCAGTTATAAGAGTTGAGGGGTATGAAAGGGAAGCAGTGGTTGGGAAGGGAGTGAGACAGGATTGTAGCCTATCCCTGATGTTATTCAATCTGTATATTGAGCAAGCAATAAAGGAACCAAAAGAAAAGTTTGGAGTAGGTATTAAAATCCATGGGCAAGAAATAAAATTTGAGGTTTGCGATGACATTGTAATTCTGTCAGAGACAGCAAAGAACTTGGAAGAGCAGTTGAACGGAATGGACAGTGTCTTGAAAGGAGTGTATACCATGAAAATCGACACAAGCAAAATGAGGATAATGGAATGTAGTCGAATTAAGTTGGGTGATGCTGAGGGAATTAGATTAGGAAATGAGACACTTAAAGTAGTAAAGGAGTTTTGCTATTTGGGGAGCAAAATAACTGATGATGGTCGAAGTAGAGAGGATATAAGATGTAGACTGGCAATGGCGAGGAAAGCGTTTCTGAAGAAGAAAAATTTGTTAACATCGAGTATAGATTTAAGTGTCAGGAAGTCGTTTTTGAAAGTATTTGTATGAAGTGAAAGATGGACGATAAATAGTTTAGTCAAGAAGAGACTAGAAGCTTTCGAAATGTGGTGCTACAGAAGAATGCTGAAGATTAGATGGGTAGATCACATAACTAATGAGGAGGTACCGTTGGTAGGACATGTTCTGAGACATCGAGGGATCACCAATTTAGTATTGGAGGGCAGTGTGGAGGGTAAAAATCATAGAGGAGAGACCAAGAAATGAATACACTAAGCAGATTCAGAAGGATGTAGGCTGCAGTAGGTACTGGTAGATGAAGAAGCTTGTACAGGATAGAGTAGCATGGAGAGCTGCATTAAACCAGTCTCAAGACTGAAGACCACAACAACAACATTCCCCTCATATTATTACTATTATTATTTTATGTGTTCCTTTCCATATCCATTAGGTGCTCACTTGAGAAAATATATCTCTGCTGCCAATTCATTTTCATTTGTCAATGATGAAGGAGAAAAACAAAATATGACCTTTTCTCTCACCCCTCTTCCTTCTGCCAGAAGAAGGAGCCACTAGCTCCAAAAGCTTGAAGATTTAAATATCTTTGTGTGTGTGTGTGTGTGTGTGTGTGTGTGTGTGTGTGTGTGTGTGTGTGTATTTTCTCCTGCTGCCACTTGGTGAGTAGATTGTTTTATCTACCCAATAATATTATATTTTCAAAAATTTGTTACTCATTTTTCTTGTTCTGGTAGCAGTCATAGTGAGTGAATTCAAGCCAGATATAGTAGTGAGTTGACAAATAATTTGGTGTTGCCCCAATTGTTTCAAAATATCTATTGTTTATCATATGTATGTTTCCAACTCATTCAGAAAGGAGAAGCAAAGTGCAGAAAGTAGATCAAAATTTGAAAAGAAGTAAATCTTTTCTAATTGTTACAGACAATTCCTTGTACTAATAGATATATTTCACAAGGCTATTACAGTTGTCTCCAGAAAACAGGACGTCTTCAACTGGTGACTTAAAAGAATATTTCCATAGCAAATGATTTTAACAAGGATAATTTATTGGTTCTTGTGGCTCTGAGTGAACTACATTTGCATATGAATGTAATGTATGAATTGATTAAAAATATGGCTGCAGAGTTCTGAGACTGTCACCATATTGCATCCATTTTAATTCTAAGCAGCTTATATGGACTCAAACTAAAGGCTAAGTGTTGAAGGATAGCAAAAAGAAAAGAAATCATAATGGAGTGGTGGTAAAAGTAGAATGATTCACAACATACTTTGAAAACAAAGCTTCATCTGTAGCTTTACATAGTGAAACATACAAGGTATGAAACTCTGAAGGACTGGTGGTAAAGTTGAAAACAATACTGAGGAACTCATAAATATCATGTTTGAATATTTTAAATGTAAAATCCAAGTTCCTTTGTTTGTTACAATTATTCAGAGTTTCGGCTTTCTGTGATGAATACACATGTGCATACTGTTGTTGTTGTTCTCTCTCTCTCTCTCTCTCTCTCTCTCTCTCACCCCCCCCCCCCCCCCCGGTCCCAAAATCCCTCCCTCTCCCCCTTACCAATCCCTCCCCCAGTGGGGGTTAATCTAACCAGATGCCATTTTGTTTTGAAGGACAGTCTCAAGACTGATTCAAGATGGTTGTCGGTTGTCAACCTACTTTTTCTCAGATATTTTCACAACAGTTTTGGAGAATGCTGATAAGATAATATTTTTTTATTACTGGTAAGTTTTCATTTACTGGTCCTGATATACACTAGGCATAAATAAAGCAAAAGAGGGAATGACAGAAACCCTGGGGGAAGAGACTCAGCATTTGGAGTAGGGAATGATCTCTATCAATGACAAACTTTTACATTGTTATAAATATTTCTAATAAGCCCACAGGAGCAAAACACTCATGCAGTGACAGAACAACAAAACTACGAAGCTTAACTTTCAAAATCAAAAGTACCTTTTTCAGAAATTATACACTAAAATGGGATGTGTGTGTGAAATGTGGTAAATAGTACAGATAATTAACTTACTCAGAGAAATGAAGATATGCTTAACTTTAGCATGTCTCTCTTAACACTGGATTCCCAGTGGTCTTTGCTGTCATTAGTATGTGGCCTCTTTTAGCTGACAAAGACTACGCGTATGTCCCTCACAATTTCTGAGTGTTTATCTCATCTTGTAATAATCACTACTTGAATAAATCAATCAAAATAATCAGCTTTTGAAAACATAATGTAAGTGGACAGAGAAAAGATCTACTCACAAAGAAGTGGAAGGAAAACACACATAAAAAGTATTAAAGTTTGCAAGATTCAGAGCCAGTGGCTCCTGCTTCTGTCACAAAGATTGAAGGGGAAGGAAAAGCGGTGATGGAAAAGGACTGGTGAAGTTTAGGAAAAAGGATAGAGTTTCCATAAACCTCGCCAGTCTTTTTCCATCGCCCTAATTTCTTCCTTTCAACCTTTCTGACAGATGAAGGAACCACTGGCTCCAAAAACTTGTAAAATTTAATTCATTTTACATGTTTACTCTCCTGCCCCTGCTTGGTGAGCAGATTTTTTTTAGCTGTCTAATCACATTATTTTCACTATTTGAATAGTGGTTCTCTCCTAAATTTGATGTGTAAGATGTCTCTAGCCTGGTTTAAAACTGTGCTATGTTTTAAGTGGCTATGGTTAGGACTATATTATAAATAAATACAGTAAATTAATCTTTTCTGAGAGCTTGTCCCTTTTGAACACCAAATTTCTCCTCTGACACTGCAGGTTCAATAAGAATCACTACATTTGCTTAAAATTACTTAATAGCACAATATACTATATTGTAGAGGTTGCTCATTTGAAAGTTGGATTAAACAGTCTTATAAGTAGTTATAATACACTACAGTTATGCAGAAAAACAAACTGAAGTTACATACTGAGGTTGGTGATGGGTGCTTGAAGAGGTTGTGCCCATGTATGAAGTCAATGTAATCTCTGTAGAATATGACAGGTCCACACATGAGTGCTTGGAAATGGAACATGTAGCTGAAGTACTCCAAGGCCGTGGGCATCTTCCTACCACAATAACACAACACACAGGGTAGCTTGAAACAAACAGAACAACGACGCAATACATTTTTACATGCATCTGTTAGCACTTTACAACTAATAAATGCACTGTTTGTAGCTTTCATTACAGTGAGGGTAATTACTACAGGAGAATGACAATAAATATTTGTAAGTCATCCCTTATTATTAACAGACAAGGTACTGTGGGAGGAAAAGTCCGTATTTGGAGACAATAAAAAGGCCAATTGAATAGAAAAGATCATGCAGATTACATATAATTCTGAATGGTTTCTGAAAAATACCATATGTTCACTACATTTTATTTTGCTAGTGCCCCCCCTCCCTCCAGATCACACCTCTGCCACCCTCCTCCCTGTCCCCTTTGCTCCAAATGATTTTGCTTACACTGTGCTACCACAGAACAATTGATGAGCATATGAGATTATCTCCTAGGTTGTTATGTGAGCAAAGCTGTCTTTATAAAGAATTAGCACAAAAGAAGAAAGGAACAAAAACTCATATCTATTTGATCTTAGAAACCTGTGTTGTAAAAACATCAATTAAAAAGAACAGGTTTTATTAATTGTTTTTCAAAGTTTATTTGCTAATTTCACATAGCTCTGCAGATCATCCCCACCCAGTTCACCTCTCCACAGAACCTTCATCATGCACTGCTTCCCCACTTGCTCCAGTACCCATGCATCACATGCCTAGCCTGTACACCTGCCATCCATCCCTTCCTCATTCCTAGCCAAGAAACAGGCTGCCTCCCTCCGAGCTACTACCTATGCACCCCAAACCCCTCTTCCTGACTCGGCCTCTTTCCGCCTCCGTCAATCCCACCTGATACAACCTCCACTCCATCCTAGTCCACCTACTGAGCTGCACTGTGCATCCAGCCGACACTATGTAGGGACACAGTTTTGCATGTTTGTGCATGTGAGTGTGTGTGTGGGGGGGGAGTCTCTTATATTCTTGAAGTATTTAGTAACTATACTTGAAGTATTTAGTAACTATAGTAACTACACAATTCATACGAAATTTTCAACTAGTGAACATGTATTTAAACCACTATGACAACTATACACTTATTGACATCTCTGGAAATGATTTTAATACATAAATTGCCAACTTAAATCATTCTTCAGAGTTAAAATGTTGGTCCTCATATATCTGGATGTGAAAATTTGTTCAAAGGCCTAAGAAGGGAACCATATCCAATAAATAATTGTGGTGGTCAAATGAACTGTTGGTTTACAAGAGTTCTACCTAAGCAAACACTGCAAATGAATGTCTCTGTTGCTCTCAGTGTCAATAGTTCCATTAACATTGAATAACAATGGCTTTAAAGCCTACGCAAATCAGCCTACATTCATAATCACAATATGCAATATATATGTTTTCATCATGCTCAGCAAACAGCTGAAAGACTGGTGTGACCCCACAGTCATCTACAGCTTCAGCCCATAGTCAAATCAACCATAACACCAAAGGCAAAAGACAGTGGTCATGAATTAGCAGCTGCCAAATGATGTATTCCCTACAGTACTGATTATAAAAGTAATTATGACAACACAAAATTTTCAGACTGTAACATAGGAATATGCCAACTGTCATTTCCCACTGTGGTGGTCAGCATTTTATGTTAAAGAGCTTTAAGCACAGAGAAATTTCTTTTTGCTTGCTTTACTGACTATTTCAATGTCATTTGGCTATGGAGAAGTATCTTGAAGAAGTCTGAGGAAATTCTGCCAATCGTTTTTCTATATTTTTCAAAAAGGGAGTCTTCAAAAATAAATACTATGTATCTACAATGGACAGTTAATATATGTGGTCAAAGCATGATAATCATGTCAACTAGTAAGTGGTGTTGTAAAGTGTGTCTTATGCTAATTTACAGGAGGCGTGCAAAAATACAGGAACGCCAACAACACATCACATCACAATGCCCAATTGATGTAGGAAAACTGCTGGCATTCAAAACAACTTCCAGTCATTTTGGAATGGATAAATACAGCAACTATAGGGTCTTCAAGTGAATATTATACAATTCCCCCTGGACAATAAATGCAAGTTCATGTAATGATGGAGGAGGTGAGTAGTGATCACACACCCTTCTCTTCGAAGTAGATCACAAAGGCTCAATAACATCGAGATTTGGTGACTATGGTGTCCATGGAAGATGCAACAATTCATCTTTGTACTTACAAAAGAATCCTGGATGATGAAAACGGTGTCAACAGGGCCCCTTTTTTCTTGGAACACAGAATCACTAGTGGGGAACTAATATTCTAGCAATGGACCTGATCAGTCAAAATGGTCACATCATTCTTGACAATACTGTGATCATGCAGCCCATGGAATAGCATGATATGGCATCACTAGACCCTCATCATATTTCACTCTTAGCAGCAAGCAGTTTGCATCATAAATGAGAGAGAGAATAGGCCATACCTAAACTTGGCCAGAAGTTGAAAACACTATGAAAACAAGACTCATCCGACAAAATGGCTGTCTTGCTTTGCTCTGCATTCCAAGTTTTATGGTTTTGGCATAACATTTCCTGTTATGGGTATTTGCATCACTAATAAGTGGTTCTGGAATTCCAGCTTGCCCAGCAATTCCAAGCTTATGAAGGGTTTGCACGTGCAACATCCTGTTCTGCAGTGACATTTTCAGCAGTTGTCCTATAATTTTTTGTCCCAATCCTCTTCAATGGCCATCTGTCACTATCACTTAACACACACTTTCATCTGTGTTGTGACTTAATGGATGGTGCTTTTCCACTTTCCGTGTACGTGATATAAATCTTCGATATGGTACCTTCATTATGGAAGCCTTCACCATACGAGTGCCAACAATATGCCTGTGTTCGAATGCATTTAGCTCTGATATATTGCACTCACAACTACACATATCATTATTCTGACCATGCCTGACACTTGCAACATATTGAGGACACTGCACAGGTGCCTTCATGGCCAGATACAAACAATGCCACCTGCAGGCTTGGCTAGCATATGCATTTATTCCAAGCATGCATTTCTAACAGTGTTTCCATATTTTGTCCAATCCTGGTAGACTAATACTGGACTGCATTCAGTTATTCCAGTTTACTGTTATACAATATATCTAATATGGAATCAGTTTCCTTTTCTGTACTAAGATCAAAATTGCTGTCTAGCCAATGACATTTATACAATCTGCCATAAGATGAGCAATGTTCTCTTCAGAGTGAAGAAGCACACTGAGTCTGATAGTGAACTTTGTAAATTTTGTGTGAAATTCAAAATTAATTACGAACCACTGAAAACGTATTATGAACTGTTGTAAGTATAACATGGAATATGAATAACATGAAGTCAAATGGAAAGAACTTAAAGCTTTCTGGGCAGACAAATATAAGATAACATCATTAGCAGCAGAAAATGGCATAATGGAAGTGGAGTTATTGTGCATATGAAGCTTGGGTGGAGAATGACTAAGTGTGAACAATTCAATGGTAGAGTTATTCTCATCAGAATCAACAGTAATCCAACATCAACAGTAATAGTTCAGGTATTCATGCCAACGTCACAAACAGAGGATGAAGAGGTAGGAAAAGTATATTTAGGATACTGTATGAGTAAATCAGTATGAAAGTGACAATGACAATCCAATAATCATGGGGTTTTGGTACATGACAGAAGGAGAAGGAAAAGAAGAAAAGTTATGGGAAGTATGGGCTTGGTAGTAGTAATGAGAGAGGAAAAAGACTAACTGAGACCTACAATAAATTGCAAATGGCAGTAGTGAATACAATGTTCAAACACAAGGTGAGAATGTATACTTGGAAAAGGCCAGGAGATACAGGAAGATTGCAGCTGGCTTACACCATGTTCTGGCAGATATTCCAAAATCAGATGTTGGATTGTTCGTCATTTGGAAGAATCAATGAAGTAGGATAATGAAGTATTGGGAAATGATGAAGTTCTCTAAGACTGTGAATACCATGACACTGAAATATGTGGTCTCCCAGTCCACTTGAAAATCCTTGAACACTCTCTCTAACACCAGTTCTTGCAGAATGCGTCCAAACAACCCTCTATGCTCTTTAAATCGACAACCATAAAATATTTTCTGTCACTTGTATTATTGCCTTCCTTGTTTGTTGTTGACACATGTTTGTTGCCACATATTGGGGTTTTCTAGGTTGCATCTCATCTACTATATATACGTTTTCTTTGGTATAGCAGAAAATTTATTCAGATGAACTTGTCAGTTTAGTGACCCTAAGTCTGATGAAATTGCTGGTTGGTGGATGAAGGAAGGTGTCAGCGATATAGATCAAGAAATAGACAAAGAAGACAGCAATTTTGCTTCAGCCAATGATCATAGTTCTGCTAACAAACAAGAGTATCATTCAGAGGAAACAGTGCAGGGCAGTGGTAATGGGGACCTTTCTGTTGCTCAAATAAAATACTTGAAGTGTTAGTTGAAATCAAATTTTTTCTGAGTTGTGGCGAAGAAAACTGTAGATTCCAGCATTGAATGTCAGTTTTGCAGACTTTTTTTTTACTACTAATTGAGTGCAGTTTTTATGTGAAAGTTTAAACTCTGAAAATTTATATGAAAATTTACTTGCTGCAGAGATACTATAATTTTTCAGAATTTCAACTTTGGTTCTCTAACAATTAATTTATGTGTACTGTTAAAAAAAACATTTGGAAGTTTGTGAGTTTGTGTAATAAAAACTAAAATACTGCAGGGTTTATTTAGTGCCATATCATGAGCAATGGCTATTTAAACAACATATAAATAATTGTGAAAATAAATGTTATAACAGTTAAATTAAAAGTTTAAAATAAATGAAGTCTTAAATCTCGTTTTAAGCACAGGGGTCTCAGGGACCACACCTCTTATTATATGTTGCAGGAAAGTCACCTCATCTATTCAGGGCTAAAAAGGGTCATCACAGAAGTTAGGATAACAAATATGGTACAAGACAGTAACTGTGAAGAAACCTTAGGTAACAGAAGATATACTGCAACTGACCAACCAAAGAAAGAAGAACAAAAAAATGTTTAGGGAATGGCAGGAATACAGCAATATGGGTCACTTAGGTAAATAGGAACTGCATGGAAAAATGTGAAGAAACCAAAATGAAATTTTCAGAAGTACCAATTCAGCACATAGACAAGTCAGAACAGTCTTCTGTGATATTAGAAGCAGAGTTGGCAACATTAAGAGTGCAATGGGAATTTGAATATTAAATGCAGAGGAGAAGGCAGACAGGTACAAAGAGTACACAAAGGCCTCTACGATAGGAAGGACTAGTCTGATAACGTGATAAAAGAAGAAATGGAGGTCAGTGTTGAAGGCACAGCGGATAGAGTATTAGATCAGAGTTTAATATAGCTTTTGAAGACTTATGATCATATAAGACAGAAGGGACTGATAACATTCTTTCAGAATTTCTAAACTCACTGGGTAACAGAAAAGAAAATTGAGGATTTGTTAAATGATGATCAGTTTGGCTTCAAGAAAGCTAAAGGCACCAGAGAGGCAGTTCCAACATTGTGCTTGATAATGGGAGCAGGACTTAAGAAAAATTAATATAGAATTATAGGATTTGTTGACCTAGAAAAAGTATTCAACAATGTAAAGTAGTGTAAGATGATTGAAATTCTGAGAAAATTAGGAGTAATTTGTAGGGAAAGGTGGGTAATATACAATATGTACAAAGCCCAAGAGTGAACAATGGGAATGGAAGACTATGCTCAGATTAAAAAGGGTTTAAAACAGGGATGCAGTCTTTTGTTCCTACTGTTCAATCTGTACATTGAAGAAGCAGTGACAAATGTAAAATAAATGTTTGAGAGTGGGATTATAATTTAGGGGACTGCAATTCCAGATGATGCTGCCAACCTCAGCAAAATTGACAAAGGATGGAATGAAAAGTCTAATGAGTACAAAATATGGAATGAGAATAAATCAAAGAACAATGATGGTAATGAGGAGTATCAAAAATTAAATTAGTGAGGCAAATTTAACATTAAAACTGGTGGTCACAATGTAGATGAAGTTAATAAATTCTTCTACTTTGGAAGCAAAATAAGACATAACTGACACAGCAAAGAGGACACAAAAAGCAGACTAGAACAAGCAAAGAGGATGTTCCTAGCTAAAAGAAGTCTACCAGTATCAAACATAGGGCTTAATTTGTGGAAGACATTTCATGGACTGTGGGAAAATGAAGAAAAAGAGAACTGAAGCATGTAACATGGTGTGCTGTAGAAGGAAGAATAAGATAACAAATAACGAGGTCATCAGAATCAGTGAAGAGAGAAACGTGTGGAAAACACTGATAAGAACAAGGGACAGGATGATAGGGCATGTGTTCTGAAATTATTTCATCACTGTTGCATTTTTTCCAATTCTGACAACAGTTTCACATGTTAGAATTTTGGAAGGAATCTTTAGTTCTGCCAAGAAAAAGTTTGACTCAATACTTTTCTTGACAATGCAGTTATCTACGTTTTCATAATCAATCCTCATTTTCCTCCATTTTCGCAAAGAGTAAAAGTTTGCTATCTTTCAGTCATTAACTTTGTCCATAACACTGCAGTGTCCTCCGCACCTTAAAGTACTGCATAAACTTTGTCACTTCCACTATCTTTGGTTTCAGTAGAAATCAATATACTTTATATGTTCAAAATGGAAACTTTTCTGGCTAGGACCAAGGTCTTTCAGAGTGGAGTGAGAAGTCTGATTAATATTAAATCACACAACAGAGAAGGGCAGGTAAATATTTGTCACAAACCTTAAATTACTGAAACTATGATCATGCAAAAATGTGTATAAATTATTTACAAACATAACAAGTTAATGTTTATTTCATTACTTATTTTAGCTACACAAAATATTGGTCTGCTATCTGTTATTTTTCAAGATTTTATAAATGATTATTGACTGGAGAGATGCGTCATATCCAACAGTTGGCACAACAGTTTAACAGTCAACAAAGATTTTGGTGTATTTAGCTAGTAATTATCTTAGGATGGTTAAAAGTTATATTTTTAACAATTAACTATAATACTTTCCCAAACATAATATTCTGTTTTTCCCCATTTCCACAGCTGTGGTTTCTGAATATTACCTCACAACATGGTATTTCTGGTTTGGAGTGAGCTCTTCATCTTTCCTTGTTAACCCATCATGGAGGCTGAAGGCTAAACTTGTAACCTTCTGAGTTATTACCATAAGTGGACCTAAACAAAAATTATTTGATGTTGCAATCAACATGATAAAATTCTTCCATGAGAATCAGAAGACAAAAATACTACTGTAAATTTGGTAATTAATTTCTACTCTTGTATTTTAGTAATGCTTCTGTAACACATTTCAGTGATTTCTATCATTAATCATCTCTGCTATAAATGAAGCCCATATTCTTAATGCAACTTTAATGCCATTGCATTTTACACATGGATCATCTTTTGTTCATAACATTAATAACAGCATTCTGCTCACTTCTGTTTGTTATGTTAAAAATGTAAGTACTCTCCTTAAACATTTCCATACTTCATCTGATAAAATGTAATTTATGTTTGTATTGTACCTGTTATGTCTAATGTGTATGATCCATAGTCATAGACCTGGCGGTGGAGGTGTATGCAAGACAAGTAGATCAGGGCAACTGCAAGCACCATCCTACAAAGAAAAATAAAAGGATGGTGAATTGTGACTTACGAAATGATACACTGCAAAATATGAAAAATTCTCCAATACTCTGGTTACACTGTTATCATTACTTACACACTAAATGTTAATAAGACCTAGTTTGTGCAATTTCCAAGTAAGGAAAAAAGTTGAGTTACTAGAAGTTGAGTCAACCAAGTTTCTGGGTGTACACATTGACAACAGTCTCAAATGGTCTGAACATATTTTGCACCTCCACAAAAAACTCAGCTCAGCAACTTCGCTGTTTGTATTATTTCCACTGTATGTGACCGAGACAGCACAAAAACTGCTTATTTTAGTTATTTCCATGCATTATTGCTGTATGGCATAGTTTTCTGGGGTAATCAGCCACTATCCAAAAAAAATATTCATTGCCCAAAAGAGAGTTATCAGGATAATGAGTGGAGTCCAGCCTAGACGTTCTTGTAGGAACCTTTTCAGAAAATTAGGGATACTGACAACTGTGTGCCAATATATCTACTCCCTGTAATGTTTCATTGGTAAAAATGGAAAATCATACAAAACCAATAATTCATACCATACCCACAATACCAGGAGGAAGATGGACCTCCATTATGAATAAAAAAACCCTTACTATTGAAAAAATAGGAGTCAATTACAGAGCTGCAAGTTGTTCAATCCTCTCCCACCATCACTGAAATTACTTATCCACAAGCTTCTCAAATTTAAACAACAACTCAAATAGATAATCAAATAGATAATTCCTTCTATTGAGTAGAAGAATATTTCAGTAGAGTTAACTGTAATTGATTTTTTCGTTTACTAATTTGATGTGCTTTGTGCATTACAATACTCACAATCACTGTTAACAGTACTGTGTCTTTCATTTAGCTATTAAGATCCACCATATTTTTTAATGTAATTTCTTCTATACCTATTAATGTGTATTTTGTCTTATACCAGATATCCTCTTGCAAGAGGTACTTTTATGTATTCCTTTTGTATTATTTGTAATAATTCTGACACGTCCTACATCCATGCGAATGCCTCGCAGTATTGGATTTATGGGATATAAATAAATAAACAAACATAAAATAGAATAAAAGTTTACACACTCAGATGCCAACAATTGGCTCTACACATTTGACAGCAGCAGACAATTATGTATCAAATCTCTACTCATTATTTTGGCTTCACAAGACTAATTTAATCATTTCAAATGCAAAATTTTAACTCTTTAACTGAAATTACACCTCATCCAAGCTTCCACAACTGCTTTAGGAGCATAAAAAATCTAAATGAAATCTCTGAATTTACTTTAGTGTCATTTTAAATCAAACCAAATAACATTGCACTAAACTTTGGCTTTTGCTGCATAATTGGTGCCTGCCTCCAAGTGACAGCCAATACAGGTTCTTTCAAAATTTCTGTGAAGCTCACGCAAGAGCTAAACAAGCCTCATTACTCTTTCTGCTGCCCTTCTTCTATATGTTCAACGCCCCCTGTTAGTCTCAACTGGTATAGGTCCTCACACTTTATCTGTTTTCCAAGATTGGTTGCACAAGGGAATTGTGAGCATACTATTTTATAAACTGACTGCATTTATCCAGTGTTCAACCAATTAAGAGCAATTTGCCATTTTATTTACTTGTAACTGAGCCTATGTCATCATTCCACTGCAAATTGATATACCCAGGTATTTGTATAAGCTGACTGATTCCAGTTGTGACTAACTGATATTTCGGTCATAGGGTACTGTTTTTCTGCATTTTGTTATGTGCACAATTTTAGATTCCAGTACTTTTTTTAAATGTATACTGCTGGATATTTATGGAGTTTTTTCAGATAGTCCTTTATTATAAATTACTGCATCGTCTGCAGAAAGCATGTAGTTACTATTAATATTATTACTATTAATATTAATATTATCTGCTAGGTCATTAATATACAACATGAACAGCAAGGGTCCTAACACACTTCCCTGGTGATCCAGACGCCACAGCCTGTGAAGTACTTACTGAAATGAAGAGCTTTGTGTTGGGGGAGTTACTCAGCAATGGGGTTGTCCAGCCTGGCCTCAACCTATGACGACATCTGTCCCCAAATCCATCACCCAATAGTTTACATCCCCTCCATCCTATAGCGTCCTCCCCATTCTCATTTCCTACCCTTTTTATTTGCAGCCCTCTGACAATGCATCTGCCCCTCTTGACCCGCTCCTCTCCTTTTTTTGCTCCCTTTTTCCCCACCTCCCTGCCCCATAACATCCTGATGCCACACCTGTTGCCAGTCTAGTCCCTGCACACTCACCAGACAGCATTCGTCTCTCCCCACCTGTTTCACTACTACCCTTTCCCCTTCTCCGCCCCCCTCCAGATTGTTACTTGCTTCCCACATGATTTTGCATTCTGGCCTGAGATTCTGGAGTTGGCAGTCATGTGTGCATGTGTGTGTGTGTGTGTGTGTGTGTGTGTGTGTGTGTGTGTGACATGTCCTCCTTACAGAAAGTAGCAATCTGTCTTTACCTACATTATATCACTGTTACATTTCATCTTTACAGAAAGTAGCAATCTGTCTTTTCATGCGATATGTCACTGTAATTCCAAATGGTCTTCAACAGTGTACATTTTTCTCATTTTAAAGTAATGATAATAGAATTGTTAACATAATGGAAGTTATACTTGTTACATCAATAATTCTCACCTTTGCATAATATGGGGATCCTGTGTCCGCATAACAATGTAGCAAAGTGCAGGTAAACCTGCAATGTGTAGCGCATGCCTGTGAAGGAAAAATAATGACCAATGAATGTGATACAAGGCTACCAATCAAGTGGTGCGCAAGCACCACACACACACACACACACACACACACACACACAGAAAGGTGGTGCACATTTAAGTTAACAAGAAAAATAATAAATGTTTAGGCAAATAGACTATCACTGTCACATAGTATCAGAGATTAGGCCTACTTCATAAGATTTTGGACCAAAAATCGTCACCTATGGAAACTAACTACAAAAAAGGTAAAAGTGCACTCGTGATGTTGTCCACTGTTGCTTTGCATGCTGATGTTGGTAACAACTTGTGTGCTGGACTATAGGAACTGAGTACAATGAATCACGAGTGACTTGCTAGAAGGATTGTGCACAATTTTCTATGTAGTAGTAGTAGCAGAGGGGTTTTGGGTGCACAACAGCAAGGTCTTCAGCGCACGTTCAGTAACATAGTGAGACGGGTGTCAAGAAAAATCTCTATGGTTAGTTGGTATAGTTCACAGTACCTTGTTCCTTTTGGTTAGACTTTAATTACAGTGCTGCAATTTTTGGCAAAACTGGAAGTAAGACATACATGTAGGCTAGGGTGTAGTGATGAACGTGTATCTTGGGCTTCACTAGAACAGTCTATAGCGGCAAATGTATTTTCATGTTGAGGTTAGTTGGCTTTGCCAACTCAAAAGCAAACTATCACACTAACCTAAAGTAGGCCTTGGGCTACACTACAGGTCATTCTGCCAGTACATTTAGTTTTTCCCACTCATCGAAGAAGTATGAAAATCAGTAATCAACCTTAAAATTTGTAACAAGCAGATCGGTAAAAGTTTTTCTGCTGCTCTCAATATGTACACATGTAATCAATTTTTTTTCTTCTGCCGAAAGACATCATTAGATTCAACAATTTCCATTGGTTACCATATGCTATCACCCAGTTGGTCATTGGCAATGACGAGCAGCAATTAAATGCCAACTTCAGCATGCAACACTAGAGCCACTGACAAAGTAAGTGCACTTCAGCTAAAAAATGTTACTTCGAGTTAAATCTGGAAGACTGTATATTAAAGATGTTGAAATTGATCATTGTCTCCCTATGTCCTCACAACAGATGGGCCCTCTCATCCAGGGGTCTCAGTGACATGCCCCTTCTTTCTAACGTTCCCCAATGTATCCCTTATTCCTTCCTGTGGAATGAACTCAAATTTCAAAAATCCAGGGCAGTTTATTGTACTTTTATATGGATCTATTAACAGTATGAAGAAATTCACATTGTGAAAGTTAAGTAATGGCAATTACATAGTTTTCTCTAGTGAATTTTCCTTTTGATGCACATAAAAAAATATGTAACTCTCAAAAACACACACTCAAACAAGTATGAATGATATAAAGAAATTTCAATAATAGAACTGCAAGGGAAGGCAGTTATGGTAATTTAATCCTTTTCTGCACAACAAAGAAAAAAATTAGATTTTTGTTTGAGTTATGTTATGCATATTATTGTTTAGCTTTTAATGGAAGGTCTCTGGGCAGTGTGCTAGGATTTTAAACTCAAAATCTCTCTTCAGCTTTTTGCTATGGTACAAAGTCTCTGTAAAAGTTGGTTTAGCAACTCACCAAATAATTGTGTTTTTCTAAGTCAATAGAAAATGTAAAGTTTCCTCATAAAAACATGATGCCTGAGTTCTGAGCCACAGTTGCAAAGACGAATGACAGTGCAGTGTGATTCTAATCTACTGTTACATGTTCCAAAAATACATGGCTGTTAGAAGTGATAACGGAAGCAGGATTATTCCATGAGGATGAATGTTTAGGATTTAAAATTTGGCACAAGAAAAATAGTTGGCTTGAATATCTGTATTTGATATTAAGGGATTCTTTTCCATTCAAGACCATGGTATTTCACTGATTCAATGAATTCAGAAATAAAAAAACGTGAAAACCAGTTACAGCATCTAGCAGTACGACATTTTATACTGACAAATCACAAACTGAAAAATTATTAAAAAACAATAGTAAATAAAATGATTGTAACAACAGTACCAGCAAATGGGACTGGTTAGTGAGACATCTGCATGTGTGACTGGTTAGTGAAACATTTGGTACAGCATCCAAGAACAGCTAATTTGCTACTGGAAGGGGTCTCAAAGTGGCAAATGGTAGGGGCAGATAAAAATTAAATTATGTAAACATGTTACAGTGGGTGTTGTGTGTAACAGATTTGTAGAAATGAACAGATCATCACAAGATAAGATGACGTAAAGGTCAGCATCAATCTACACAAAGACTAACATGTTGCAAGAGTGTCATCAAGTTAGAAACGTTCATAGCCCATGGATGCCTCAGTGTCTAATCCAGAAAATGGTGGCAAAGCACTATGAATTTCATGTGGTAAAGGTAGCATTCAGCATTACAGTAGAGTGAAGACTGTCAGGAGTGTATACCAATAATGATGTGTACTTTCTCCAGTGCAAGTGAACACATTGTCACAATCACACAGGTGTAAGGCAGGGTTGTAACCACTGATTAAGATGTTGGAATGTGTTATTCCAAACTATTTGCAGGAAATTGGAAATCTGACCTAATAGTAGTGGCTCCAGGTTAGAAAAACTGAAATTGGCTTTTGTTACAAACAAAAGAAATGACAATTACCTTTCCATGAATGCATATAGTGGAGGCTTTACAATAAGAGATGATGCACTGGACTACATAAGCTGATGAACACTTATTGAATATGTGAAGGTCCATAGAGTAATGCTGTGTAGTTTGTTACTGTATTATGGAACACATTTTCTTAAATTATAATTCTGACACTGCCAGCCTCCTTAGCTGAGTTGTCACTGCAGCTGACCACCTTGCAGAGGACCCGTCTTCAATTCCTGGAACTGGTAGGGATTTTTCCTTGGTGGTAACACTGGAACAGGGTGCACACAGTCTCATGATGCCAAATGAGGAGCTATTTGGCTGAGCATTAGTGTCTCAAAGTCACGAAAAGTGATAATGGCCAAGGGATCAGATGCTGACCCTACAATCCTCCATACCATGTCCAATGATGCCAATCGCTGAGGATAACATGGCAGTCAGAAGGTACTGGGGGACCTGCTAGGGCCTGTGAATGGAATTTTAAGTTACACTTACATAACGAAGACATTAATATTTTTGATCAGTACGTACTTTTTAAGTTTACTCTATAATCCATGGCACCAAGCGATTTTTCTCTTGTCACAGACAAAAGAAATCTGAATGACCTTTCCAAGAATGAAAATAATGAAGGCTTTATAAAGCTGATGTCAATGTCGATGTACTGGACCACATAAGCTGAAGTAAAATAATTAGTGAATATGTGAAGGTGAATATTTCGTAAAGTAGGATTTTGCATTCCCTTTTCAAAACTTTTGAAGTGTTTTTCCTACACAGAATTATTTGTACATTCATGAAACATTAAAACACTTAACAGGAGATAAGTATTAAGCTTTCAAGTTTTACTATGCAGAATTGTGTCAAACTGAAATTGAGATAGCACTGCACATTTATGTGACAGATTGCCAGACAGTTGGGCTGATTTAGTTAACATCTGCATTCAGCTGTGGCATTAGCCACTTTCTCAATATATCCAAGTACCTCAGCCTTATGACAAAAAGGTCTTGAAATGGAAATAGTACATAGACCTCTTTTGAAGAGGTACAGAAAACACTGAAATAAATTTGTAATATGAAGTTGCAACAAAGAGCATGGTGAAACTAACTTTTATCACAGATCAAGACAATATTCTGTAGGAAGATTCTAATACTGCTCTTTGCATTTCACAGGAAGCACTACTAATTTGGTCATCTGAGTTAGTCTAATGTATTATGCCCCACTGAAAGCTTCACCTTGAAAGTACCTTTCTTTACTCAGTAAGTTGTACTACAAAGTATGATTTGGGAAAGTAGAGGAGAAACCAGTTGGTGCACTAAAACTCTGAATTAGAATAGGGTGAGGGAGGGGGGCATGCTTTGGTGGATCAGCTGGTAGAATGTTTCTTGCAAAAGGCAAAGATCTGGATGCAACTCCTGATCTATCATACTATTTAACTGAGCTTTGAAGAGAGTTCATAGCCAAAAAATAGAGTTTTCTTGTTCACCATCAAAGAAATTAAGATGAAGAAAGTGTGGGGCAAATGTAAGTAACGTTCATCAGGTGTCATAGCAAATCAATGAATGTGTGAGCTACAAATTTCAAATGCTGCAATCAATGGAACTGAAATTCTATGCAAAAGTCCCCTTTTAATCAAACTATGTTTAGTTTTTGCAGTTAATTGCTTCCCAGGACTGGACCTGATCCTCATCTCAACTACTCTTCCTCCTCCATATTATTATTGTTCAAAAATGAATTTTAATATGCAACAAATGCAAATTCACCTCACACCATCCCACCTTCCTCCACTCTCTGGCTATAAAGTGATAAAGTGACAGAGCGTGGGAGTGGGGGGGGGGGGGGGAGGAGAGATTGAGTTTGATAGCTGCCTTCTCGTTTCTACAGACAGAGTAGTTTTGGTTCTTTCTTCTTTTTTTATTACAAAACTGAAGTTGAACAGAAAAAAATTCAAATACAAAAATTTTCATTTAAATTCATTTATAATCCAGGATGCTTTGAGGGCATAGGATGGAATAAATATTCAGTTATATGCAGCAGTGCATATTGGTATTAGAAATGTAAATGCAAAAGATAATCTCACAAGCTACTAGTGCTTCTCATTGATGCTGCAACACAGAACTTACTTGCCAAAACAGAAGTACCCAAATGCAAGCCCCAAGAACAATCCAAATGCATGGCGAGTTGCTGGGCTGGTGCTTGATGGATGGAAAACACTTCTAAATAGTGGTGCCAATGCCAGAGCAAGGAATTGGCTGACCAGGAAATTAACCTAAAAATTACAAATTACTGTTAATACCACAGTTACTAAACATTCAAGAAGTTTTTGTGAGTGCAAATTATGACAGAAGAAGGAAACATGTCTAACTATAGCAACATTATTTGTTCAGGGCCTCTGAGTTTCTGTTTAGTGGTCCAGATTAATACATAGCCCACAAATCATTTTTATCTGCATCTAGTAAAAAACATGCTATGATGGATTACTACTACATACAGCTTTATGAACAGTACATGTAGCTTATGAAAAACTTTCTTTTGCAAAATGCCTGAATCTACAAAAATTTTAACTGTACTTCAGTTCGACCTATACAATGTGCACATTCTCTCTAATTTTATCTTTATGACAGGAAGTGATACATCAGTTTAATATTGTACATGCTTCTTCTAAATAATACTCTAGTAACATCATAATTTTGCAATGAAAGAAAATAAAATGTATATACTATAATGATAGATTACTGCTCACCAAACAGGAGAGGCACTAAGCAATAGATAGGAATGTAGAAAGGACAAAAAAAATTTACTTGTAGCATCAGATGGCAGTGTTGGGCTGGCCTCTGCTCATGACCTCTTATTTGGTTAGTAGTAATTGTTCTCATACAGGTAAAATTTTATCATTCAAGATGTAATACTGTATTCCATATATATCATTCTGATTTTATTTTGAATTTTATATCAATGTAAACAAAAACCATGCAAACAAGTATTACATCAAACAGAAAGAACAGAGAAATAAAGATACTAATACTGCATTGACAGACAATACAGCAAAGCAGAGTGAAAATCATGAGGATCAAGATTGCAATAACACTTCAGTTTTTGAAAATTGATCTACAAAGTAGAGCTTGAAATGTCATAGACAGGAGACATACTGACAATTCTTGTTTTTGAAATTTTGACTTATTTTTTTTGCGTTTGCTAAGCCTTGATTTGTGCATAGTTCTGTAGATAGTGATAGCATTAATAAGTTCATGCAGCACCGTTGATGCCTCACTTTGATTAGTGAATCTGTTGTAGCCAACAGGAGATTAATGTTTGACTAAAAAGTGAAAAACTTGTTGCTCAAGATGGAAAAAAGAGCATAGGTCTCGTTCAAGAACATTTTCACATTTATTTTACCACACAATAGACTCTATTGTGTGAAACATACACCACCAAGGTTTAAATTAATGACAGTGCAAAAGAGTCTAAATACAAAAATCAAGACATCAGAGAATTTAATGAAATATGACATAATCTTCATCTTGGGAAGACACTGTTGTTAAGTTAATGGGAATGTAAAACATCTCTTTCCAAATCATGATGATTAATTGTAAAAATGATCCATGAAACATGAAACTTAACCAACAAACTAACTAAAAATAATACTTTTTAGTCTTTTATTTGCTGGATGGTAATCACTGTTTTACTGTTACAATTAGCAGTTTTGGCAGTCACCTGCAGCCACCAAAACTAGAAATGTAAATAACATTATATAAGGAGAAGACTAAAGTGTCATACCACTTATAGCAGCACAATATGCCTCATAAAACGGGTGCACATACTTCTTGTCATGTAACAATGGTATCATACTTTCAGTCTTCTTCTTCTATGTTGCTATACATTTTTAGTTCATTTAGTTTTCTTTTACACCTGATGATGGCTATAGAAAAAAGGCAATACTGCTAAGTGTTATCAATAGATGTGTATGCAGATGTACATGAAGTAATAAAAAAGAAAATAAGAGAATGCTGAAACTGTCAGTACAGTTCTTCCTCAAAATCCTGCTAAATCTATTATGATGCAGTAAGCTCACTTGAGCACTGCTCATTTCACCACACAAATTAGTGGTAAGTGACAAGGAAAGGAATTTGCTTATTAGGCTCTGTATACTATACAGGATGTAAGAATACAACACTGACAAACTTTAAGAGATTGTAGTGAGAGTCTTGAGGAACACAATGAGAACAGGAAGCCATCTCTGAAAATAATGTCCAAAGATGCTACAGAGCATCAAAATATATGGACTAATGCCAACTGCTAGGCCATACTTTTGGCAGATTAATTGGTGTTGTTGACAGTTCTTTGTAGGTGTTGAGGGAGGGTGGGAAGTGACTAGACTTGGAAGTATGGGTTATTTTTAATATTTAGGAAGACAAGTGATGACTTGTAAGAAGCCATAAAGAAGTTCCATACCCCAGTTAAAAGCCTATATAATATCATCATCATCATCATCATCGACATTTAAGACTGATTATACCTTTCAGCTTGCAGTCTGGAGCATAGCCCCCTTATAAAATTCCTCCACTATCCATAATACTGACTATTAAATCATTTCCCTAAAATAAAAACACCTGACTACATTATAAGTTTTCCTTTCCCTGGGAGCGATAAGGGGGAGGCTGCTGCAGCAATAAGTTGACAAACAAACAAACATTTGGTGCCAAAGGAGTCCTATTCTCACAATTTAACGCTCTCTAGTGTTCTTGGATGACGTTTCAAGACATAGTTTCCCACTCAGATTTGTTCTTCAAGATACCCTCAGGAAGCCCTCCAAGTCAGGCAAAATCATTTTGGTAAATTATGTACATTAGATACTGAAGGCAGAGTTCCTCCATTACTGGTGACAACAAGAATGTGTAAAGATCCAAATTTCACTTTTAAGTTGTGTGAGATAAATTAGGCATGTTTCCACGTAACAGCAATGAATCACATCCTTAAGAAGATTTAATATGTCAAGATAATATTAATTACACAAGAACAATGAAATCTTTAGCTCATTTGTTAAGAATAATTCAGTAAAATGACTCTTCACTGACAAGAGGTCATACTTTTTGGTGTCACTGTGATCATTATGAAGTACAGTGGATCAACAGGCTTTAATGGTGTTGAACTGATTCAAGATGGCAGATATTGTACACTGAATCAACAAAGAAACTGGTATACGCATGTTTATTTGAATATAGAGATATGCAGACAGGCAAAACATGGCACTGTGGTCGGCAACACTTACATAAGACAAGTGTTTGGTGCAGTTGTTACGTTGGTTAGTGCTGCTACAATGGCATGTCATCAAGATTTAAGTGAGTTTGAACATACAAGCAAAGGGATACCGCATCTCTGAGGTAGTGTTGAAGTGGGAATTTTCCTGGATGACAAATTCACGAGAGTAATGTGAATAACAGGAACCCAGTAAAACATCAATTCTCTGACACTACTGCAGCCAGAAAAAGATCCTGCAAGAACGGGACCAACGAAAGCTGAAGAGGATCACTCAACATGACAGAAGTGCAATCCTTCCATAAACTGCTGCAGATTTCAATGCTGGGTCCTCAACAAGTGTCAGTATGTGAACCATTAAACAAAACATCATTGATATGTCTTTTGGAGTCGAAGACCGACTCATGTACTCTTGATGACTGCACGACACACGTTTTACACCTCGCCTGGGCCCGTCAACATCAGCATTGGTCTGTTTAGGACTGGAAACATACTGCTTGGTCAAATGAGTCTCATTTCAAGTTGTATCGAGCAGATGGATGTGTACAGGTATGGAGACAACAACATGTGTCCATGGACCCTGCATGTCAACAAGGGACTGTTAAGCTGTTGGAGGCTATGTAATTGTGTGGGGCCTGTGCAGTGATACGACTGACAGGTGACATGTAAATAAGCATTCTGTCTGATCACCTGCATCCATTCATGTTCATTGTGCATTCCGAAGGACTTGGGCAATTCCAGGAGGACAATGCGACAGCCCATGCGTACAGAACTGCTTCTAAGTGGCTTCAGGAGCACTCTTCTGAGCTTAAACACTTCCGCTGGCAACTAGACTCCCCAGACATTAACATTATTGAGTACATCTGGGATGCCTTACAATGTGCTGTTCAGAAGAGCTCTCCACCCCCTTGCACTCATACGTATTTATGAATAGCCCTCCATGATTCACAGTGTAAGTTCCCTCCAGCACTACTTCAGATGTTAGTCGAGTTCATGCCACGTAGTGTCGCAGCACTTTTGAGTGTTCGCAGGGTCCCTACACGATATTAGGCAGATGTACCAGTTTCTTTGGTTTTTCAGTGTAAAATAAGTTGGGAATGACTAAGAGAAAGCTAGAAATTTTTACTTCTAATTGTTGAGTTGGGTTATGGCAGACAGTTAAGTACATCCAGATGAACTATACATAATTAGCTGGAAATGGTAAATGCGAATTGTTAAGTTTTCATTTTTTAGAAATACGTTAAAGGCATGTTGGATGGCAAATAAGATGGACAGTTCACTATCTGACAGTTCATCTTCGTGTACCTATGTGCTGTACACAAATTTCTCCCGTTTACTTGATCATTGGCAAGTTATTTCACAAGGCTTCGATTCATAAACTTCGATCTGTTTATAGCTGGGAAGAATTTTACTAAAAGGACGGATCAGTTGATAGGACACATCCTGAGGCATCAATAAATCGTCACTCTGGGAATGAAGGCAGTATGTTCGTGTAGGGGGGGGGGGGTGAAATTTATAAGGTTGACTACGGGAAGCAGATTTAAAATGGATGTACAGGTAGCTTGTAGTAGAAGTGAAGTGAAGTGGCTTGCACAGGATACACTAATGTGGAGAGCTGTTACAAACCAGTCTTGGGACTTCCGACAGCAACAATAACAACACAATTGTTAATGTCATTCAATGGCCACAGTCCGCGCAGAATACTGTGGCCAGTATACGCGCAGTCGGCGGGGCACGCAAAGGGAGTGTGGCAGTGGTGAGGATTACGAGCAGGTACTATAGAGGACACAATGGGGGGGGGGGGGGGGGGGACGTCATTCTAAACTAAAGCCTGCGCTCACATTTTTTGTAAATATTAAGTAAAGGCCATCCACACCTACTGCCACCTCTGCTGCAATGAAATGAAATAATCGTGTGGAATTGTTGGCCGGGAGGCCCCTTTCGGAGGAGTTCGGTCGCCGTATTGCTAGTCTTTTTAGGTGACGCCACATCGGCGACTTGCCGGGAATCGAACCCGGACCCTCTGCGTGGTAGGGGCTAACGCTATCTCTACGCCAAGGAGACGGACATCTCTTGTGTAATTAGTATCTAAAAATAAGTCCGCTGAAAATGCAGCGATTTATTTTCACTTGGCTTGTCAACGGTTTGTAACTTTCAGAGAAGCGTCGAGAATGGTGAATTTTGAGCGAAACCTACATATTTCTCTTGCTGCCATATTAAAATTTGCTTCTTTTGCCAAAACGCAGCGGAGTTTACACAGTGTCACCTAACATTTTGTGCAGCCGCAATTGCAAGAGAATTCTGAAACAGTTTTATGAAGTTTATTAAGCGAGGAAATGCAAGGTCAGTAGCAACTTTGATAGAACTGGATGTGGCAGACGTTAGGTCCTTCTTGGTACAGCCGGTTGGGCATGAGTTACATTTGAAGAGATGCCAGGTCGTATGAAATTCACCGCATTCGCACAGTGTTGTGTGGGGTGGGTGCAATATTCTGGTGCAACTCCATTCCAGAATATTTCAAGTTTCCTGTCAGCTTGTTTATTTTTCAGATGAAATGAACACACTTGCGTTTTCTTAGGATTGGGTGCGAGTTGATTCCTTTCATAGAAAGTACCAAGCTGTTGTAGACCGTGTGCAAACATTATCCCTACATCTTCAAACCGATTGCCCTGGGCAGCAAGAGCAAGGTCATCTACATATATGAAGCTTTTGCGTCCTTGAGTCTGTCGTTAGTGGAACAACATAGCAGATAACGAAATTTTGAATAATAACCATACGGTAAAATACTCTCCTCTTCGCTTTCTATCATTTGCCGAAATTTCGATACCTCAAACTGTTTTTGAAATATGAGGAGTGTTATGGATATTTCACTCTGGTTTTATCGCTGGCGCGGCACAGTCGCAAATGAGTGTGGTAAATCAGATCGATTTTATCGTGACTGGTGACAGATACAGAAAAGTCTAAAGAAAAATTAGATATGTTTGTTAAGTTTTATGTGCAGCAACATATTGTGTAATACGCACTACGCGCAAAAATCAAAGCGACCCCTGTTTTTCATTGCAAACTTTTTCGAATTTCGCGCAGTGTGTTACATTTATGTAAATATACCAATAACCATAACCATAACCATTAACGAAATGACGCGCATATCATCTTGAACCTGACATACAACGCTATAATTACGCAAAAAGTAACTTTTATACCGAATAGTTTCTGTAAAATCGTTTGGGAAAGATTGCTTGGCGTGCGCCTTGATTCGATCAACGGCGACCGAACGAATGATGTCTAACACCGAATGAGCACGCCGGCGCTTTGGACGAAAATTCGTCACTACGCGCGTCGGCCACTGTATCCTGTGCGGACAATCACAGGTTCAAGATTACAGTTTTAAGCTCTCCGATAATATAAAACTGCGATATCATATTAACATAAAAATTCCTACACTGGTAACATCAAATACGGCTACAGTGTTTTGGTTCATAATATCGTATAAAATCAGAGTAGTCCTGGATTAACAAGAAACTGCACAAGAAGTGAATCATGGATGAGTGTCACAGTAACGCTGAAACCCTAACTGAGAAACGGAAACAAATATATATAAGGAATAAAATTACATTACTTATCTGTATTTTTTTTATTTATGTATCTCTATGCGTAAATATTTTGGAGTGCAAGTTCCATGTCTAGTCCGAATAAAAGCTCTTCGCTATGGTCTGGTGAAGCAGTTCATTCATGTGCATAACGTATTACCTATAATGAAGGGAAGTCCTCAAGACGTTGATCAACTGTCTGTAAACTGGGAAAGTTCGTATTGTACACGTATTTGTTTAATGTGACCACTAGTGTTATTCTGAATTCATTTTCTAGTCCAAACACTCTGCTGAAAGTCGCAGGTGAGGAAGGCTGGATTGTTAAATGAACAGAGAACATATGAGCCCCAGTGAAAATGTTTTTTAGAGCTTCTGCTGTTTATCAATGGTGAAATTTCTCGATGTTATTTGAACATAATCGCCGCATACAGACAAAAAGAACAAATAAAGGTTATCTGAAAAAATAAATTCTCGAATTAAACAAGTATTTGTTAAATGTGCTTTTTAGTTTCAAAGTCGTTCACCCAAAGTATTTCAATTCCGTCTTCTTTGAAACTGGACAACAGATAAGGCCAATGTTTTCGTACGACAGTGTACTGTGGCAAAGTTGTGACTTCAAACAATATATATATATATATATAGAGATTAAAACTGTGTCGAAAAGGAACTCGAACCCGGTACCCTGTAAGTTCCAGTCTCACTCCGGCAAACAGTTTAATTTGCGATGAAGATTCAACGTAATGAATAAGAAAATTTCACCATTTTTGAAAAATTCATGTACATAACGCCATAGCAGTGTTTGTCGTCAGGGTTGAGCTGTGTTACCCTTCATTAAATTATCACCTCGTTTACATGGGGCTCGCAAAACCGGATTTCGTAAACCGATTTCCCAATACCGCTGCTGTGTGAACATGTAAACACTTCAAAATCGATTCTGGCAGTCCGCTTCTAATTGCAGGTTTTCCAGTTGCGCAATCGATTTTCGCTCCCGTGCAAACGCAACCGGTTTTGAAAAGTGCTTGGTCAGGTTTCGTCTCGTTTTTTAAAAAAGAAAATTGGCTAATACGGATGGACTGGCTTTTTGTACAGTGAAGGATACGTATAAGTATTAGATTGAAGCTGTTTATATCTCGTCTAATTGAAGAAAAGTAGTGATTGCACTGACTAACTGTAACAGCTGTTTGTATGAGCCTTATTTTATTGGGCTAGCAAAACCGCTTCAGACCTTAACATGTGCACCAAACAGTGAAAAACGGGTTTCAAAATTCGGTTTCAGTCTTTAGGAAGACATGTCGCATATAAACCTAGTGAATATACTCTCTCACGTGTGACTGCTTCTCTTAGACCGCTAAAATGACTACGGTACAACTGGCGCTCCGATGAAATCGGTCGATATGGTTGTGGTAACAAACTGATCTATAGCTTAGCCCAAGGTCTTTATTAGGTTGTGAGGTGATAATTTGATTGTGAGCTGGCTAAGCCAACGAATTTGAATGCCTACTAAAGTGTGCGACAACAGATTGATCTGTAGCATAATTTAATGTTGGTACGACATTTAATCGGTCGACTTCAGCCGAACGCCGGTTCCACGGTACTTATTTTAGTTGCTCGTATCTTGGTTTTAAACCAACATTTAAGCCCTTTGACGGACGGCGAAAAGCCAAGTTTCTGTCATTAAGCACTAGGCGATACAGAGCCGACAATTATACTTTTATTTCGTTTATGTAGAAGAAAATCAAATACTGCAGAGAATTGAACGACTTCTTGTGTTAGTATTACACATACAGTAGTACAACAGTTAGCCATACTTCTTATCTCTCCCCAACTGAGAAAGTTTGGAGCATTATGGGCAGGGTCTTCCATCCATCTCTGGATTGACGATCTAACGCTTCAGTTGGACATAATTTGGTACGATATCCCTCAGGAGGTCATCCAACAAGTCTATCAATCAATGCCAAGCCGGATAACTGCTTGCATAAGGGCCAGAGGTGGCCCAACGCTTTATTGATTTGATCAATTTGTAAAGCTCTTTCTCTTAAATAAAGCATCCGGTTTTTCTGAAATTGTAACCATTTATTTGACTGTACATGTACATCACATTTACCGATTTCCGTCCCATATAGATAATTCCTTCCTGGTGCGTCGCTTTTTTCTGTCTTAAGAAAGTATTTTTAAACGTCTTACCAAGAGCCCCAATAACAACTAATGTGAGGAATGTGTGGGGGGGGGGGGGGGGGGTGCCAGATTATGTATCCTTTGCTTGGTAAAATATTCTCGAAACGGTCGTCCTCGTGGCACAGAAAATATTTGTGGAAATTAGTAATCAGACAGTGAAGGCTGTAAATTCCTTGGTATGCACTTGTTAGAAATCTTCGATAGGAGAGTCACGTTAACTTGGAATGCAGGAAAATAAGTAGTACATTGTACTTAGTCAATCAGCTGTCCAAAGCAATAAGCTATAAAACGCTGAAACAGTGCATTACTGTACAGTTTGCCTATTTATAAACAATGGAAAAAAACAGAGATTGTGTTGCTGGTGTACTCTTCAACAGCAAACTGGTGCTACTAAAGAGGGCTGTTAGCCTGACACATGGCGCTGGGTGAAAGGTGACCTGTCTAAGAATAGAACCGGAGCCAATTAAAAGACATTAACCTGTCTTACAACATTAGAAAGACCTCGGCTGTAAACAGTGATAAGTAGATTATTTTGAAAACTGCACAGTAAAGTTTCAATAAATTCCCCTAAATAAGATACTTCACGTACATCCAGTGAGATTTATTTATTCTCGTGAGTAATTGTTTTCAAATATTTCAACAGTAATGACGTTTTGGTATCGTAAATTCTATCCAAAATTTTATTCTAAAAATACGTCACTCGTTATTTAACAATGTTTATTGCAAACTGCGTGCACTTAACATTGACTTACAATGTTTACTTGCTGGACACGTTAAGGAAACATTACCGTGAAACCTCTCCAATATACAGATTTAAAAGGTCCGCATTGTTTCGGTTTATGATACCGTAAGACATGCATTACCAATTTTTTAAATAATGAAGTATGACAATGTAAAAATTAATCTATTATTTAGCACAATGTTAAGGTTGGCTCTTGACGTCTCTCATAATACTGAAACTTCCTGGCAGATTATAACTGTGTGCCGGACCGAGACTCGAACTCGGGACCTTTGCCTTTCGCGGGAAAGTTTTCTGCCAACTGAGCTACTCAAGCCGCAAAAGGCAAAGGTCCCGAGTTCGAGTCTCAGTCCGGCACACAGTTTTAATCTGCCAGGAAGTTTCATATCAGCGCACACTCCGCTGCAGAGTGAAAATCTCATTCTGGTCTCATAATACCGTCATGTAAACAATGGTGGAGGACACAATACTGTTTCCTTGCGTAAAGGAGTATTTACATTTACCTTATTGGCAACAAATTTTGAAGGGCATTTGCGTTCAGGAACATATTAAGGATCTTTATGCAACTCGTAGTTAATGCATCCACATAATCCTCAAATTTGTACTAAACGTTCCTGAAAAGCATTTTTATAGGGCGAACACTGCACATGTTATTATACTACTACTTAGCACCCATGTTTTTTGCACTTAATACCACTGTTTACATGCACACGTCCTGACCAAAATTTCCATTAGTGACCATCTGAAATTTGAGACAGAGCTGCCATTTCTCGTTTTATCGTGAAGTTACTAACTAATATGAATAAAGGACATCATGTATCACGTTTCTTATCGAGTATCGCTTACCACTGTTTTCAGAGGTGGTCTTCGTAGTATACATATTTTGTAATGCACCGAAATTTGGTTAAGAAGCGTGTATGCTAAGATATGTCACAAAAATTTCCACTTTCAGAAAAATACACGAAATACTGGACAGAAGTTGGTAACAATAGGTGTTGACAGATTGAAGCAGATGACAGAACAAGTGAGAAAACTGCGTTCGTGTACGGTACACAATGACGTTAAGTATAATAAAATATAGCAGTGCAGAATGCTGTCGTATGAAATAGAATGTTCCGTGAAGTCAAAGTCTTTCTCTTAGCTTCCTACCTAACCACCACTTTGGAAATCGGGGCTTCCTGAAACTGACCCGCAAGTTTTTGAACCGATCATTTCAAATGGGACTGCTGCGCGTGAGCGACCAAAGAGCAACTTTCCACCCCAATCTAGCTTTCGGGCTCCGCTACCGATCAGTCCGTCATCATACCCACCTTTCTTCCGCGTTAGTTCACACATTTACCGAAAGAGTTCGTATTAGATCCGCAAGTCTTAACCGCTGTTCGTAGCTCATACTGCCAACTTTCCTTCAGTCCGGACATATGCGAAGCCAAGCGAACCGGAGACCCATTTTAAACAAAATATTTTCTTGAACGTAAATGTCTTTATTCAATAAAAGAACTCTGAAGCACTTAAGCTCTCTGTGCTGGACTATAAAACCAAATTATACACGACAGCAAAATCTTCAAGCTATTATAGGATGTAGATGTTTTGTAAGCAGTGAAAGAAGCGGTAAAATTAGCTATAGATTGTGATATAATCTGTGGTGGAGGATAAAAATTGTAATTCAGAAGCACATATAAACATTTGCAAGCCACTTATATTAAATTTCAATTAACTTATGTATTAACCTTTGTATCTTAATATGACTTGTATTAAACCTTTGTACAGAGATATATGTAGCAACATTGTACATTTGTTTGATGACTATGTGGGGACCTCAGCATCAATGACGCGAAATATCACACAAATAAACTCGCAGGAGGAATGTCTTTGTCACTCGAGCCTTCCGCATTTCGATGTTGGCAACTGTATTGCATGCATGCAACCTGTCTGTGTCCTCCGTTTTTAGTAATGTTGTTAATCAATGCGGTTGAGTAGGAACAATAAACTTGTAATGTTAGGTTTCAACATCAGTAGTGTCGGGCCAGACACAGTCACGTTGTTTAAATATCTGGACACAACGTTGCAAAGCGATATGAAACTGGAAGAGCATGTGAGGACTGCGATAGGGAAGGCGAATGGCCCTTCGATTTATTGGGAGAATTTTGGGAAAGTGTCGTTCGTCTGTAGAGCAGACTGCACATAGGGCACTACTGCGACTTATTCTTGAGAATTTCTCCAGTGTTTAGGATCCGCACCAGGACGGGTTAAAATAAGTCACCGAAGCAATTCAGAGGTGGGCTGCTAGATTTGTTATCGGTAGGATCTAACAAAAAGCAAGGGTTACTGAAATACTTCGGAAACTGAAATGAGAAACCCTGGAGGGAAGGCGGTGTTCGTTTCAAAGAGCACTGTTGAGAAAATTTAGAGAACAGACATTTGAAGATGACTGCAAACCAATTTTTCTGCTACAAACATACATTTCGCGCGAGGAACACGAAGATACAAGAAATTAGGGCTCATACGGAAGTGTATATACAGTCGCGTTTCCCTCTTTCTCTTTGCGAGTGGGACAGGGAAGCGAATGACTAGTAACGGTACGGAATACCCTCCGATACGCATCGTAGGTGGCTTGCGGAGTATGTAAGTAGATACCGGGTGACAGGTATTGAACTAGATGAAAAAAAAAATAAACGTAAATTTTTTAAACTCATCAGTCTGGAACCGCGCGAGCACTACGGTTGCTGGTTCGAATCCTGCCTCGGGTTATGGATGTATGAGATGTCCTTAGTCTAGTTAGGTTTAAGTAGTTCTGAGTTGTATGGGACTGATGACCTCAGATGTTAAGTCCCATAGTGCTCAGAGCCATTTGAACCATTTGTTACAAACTACGGCGTGCACACACTTTATTCAACATGTCAACGTCAGATGTTAGGATTTAGGTTATGACATATTAGATATGCCTCCCATCATTGGCGGTGACGTGGCGCAGACGAATCGCGAAATTCTGCATGACCCGCTGAAGTGTCAGAACATCGATGCTGCCGATGACCTCCTGGATGGCTGTTTTCAGCTTTTCAATAGGTTTCGGGTTATTGCTGTACACCTTGTCTTTAATGTAGCTCCACAAAATGGTGTCATATGTGTTCACATCCGTAGAATATGGCAGCCAATCGAGGCCTGCGCCAGTGGCCTCTGGGTACTCCAGATCCAGAATGCGGTCCCCTAAGTGCTCCTCCAGCACATCAAAGTCTCTCCTGTTTAGGTGGGGTTGAGCTCCGTCCAGCACGGACCATATCTCGGCGAAATCAGTGTCACTTTAGATAATGGGAATGAAATCATCTTCCAAAACCGTCACGTACCGTTCGGTAGTTACCGTGCCATCAAGGAATACAGCACCAATTATTCCGTGACTGGACATTGCACATCACACAGTCAGCCGAAGAGGGTGAAGAGACTTCTCGATCGCGAAATGCGAATTCTCAGTCCCCCACCAAATGCGTCAATTTTGCTTATGACGAACCCATGCGAATGAAAGTGGGATTCGTCGCTAAACCGAATCGTAAAGCGCTTAAGAATTCCCATCATGCCCGCGGCCAACCGTGCAGTTTGAATGTCCTAACGCGAACCGTTCAGAAGTTATGACGATTTTATTTCATATAGTTCACTAATAGTTAGGTTGTATGTAACTGCTGATGTCGCAATAAATTCATGTTAACTTATTGGTATCCAGCTTTATTCCACACGCTTCACACTCCGGAATTCTTATAACTACAAGCAAAACGAAATGTAAATGGATAAAAAAATTAATAAAAAACCTCGAGTATCCTTGTAAACGATTCACGTCGCAATTGTAAACATAAGAGCAGCGAAACTACAGTAAATGTAATAGAATCGTAACTACAGCTTGCATAGGCACATATAAGGCATCAATATTTTCAAGCTCCCTCTGAGAATGGAACTGGAGGAATCTCAGTATATCATAGACTGAAAGTCCGCGGCTCGTGGTCTTGCGGTAGCGCTCTACTTCCCGCACATGGGGTCCCGGGTTCCTTTCCCAGCGGATCAGGGATTTTCTCTGCCTCGAGATGACTGGGTGTTGTGTGTCTTTTTCATCCTCACTCGCAAGTCGCGGCGTTAATGAACTTGTGGAGCGGCGGCCGAACCGCCCCGCGAGGGGTCTCCCGGCCATCAATGCTATACGCTCATTATTATAGATTGAAAAATACCGGTGCGATGTATCAGACGATAAAAGTGCAGACCACAGATGTAGGAATTCGACGCTCGAGGATATGTTGTGTATTCAGCAGTCAGTAAAAGTATGGAACCAGCAACAGATGTCAGCGGGCGCTGCAACAGGCGGCAGGAGTTGGCAGTACGGCCGGAGTCACGCCGCGCCGTCTTGGCCGACGGCCGCCCCCGCCGAACATGTCGGCTGTCCAAGGCCACGCCGCCTGCGAGCGCTCGGGCCGGCCGCGCCTCACAACAAATAGAACAACGCTTGGGTGTCTCTGTGGCTGTTTGTTGGCACTGGCGCCGGATAGCACACGCGTCACGTTCACGAACGTGCCGCACCCGTTCACGCTTCAGTTTTAAGCTCTCACTTTACCACACTAATTTCTCCATGAAGGTTACCTGCAGCAACAAGTCTCAATCTATCAGAGCATGGCTGCTCATGTCGTCGATCGCGATCGAGCGATCGATCGTCATGCCTTTATGAGTCGATCTTTCAAAACATTTATCCGAAATCTGTTTGAGTGAGCTGTTTTTATAAAATACCAATTTGTTGACAACGAGTATTTGGCACGGTATTTGCAGACAGTAAATCTGACAATACCGTCCCCGCGTCCTTCGTCTCCATCTACATTTTACATTTTAACGCTCGCGCCAAGCAACAGTCTTTCCCGAAAGGTGAGCTTGCTTGCTACTTGCGAACTGCAACAGCACACGTTGCGGCGGAGGGGGTGGGGGGTATGCGGTGAAAGGAGAAAGCGCTTTAGGTTTGCTGCTCGATGCGGTCTGGGGAGAACACGCTCCGGCCCATAGTAGTCAATACAAGCCTCGTGTTTTCGAACTTCCATAAAACACCGATGTGCACAATGGAGAAAGTAATTATTTCAAAATGACATTTCCCTAAATTTGGAATACAATGAAGATACGTTTTTGAAGTTATGAGTGTAAAAACCTACCCTAACGTTGTAAAAGTGGCATCGTATATTTTGTCGTTCCTTGGAGCAACTTTTCTACGAGATGCAGCTTTCTCAACGATGAACATAGTGAAATCTGAAGTGCAGAAATAAAACCCGCGGGGATTAGCCGATCTGTCTAAGGCGCTGCAGTCATGGACTGTGCGGCTGGTCCCGGCGGAATCCTCCCTCGGGCATGGGTGTGTGTGTGTTTGTCCTTAGGATAATTTAGGTTAAGTAGTGTGTAAGCTTAGGGACTGATGACCTTAGCAGATAAGTCCAATAAGATTTCACACACATTTGAACATTTTTTTAAAATAAAACTGACGCTTCCATTCTCTTTCAAGACTGTTTGTGGTTGGAAATTTTGGAAATTTGTGGCAAGTTCCTGTGGCACGAAACAGCTGCGGTCGTCGGTCCCTGGGCTTACACGCTACGTAACTAACGTGTAGTAACTCACGCTAAGGACATAACGTGTCGTAACTCTCGCTAAGGACAACGCACACACTCATGCCCGAGGGAGGACTCGAACCTCCGACGGGGGGAGCCGCGGGAACCGTGGCAAGGCGCCTCAGGTTGGCTGTAAGGTTGGCTCTGATTAATTATTCACCAGATTGTAATAAACTTTCCAATGATATACAAAGCCAAGAATCTCACGAAACGTTTTTCAACATCTATGTGTATAATTAATTTTTTTTCATATACATAAATTGAGTATCAGGCTGACAACTTTTGATGGAGAGAAAAGTACCCTTTATGTATTTCGTGTAAATAAAGCCCTTTACGTATTTTGTGTAAATAAAATAGTTAATTTTGGCTACGGTGTTACTTTGTTCTTAAGTCTTTATGAATTTTTGACTCAGTAGATCTCTAAATCGATTAAATTGCATATAGTAGAGCTCAAGCGTAATAAGTTTGAGCACCACTGTGTTAGAGTCACGTATGCTGATACTTCTCTGTGGAGATGGTGCGATCCATCTCCTCTAACAGCTACAGTGTTATTTTTGTACAAGGGGAACCGCATACAAGTCACTTGTGTGACTTAAGACCACACTACTGCTCTAGAGTTTGGAGTCCTTATCAAGGAGGTGCGGCTTCAGAGAACGAGCGAAAACAGAGCCGATCTCCTAGGGTCGTAACTGATCGCTGTATTCCATAAGAAAATCTAAACGGAGATGCTTCAGTAACTTAATCTCTGCAAGAAACGTGCCAATTTTCTCGCGAAACCCTATTGTTTGCATCTACGGAATCTATATTTTTTCACAGCACCCGAGGTAAACTCTGAAAGTTGTACTGCCTCCACAGCACTTTGAGGTGACAAAAGTAATGGGATCGCGATATTCACATATACAACCGGCGGTAGGACGGTGTACACAAGATGTAAAAGGGTAGTTAAAAGGGTAGTGCGTTAGCGGAGCTGACATTTGTACTCAGGTGATTCACGCGAAAAGTTTTCCGACGTAATTATGGCCTCGTGACGGGAATTAACATTTTGAACGCGCAATGCTAGACGCTTGGAGCATTCCATTTACGAGATTCACAATGTCAAGAGAGTGCCGAGAACAGCAAATTTCAGGCGTTACCTCTCACCACGGACAACGCAGTGGCCAACGGCTTCCACATACCGACCGAGAGTAGCGGCGTTTGCGAAGAGACATCAATGCTAAAAGACAAGGAACACTCCGTGAAATAACCGCAGAAATCAATGTGAGACGCTCGACGAACGTATACGTTAGCACAATTCGATGAAATCTGGCGTTAATGGACTATAGCAGCAGACGACCGACCCGAGTGTCTTTGCCAAACAGCACGACATCGCCTGCAGCGCCTCTCCTGGGCCCGTGACTATATTGGTTGGACCCTAGACAAATGAAAAACCGTGGCTGGTCAGATGAGTCCCGATTTCAGTTGGTAAGACCTGATGGGAGGGTTCGAGTGTGTCGCAGACCCCACCAAACCATGGACCCAAATTGTCAACAAGGCACTGTGCACACTGATGATGGCTCCTTAATGTTGTGGGCTGCGTTTACACCGAATGGACTGGGTCCTTTGGTCCAACTGAACCGATCATTGACTGTAAATGGTTATGTTCGGCTATTTGGGGACCATTTGCAGCCATTCATCGACTTCAGGTTCCCATGTCACTGGGCCACAATTGTTCGCGATTGGTTCGAAGAACATCCTAGACAATTCGAGCGAATGATCTGATCACCCATATCGCCCGACATGAATCTCAATGAACATTTACGGGATGTAATCGAAAGGTCAGGTCGTGCACAAAGTCCTTCACTGGCAACACTCTCGCAGTTATGAGCGGCTATAGACGCAGCATGGTTCAGACTTTCGGAAGGGGACTTTCAACGAATTGTTGAGTCCATACCATGTTGAATTGTTGCAGTACGCTGGCGAAAAGAAGATTCTGTGCAATATTAGGACGTATCTCATGATTTTTGTCACCTCAGTGTGTATCTCGTGCAGGGATGATGGGAATAATATATGACATTTTGTGCCTGTGCAGGCGTACAGTCAGTCAGTTTCGTGCCGCTTGAATGGACTAGGGGATAAGATGAAGCGATATTGCCCTGAAGTATCCCGGGACAAGCAAGGGGTAGAGGCACAGATGATACGAAGAAGGGCAGAGCGTTTCGTCGCGGGTTCCTTTACGAAGCGCCAGAGTGTCACAGAGATAACTAAGTCACTCCAGTGGCAGGTGCTATAAGAGAGAAGAGTCGTGCATCGTGGAGAGATTAACTGATGAAAATCTGAGAATTCGGGTTGTAAGAAGAGCAAAGATATTACCTCTTTCTACAAGCGTCTCGCGAAATGTGACAGTAGAATCAGAGAAATTGGTGCAGGCATTAAGGTGGTTTGCCGAGCATGGACGTAATTGCTTATAAGGTCGATGGTTTTTCAGTTCTTCTAGGCGATGTCTGCGCAGATTTGGTTCTACCCGTCAAGTATTTCTTTTCTTCTTATGAACTTGACTCTTATTGTATTATTCTTACAAACAATGTATGCCCGATAAACGGCTAGACATCTTCAAGGTCATTTATCTTTAAAACTCTGCACGTCTGTGCAATCAGTGTTCCAAGATTAACTTTGTAAAGACTGACGCTCAAGAAACAATACAGTATGCCAGACAAACCTACATGTCTGAAATTGGGTATTATTTAGCAACTACCTGAATATTTGCTTGAAACAATATGTGCTAACGAGTGTAGTACTTACAGAATTACACCACCTGTCCACAAAGTTCCGACACTAATTTTACTCCCCACCTACTAGGTGAGTCAGCACTACGGTGTCAGCTTCAACTGTACACAAATGAACTGTAAACAACAGATGTGTATTAGACCTGCCAGGTATGGACAGGCAGCGTTAAGTAGCGGACGTGTGGCGATATTACGTCAACGCTGCAGCGTGTCGCAGAATGGAGCAACATCTCTAAATCAAGTGTTCAGGACATTCTCCAGAATGTTTTGAAGTGTGTGCAAAGTTTGTACCGCACACCTCGATTCACGAAATAAAACAACGACGCGTGGGTGCCTGCCGCGATTTGGCTGAAGTGTAAAACGCGAGCAATTATTTTCTGGGATAAATCATCACGGGTTCCGAGACTTGGTGTTATCGATACGAAGGTATCCCAACACGAGAAAGTGTAGAAATTCATATGAAGGGCCAATGCCCAGACGACGTAACCGACCTTCGAGACAATGTGACGCAGGAGTTGAACAAAAACCCCAAGAGGGACTTTCCTGACAGTTCCACATGTTGGTATGAACATTCTTTGCGTTGTAGTCCAGTGGGTGAAGGGTACTTAGAACATCTGAAGCGTCAAAGGCAATATGTTGACTTTTCTCTATTCTTTTTATTAATCCACTCCCGAAACTTTTTGGACCCACGAGGTAGACCTATACTCTCAAAATAGTCACATTCTCTCCTTACTCCACATCAAAGTGAAAATGTGCTTTTTATTTAAGTGATTAAAAACAAGCAGAGAGGAATAGTATGCACACGCTACGTAATCTCTGGTGCACTTGCACTGCAACAGTCCAAATAGGAAGAGCCATATTGATCATATTGTCAAGAACATTACACGAGCTATTCCATTCCGGTGCGGTGTAATCGCTTCATTGAATCTCCACATTTGCACTTCAGCGACGAGTAAGGGGAGAATGTATGACAACACAGTAAGTTATAGTCAATAAAATTCTTCTAGGTTTGTGACCGCATTGCCAACTATAAAATTCCGACGTTTCAGCGTCTGTTGCAAGACGCCTTCCTCTGGGTGTATTGTAGTTAGCAGGAGTAAAATTAGTCTCGGAACTTTGTGGACAGGTGGTGTATTTCTGTAAGTACTGCACTCGTTAGCACATATTGTTTCAAGCAAATATTCAGGTCGTTGCTAAATAATACTTAATTTATGACATGTGGGTTTGTAGTTTATACGGTATTCTTTCTTGAGCCTCAGTCTCTATAAAGTTAATCTTCAAACACTGACTGCACAAAAGTGCAGAGTTTTTGAGATAAATGACCTTGAAGGGGTCTATCCGTTGATCGGGCATACATTCTTTGTAAGAACAATGAAATAAGAGTCAGGTTCATAAGAAGAAAAGAAATACTTGACGGGTAGGAACCATATCTGCCCAGACATCGGCTACAAGAATTGAAAAACCATCGACCTTATAAGCAATTGCGTCCATTCTCGGCAAACCACCCTACTGCTTGCACCAATTTCTCTGAATTTACAGTCACATTTCGCGAGACTCATACAGGAAGAGGTAATATCTTTGCTCACCCTGAGGAAGGCGTCTTGCAAACAGACGCTGAAACGTCGGAATTTTATAGTTGACAATGCGGTCACAAAACCAGAAAAATTTTATTGTCTGTGGCTACGGCCGCGGAAGCTTACGTGTACACAGCAAGTTATATTTTAGAAAATACTACTCTAAGCATATATCATATTTCAAGCAAATGTTTACGTTTTTGCCAAACGAATCTCTGGATCATAATAGTTCATTAACGCTGTTATTTCTTCAGAAATTGTCATTAGATTCGTTAACCTTTAAATATATATTGTACACAAGTAAAGAGTTTTGTAACCGTTCTGGGTGATATAATAGGCATATCTCCGTGTCTTAAGATCTTTTTCATTCGGTATTAGCAGGCTGAGCCAGGGAAGATCGCGTGTTCTTCCCATTGATCTTTATTACTTTAGTTTATTATTCATTCGAATCAACTACTAAGCGGGAGTGTCCATGCCATGTATCACATTTTAAGTCTTGCAGAAGTGCGGTGTCATTTGTAGCTTTCAATACTGTTGTCCACTGACTGGCCTGACAGATTAAAACTTTATCTCGAACCTGTATACTCTAAACCAAATGTTTAACTTTTTGCACACCGATCTAACGTCATAGCGACGCGATCATGCCTTACGGTGTGTGTCCTCTAGCAGATAACTTCCGCAAGTAACTTGTGCAAATACTTGCTGAAGTGTTTACATCAGAACAAAAAACTTGCGCAAATTACTTCTGCAGGCCGCTTCGGTAAATTAATTTCGTGAACTTGCTACAAGTACATGCAGAAGTTGGTACTGTATGTGTGGTGCCTGTTCTTTCGGTCAGCATTTCTGAGCACAACCTACCCTGCAATACCTTTACAAGCTTTTCAGACTGTTTCTGGTCATGTTGTGTATGTTTATAGTTTCCCATGGTACATTTGTTTCAGTTAATTTGTCTTTGTGGCATTCTCCTTTTCGAGACTGATATTTTCGTACGGGTGTTGACACACAAAACTTCTGCAGGTTTGAGAAAAACGTAGAGCAGCTGGAGTGCGCGGCAAGTACTTGCAGCAAGATGCATTACCTTGAGGAAACTATTTCTGCCAAGTTGACGAAACTTGCGGAAGTCGATATATTGGGGGAGAGGTGTTTCCACGTGAAATAACTTGCAGGCGCGACTTGTGGAAGTTTACTTGCTTGTGGACAGACGGCGTTGCAGATCTCTATTCTCCCTGTACATCTCACCTGCAGTTGTTAGCTGTTTAGTCAGACGCTGAGGCGTTGCTCGCTTGACTAGGTCGGGAGAGCATTGCCCGCGAAAGCCAAAGAACTGGGTTCGAATCCCGTTACGGCGCACAGGTCTAATCCGTCAGGCGAGCCAACATCTGCAAACACTTTATTAGAGAAATGAGGCTATAGTCCCGACTGTTATCCTTTCTCTTGGACCCCTTCCAAGCTTACAGTAAACGACAAAGGTAAATTAGTTTTCTATATAAATGTTCGAGATCAAAATTATACTTACGGTAGAAGATTCTGAACTGATGACCTGTTTGTATAGCGTACGTGAGGCGCAGCGCGCTAGTTTCCAAGTGCGCCAGATCCGTATCGAATCCGCGCGGCGGGTTAACAACCGAGATGGGATGGAAAAAGCGACCGGTTAAAACCGATTCCAGCATTTTAGTTCCGAATAACCGGTATTTTTCGGTGTTTATTAGGTATCGTTTATAACAAGTGTTTTTTATTTCTTACTAATGACTCCTTAAAAAAAGCAAAATGGCAATTAGCCACAGCAGCAGTGACAATGGTTTTAGTTTTTAAATAAACATTTATAAAAAAACAGTAATTTTTATTCAGAAAATCTGAATTGCTGTAACATATTGCGCTTTTATAGGAAATGGGAAAAGCGATCAGTGCTATTTTTAAAACAATGCTGATTGAAACGAGCAATAAACACATTGTGTTCAAATGGCTCTGAGCACTATGGGACTTAACAGCTGTGGTCATCAGTCCCCAAGAACTTAGAACAACTTAAACCCAACTAACCTAAGGACATAACACACATCCATGCCCGAGGCAGGATTCGAACCTGCGACCGTAGCAGTCGCACGATTCCGGACTGCGCGCCTAGAACCGCGAGACCACCGCGGCCGGCTAACGCATGGTGTAAGAATTGGTATAGCACTGCTGAGCTAGTAATGTACCTGCTACCATGTGGCGTGGCCTACTAGATGGTACGCAAGCCGTTTTTAACAATCACGAATTGACGTGGAAAAAACAGATGTAATCGAAAACAGTTCGTTTGGGCGATAACTGCCATCTCTAGCGTAAGTGTGGTTTGTTGTCGGTTTTTAATTCTCATTTAGGCAAATGTTGGGCTTGTCCCCAATTTTTGCGCCAGATATACCATACACTAACCGAATACGACACACATAGAACAAAGCTAACAATTCATAGGCACTGGGCACATACGATCACATATAGAACAAAGCTAATAGGCCGGTGGCGCGCGCGCATAGAACTCATTACGCAATAATATTTTACACCCGAGGTCTGTATCGACGGTTTGCGCAATATACTGCAGAACTGTTAAAAATATTGGCGCTTGCTCAGTGTACAGTATGAAGACTAATAGTAGACTGTTTAGGTTTTTATATTGGTAACGCCACGTAGCGCTCTGTATGAAAATCACTGGCTGTGCTGTGTGCAGTCTGTGGCTGGTTTGCATTGTTGTCTGCTATTGTAGTGTTGGGCAGTTGGCTGTTAACAGCGCGTAGCGTTGCGCAGTTGGAGGTGAGCCGTCAGCAGTGATGGATGTGGGGAGAGAGATGCAGTTTTGAAAGCGGATGATCTGGACATGTGTCCATCAGAGACAGTAAATTTGTAAGACTGGATGTCATGAACTGATATATATATCAGAAGTCATCATATATATATATATATATATATATATATATATATATATATATATAATTAAGGAAAATACATTGTTTGTTCTCTATCAAAATCTTTCATTTGCTAACTATGCCTATCAGTAGTTAGTGCCTTCAGTAGTTTGAATCTTTTATTTAGCTGGCAGTAGTGGCGCTCGCTGTATTGCAGTAGTTCTAATAACGAAGATTTCTGTGAGGTAAGTGATTCATGAAAGGTATAGGTTATTGTTAGTCAGGGCCATTCTTTTGTAGGGATTATTGAAAGTCAGATTGCGATGCGCTAAAAATATTGTGTGTCAATTTAGTGATGATCAGAATAAGTAAAGTGAGAAATGTCTGAGTACGTTCAGTTTTGCTCAGCTGTTTGAAAATCAAATAACGTAAGAGGTTTATCAGCACAGTCATTCATTGATTTTTCTAAGGGGACGTTTCATACGTCGACCGTTGGCCGAGGATACCTCACTGGAATCTTCTGATTTTTTCTTGTAGTTTGTGTAATTAGTGTAGCTTTTGTTTATTGCTAGCGCGTAACTGTAGAGAGAATCTCCTTTGTTGATGCAGTCTTTCATTGTTGTGCAGTAAAACAGTTGTGGCATGTATGTAGATTTGCACCAAGTATTTCGCAGCTGCGCTTGCGATTAACTAGATATTATTTTCAGTGCTATGTTCACGTGTTCTCTTATTTTTGATTTCAAATTGTGCTTTTCTGCGTTATCGTGCGAAATATTGTGACAATTATGGCGTATCAAAAACGTAACACTAGGCTCCAAAGTAAATTGAGAAATGATAGTGAAAACTCCGCCATCTCTCTCCCCACATCCACCACTGCTGGCGGCTCACCTCCAACAGCGCAATGCTACGCAACACTACAATAGCGAATATTACAACAATGCTAACCAGCCACAGACTGCACAGAACAGCCAGTGATTTTCATACAGAGCGCTACGTGGCGTTACCAATATAAAAAAACCCATATAAAAACCTAAACAGCCTACTTACAAAGGGACTCATTCCTGACTGGGAGTGGAGGAAAAAAAGGTCCCATGAACACGTGTCCGGAAATGGACGGTGTGTTGGATACGAAAGCAAATCGTACCGGAACACAGTACACAGCTGCATCGCATCCACGTCACAACAGATGTTCAAAGTGGCCTCAGAGGGTTTGCGGGTGATAGGGATAGCAGCAGCTGTCACGCAGGATACACATAATCGTACTTTGGCTTGCACCATGATGGCGGGTCACTTGCCTGGGGACTGTACTAGGGTTCGTCTCAACATTCTGAAGAACCTGCTCATCCAAATCTGGTGTACGCACAGACTGCCGTCTCCCTACATCCATGATCACCAGACACCCAAAAAGGGCTTGAAATTTTGTGTGATGAGGTTGGTGCCTGAGAGGATCCTTGTTTTGGTATAGCCTGCTGTCTCTCGACCGTTTCCATCTGCTAGGCCGTACACCTCGACTTGTTCCCGACATGACTACCAGTCCATTCTGTTGCTTACAGTACGCTGCGTCAATCACGCAGCTTGCAGCACAAAAAGAACACACGGCACGTGATCAGAGGAACTGTCATTAGCTAGAGCCGGCTACCGTGACGACGATGCATTTCCGGACACCATGCGACCTTTTTTCCTCCATTTTCAGTCGGGAATCTGTTCCAGCAGTTTGTCGGTTTTATTAATGTTCACCCTGTATTGCAGTGTGTAATGGTGGTATTGCGCAATACACGGCACGACAGTTCCGGAGCGAGAGAAATTCATTTCGCTCGGAACGAATTTTTGAGCAAAGAATTGAAAAAAGTAAATGACAGTGGGCTGGAAGACGTATATGAAAGCACCATGCAGTACTTTGAGAAACGAAATTCCTGATAAATCATGAGACGCCAGATACACCGTCGTTCTCAACTGCAGAGGAAACTGAAGATCATGGTGCCACGACAATAAGCAGAAATAAATATTGTTCTCAGAACTGATGAATCGTATGATGTTAGCTATTCAGTGAGCGCAAGTTATTATTTTCGTTGGAACAATTGTCACAAACAGACATAAGATCAACTAAATATTCAATCAGTAAATAACTGTTATTTTCTTTGTAAGAATTATTACGTAGAGAAATACGTAGAAAACAGCATCATGTACACGATAAATTACACAGTTCCATTGTTTAATTTGTAAGTAGTTGCTGTGATTTATGAATCTACGCTGCCGTGAATGAGCTCCTGAGTTACTGAAATGTTAACTGTAAGCTTTTAGGACGTCTTTCGCCTTTCTGCATAATTTCTGCCTGTGTTCTGAAAAGCAACAGAGGCGAGCTCCAGATCGCCGAACGCCGACATGTTCGCTATAAAGGCAGAGTTCTAACTTTCCTGGCCTCTTACTTCCATTCAGTACATGACAGAGTATTATTGTATCAATAATATTGGACGTGTGAGGACTACTTTAGGCTACTAACGATTACGGCGACAAGTAATAACATCCTGCGGGGCGGAAAAGTTACGTAAAGTAAAATTGCCAACTCGTGAGTACAGCGGAGACCCTACTAGACGGGGTAAACGCTGCCGAAAAGAGGGAGGAGGAGAAGAAGAAAAAGAGCGTCGTAAACTGAGTATTTTTAGATTAGTGTAAATCGATCGAAAATGAATATTTCAGAACCTGAAACGAGCAATGTGTGTCCTGCACTCGATTGTAAGCTGCTTATGTTTCATAACAAAAAACTGCGTGCCCCACGGACCTTACAAAAATGAAGTTGCATAATCGTCTATGTATGCTGTTACATTTCAGGGGGGCGCAGTCAACGTTGGCAAAAGCAAGCATGTTTTTGCCATTGTACGCATGACACCAAAGCGGAACACGTCGTGCCCGTATTTGTATGTTGGAGGTTGTGTGATTTCGTGAGTGATGTCGTTTTCGCTTTGATTTTGTGTAGTGGGTTATTTGCAGGTGAAAGTGTTTGAGTGTGTGCAAGGGTTGTGTTCTTTTTGGCTGTAATTCTTACAATCGCAACAGTAAAGGGACGGAAGTAGTTCTTCATGCTTGCCCATCAGATGCAAGGGTGCATAGGCTGTCTAAATGCGATAGAAAAGAGGCTATGAATGTTAAAAATACTAGACTATGCTGTCATCATTTGCAAGAAACTGACTATGCTAGAGACTTGGGCTCAGAAGTGCTAAATTTACAGCGGAAACTATTGCCTAATAGTGATGCATTTCCGTCTTGTAATTTGTCTTGTAGTCTTAGCGCCAGTGCTAGCACACCACGTGTAACAGAAGAAAAGTGACCTTTTAACAAAATGTGATACCCACAGAAGAAGCATACAGTAGAGACTTGGCAAAAGCTTTCAGCACGGAGCAAGAGCGCTGATAAACGTTCATTTACAGATGAAGTTGTTTCTAATGGTTCAGATGAAGCCAAGTTACAGAATTACGTAGCAGAATTAAAGAGGAGACATCCTCGTTTGAAAAAGATTTGCATAAAATTGCAAGCACTTATTAAAGATCTTTGAAGTCAACTAAACGACGTCTTCACAATGAAGAAAGTAGTAAAAAATGCATCTGCGTTTCGTGAAATTAATCGAGTTCTTAACAAAATATTTGTACCCAATCAAATCAGAAGCTTTTTTAATGTTCAAAAAATGACAAAATGTGTGTGAAATCTAATGAGACTTAACTGCTAAGGTCATCAGTCCCTAAGCTTACACACTACTTAACCTAAACTATCCTAAGGACAAACACATACACCCATGCCCGAGGGAGGACTCGAACCTCCGCCGGGATCATCCGCACAGTCCATGACTGCAGCGCCTGAGACCGCTCGGCTAATCTTGCGCGGCAGAAGCTTTTTTACAAGGACCTAAAGTGATTCTATGTGTTAAGGAGGACATTATTTTGCGAGTCGATTTCTTTGCGCACCGTGGTGCCGAAAAGCTATAATTTTTTCGAGGAAGAATTCGGATATCCTCCAACTGCAGTCTCGGCTCTGCGTTCTTGAATATACCAAAGTATCATATGCCACCAGGTGTATTGAAGGATGTTCTAGTCTGATTAGTTCATTCAAAAGCTTTCTACAAATAAGGCAGTTGTACAATTTCTTGAGTGAAAACGACATTGTCAACCTGTTAGTTGAAATCCTTTTAAAGTTGTGACGAGTACAAAATGAAAATTAGCATTATATAGATTTATTTTACTTGGTAAAACTTTTGTCAGAGCCAAGTTATAAAGTTGCAAGCTCATTTCGAACATTTATTTTTAGAGAAAACTGCAAAAACACAGTATTCTTTGCGCTTTTTTGTATGTATTGATTTAATAGGAGCTTGAACCTTCTTTTTAAAAAATCGGCAGTGCCTCTTTAAAAGTTGATTAAGTTACTCGATGTAGAGGTAATATTATAGCAATAGCGGGACATCAATTTACGTTTCATTACTGCAGTAGATAATAAAACGTACCACAAATATGAGGTTCATTCAAATGAAACCTGGTCAGTGCTTCTACATTTGCCAAACACGTAACGTGGAACCACGGAACTGCGAGTGTGATGGGGCCATCGATTGGTAGAGAGACTGAAGCGTGCGCACCGTTTGATGCTGCATAGCGTAAGTGTGGTTTCACGCCGAAGAGAAGGTGGTTACAGAAGTTATCGTCCACTACCGAATTATGCAGGCGAGTAAGCACGAACAACGAGGAGTTCGATTTTTGGCGGCGGAGGGAGTTGGATCCGTGAAATGTATCGACGAATGAAGGCTGTGTACGGTGAGTACAGTGAGTCGTTCAAGTGTTGTGAAATGGCGCAAACGATTCCTTGAGGGGCGCGTGTCACTGGAAGACGATGCTCCTCCTGGACGGGCTCGTCGTGGCATCACACAGGAAATGGTTGCGGAAGTAAATACTTTACAAGAGGACAACCGCAGAATCACCGTGTACGAGATCCACCGGTTACTGGATATTAGGGTGGGCACTGCCCACGACGAAGTGTGTGACTGTGTCCGGGCCTGGATCCGACAGCAGTCTACTACCAGTGTTATAGCCAACGTGTGCAAACATTGTGACAAATGAATCTGGATCCAGTTCTGTCTTATTTTTTAATGCATGCACTGAGATTGTCGTCGTCACTTCAGTTAGTTGGTATCAGTAACCCGCCTCCCCCGTCCCTATTTCTTAAAGAATCGAGATCCCGAGATCCCATGTATAAAGCGTCATACCTGCAGAATTAGGAGTATGTCGAACAAGGATATAATTTTGCAGGTTCATGTGGATACTGTCTACAAAATGTGTTGCGAATGGAATTAGTAGTAAGGACATAAAAAATGCTCAAATGTGTGTGAAATCTTATGGGACTTAACTGCTAAGGTCATCAGTTCTTAATCATACACACTACTTAACCTAAATTATCCTAAGGACAAACACACACCCATGCCCAAGACTCGAACCTCCGCCGGGGCCAGCCGCATAGTCTGTGACTGCAGCGTCCTAGACCGCTCGGCTTATCCCGCGCGGCTAGTAAGGACATATTCAAGGATAATAGGCATATATAAGTGCTATAAATTCTACAGAGTAACTGCTTTCTCAAACTTCGATGAATTATAGAGTAAGTAATAACAGCCTACTTTGCACTGAGGTGACAAAGGCAATGGGATAGCGGTATGCACACATACAGATGGCGGTAGTATCGCGTACACAAGGTATAAAGCGGCAGTGCATTGGCGGAGCTGTCATTTGTACTTAGGCGACGTATGTGAAAAGTTGTGCGACTTGATTATGGCCATACGACGGGAATTAACAGTCCTTAAATGCGGTATAGTAGTTGGAGCTAGACTCATGTGACATTCCATTTAGGAAATCGGCGGGGAATTCAATATTCCGAGGTTCACAGTGTCAAGAGTGTATCTGCAAATACAAAACTTCAGGAATTACTTCTCACCACGGACAACGCAGTGGCCGACGGCTTTCACTTAACGACCGACGGCAGCAGTGTTTGCGTAGAGTTGTCAGTGCTAACAGACAAGTAACACCTAGTGAAACAACCGCAGAAATCAATGTGGAACGTACAACGGACGTATCCGTTAGGACAGTGGGGCGAAATGTGGCGTTAATGGGCTATGGCAGGAGACGCCTTTGCCAACAGCAGGACTTCGTCTGCAGCACTTCTCCTTGGCTCGTGACCACGTCGGTTGGGCACTAGACGACTGGTAAACTATGGACTGGTAAGATTAGTCCAGATTTCAGCTGGTAAGAGCTAATGGTGGGATTCTAATGTGACGCACACCGCACCAAGCCATGGCTACAAATTGTCAATAAGGCACTGTGCAAGCTGGTGGTGGTTCCATAACTAAGTGCTCTGTGTTTACTTGGAACGGAGTGGTTCCTCCGGTCCAACTGAACCAATAATTGACAGAAAATGTGTGTGTTCGGCTGCTTGGAGACCATTTGCAGCCATTCATGGACTTCAGGTTCGTATGTCACTAGGCAACAACTTTTCGCGATTGGTTGGAAGAACATTCTGGACAATTCCAGCGAAAGATTTGATCACCTAGATCGCCCGATATGAATCCCAGTGATAATTTATGGGTAATTCGGAGGTCAGTTCGTGCACAAAGCCGTGCACTGCCAACACTTTGCCAATTATGGACGGCTCTAGAGACAGCATGGTTCAATATTTCTGCAGAGGACTTCCAACGGCTCGTTGAGTCTCTGCCACGTCGAGTTTCTGTACTACGCCGGGCGAAAGGAGGTCTAACACGACGTTGGGAGGTATCCCATGACTTTTGTCACCTCCGTGTGTAACAGAGATTTGGTCGATTGCTGATAACTTTTTCTCTGCAGGCTTAATTGCTGAATTGGTGAAGCGAACAGTTTTAACAATGTTAATTGCTGTATTCTGCGTACATTTTTACAATAGTAATGCATATATATTTAATATTTACACTTTTGGCATGCAAAGAGAAAGGGGATCATTGGATAACAGACTGTCAACTTGGCAAACGATTCACGAAATTTAGCTGACAGTTTCTAAGGCCACTAATACATGGACACGAAATTCTCTACAATATGTAGCACACAAAATTTGTCTCACGGTGCCACAGTCAGTAGATCATTGGAGTCAAATTTTTTGATCTTGAACGCACAGAAGAAACCATAAAGATTTACAAGTAATTTGATAGTGTTCGAAAAGTATAAATATTCAAAATAACATACACACTATGTTGGAGATGAATAATTAGGTTTTGATAGCATAAAACATTGTCCTCATATGACGTCACATGTCAGTCAAGATGGCCGTCAAAAGTTTTTTCACGATGGACTTCAAGAAAAATAGCTGTTCTTGCTTAATTAATTGGCCGATTTACATGAATGAGGTATACCTTTATACAGTAGGTTATATCCTCTAAAATAAAGTAAAATAAGGAAAGTTTGACCTTTAGATTACTGATTCATCACAATATTGAATGACATTTTCTGTAAAGTGTCCAGTATTTCACGACGCTAAAGTTTAAAAGAACAGACTGTAACTCAGATGGCCTGAAACAGTTTAAAATAGGACACAGCGAGTACAGGTATGGACTTCGATGAGTGTGCAGAGGATTTCGAATGCAAGACGGAGGTACATTTCGGTCCGCGACAGCTTCATTAGCTGCGAAATTTCGTCCACTCGGCGGCGCTGAAAAGTTCTTAATCCGGTTGTTTCAAGATAGACCTTTGGTGTCAAGTGTGGCGCGCGTGACCAAAGCTGTAAAACTGCTTTGAAGCCGGTCTGCGTGAACTTCCATGAGGAGACACAACCGAGAACAAGCTGCGATCAGATTACAAGATGCAGTGGGGCAGAAGCAACATTTTACATCAACACTGTACAGCGCATAATGGAAGGTACATCGTATCTTATCAATTTTCTTTCCTATTCCATTCACGTACTGAGCGAGGGAAACATGACTATATTTCCCTGCACGTACCCTAATCTTTCTCGTCCTCTTCATCTCTTCTCGATGTATACGATGGTGGCAACATAATCGTCGCAAATCCTTCTTCAAACACAGGACCTCTAAATTTGCTTAACATGGCTTACCGAAAACAACGTTGCTTTTCTACCCCTTTCACTACTGCGCATGTCCCTACTTCCTTACGAGCTATACCGGCTACAACCAGCTCCTGCTCTCATAACTACTTGATAAGCACTCTAAACGCTGTTACTTTACTCGGGGGTGTTCGCACTTGTATGAGATTTTCTTTATAAATACGCCACACTTTCCCATAATCCGATCAACAAATCTAAATCGTCCATTTGTCTTTCCCTAAATGTTTAAACGGTTTGAGACTCTTCATGTGTTCGCCACTAGTCTTTGTATCGGATCCCATCATTTTCCTTATTATTTTTTTTAATGTAATATATTCTTAAAGTCATGCTGCACGGCTTTGATAGAACACCTTTTGATGTAAAAAAAAGAACCACCTGATGCTACTTTTTTTTATTATTCTACAACTAGTGTGAACATTAAAGCCGTCGTCTGACAAATTTATTAAAAAAGCTGCTATTTACCACATGTCTACAATTTCAAAACATATTAACTTTGTCTTTAGTACTGTGAATCTACGTGGGGTTGAGTAGGTCACGACAACGTCAGTCTCATGGGCTTGACAGTGTCATCCCATACTTCAATGAAGCCTAAATTAGCGGTGCTAACTAGATATTAAATATGTTTTAAAATTACAGTTAACGTCTGACAGACGATGACTGATGTCTCAACTAGTTGCAAAATTGCGAGATTGGAATTATAGAGAATTGTGAAGGTGGTTCGATGAACCCTCTGCTAGGCACTTAAATGTGATTTGCAGAGTATCCATGTAGATGTAGACGAACTCATGAAAATTCATGCACGGAGCATGTCGTGACAAACGTATATTTATGTCATTACTGGATTCAAACCAGAATCTGTCACTTTCAGAAAGCAGTTTTCCTAAGTAATAATGCTACGCACCCGGGGCTCAAAGACCGATTAAAGCTATTAGTGTCACTGATGTTCCTTTATTCCGGGGGCAACGGCCCTCCACAAAATTCTCTTATCCGCCTTTCACACCCCCTCCATCTCCATTGGCACTATCCCTGCATATCGCTTGGAAATTTCTCTGGTTGTAAGGTCCAGAAGTAATGGGGAAGTATGAGAGATAACTCAATGATAATGAAAGTTTGATAGGGTTTTGCTCAGCTGACATAGCGGGCTAGGGTGACGGCTGGAGATAAGCAGGAGATCCGAGTTCGAACACATGTCTGCCATAAATAGTTATTCGTTAGGACATATTCAGTACACATTATTGTAATTTAATTTCAGTGAACTTTAATTCGTGTGCAAGCGTTCACGCAATGGCTCCGAAACTGGTGCGCTTAATCGGTGACGATAATGCCGCTAAAATGAACTTAAAGAGGAAGATTGTACGTAAGTCGAGCTACCTCGGTGGTTACGTTAAGACGATGATGTGCACGCTTGACAATAATGTCTCCTATTTCTCGTAGCTTTAGGTCATATCCTACAAATACACTCTGTCTTGAAAAAAATGTGAATTAAACGGTATAGCTGTTAATTTCATGTGTTACATGTTTTATTAAACTCCATAAAATAAGTATCTTTATATCTCCTCTAAACACACTAAAATTTTTAATGCAGTTTTTTTTGAGAGCTTGTAAACACTCTCAAAATGTAATACAAGCACTATTCACATATCGGCAACTTCCTATGAACACCTGGATGAGTCATTACTTAGCGTGCAGGGAAGAAAGCCAGCCCTCCAAACTAGTCGAGCTGTTAGAAACAACCCTTCCAATTTCCACCCTCCCCTCGTCTCCCTCCCTCCCACCTGTCAAAGCTGACACGCTAACCCCAGCGGTCTTGCTGCCATTTCCGTTGGGGTCACTCTATAGCAACGATGCGGCGTTCATACTCAGAGGCGAATGTTGTTAATGTTGGTGAACACTTGAATATACATTAAATGGATACTCCACAAATCAGACTTAAGTGCCCGGCAGAGGGATCATCCAACCAACTTCACAATAATTCTCTATTATTCGTGTATCGAGACAGCGCGCAGACAAAAACGTGTGAACTCTGGTTTCCCTTATTTTATTACGATGATCGTTTCTCCCTATATAGAGCGGCGTCCAAAAATATTTTCGCATTCGGAGAAGGAAGTTGGTGATTGAAATTTCGTGAAACGATTCCGCCGCAACGAGAAACGCCTTTGTTTTAAAGATGGCCAGCCCAAATCCTGTAACATGTCAGTAACACATCGGTAGGAGACGACCAAAAAAGTAAAACTATTAAAATTAAAAGATGGAGTAAAGGCGTTCCAGAACACAAGTAAACATGTTCTCTCATAAATCTTTGCAAAAAGAAAAACTGGTAGTAAGAGCCTAAAATTATACAGCCGAGATATGTGGCTAGTAGAGTGCTGAGTAATCTGATGGATTAATACACTTAATTACACTAAAATCTGCCGACAACGTGGAGACGAATCTAAATGACACACAAGACCTGATAACTTTCCCAAAATGTAGACTATTTGACTAAAAGAGCCCAGACATCCATTAATATGAGGTGTGTCCACCTTTGGCCTCTATGACGGCTTGAACTCTACTGGGGACACTTTTAATGAGGTGTCTGAATGTCTGTGGAGCAGCTCATTCTTCCTGAACAGCCGAATGTAAAGATAGAAGTGATGCTGGAAGCTGGGATCTGGAGAAAAGTCGACGTCCATTTCAAGAACGTTATTGTGCACGAACCACTGACTCACAAATACCGCTTTATGACAAGGTGCAGTGTTATTGTAAAATTTCGTGTGACTAGAGCCTCTCGTCACGTAGACCGTTCGCCGGGTGCAAGTCTTCCGATTTCACGCCACTTCGGCGTCTTGCGAGTTGATGGGGATGAAATGATCATGATTGGAACAAGACAACACCCAGTCCCTGAGCGGAGAAAATCTCCGACCCAGCCGGGAATCGAATCCGGGCCGTTACATCTACGTGATTACTCTGCTACTCACAATAAAGTGCCTGGCAGAGGGTTCAGTGAACCACCTTCAAGCTGTCTCTCTGCAGTTTCACTCTCGAACGGCACGCGGGAAAACAAGCACTTAAATTTTTCTGTGCGAGCCCTGATTTCTCTTATTTTATCGTGATGACCATTTCTCCCTATGTAGGTGGGTGCCAACAGAATGTTTTCACAATCGGAGGAGAAAACTGCTGATTGAAATTTCAGGAGAAGATCCCGTCGCAACGAAAAACGCCTTTGTTTCAATGATTGCCACTCCAATTCACGTATCATGTCTGTCACACTATCTCCCCTATTTCGCGATAATACAAAACGAGCTGCCCTTCTTTGTACTTTTTCGATGTCATCCGTCAGTCCCACCTGATGCGGATCCCGCACCTCACAGCAATACTCCAGAAGAGGGCGGACAAGCATGATGTAAGCAGTCTCTTTAGTAGACCTGTTGCACCTTCTAAGTGTTCTGCGAGTGAATCGCAGTCTTTGTTTTGCTCTACTCACAATATTATCTATGTGATCATTCCAATTTAGGTTATTTGTAATTGCAATCCCTAAGTATTTAGTTAAATTTACACCCCTCAGATTTGTGTGACTTATCGCGTAATCGACATTTAGCTAATTTCTTTTAGTACTCAAGTGAATAACTTCAGTTTTCTTTATTCAGGGCCAACTCCCACTTTTCGCACCATTCAGATATCTAAATCATTTTGCAAGTCATTTTGATCATCTGATGACTTTAGAAGACGGTGAATGACAGCATCAGCTGCAAACAATCTGAGACGGCTACTCAGATTTTCTCCTATGTCGTTAATATAGATCAGGAACAATAGAGGGCCTATAACACTTCCTTGGGGAAGTGAATGCCTGATATTACTTCTGTTTTACTCGATGCCTTTCTGTCTATCACTACGAACTGTGACCTTTCTGACAGGAAATCACGAATCCAGTCGCACAACTGAGGCGATAGTCGGTAGGCACGCAGTTTGGTTAGAAGACGCTTGCGAGGAACGGTGTCGAAAGCCTTCTGGAAATCTAATAATATGGAGTCAATTTGACATCTCCTGTCGATAGCACTTATTACTTTATGCGTATAAGGAGCTAGTTGTGTTTTACAAGAACGATATTTTCTGAATCCGTGCTGACTATGTCTCAATAAACCGTTTTCTTCGAGGTACTTCATAATGTTCGAATACAGTATGTGGTGTAAAAGACTACTGCAAATCGACGTTCGTGTAATAGGCCTGTAATTCAGCGGATTACTCCTACTTACCATTTTGGGTATTGGTGTGACTTGAGCAATTTTACAGTCTTCCGGTACGGATCTTTCTGTGAGCGAGTGGTTGTATTATAATTGCTAAATATGGAGCTATTTTATCAACATACTCTGAGAGGGACTTGACTGGTATACAATCTGGACCGGAGGCCTTGCGTATATTAAGTGATTTAAGCTGCTTCGTTACTCCGAGGATATCTACTTCTATGTTCCTCATCTTGGCAGTTGTTCTTTTGAAATTCAGTAATATTTACATCGTCTTCTTTGGTGAAGGACTTTCGGAAAACCGTGTTTAATAACTCTGCTTTAGTGGCACTGTCATCAGTGACTTCACCGTTGTTATCGCGCAGTGAAGGTATTGATTGTGCCTTGCCACAGGTGTGCTTTATGAATGACCAGAATCTCTTTGGGGTTTCTGCCAGATTTCGAGACAAAATTTCGTTGTAGAAATTATTAAAAGCATCTCGCATTGAAGTACGAGCCATACTTCGAACTTCTGTAATACTTTGCCAGTCTTGGGGATTGTGCGTTCTTTTAAATTTGGCCTGCTTTTTGCGTTGCTTCTGCAACAACAGCCTGACCCGTTTTGTGTACCATGGGGGATCAGTACCATCACTTATTAATTTATGTTGTATATATCTCTCAATTGCTGTCGATACTGTCTCTCTAAAAACACTCCACATCTTTACTACACTTACATGATCAGATCGGAAGGAGTGAAGACTGTCTCTTAAAATGACGTTAAGAGCATTTTTATCAGCTTTTTTAAAAATAGATATACTTTGTGTTTCATCTTGATGGTTGTAGGTGTTACGGTATTCGGCCTAACAGGAACTGCCTTGCGGTCGCTAATCCCTGTATTCGTCACGATACTCACTATTTGTCCAGGATTATTTGTTGCTAAGAGATCAAGTATGCTTTCGCAACCATTTACGCTTCGAGTGGGCTAATGAAATAATTGTTCAAAATAATTTTCTGAGAAAGCATTCAGTATAATTTCGGATGACGTTTTATGCTTGCCGCCGGCTTTGAACGTATAATTTTTTCTGCATATCGAGGGTAGATTAAAGTCATTATCGATCATAATTGTATGAGCGTGGATTAGGATTGACATACTGTCGCACTGACCACTCAGCTACCGGGCGACGGACAGTGTCATGGTGGTACTGACAATCATAGCCTCCGAACTGTTCCTCTGCCGAATGCAGTACACAGTGTTGTAAAATATAGTTGCATCCTTTAGGATTTAGTGTTTCCTTAAGCGCAATAATGGGACCACACCCCAGCCACGAAAAATTCCCCCGTACCTTACCGCCATTTCCCGCATACTTCAGTGTTGGCATTACACATGATGGTAGGTTAAGTTCTTCAGGCATTCACCAAACAAAACTCATCCATCGGATTACCAAGCACGATTCATCATTCCGCGCCACTCGTTTCCACCCATCCACTGTCCAGTGCCGTCGGTGTTTACACCTCCTCAAGCGTCGCTTAGCATTTACTACAGAAAGTGTTAGCTGAACTGCTGGTAGCACTCTGAAACTCATGAGTTATTCCTTCCGCTGATTTCATACGACTTTTTACACCCAACGTCGACGTTCCTTGTCCATCAGTACGTGAGGTCTGCTGCTCTTGGTTTAGCAGAAGTTATTCATTCACGTTTCCACTTCTCAGTCACATTGCCAACAGTTGACTTGAGCAACTTTGAAAGGGTTAAAATGCCCCTGACGGATTTGTTACTCAGATGACATCCAGTGACTAGTCCACGTTCGGAGGCATGAAGCCCTCCTGACCGAAGCTTTCTGCTCTCACTGCTTCTTTACTGATAAAATACTCCTCTCGGTCACGAGAGACGAACCCGAGGTCAATTTCTGGCGATCAATTTCGCATTCCATAGCGTTGTCCGGATGCTTCTGATCATACAATGTATATTACTGGTAGACGCACCACACAAGTTCAAAAATGGTTCAAATGGCTCTGAGCACTATGGGACTTAATACTGTGGTCATCAGTCCCCTAGAACTTAGAACTACTTAAACCTAACTAACCTAAGGACACCACACACATCCATGCCCGAGGCAGGATTCGAACCTGCGACCGTAGCAGTCGCGCGGTTCCGGACTGCGCGCCTAGAACCGCTAGACCACCGCGGTCGGCACCACACAAGTGATGCAGAGCAAGAACAACGTAAGGACTACATACGAAAGATAAAGGAAGTAAAGACAAATTGTGGTTGGCTCATAATGGATGCATACTGTCCTCCGTGTTAGCCTTGGAAGAAATCTGCTTTGCAGAAGTGAAATGCACACTGAAAACACCTCCAGTCGTTACCTATAATATAAGACCGCCTGCCAACCAACACCACAGATTCATTGACCACAGGGTATGCAGTGCAGGATTTTAAGATCTTCTGCACTACAAATGGGACTCGACAAGTGTTTCGTTCTAGTTGTACATAACGTTGTAACAAAACTCCAGCAGCCGGTTTTTGGAATAGATTAGCGTTTATTCAAAATCTGTCTAAATGTGTGTGAACAGTCAGTTGCCTCAAATACACGAATTTCTAAGTTATACAACTAACATTATCCATTCAATCTTTGAAATAAAAAGCGTACACTTGTGATCCTATGAAACTGTTCTGATCTTCGCCAGTAAATACCTCTACGTCTATTTAAGAACCTCCCCCCCCCCCCCCCCCATGATAAAGAGCTTTGGATTGCTTGGTAAGAAAGCAACAACTCAGTCATACATCTGGTTAAAGATGTACATGTCCAAATTTCGTCTCGTGGTAATTTTTATCAACTTAAGATCGAAGCTCACCTAAAGTGGAGAAACACGTATTCTGTCACGTTACATCACTCTGAAGCTTTTACGACATCATGTGTGATGGGCATGGGGCGGGCTTCGCACGATCGATGTTTTCGAGATTCCATACTGGCTGACTCGGAGAAGGTAGTTCAGCACAATCCTGGATACACAACAGCGGTGAGCCGCGACCGCGTTAGATCAGGCAAATCGAGAGGGCCTCCTAGTCTGGGGAAACCAACTCCCGTATTATTAGAAACGAGGGCGCAAATTTCTGAAAACAGGAAATAACTAATGATGGGAGAGATCAGTGAATGGAAGAGTATTACATTTTGTAACAGAAGATCAATGTTGAGAGCATATGGAACTCTGAGGGATAACCAGTTCAACAGCTATGCAACCGTTACACGCAATTCATTGGAGAATGAGAAGGCGGTAGGAAACACAATCCGCTGAAAATTTCAAGCTGTGTCTCTGTAAGTTCTGATTTTTATTTGTCGAGACGCAGTAAGAAAAACTGACATTTAATTACCTGCATAGTTTTACAGTGTCCTCTCAGAAAGAATGCAAACAAATCCACTGATGATTGTTGACTGTGGAATAGCGTTAGTTAACGTTTTATTGAGTAAATATTTAAGTGTGTCCTTTTTTTGAGAGATCGAAGATCGTTATAATAATCAAACTAAATTTCGCGAACAACGGTAGGCCTACAGAAAACTCTGCTCACTCCGTTCATCCACAAGAGACTGCAGAACATCACAGCCATAGCCACGAAGGACGATACAGTGTTCGTTGACCACCGTAAGGTTTTCAATTCAGTTCCGCATTGCTGTTCACACAATAAGACCGCATGGGATATCGAGCGAAATTAGCAGTTATGCTTCTAGTCAATAGAGAAAGAAATCATCAAATGGAAAGTGACTCCCTGCGTAACTGAGTACAGTTACTGTAAGCGATATATAAAATTTTTTAGTAAATAACTTAATAATGTCCTTGAAGCTGTCCGCGGATGATAATTATGTAGACAGCGAACACGCGACGCCAGAGAATTAGAGGGAAATGCAGGAACACGTGGAGAGGATCGACGTTTGGTCCAGGGAATGGCTGTTGCCGCTAACGTATTGCACACAAATAGGTAGGAAGACCCATTACTCTTCAAGTACACGACTCTTAATCAGTCACTGGATATAGTCACAACCTTCAAATTTGGAATAGTATTCGTAACACAGCAGCTCAAAGTGGATCGGTCACTTTCTACTAAGAAAGAAAGATGCCACACAGATTCACTGTAAGAGCCTCCTGAGGGAAAGTAATTCACTATCGAAAGAGCGTGTCTTCAAAACGCAGGTCGATCCGAGTATTGAGTAGTGCTCTGCAGTGTGGAACCCTTATCTTGTACAATTAATAGAGGATACAGAATGTACAAAGATGACCAACATGTGTCAATTTCGGCAGTTTCGGACTTCTTCATTTTGAAACAATGCCGGTGTCCACAAGCACTGTGAATAAAACAGGAAACGAAGAAAATTTTAGCTGTACTGCCATAGACAGTAAGGCGATTGCGGAGTGTACTTATAGAGGTAAAAGGGACGAACGGAAATTAGGGTTCAACGTTCCGCCGCCAAGGACATTAGCGACAGAGCATACGCTTCCTTTTCAAAGGTATTTCTCTCACGGGAAACTGAAATTCCCTGGTCGGATAGGAATTTGAATGGCCGTCTTCCCGAATGAGAGTCTCACCGCTTCGGTGGAAGGACTAACTGCAAATATGTAAGGACTCATTTGAGTCCTGCATTGACGGTTTGGTATCTGTAGACGTTGAAGAGAAGACAGATGTGTGTTTAGAGCATCTCTCTCTCTCTCTCTATCTCTCTCTCTCTCTTCTCGTGTATGTGTGCGTGAGTGCGCGCGCGTGCGAGCGCTTGTGTAAGGAAAGAGAAAGAAAGAAAAAAGGAGAGAGAGAGAGAGAGAGAGAGAGAGAGAGAGAGAGAGAGAGAGAGAGAGAGAGAGAGAGACTTTTCTTCAATTAATACCTTGAAGTAAATCTGCATCCAAACAATATACAGCATGAGGATACTAGACTCTTGCTCCATACAACACAACAGAACACTTTGCGCTGGTTAGTTAGAATTAAAGTCTAGTTACTGACAGAGGTCCGGTGTGGGCTCTAATTACCGTATGGCAGCGAAACTTTGTAGATATGCTAATGCATTAATGCGGAATCGAATTACAGTGGAAAAATTAGTTCCAGCTTTGGCCACCAGATGCAAATCTGGCGTTGTGAGTACAAGAGATGCGTATAGTAATGATCCCATATGTAATACACTAGGAATGGGAAAAAGACAATGTTGATTTCATTATTAACCGACGCTTACAGAATTTTTTCAATATGATTGCCAGAGACGTCGACGAGATGCTGTATCAATAACACGATGATTAACAGCTGCTCGCAGCAGTTCCGATGGAATCTGACCAACTTGTTCTCGTATACTGAGCTTCAGTTCGGGTAGAAACCCAACATGTCCATGGTAAACACGTTATTTTGCTTATCCCGAGAGCGAAAGTAACATAAATAAGAACAGGTGATCTTGATGACCTTGCATCTCCAAAACCTCTAGAGATAAAACGTTCGTGGAAGCAGATATTTTATTAGGCGACTAATATGAGGTGTTGCCCCATCTTGCGTGAAAACAGTGGTATCCTCACAGCTGCGCTCCTCCAAATTAGGAATCACATGCTGTACAAGAAGACATTGGTAACGTGTATTCTCTTCAAAGAAGAATGGACCGAAAACAAAGGTGCTTGTGAATCCACACTACACAGTCCCATATGGCGAGTGCAGTGATTGTTCGTGGACAACATGCATTTCTTAACACTACGCCAAATTCGTCAGTTCTGTGCACTCGCTGCATCCTATAGTGTAAACTCACTCCATAGAATACTGAACGGTCACATAAGATGAACTTCGATCCGTGCACAAATCGGAGAGCAATTTCTGAAAGTTGCTCCACATGATGAGGTTTCATGTGCTGCACCGTGTGGATCTTGTACGGGTACGAGCGTAATATACACTCCTGGAAATTGAAATAAGAACACCGTGAATTCATTGTCCCAGGAAGGGGAAACTTTATTGACACATTCCTGGGGTCAGATACATCACATGATCACACTGACAGAACCACAGGCACATAGACACAGGCAACAGAGCATGCACAATGTCGGCACTAGTACAGTGTATATCCACCTTTCGCAGCAATGCAGGCTGCTATTCTCCCATGGAGACGATCGTAGAGATGCTGGATGTAGTCCTGTGGAACGGCTTGCCATGCCATTTCCACCTGGCGCCTCAGTTGGACCAGCGTTCGTGCTGGACGTGCAGACCGCGTGAGACGACGCTTCATCCAGTCCCAAACATGCTCAATGGGGGACAGATCCGGAGATCTTGCTGGCCAGGGTAGTTGACTTACACCTTCTAGAGCACGTTGGGTGGCACTGGATAATGCGGACGTGCATTGTCCTGTTGGAACAGCAAGTTCCCTTGCCGGTCTAGGAATGGTAGAACGATGGGTTCGATGACGGTTTGGATGTACCGTGCACTATTCAGTGTCCCCTCGACGATCATCAGAGGTGTACGGCCAGTGTAGGAGATCGCTCCCCACACCATGATGCCGGGTATTGGCCCTGTGTGCCTCGCTCGTATGCAGTCCTGATTGTGGCGCTCACCTGCACGGCGCCAAACACGCATACGACCATCATTGGCACCAAGGCAGAAGCGACTGTCATCGCTGAAGACGACACGTCTCCATTCGTCCCTCCATTCACGCCTGTCGCGTCACCACTGGAGGCGGGCAGCACGATGTTGGGGCGTGAGCGGAAGACGGCGTAACGGTGTGCGGGACCGTAGCCCAGCTTTATGGAGACGGTTGCGAATGGTCCTAGCCGATACCCCAGGAGCAAAAGTGTCCCTAATTTGCTGGGACCACTGGCGAAAACGTCGATGTACTGTGGAGACCTCACGCCCCACGTGTTGAGCAATTCGGCGGTACGTCCACCCGGCCTCCCGCATGCCCACTATACGCCCTCGCTCAAAGTCCGTCAACTGCACATACGGTTCACGTCCACGCTGTCGCGGCATGCTACCAGTGTTAAAGACTGCGATGGAGCTCCATATGCCACGGCAAACTGGCTGACACTGACGGCGGCGGTGCACAAATGCTGCGCAGGTAGCGCCATTCGACGGCCAACACCGCGGTTCCTGGTGTGTCCGCTGTGCCGTGCGTGTGATCATTGCTTGTACAGCCCTCTCGCAGTGTCCGGAGCAAGTATGGTGGGTCTGACACACCGGTGTCAATGTGTTCTTTTTTCCATTTCCCGGAGTGTAGACCGCAAAACATTCCGTACCTGTTGACCGTGGGACAGACAATTCTCATGGCACTGCAGGGGCACTAGCACTACTCGGGGCATGTGCTGCGCGGTCTGTTACAGCAACAGCAGCTGCGTCAATAACTTCCATTGGGATAGGACGTCTTCTTCCAAGTGTCACACCTTGTCAGGTGCGTTTCAGAATTTCATTATAATATTCTTTAAACCATTTCCTGCCATCGGGCCTTTTCTCAGACATTTCAGTCGGTGATGCTCTCTCAAAGAAGCACTGTAATTGCTGGCGTTCATATACAACAGTTTCATTAACGGCACACGGTCTCTCTTCCCGACAACCATAGCGTTCATTCACCTTGTGGCACGTCAAATAATCACATTGTTGTCATATTGTACAGCTCGAAATTTGAATCCTGTAGCCAAAACTGAACTATTTTTTTCCAGCGTAAATCGGTTCCGCATTAACGCATTAGCATCCCTACCAAGTTCCTCTGCCATACGATAAATATAGCCCACACTGGATCTCCGCGAGTAATTGCACTTTATTTATAACCACTTGGTACTTTAATACACGAGTTTAATCCGCAGTTCCATGATAACATCTGTACGTCGCCTCGCCTGTCCGACCAGCTGGGGAGGAGAGATGGAAGTTCTTTCGTCAATTGGGGTTTGAACTGTGTACAGTCCACTTGAGCAGCAGTGGGTCGCCACAGTTTAAGGAACTCGGCCTTGGCGGCTGCGTCTTCACAACGTGGCAGAGGGCCAAGAGACGGAAATTAAAGTTCCGTCAAAGTCAAGGCCACCAGAAACGAAGTGGCAGCTCAACTGGATGAGAATAAAGAAGAATGCCAGATGTGGCCTAGCTGTAGAGAAATCACGACCTTCGCCTGTGGTGATTCCGTAAACCGTGAAAAACCTGTATCAGCGTGACTAAAGCGGAAATGTGCGTCACTGTTCTCCCGGATTCGAGTACAGAGTGTTAACCACTGCGTCCCTTTGCTCAGTAGATAACAGAGAGAGGGTGAAGAGCAGACAGAAAAACCAGACATCTGACTGAATAAAAGATGCTAATGTGACAGGTAACAGTAAAATATCTTGACAAAAAAGAAACGAGACTGAGGTCGCATTTGCGCACGTACTGAACATGTGCAGTTAGTGACCGTCATTATCGAAGCAGGACATGTGTGTCATCATACGTCCGCATTTACACCATCCGTCGCTCACAAGGTTTCTGCGAATCTTTTTACCTGAGGCTGCACAAGAGCTCCAGCGTTTTTGCCTTTCGGAGGAGAGCGAGAACACGTCTCGTGTAAACTGTCCGTCCACGCTCACTGAGTTGATCGATTTTGATCAAACTCATCATAGCGTAAGAGTAAACAGTCCCATTGTAATGCGAGAAATCTCGTTTAGTTTGTGTCGAGGCAGTGTATACCCACTAACTGATTTGGTAAGAGAGTGAACGCGGAAATTAAAACAAATCACGCAAAATTGTTTCAGCGAGGGAAAAAAGTTGTGAACGGCAAAAATAAAAGAGAGAGACACGGTCCAGTCAGATTAATGTGACCACTCGTCAGAAACATGAAGAACCAACTTTCGCAGCGCGGACGTACAGTAAGAGGTTCAATGAGGTTCTGGAGGGTACCGACAGGGATGGGCAGCCATGACCACTCCAGAGCCGTGGCCAGCTGCGCTGGGTTTCTCGGTTGAGTATCCAACACGCGAACAGCTCGATCGAGGTGGTCTCACAGTATCTCGACTGGGTTTAAATTCGCCGAATTTGTTGGCCAGGGGAATACAGTAAACTCATCTTGGTGCTCTTCGCACCAATCACGTACACGGCGAGTAGTGTGACACAATGTGTTGTCCTGCTGGTAGATGCCATCGTGCCAAGGAAGAAACGAACTGCATGTAGGGTTGGACACGGTCCCCAAGGATAGATGCATACTTGATCCATTATGCCTTCCATGGTGAGAGCTCACCCAGGGTTTGGCACGAAAGCAGTCTCAGACCATAATGTTCCTTCCTCCGGCCTTGACATTTCCGATGATCCAAGGGCCATCCGACTGACGCAGCGTAAAAAAAGCCGTGATTCATCTGAAAACGCCACGGGCCGCCACTCAGTGGATGTTCAGCTGCGGTAGTGGCGTGCAAATTCCAGACTTCGTCGTCTATAAACAGCAGTCAGTACTGGTGCGCGAATCAGGCGTCTGCTGCAGAGGCCCATACACAGCAATGTTCGCTCAATGGTACATCTGGACAATCAGTTGCTCAGCAGTTGCACGTCTACTCGTCCGTACACATCTCTGCAGCCGCCGTTCATCATTGTCATCGATGGCCCGCGGTACACCACTGTTGCCTCTGCGCCAATTTTGGACAGCGCCATTTTGCGACACCCGGTATGATTTAACCAAGGTGGTACACGAACAATTTACAAACTTAGCCGATTCTGAAATGCTTCAACCGTTCGCCCGAAAGTCAATGGTCATGCTCTTTTGAACATCAGATAAATAGCTCAATTTCCGCATTACAACAACGAAGCGTGGTTTTCCTCGTCCCCCCGACACTGTTTATATACCCTTAATTACTAGTGCTGCCGCCTGCCGTCAGTAAGTGGTTACTGCACATTGACGTCGTACGTAGACGGTTGTCATCGTAATGTGGTAGGACCGTGTACAAAGGGCCAGCTTCAGAAGTGATGATCGCTCTTTACACCACCTCAACCGTCGGTTAACATTTACTACAGAATGTGTGGCTCATAAGGAATTGCTCGACCATTGTACCCCATTCTTTTTAACTCCGATGTTCGATCATTGTGCTACCTGGACTGCTGGTATCACTTTGGAATTCACAAGTAATTACTTCCGCCGATGTTATGCGACTGTTTTCGACCACCCTTCGCAACTCTCGACCGGTCCCTGTCCGTCGGTACACACGAGGTCTGCCTGGTTTTGGATTAGGTGTGGTTACTCCTTTTCGGCACTTGACAATCACATCATCAAGGGCTGAATTGTCCCTGACTGTTACTCTGACGTCCAATAACTATACTACATTCATGGTCACTGAACTCTCCTGACCGACCCCTTCCGCTTTTACTGTTTCTCTACTGACAACGCTGTACTCCCCACCCCATTTTAAAGAGTTTATAAACGGTGACTGAGTTAAGGTCAGGTACAACAGTGTTTAGGAAATTAGACAATGAGAAGATGCACTGGACTGCAGATATTCCGACATCGTTAGTTTTCTAGAGTAATGCACCTGCACTAAACATCGGAATTATCATCTGATGATGGAGAAACTGATCCGAAACGTTTCTTAAATTAAATTAAATTAAATTTGTGTTTGTATTTACATTTTGAAGAGCGCTTCTCTGTACGCGCTGAACTTCAAACGTGATCGACTGTTTTAATAACCCAGAGAACACAACATAGTATCTAGGAAAGAGTAATAATGTACCTATTACTTATAATGGTCTCCTAATCGTTGATATTCCTATATTCGCACTATATCACTCCAATATACGAAGCTTCTTAGCACTTGATGTAGAGAATTGGGATGGCGCCATTAAATTGTATTGTAGTAGTTGCTGCTGCCACTGCTGTATCTTGCTGTTAATGTTGGCTCTATATGTATTCGTCTAGGGGTAAAAAGATGACGTCTCGTGTTGTTGATGTGCTTGTTCATAAATAATACACGACAGCATAAGTGAACTTCAACTATTTATTGGCATGGTAGCCATCTTAACACCGCTGACCACCCAAAGACGTTGTCACAGTACAGAGTAACACTTCTTTTACAACATCTTTTCATTGTTTTTCCAGATAAGCCAATAACATGCACACTTTACAAAAGTTCTATCAAGACTGAGCTGACGAGGATTCTTGTTGCTTGTATTTATAACGCTGTCAAACAACTCTTAAGAAGACATGTGGTTTATAAGTCAGGCATCCATCTGTTGCCGTAATTTGTGCAAAAAAGTTATTAATTTACATCGAGTGACAAAATTTAACAGGTCATTGAAATGACAGACAGAATTGTCAACATGTCAGAACAATTCTTTGTTGCAAAAAGGCCGTTTTTCAAAGGTACATCTATTGACTTCTCTCATTTGCATACATAAGTAAATAACGTGAATTATTACAAACTACAGTGGTTCTCATTTAAAGTACGTGTGTTTACGTGGATAGTGAGCGAAAACAGTCCTAGTGAATAAATAGCGTTCGACGGTTCAATCCCGTCTCCGGCCATTCTGATTTAGGTTTTCCGTGATTTCCCTAAATCGCCTCAGGCAAATGCCGGGATGGTTCCTTTGAAAGGGCACGGCCGATTTCCTTCCCCATCCTTCCCTCCCCCGAGCTTGCGCTCCGTCTCTAATGACCTCGTTGTCGACGGGACGTTAAACACTAGTCTCCTCCTCCTAAATAGGGTTCACTGGATAATTTTTATTTAAGGAGATACAAAACATGTAAGTTGACCAATATTGCTCGTATTTCATATTAATTATTTCAGTTGAATGTAGTGTTTTTACATAATGACATCTGCTGTATCAGTGTTCAAGTGATGTTAACTTTTGTGTGGGAAAGTTATTAATTATATTTTAATGGGTTTACTGTTTATGTAGACATGTTATGCAATCATTGCTAACATACACAATTACTTTTCTATTATTATAATTGCTAGTTAAACTGGTTGAATTAGGAGGGTATCGCATACTTCGTTATAATAAAGCCTTTAATAGGTTCCGTTAGAAACTGTAATTATCCTTGCAACACATTATACTGCCGTTCGTGACAAGACAGGCGTTGTAAATCCCCTATCTGGAACTATAACGGAATCACTGTACAGTAGGCACATCGCTATCCGCTATCATAATCTGCACACGGCTAGAAACGCTTTCCATTCAACTGTGATAGATGTCTGCATCTATTTTTATCCATCCTTCGTGTATCATGGAGCAGTAATCTGACCTCACAACACGTTATGTAACTTATACGGAAGATTCTCGGGTGGGCTGAAATCAGATCCCTGGGTCGCCATTCGAGTTGCCTCGACCCGCTTCCCCTAAATCTTTGGTAAGAGCGTCCTTTTTAAGGAGATTGCTCTCTTGTTGATTGTAGAAAAAGCAGGCTGCATGAGCAGCAGATAATTCTTCAGTATTCTCTTACAACTAAAATATTGTACAAATTACCGAGCGATGTTTTAGTGTGGGACAACCAACTGAAGACAAGGGACAAAAAGCTCAAAAACTAATTTACGCATTTACACATGCACTTATGCTTTAGAATTCTACTATCACACCCATGTTTGATGCCGCGCACACAAATAAGTAATAATGAAATAAGCAATTTTGGTTGTTGTTGTTGTTGTCTTCAGTCCTGAGACTGGTTTGATGCAGCTCTCCATGCTACTCTATCCTGTGCAAGCTGCTTCATCTCCCAGTACCTACTGCAACCTACATCCTTCTGAATCTGCTTAGTGTACTCATCTCTCGGTCTCCCTCTACGATTCCTACCCTCCACGCTGCCCTCCAATGCTAAATTTGTGATCCCTTGATGCCTCAAAACATGTCCTACCAACCGATCCCTTCTTCTAGTCAAGTTGTGCCACAAACTTCTCTTCTCCCCAATCCTATTCAATACCTCCTCATTAGTTACGTGATCTATCCACCTTATCTTCAGTATTCTTCTGTAGCACCACATTTCGAAAGCTTCTATTCTCTTCTTGTCCAAACTAGTTATCGTCCATGTTTCACTTCCATACATGGCTACACTCCAAACAAATACTTTCAGAAACGACTTCCTGATACATAAATCTATATTCGATGTTAACAAATTTCTCTTCTTCAGAAACGCTTTCCTTGCCATTGCCAGTCTACATTTTATATCCTCTCTACTTCGACCATCATCAGTTATTTTACTTCCTAAATAGCAAAACTCCTTTACTACTTTAAGTGTCTCATTTCCTAATCTAATTCCCTCAGCATCACCCGATTTAATTTGACTACATTCCATTATCCTCGTTTTGCTTTTGTTAATGTTCATCTTATATCCTTCTTTCAAGACACTGTCCATTCCGTTCAACTGCTCTTCCAGGTCCTTTGCTGTCTCTGACAGAATTACAATGTCATCGGCGAACCTCAAAGTTTTTACTTCTTCTCCATGAATTTTAATACCTACTCCGAATTTTTCTTTTGTTTCCTTTACTGCTTGCTCAATATACAGATTGAATAACATCGGGGAGAGGCTACAACCCTGTCTCACTCCTTTCCCAACCACTGCTTCCCTTTCATGCCCCTCGACTCTTATTACTGCCATCTGGTTTCTGTACAAATTATAAATAGCCTTTCGCTCCCTGTATTTTATCCCTGCCACCTTTAGAATTTGAAAGAGAGTATTCCAGTCAACATTGTCAAAAGCTTTCTCTAAGTCTACAAATGCTAGAAACGTAGGTTTGCCTTTTCTTAATCTTTCTTCTAAGATAAGTCGTAAGGTCAGTATTGCCTCACGTGTTCCAACATTTCGACGGAATCCAAACTGATCCTCCCCGAGGTCTGCATCTACCAGTTTTTCCATTCGTCTGTAAAGAATTCGCGTTAGTATTTTGCAGCCGTGGCTTATTAAACTGATAGTACGGTAATTTTCACATCTGTCAGCACCTGCTTTCTTTGGGATTGGAATTATTATATTCTTCTTGAAGTCTGAGGGTATTTCGCCTGTCTCATACATCTTGCTCACCAGCTGGTAGAGTTTTGTCATGACTGGCTCTCCCAAGGCCGTCAGTAGTTCTAATGGAATGTTGTCTACTCCGGGGGCCTTGTTTCGACTCAGGTCTTTCAGTGCTCTGTCAAACTCTTCACGCAGTATCGTATCTCCCATTTCATCTTCATCTACATCCTCTTCTATTTCCATAATATTGTCCTCAAGTACATCGCCCTTGTATAAACCTTCTATATACTCCTTCCACCTTTCTGCCTTCCCTTCTTTGCTTAGAGCTAGGCTGCCATCTGAGCAATTTTGGTAGTGAAAGTGAAAAAGGCATTAGGCAGATTTTACATCGAATACATTGTGCTACTAACTACTTTCCTAGCGCACACTTACCTACACCCTATCAAGCAAATGAACAGTCCTGCGGGACCTGTTGCACCTTCTAAGTGTTCTGCCAATGAATCGTAATCTTTTGTTTGCTCTGCCCACAACATTATCTATGTGATCGTTCCTATTTAGGTTATCTGTAATTGTAACCCCTAAGTATTTAGTTGAATTTACAGCCTCCTAAGTACTTAGCTTAATTTACAGCCTTCAGATTTGTGTGACTTATCGCGTAATCGAAATTTAGTGGATTTCTTTTAGTACTCAAGTGAATAACTTCACACTTTTCTTTATTCAGGGTCAATTGCCACTTTTCGCACCATACATATATCTTATTAAATCATTTTGCAATTAGTTTTGGTCATCTGATGACTTTATAAAACGGTAAATGTCAGCATCATCTGCAAACAATCTAAGATGGCTACTAAGATTGTCTCCTACATCGTTAATATAGATGAGGAACAATAGAGGACCTATAACACTTTCTTGGGGAACGCCGAATATTACTTCTGTTTTACTCGATGGCTTTCCGTCTATTACTACATACGAAACAAACGTATTATACACAGTTATGCAATATTATTTTTTCCCAAAACTTGACCACTTCCAATGCTTTTTCTGTTCCCTGATGAAGTTCGTTTTCTGTGCAAGAGGCTGGACAGAGTCGGCATTAAAGCATGTGATGAACAGTCTGGTCTTCTCTACAGTCACACTGAATAGCATCTTGATCAGTGGAGCCCCATATTGCCAAATTAACCTTTGATCTGATAACTTCAGATCTTCGTCTATTCATGGACTTCCAAGTCGCCCATTTCTCATCATAGCCAGGAGGTAGAGGTTATGAAACTCTTTTCCAGCCAGGGGGGGAGATAGGTCGTAACCCTCCTTTGTTGCAACCTACCTTTTTCAGCAGTGGTTCCAAGTGCCGTCGATGTTCTGAGTAAACTCTCCTTTGACTTCAGTAGTTGGCGGGTGCGGTTCGTGTCCGTACAGAGGACGCGTTCTCCCCTGCTCCACTTTCTTTCTTTCTTTCCTCATTCGCAGCTATTTTTCTTCGAACAGCAGGTGGTTCTATTCCTAAGAGATGGTGAAGACAATCGACTGGAGTGGATTTCAAGCAACCTGTTATGATTCTGTAGGTGTCATTGACGGCTGTTTGGCATATGTTGACTTAAACCAAACAGAAGATGCATACTCTGTCGCAGAATAGCAAAGTGCCATTGCAGATGTTCGTAGAGTTTCAGGATGACTAACTCACTGCGATCCGGCCAGTTTCCGTAGAAGATTGTTCTTGATGGAAACTTTTGATTTGTAGTTCATGAAATGCTTGATGAAAGTAAGAGATCTATCAAATGTCCCTTCTAGATATTTTGGGGTGTCACAGTGGTCCAGTTCGACACCTTAATACTATCCTTAATTTACGACTATCTTTCCTGTCTCTCAAATGAAAAGCACCCACTTAAGTCTTTGTAGGATTTGGTTTAAGTTGGTTTGTGTTGTAGTATCTGGAAAGTTGTTTAAGGGCATTCGCGAGGTTGTTCTCCAACACCTGTTCAACAGTAACGAAAGCAATACTGATAGTGTCCCAAGGAAGCATAATAGGACAGATTGCGTTCTGAGTAGGCTATACAAAGGGGATTTATGAGACAAGATCGGATGTGCCCTGATATTTTTTGATAACGATTCTATTATCTACAGGAAAGTATCGTCACTGGATGATCGTAACGAAATGTAGAACGACTTATTGCTGCCTTGTGTTCCGAATGACAGCTTGTGAGCAAATGTAATGTTTGCGCATAACAAGGACAACAAATGCGATAGTACCCTGATAATAAGAAAAATGGTATACGTTTGAAGCTTGTCGCGTCGTTCAAATAACAAGTGGTAATTCTACGAAGCAATATGCAGGGGAATGAAAGTGAAATCTTGCAAATGCAAGACAGATTTGTTAGAATAGTTATGATGCTAGGGCATAAAATGCTACAGCAAAAAGATCTACAGTAGTGAACCAGCGCTTGGTATGCTTTATGAACTGAGCATGACAGTAGATATGGGACATATTCAGAGATGCGCAGCGGGGTATTGTAGCAAACGCGGTGGTGCAGCAGCAGTACGCTGTGCTCGCAATCAGTAGAAAGACGGTTTACATCCCACACGGTATTCCTCCACTGCCCTAAATCGATTAAGGCAAATGCTGAGATGACTCTTTGACAAGAAACATGGCCGATTTCCCTCCCCACCCCTTCCCCAACCCTAAGGACATCGCTGTCGACAGGATATTAACCAATAATCTGCCTTCGTTTGCTAGGATGGTAAAAGTTCAAGACAGAGATACTTAAGGAACATAAATAACATTTTTTTTAACAAAACCATCTCTAAAACCCTACAGGAAAAATATAAAGAACCTTTTCTTTGAAAAGTGGTCAACATTTCCACGGTCTCCATCGTAAACTTTGCATGGGGAACAAGTGAGTAAATTAAGATTACGGCGCATATGGAACAATCATTATCCTTTCACTCCATAGGATAAGACATCACTAATGATGCCACGACATACTCTCTGTTGTGCAGTGTACAGTGTATTGCGGAATATGTTTTCGCGGCGAGAAAGTGCTGTCACGTTCCTTTCACCCACACATTGCTTTCGTCGGATGTAGTCGTACATTTCGAATGCTGTGCGACGGGGTTGGCTGTATATCTTAAGTTGTGCTAACAGAAGACGGGTTACTGTGACTGGACAAACAGTTTGCTGTGGGCGATACACGAACTAATATTAATATTTCAGTTTCGGTTCACTGAAATCTGTGGTGTTAGTTATACACCGTTGCTTTTAAGCCAAATTTATAAATCAAAATTAATCCCGAAAGCCTTTTTACTAATATAGACATTAGCGAAATAAAACAAGAAATGAACAACAAATAAATAAGCAAGGAACTAAAAGGAAAGAGAAATGTGTGAAAGGGGTTCCGTAGAGTAATTGGATCGTCTAAACCATGTTATGAATTTTAACCGAAAGTTTATTTTACATAAGAACACAACTATATATGAATGGTTCCCACATATCGTACTGATAATTTTACTGAAGACTATTTAAACCAGGAAACCAGATATAGTTACGAAGTACCAGCAGAGCATTTGTGGACAGCACCAGGTTTAGAATAAGTACTTAGGGTCGCGAATTAAATCACGAAGAACCGGTAGCAAAATCCTAAAAGTTCAACAGCGCGAAATTTCGCTAGCATTTACAGCGATATTTAATGTTCATTATCATCAAGATTATCGCGACTGCGACAGTACAAATTCGTTATAAAATTGAAATAAAAAAATTACGCAGGAAAATCACTTAAGTCCACATCAGCGTACAAACAGGACAGTTAAATAGCGGTTTCCATCACTGCAAAGAATCGGTCAATGAATGCGACTTGAATTTTCTAAAAACCACCCGAATTCAATTTCGCGAAAACGGCTCCTATCGCTTTTACCAAAATATTGTGTCCCACTAACACAGTCTGTAGTATCAACGGCGCCCTGGTTGCTGAAACCCGACAATGATCTTACTAAACTGACGAATACCGACCGAAGACAGAGAGCCGTGCTCTGCAAACTGTTTTACAGATTCGGCACTCTATACTCTTACTTTCAGCAAGACCACCATTCAAGGATTTTATTACAGTATAGCCTGCGCAGACAGGTTATAATCAACAGAATCACTCAGTCGGCGGCGTCATGCGGCTAGTTTTGAGATTTAAGTCATGCTGTGTTCAGTCTGGTAAAGCATGCCGCTACGGCCACTTGCAGTGACGGCCAATTAAGTGGATGTAAATTAACTCCACCACCAGCAATTTCCGAGTGGAGTGCTATAACAACCGCAGTAGCATTCGTTATCAGCCTGGGATACGGGCGCTTAATATTGCATTATGGACACCAGCATTGATAGATCGAGAAAACATAGCAAGCGGGCCATCTCAAACGGAGAAACGAGCCTGTACCACAATTAATCCTCCGCATATTTACGCAGCGCGACTATTGCATCCCGTCACGTAACACTTATATGCCATTCAGAAATGGCATTCGCCTGACAGTATGTAACTTCATTCTTTAATCTACGCTACGGTCTTCCACTGAAGGAGAGTCGAGTCAGGGACGTGTTTTGTATCACTGTCTTCCGCAGTGCCCGAGCACTGGGTGGTTATAATTAAAGTTCAGTTACGAACCGAGGTCCAGCGTGGGCTGTAATTATCGTATGGCAGCAAAACGTGGTGGATGTGCTGCTGTGTTAATGCGGAACCTATCTACGCTGGGAAAAAAAATGTGTTCCAGTTTTGGCCACTAGGTGCAAATCTGGCACTGAGCACTGTAAGACGGTAAGCCATTCACGCCGTCATTTGACAAGCCTTAACGTGAGTGGACAGTAAGGTATCCAGGAGAAACGCGGTACGCTATTCGTGAAACTATCAAGTGAGCGTCAGCAATTCTAGTGCTCCACTGAGACAGTGTCGCTGACTGAAAGGTCTGGAGAGCGGCCTAATACTATTAAATGGTTAAAGAAGACGATAACGAAATTCGAAAACACGGGTGAGCTTAGTGGGTCACCTTGAAGAGGAAAGCGCCCTATCCCGGTGGAAGGTATTGTCGAGGTTCCTGTTGTAAGCGACCATGCAGCGCGTCCCCCGGGTAATGCTAGTGCTCGTGCAATGTCACGAGAATTGTCCATCCCATTATCAACGGTATGGAAAGTTATGTGGTCTGATTTCACTGTTACACGTATAAGATCTAGACGGTGCAGCAACTAAAACCTCATGATCCGCAACAATGTTCTGAATTTGCTCTTCGGTTTCTGGCACGGATCGAAGCTGATGACATGTGCCCTGGCGATAATATTCTTTGCAGTGACAAGGCACCTTTCTACACTACAGGCTGATGTGAATACACACAACTGCCGAATTAGCAGTACAGTTAAACTGCGTGTTGTACATGAAGAACCGTTGCACTCGCCGCATGTGACCTTGTGATGTGGACTCGGATGCAACTTTATTTTCGATCCAATCTCCTTTTAAGAGAATACACCCAGAGGGCCTAAAAAGGTTCAAATGGCTCTGAGCACTATGGGACTTAACATCTATGGTCATCAGTCCCCTAGAACTTAGAGTTACTTAAACCTAACTAACCTAAGGACAACACGCAACACCCAGCCAGCACGAGGCAGAGAAAATCCCTGACCCCGCTGGGAATCGAACCCGGGAACCCGGGCGCGGGAAACGATAACGCTACCGCACGACCACGAGATACGGGCCCAGAGGCCCTATCAGGTGTACCGTAACGTCTGCTCGTTATCTAGACCTCCTCGTAAAGCATGTGATTCCTGCTTTGGAAAAGCGCAAGATGGCGGAACACCTTAGGCCGTTCGCCCAGTGAAAGGCCTGGTTAAAGCAACTTTTCACGAACGTGTTATCTCCAGACGTTTTCCAGATGCATGGCCTGCAAGACCACCTGATCTTGATCCATGTGACTTTTGGCTCTGGGAATATCTATCAGAAGGCGTTTACCAGGTCTCCACCCTATCTCAAGGTCAGTATACAGAGACACGTTGCTCAGATTCCACAGGATCTACTGCGAGCAAATGTTGAACACTTCGTTTTACGGATGCAGCTGCTCGTCGAGTCTCCAGTGCTCGTATTAAACAAATGGTGTAGGCGGCGGTTATTAATAAGAATCAACATTATGTCTTTCTCGCTTGTTTGATCTTTTCTGCCCACGCCACGTTTCTAATCCATTACGTACGGAAATGTTTCTATACACCTTTCTTGCATTCACAGCACCACACTTGCACCTGGTGGCCAAAATTAGAAGTAATCTTTTTACAGCGTAAATCGGATCCGAATAGCGCATTGGCATACACTCCTGGAAATGGAAAAAAGAACACATTGACACCGGTGTGTCAGACCCACCATACTTGCTCCGGACACTGCGAGAGGGCTGTACAAGCAATGATCACACGCACGGCACAGCGCACACACCAGGAACCGCGGTGTTGGCCGTCGAATGGCGCTAGCTGCGCACCATTTGTGCACCGCCGCCGTCAGTGTCAGCCAGTTTGCCGTGGCATACAGAGCTCCATCGCAGTCTTTAACACTTGTAGCATGCCGCGACAGGGTGAACGTGAACCGTATGTGCAGTTGACGGACTTTGAGCGAGGGCGTATAGTGGGCATGCGGGAGGCCGGGTGGACGTACCGCCGAATTGCTCAACACGTGGGGCGTGAGGTCTCCACAGTACATCGATGTTGTCGCCAGTGGTCGGCGGAAGGTGCACGTGCCCGTCGACCTGGGACCGGACTGCAGCGACGCACGGATGCACGCCAAGACCGTAGGATCCTACGCAGTGCCGTAGGGGACCGCACCGCCACTTCCCAGCAAATTAGGGACACTGTTGCTCCTGGGGTATCGGCGAGGACCATTCGCAACCGTCTCCATGAAGCTGGGCTACGATCCCGCACACCGTTAGGCCGTCTTCCGCTCACGCCCCAACATCGTGCAGCCCGCCTCCAGTGGTGTCGCGACAGGCGTGAATGGAGGGACGAATGGAGAAATGTCGTCTACAGCGATGAGAGTCGCTTCTGCCTTGGTGACAATGATGGTCGTATGCGTGTTTGGCGCCGTGCAGGTGAGTGCCACAACCAGGACTGCATACGACCGAGGCACACAGGGCCAACACCCGGCATCATGGTGTGGGGAGCGATCTCCTACACTGGCCGTACACCTCTGGTGATCGTCGAGGGGACACTGAATAGTGCACGGTACATCCAAACCGTCAAGGAAGCCATCGTTCTACCATTCCTAGACCGGCAAGGGAACTTGCTGTTCCAACAGGACAATGCACGTCCGCATGTATCCCGTGCCACCCAACGTGCTCTAGAAGGTGTAAGTCAACTACCCTGGCCAGCAAGATCACCGGATCTGTCCCCCATTGAGCATGTTTGGGACTGGATGAAGCGTCGTCTCACGCGATCTGCACGTCCAGCACGAACGCTGGTCCAACTGAGGCGCCAGGTGGAAATGGCATGGCAAGCCGTTCCACAGGACTACATCCAGCATCTCTACGATCGTCTCCATGAGAGAATAGCAGCCTGCATTGCTGCGAAAGGTGGATATACACTGTACTAGTGCCGACATTGTGCATGCTCTGTTGCCTGTGTCTATGTGCCTGTGGTTCTGTCAGTGTGATCATGTGATGTATCTGACCCCAGGAATGTGTCAATAAAGTTTCCCCTTCCTGGGACAATGAATTCACGGTGTTCTTATTTCAATTTCCAGGAGTGTATATACCAAGCTTCGCTGCCATACGACTATTACAGTCGTCTCTGGACCTCTGCGAGTAGCTGAACTTTAGTTATAATCCCCCGATAAAGCCGTTTATAATGATTTCTGTGTTACCGGTCGCCTATGAAATGGAATCTATATTCATAAGCTGCAATCACTGTGAAGTGCATGGTAGAAGCTACCTCCCATTGTATAAAGTATTAAGGTTTATTCCCGTTCCATTGACGTATGGAACGCGTGAAGAATGATTCTTGAAATCCCTCTTTGATTGCTGTAGCCAGTCTAATCTTGTCTGCGTGAGCCCCACGGAAGCGATGCGTAGGAGGTTGTAGAATATTCCTAGAATCCTCATTTAGATTGGTTCTCAAAACTTTGTAAGTAGGCTTTCATGAGATACTGGTATCTGTTTTCAAGCAGTTCCCAATTCAAGTTTCTCAGCATTACCTTGACACTCTCATATGGTCAAACAAATCGTCACCATTCGTGCTGGTTTTCGTTGAATACGTTCAATATCCTTCACTAGAATATATCTGATCCAGGTCCCACACACATACGCAATGTTCTGCGCAGGGTTGCACGAGTGTTAATAAGCAACCTCCTTTGTAGCGTGATTTCATTTTTCCAATACACACCAGTCAACCTAAGTCTGCCACCTGTTTTACCTGAGATAAAGCCGATGGGATGATTCCTCTGCATATCACTGCAAATTGCTACTTCGAGGTATTTGTATAAGTGAATAATTCAAACTGCGACTCACTGATATTTCAGTCACAGAAAAATACGTTTTTTAGTTTTGTGACGTGCACAATTTTTCAGATCTGTACAATTGAAGCAAGCTGCTAATGTTTCCATCACTTTGAAATGTGACGATGATCGGATTGAGTACTTATACACCTTTTCTTAACATAATATTTCGTTATAGGTAACAACATCAACAGCAAAAAGGCTGACGTTACTGATAACATTGTTAAGAGGATCATTGATACACAACGTGAACAGTAATGGCCCCAATATACTTCCCCGAGACACACGAAAATTTCTATTTCCGACGATACCTCTCCATCCCATATGACATGCTGTGTCGTGCCTACCGAGAAAACCTCAATCCAGTCACAAATTTCGTTTGGTGATAGCAATTTCGTTAATACCTGTTGTTGTGTTTGTAGGACAAATGTTTTTTGAAGCCAAGAAATACTATATCCATCTGATTATGTTGATCCAGGGGTTTCAGGATGTCTTGTAAGATGAGTACGAGTTCGGTTTCTCATAACTGATGTTTTCGGAATGGTGGGTACCTCAGTATATGGTAAGACTGTAGGCATTCCTTATACTTTCTAACGACGTGTTCTAGTTTACTTCAGGTTGTGTTGAAGCCGCACTCTATATCTATACTCTGCATACAACTGTGAAGTACACAGCGGAAGGCAATTCCATTTGCACCTGTTACTAAGGCATCTTCAGGTTCCATTTAAGTATGGAGCGCGGAAAGAATGAGTCCTTAAATGTCTCCCTACTCTACGTAGTTAATCTAATCATGTCATCGCGATCTCTACGAGAGCGACACGTGTTGTTGTGGAACATTGCTTGGGTCATAATTTAAAGCCGCTTCTCGAAGCTTTGTAAGTAGGCTTCCACAGTATAGTTGGAATCTATCCTTAAACGTCTTTCAGACCAGGTGTTTCAGTATCTACGAGGACGAGCTGAAAAGTAAAGCCTCTCAGTGTTTTTACTTGAAAACTCTTAAAGCTTTTTAAATAAAACAAACGTTATTAACATTCTACGTCTTTATTCTTCAAGTCCACATATTTGCAGCCCGACGCCGCTAGAGGGCTCCGAATTACAGCATGCAGCATGGCGGTGTGTAATGTTACTATATCGGCGAGTGATAAACAGCATGCTGTAACTGAGTTTAGAATTCGAATATTTCGTCCGCACATGGAGCACCCTCTCTTTCAGCATGACAATGCAAAACACAAACACTGCGACGTCTGCAACATTCCGACGCCTTGGGTTCACTGTCATCGATCATCTTCCGTACAGTCCCGACTTGGCCCCCATTCGGCTTTCACCTGTTTCCAAAACTTAAAGAAGCCTTTCGAGGTCTTTGCTTTGATACTGATGAAGAGGTGCAAGTAGAGGTTAGGTTGTAGCTCTGTCAACGAAGTCAAACATTCTACAGTGGCGGTACCAACAAACTGGTCTCGAGAAATAAACATGCAGATATGAAGAATGAAGGTACAGAACGTCAATAACGTTTTTTTATTTGAAATGCTTTGATAGTTTTCGTACAAAAAAATTCCTGAGGCATTACTTTTCAGCACAGCCTCGTACGTGACAGTCCACCATGATTCGTACAAACCTGTGATCATCGGTGTTGTTCTAATACGTTCAGTATCCTTCCTTAGCCCTACTGGTACGAGTTCCACATACTTGAGAAATATTCTTGGATGAGCCGCACTAGTGGTTTCAAAGCATTCTACTTTGTAGGCTACAAATGAACCGAAGTCTGCCACCTACAGATTGTTACACCACAATGATTGCAACTGTGGTTCACTGGTAATGTAGCCCTAGGGTACTAAGCTTGTTCTTATTGTGACGTACCCAATTTTACGTTTCTGAACTTTTAAAACAAGTTCTTATTCTTTGCACTTCTTTGAAATTATACCATTATCTAATTGAAATTTTGTACATATTATTTCAGATAATACTTAATTATAGGAAACTGCATAATTTACAAAAAAATTCTGTAGCTACTATTAATACTGACTATCTAGTCAGTAACGTACCCGTACAACATGCACAGCAATGGTTGCAACATACTACCTGGAGACATCTCTGAATTTATTTCTATATCCGTCGATATAATTCTCCGTCCAAGATAAACGCCGCGTCCTTCCTACCAAGAAATTCTTAATCCGGTCATAAATTACGTTTGATATCTCCATATCATCCTACTCTCTTTAATAAACCTTGATGCCATGCGAAGTCAAAAGCCTTTTAGAAGACAAGAAATGCTGCACCTATACGATTGCCTTGATCCATGGCTGTAACGATGCCACTTTTAGAAAAGCGCGAGTTGTATTTCGCATGACAGATGTTCTCGGAATCCATGCTGCTTATCTCAACAAATGGTAAGACATCTGACATTCCTGGTAGCTTCTGATGAGTTTTTCTTATTTCACTTCATCATAGTTGAAGGCCAGTCCCTTACTCTTAATGTTCTCTACATTATTGATCGAAGGGAAGTGTCTCTCCCAGGTTTTTAGCTTAGCTGATATTTAGCTCCCAACTGAACGTCGATCCAAACCCGCGAATGAAATGACCAAAGGGGTGCGCAACTACTGTCACGTCTCCTTTGACAACACTCTGCCCTCGCCCTACGTACATTTCGATCCATGTGCCCCGGAACTGGCTGTTACGTCTCAAGTTGTGCTAGCACGAGAGGCGTCATTGCGACTGGACAAATAGCTCGCTGTGGTCAATTCACGGCCTGATATTTCAGTTTTGACTCGCTGAAATCAGTAGGAGTTGGTGGTATACCGTTACTTTTAAGCCCAAATTGCAATACAAAATTAACCCTGGGGTCCTTTTTACTGATACAGACCTCAGCGAAATAAAACAGAGACAGTACTAGGTTTAGAATAAATGCATAAGGCCACGCATTAATTCACGAAGAAAAAAAATGGAAATGTAGTCCCATGCTTCTTTACAGAGCGCAGGGAAACGATGCGGGAGACCCGCACCGCTTTACTAGGCAAAGTCCTAATGGAGGTGCTTTGCCGTTGCGTTTCTCTGACCGTAATGGGGATGAGTGATGATGATAAAGGCGACACAATAACACCCAGTCATCTCGACGCAAGGAAAATCCCACACCTCGCCAGGAATCGAACCCGGGACCCCGTGCTCGCGAAGCGAGAACGCTGTCGCGAGACCACGAGGGGTGGACAATTCACGAACAAGTAGCGAAATCTTAGAAGTTCGACAGCGCTAAATTTTACTAGCGTTCACAGTGACATCTAAAGTTCATTATCATCAAGATTATCGCAACTAATTCAGAACAAGTTCTTCACACAATTTAAATAAAAAAAATCATGCAGTAAATGCACTGAAGTCCACGTCTGCTTAAGAACAGTTAAATAGCGATGAAGTTCGCGTGACCGCTTTCAGCAGGAAGAAGACTGTCTCACTAGACTTTTAGTTGGCTTGTGTCATAGCCAGCACAGGACCGACCAAGGTCGCAAACGCCACAAGAAGTAAAGAAAATTATTCGTCGAACTACCGCTAACTCACCTGGGCAGAACTTCGCAGGCAACGCCGAATTGAAGTAACTGCCCCGTAAACCTCATTTTGGTCTCACGTGCGTCATTAATAGCTGCTTTTCGCTCGTTTATGTTCTGGCCGTCATGGAAAGTAGCCAAAGTGGTCCCCATACCCAAGGCTGGGAAGGACCTTTCACAAACAGTCAACTACCGAGCAATTAGTTTATTGCTGACAATGGCTAAGATGAAACTTCCTGGCAGATTAAAACTGTGTGCCGGACCGAGACTCGAACTCGGGACCTTCGCCTTTCGCGGGAAAGGCCTCTACCAACTGAGCTACCCACGCACGACTCACGCCCCGTCTTCACAGCTTTACTTCTGCCAGTACCTCGTCTTCTACCTTCCAAACTTGTCCGCGAAAGGCAAAGGTCACGACTTCGAGTCTCGGTCCGGCACACAGTTGTAATCTGCCAGGAAGTTTCATATCAACGCACACTCCGCTGCAGAGTGAAAATCTCATTCTGAATGGCTAAGATACTGGAACGTGTCCTTCTAGCATCACTCACAGATTACCTAGTACAATATAACATCATTCGCCGGGAGCAGTTTGATTTTCACGGGAACAGATTGGTTTTCAGGCAAGGCTATCCACAGAACTTCAACTACTCCGCATAACGGAATCCATACAAGCCAACTTTAACGTTTCTAAATCAACGATTGGAGTATTTGTCGATATTGAAACGGCTTATGACAGAGTGCGGCGTTCCTAGTTGTTGTAACAGTTGGTGTTTAACATTTCTCTTGAAGACTGTTACGATAAACTAATAGTTAACTACTTGCGTGACAGATTGCTGTTTATTCAGATAGGAGGAAAGAAGACTGCCCGAAGCGTCTTGCCGCCGACATTCCTCAAGGTTGCGTTTTATCGCTGTTGTTATTTAACATTTACATAAACGAACTGCCATTAGAACAACATGTCTCGGGCAGCCTTTAAGCTGATCATACAGTGTTTCTCAACATCGAGACGCAATACTGCACAAAGGATACGCTGAAATCAGTGGCAGATTGACTTTTTGAAGACAGCAGCAGTGCTGTTTACGAAAAGAGGCCTCTCCTGGACATGCTCTTAACTGTGAATGAAGTGCGGATCCCTTGGTCGGCAACGACTAAAATATCTAGGTTTGTGGATGGTTTAAGGCCTGCTCTTTGTATAACACGTTCGGGAAAAGAAACAATCCACACCCATGATGGTCTGAGCTTTAATTCCACTTTTTCTCCGTAAGGATGTGAACCCGTCGACTAAGGCTAGACTCTTTAAAGCGACTGTACAACCCATCCTGCTCTATGGAAGTGTCGCATGGTGGACAATGTGTCTACTCTCCAGACTGTACAGAATAAATGTTTGAGGTGGAGCTTGGGCCTACTTTGGTCGGTGAGAACATGAGAGGTTCTCCAGTTGCTTCATGAACGATATCCCGTGGTCAAGGTACGGGATTTGCAACTACTATTTTCTCCAGAATCAACGACTTACGTCCTGTCTGGCAATTAGGAACTGTGCATACTGCCCAACCAAGACCGTGGCACCGATATCCGGTCCCAAGACAACTAACTGTTAACTGTAAGAGGTTTTTATATTATTGCAATGTTTGTAGCTTAGCTCTCCGAATACTGTTCACACTATGGCAAACCCAGTACCCTTTACGGACATGACCGTTCCGGAGGCGAAACTGATCCGTCTTGTGTGCCCACTCTCCTCTGAAAATGTAGAACCCGCGATTGCAAAAATATTTTGTCCCACTAATACAGTCCTAAGCCCTAGCGGAGCTCTTGCCGCCCTAACTCCACAAAGATCTTACTCAACTGGTGAACACCGATCAAAGACCACGTGTTGTGCTCTGCAAGCTGTTCTAAAGACTCTTTCACGTGACCACTACGTTATTTAACCCTCTTACTTTCGACATGACTAACATTCAAGAAATTGAAATACAGATAGCGTATATATACATATTAGAACACATACTCAACAGGCCGGCCGGAGTGGCCGTGCGGTTCTGGGCGCTACGTTCTGGAACCGAGCGACCGCTACGGTTGCAGGTTCGAATCCTGCCTCGGGCATGGATGTGTGTGATGTCCTAAGGTTAGTTAGGTTTAATTAGTTCTAAGTTCTAGGCGACTGATGACCTCAGCAGTTAAGTCGCATAGTGCTCAGAGCCATTTGAACCATACTCAACACTGTGGATCAAATGGCGTCCTCATAATGAAACATTGAGTCTAAGTTTTTTAATAATTAAAACTCTACGAAAATCGTGCTAGAATCTATGCTACAGCCTGTCTCTATTCAAAATAGCAACTTTAAATATATTATAAGCATTGAATTATAATGAACTAAACGTAGTAATTAGTTGGCTAAGGAACTTTGATACTCATATTCTCACAGCGTGTATTCACGTGGAGAAATATTAGTTTAGACCAGGGCCGGTTTAAGGCCCCAACGACATATGTGGCCGCTTGGGGCGCCAAAATGAAAGGGACGTCATAGGCTCCCAAATCCAAAATGTGTACACAGGGCGTACCGTAGTTCGTAGCGAAAACTGACACGGCTAAAACTGTGCGTCAATGGAAGCAAAAACTTTCCAATAAAGAACCGTTAGCGATGTAATTTTCCGAGTGAGATTACGAGCTACCACCAACTTCGCTATCAAATGTCGTCTGATTTAGTGTAACTGTATTTGAAATGTAAAGTTTCGATGATCTATGGATGTGGGTGTAAAGAGTTATTCAAAGCTGAAATTTATGAAAACATACCTTAGGTCAAATCTTTTTTTTAGCCATTGAAAGTGAAACTTCGACGTCAATAGATTTAGATTCTAATTTGAAAGATTCTGATAATTTAAAGGCTACAAAAATTGCAAAATAATGTTTTTACCTCAGGGAAAAATTGTCAGTGCATATACTGAGTAACTGTAGAAATTGTACATGACTTTATTAACTTTCATGGCAAAGTCTCTGAAATTCGACTACCTGCTGGTGAGTTTTCTTCGCATGTAGCACATAATTTAACGCAGTTGAACATTATTACGTTTAACAAACGCATATAACATTAGATGATATTTTTGTGTTTCTGTCACACTAATTCCAGTGAGCAATGTAATGGTTTGTAAATTACAGAATTAAAAGGCTCCATTATTAAGTTATAAAGTAACAGAAATTTCATATTTTCATTCTTTCCAATCAGTCTGATAGATGCCGTTTTTTTTTTTTTCACTGAAGCTGCAATAGGTCTAGTTCTTTCTGCTGTCAGTAAAAGATTCTAAAGATCTCAGGAATTGCCTTAACATGGAACACCTAGCACCAGAATAGCATTCAGAAATTTATTTCTGTTACAGACGTCCGACTACGTAGCAAAAAAGAAATCATTATGACAGAAACTGGATATAAATTTATTTTTAAAGCTTTTACCAGAAGTTCAAGGAAGGGCAAGTAACGTCGGAGATATGGGGGGAAGAGGGCGCCAAATGATTGGTCGCTTGTGTGAAACAATGTTCTCGAACCGCCCCTGGTTTAGGTACAGCTTTGCACATATTTAAATAAATAGTTTATAACTAATTACTAATTTATTTTATAGCAAAACTAACTTCCTGTCATGATTTCTGGCATCAGCTTTTAAACCGTGGATTATAAGCATCCTTTGCGTATGTGCTTAAACTGTTATGAATTTTATAAAGTATGATAATTATAAACGTTAATAACTTTATAAGTGATACATTTACAAGCGTGGGTTAATTGACAATGACATCGTTTCACCGCAGCAATGCCTGAGCTTATTTAGTTCTCTCGTAGCAGGTGTGCAAACCATTTCAAGCATTTTGAGTGAGTGTTGTAATTTTTGCTCAACATTCTACGTCAATGAAGGCACTACATAGGTCGCCGCCTGAGTTCCCGCGCTCCCACCCTGGAAATAACGGCTGCTTCTCACCATCCGGCCGCTAGCCCCAGGACCAAACCTGCCTCAACAGCACGGCCAGAAATGGCTACTTGCCGGCCACAGCTGCCCTGCCGTGTACTCAGCGCTTCAATTCCAGGCGGTTATAATTAAAGTGCAACTACTCACGCAGATCCAGTGTGGACTATAATTATCGTATGACAGCGAAACTTGACGTATACGCTAATGCGTTAATGTAGGGTCGATTTGCACTAGGGGAAAAATAAAGTAGTTCCAATTTTGGCCGCCAGCTGCAAATCAGACGCTGTGCATGCAAGAAGAACGATATATAAAAATGTTTTCATCTGTAATGGATTAGGCGCCCGGGTTCCCGGGTTTGATTCCCGGCGGGGTCAGGGATTTTCTCTGCCTCGTGATGACTGGGTGTTGTGTGATGTCCTTAGGTTAGTTAGATTTGAGTAGTTCTACGTTGTAGGGAACTGATGACCATAGATGTTAAGTTCCATAGTGCTCAGAGCCATTTTTTTTGTAATGGAATAGGAACGGGACGTTGGCAGAAAAGATCAAACATTGTTAACCATCTTGCATGGAAACAATGGTTACCACACAGTTGCGCTTTGCCAAAGTAGGAATCACATGCTCTACAAGGACGTCTCGGTAACAAGCAGAGTTTGTGGCGCACCTGGCAGGCCGCTAGGTGTACTCGCTTTAGAGGCGTGAATAAAGGCGCATGTGACTCCACACTACACAGTCAAGTGCGGCGACTGCAATGACTGTTCGTACACAACATGCATTTTAACACTATCCCAAAGTCCTCAGTTCAGTGTACTCACTGCATCCTGTTGTGTAAACTGTGCCTCGTCACTCTATATTATTGTCCGATCACTTGTCATCAACTTCGATCCTTGCCACAAACTGGATAGCAAATTCAGAGCGTTGCTCTCCGGATCGTGAGGTTTATGTGCTGCACTGCCCGGATCTTGCATGGGCATCAGGGTAATACACACATCCAAAAAGGTTTTGCATCTCATCGGTTGGGAGAATTCCGGAACCTTACAAAAAATTGGAATAGAGATCAACATAAACTACATTTCCGCCCTTTTTATTGCTCATGAAAACCTCACATTGCATGTTGTACCACCATACAGCGAGACCTTCAGATATCGTGGTCCAGAATGCTGTACACATCGGTACCTCTAATACACAGAAGCACGTCCTCTTGCATTGAGGGCATGCCTGTACTCGTCTTGTCATACTATCCACAAGTTCATCAAGGCACTGTTGGTCAAGATGGTCCCACTCCTGCACGGCCATTCGGCGTAGATGCCTCAGAGTGGTTGGTGGGTCACGTCGTCCACAAACAGCCGTTTTCAATCTATCCCTGGCATCTTCGATGATAGTTTTCATGTCTGGAGAACATGCTGGCCGCTCTAGTCGAGCGATGTCGCTATCCTGAAAGAAGTCATTCACAAGACGTGCACGATGGGGGCGCGAATAGTCGTCCATGGAGACGAATGACTCGCTAATATACTGCCGATATGGTTGCGCTGTCGGTCGGAGGATGGCATTCACTTATCGTACAGCGTTTACGGCGCCTTCCATGACCACCAGCGGCGTACGTCGGCCCCACATAATGCCACCCCAAAACAGCAGGGAACCTCCACCTTGCTGCACTCGCTGGACAATATTTCTAAGGCGTTCAGCCTGATGGGGTTGCCTCCAAACACGTCTCTGACGATTATCTGGTGGAAGGCATACGCGACACTCATCGGTGAAGAGAGCGTGATGCCAATCCTGAGCGGTCCATTCGGCATGTTGTTGGGCCCATCTGTACCGCGCTGCATGGTGTCATAGTTGCAAAGATGGACCTCGCCATGAACGTCGGGAGTGAAGTTGCGCATCATGCAGCCTATTCCTCACAGTTTGAGTCGTAACACGACGTCCTGTGGCTGCACGAAAAGTATCATTCAACATGGTGGCATTGCTGTTATGGTTCCTCCGAGCCATAATCCGTAGGTAGCGGTCATCCACTGCAGTAGTAGCCCTTGAGTGGCCTGAGTGAGGCATCTCATCGACACTTCCTGCCTCTCTGTATTTCATTCATGTCCGAACAACACCGCTTTGGTTCACTCCGAGACGCCTGGACACTTCCTTTGTTGAGAGCTCTTCCTGGCACAAAGTAACAATGCAGACGCGATCGAACCGCGGTATTGACCGTCTAGCCATGGTTTGAACTACAGGGAACACGAGCCGTGTACCTCCTTCCTGGTGGAATGACAGGAACTGAACGGCTGTCGGACCCCCTCCGTCTAATAGGCGCTGCTCATGCAGGATTGTTTACATCTTTGGGCGGGTTTAGTGACATCTCTGAGCACAGGGACTGTGTCTGTGATACAGTATCCACTGTTAATGTCTATCTTCAGGAGTTCTTGGAACCGGGGTGATGCAAAACTTCTTTTGATGTATATATAACGCAAAATTTTCCGCAGTGTTGCTAATAGGATGGACAATTCTCGTGACTCAGTACGAGCACTAGCGCTACACGGGGCACGTTCTGCATGGCCATTTGCAGCAACAGCAACCTCGTAAATAAATTCCACAGGCATAGGACACCTTTCTCTTCAAGTGCCACACCAAGCTCAACAGAGTTATACAATTTGATTGTCATTTCCTTTAAACTATATAACAATACCGGGCCTGTCCTCAGACCTTTCCCCTCGGCAGTAGTCTCTCAATGCAGCTCTGTAACTGCCGCTGTTCACATAAAACTGTTTCACTAATAGTGCACGGCCTATCTTCTCGGTAGCCATACTGATCACTCCAGTTATGGCTTGTTAAATGACAGCGTGGATGTCATACAGTCATACAGTGTACAGTGCCAGATATGCACGCGGCGGACAAAATTGGAACTAATTGTTTTCGAGCGTAAATCGGTTCAGTATCAACACATTAGCATATCTACCAAGTTTCGCCGCCATACGATGATTACAGCTCACACTGAATCGCCGTGAGAGTCGCACTTCAATTACTTCCACCCGATGCCTTTGTGAGCTAGTGTTTCGTTATGTCAGCTGTATGGTGTTAACTTTGAGGCCCTTTTTTCCTTCTTCTGGAAATAGCACTTTCGTAACAATACTTACTGCACTGTGTTTAGTTTATTTTTTCACTTTTGTTTATTTGTCATATTCTAGCTGTGGCTAGTGATTCGGTCGGGTTCCAGTTTGACAGATTGATTGGCTATAAGAATGTCGTCTTGAGAATGGAGCTGCAACCACAAAACGTATCATAAAGAACGAAGTATAAGTGAATCTGTACTAATAATAAATCTGTAAGACCATCGTGTCTGTCTGTTGGTCTATGAAAATGTCAATTTCCAGAACTACTAGACGAACTGTTCATGGCGTTTTCGCAGGTAACATGAGAATAGCTTGGGTGACTGTATAGGCTTTAGATCATCAAGATCGGATCACAGAAAAAAATATATCATGATTTAAAGTTTTAGAAAAACTTTGTCTTTCTGTCTGAACAGCAAGCAACTGGGCGGCTTTTTGTAGGGTTTTCGTTGGTGGCTTCAGGGCAGCTAGGGGCACCTTATAGGCTGTATTTCATCAAAATCTGATTGGCAAAATAGATACATATATTATAAAAATTATGTCTGTATGTATGTTCCATTTACTTCGAAATCACATACCACTTCGGAAAGAATCGCTGTGCGGGTTAAGAACCATCTACCTATAAAGGATCTAAGAGTGAAAAAGAAGTGTAGGCCACGACGTGCGAACACCCAGATTTTATTCATCTGATATTTGTGAACAACAGCATTTAGTGACTTGCAACAAACATTACGCAAAATTTAAAATTTTTACAAGACTTTTTCTCGCTGACACCCCACCCCCCACCCCCCCACCCTCACATAATGATGCAAGGAAAAAAAGTTTGTAACTTACTTCATTTTCACTGTTCATTTTCGCGTCGGGCAAGACGTTTTAATTTATTGGTTCTTTACTACTAACTGTATTTGCTACACTTTTCTCAGACGGTGTTCATACGTACCACTGAATATATCTTCGCAGTTGTATCATTGTACGGCAGTTCACTCTGAGATGCGTGAAAAACTGCCGCATCATGCATGACGTCTGCATTTTTTACTTTTTTTATACTAACTCTTTTTGCAACCCATTTTGTAGACGTTATCCGCATATAACGCTGGATGTATCTACAACATTACATCATTGTATGGCACAGAGAGACGAGGAGGAGCAGTTAGACGGAGAAAGGGAAGAAGAGGAGATTCCCAAGGGAGAGGAAGGAAAAGATGGAGAGGGAAGGGAAGGGGAGACGGAGAGAGGAAGGGGGGGGAGGAGAGATGGATAGAAAATGAGGGGGGGAGGAGGTGGATAGAGAGAAGGGGGGGAAGTAGGAGATGGACGGAAAGAGGGTGAAAGAGGAGACTGACTCACAGAATTGGAATAAATTCATACCTGGGTAATGCAGGGGAACTCAGCTAGTAAACGAAGCTAATAAACCACAAAGTGTATCTGTGAAACATTTTTTTTAGGATAAAAACGTTTCATCAGTTACGAAACCACATAGAAAATACTGTTCCTAAAATAATGGAGAAGATAATAAACTTTGAGGTCCTCTTACAGTTGTTCAGTCGCCTAATTTTCAAGTGCGTCCTTCCGCGCGAACAATGACACCTCTCTTTCGCCAAGTCTGAATGTTGTGTCTGCAAGGTACCTGTTCGGTGTAGGAGACTGTTGTAGCGCGTATACAGTTCAGCCTCATGTTTGTGTCGTTGATGACGCCAGGAAAGAAGAGATGGACTCAAACCATGTCGTGCTGCCTAGCCTACCCCTCTCGAATAACACTCACGTGGCCGACAATCTCAACGACTCCATTCGATGGAATGGATCGTCGTCAACAGGTGTCAAATACCCTCACTCGTTGAAACAACGAGGAGAGGTTTGGAATTTAACTCAGGACGTCAGCGCAAAGTCTTGATATAGGGAATTGTACGCTACAAGATTTCCTGTCGACGATCCGACAACAAATATTTCTAACATTACCCGGACTCGAGTATGCTACGTCCAAATCGAACTCTTCGTCTATGAAGGCGGTTGCGATCACAGCGGTTAATGAATATTTCTACCCGTCATCCACGACCTTATATTTCCCCACAAAAAGATTTAGTGATTCAGAGATCAGCGTATTTTTCTTTCAGTTGGAATTCAGGTCATAGATGGCAAAATCTCTATCTCTGGCGAATATTGATCACCTCTTTTAGAGCTTCTCATTTCCTCTTCTGTTCTTTACGGCTGTACGTTTTCTGTGTAAGGAACCCTCTGATGTTGCCGTAGCTCCACGAAAGTAATATGTATGGAGAACATATAGCGTACTTGGGCGGATGTATTAGAACGATACGAACACACAAGAAAGCCAGATCAAAAGCCATATATTCTTTCTCCGAGCGTAAGAGAGCAACGCAGGCGAGGTCTTAGGAGATGTGGTATCTTCGGCGGAAAATCGATCTCAGGGCGGCGTTAGGAAACAGTGGTGCGCTCAGACTTTATTCTTACAAGGGAAGGCAAAACACGTATTACAGAAATGGAATGAAATGGAAATAGGGTCGGAGGAGTTGCAAACATTGCGGTCAGCGGTGGTGCGTGACATACGTATATCCATGGACTGTGAAGCAGACATTCGCGGAACAGCAGTGGTCGTATGTTAGCTGCTTATTACTATTATATCCTTTTTTCTGCTGCTGTTATTTCATTGTAAGACTTGTGGAACTTGTGTCACTAGGAAGCTAACTTTTAGTACCGAGAAGTTAAAAACTCTATGACCGTGATGGCGGTGTTTATTGAGATGCGGAGGGAAGTTACTATGGGAACCTAAAGCGGACATATGAAGTTGTAAATCTGATAAATTAGTGTATATATAGCGGCTAGAAAAATCTTGCAAGAAAGTTCAAAAGTATTTGAGAACAAAAACATAACAGCAGTCCGGAACCGTGCGACTGCTACGGTCGCAGGTTCGAATCCTGCCTCGGGCATGGATGTGTGTGATGTCCTTAGGTTAGTTAGGTTTAAGTACTTCTAAGTTCTAGGGGACTAATGACCACAGCTGTTGAGTCCCATAGTGCTCAGAGCCATAACATACGCTCTTGTGCTGGAGAGGAAGGAAAAGATTTACTCAGTATGATACTGGAAGAAAATATTGTAGACGCACTCTGAGCTAACCCATTGCCTAGGTGCCGATAATTACCACAGAAGGCAGTTCAATTAATGAGGAATGGAGAAACCTAAAAGGGCAGGTATAACAACTATACATAAAAGGAAACTAAATACGAGGGACCCTAAGATAATAGAAGATATACGTCATCTGATCAACGAAGGTAGAAAATAGAAAATTGTTCAAGGATTGAAAGGAATACAACAATGTACAAAGTAACTTTCGAATAAAATAAGTGGGAAGTGTATGGAAACGAAAGCGAAATAGCAGCAGGAAAAAAATTTAAGATATAGAAAAATAAATACTTGACGGAAAGATTTACTCAAGATATAGAAAAGCCAAATTAACTTTAGGTGAAATTAAAAGAGCAGGCATAACGTGAGGAGTGCAAAACAACTCCGCTATGAGACTCACATGAGAGAGCGTATAGGTGAATGATACATTGAGGGCCTCGAGGATCTTTCTTGTGACGTCATAGAAGAAATGATGTCGATTTGCAAGACAGAAGGAATCCAGTATAAGAGTCAGTTTTCGACTGGGCTTTAGAAAACTTGCATACAAACAAGGTGGAAAGGTTAGATAAGAATCATTTGGAATTTCTAAAATGAATGGGGGGAAAAGCAACCAAACCACTATTGACGTTAGTGTCGCAACATTGAACCAACTAACAACGGGGTGTACCAGAGAGGCACCGAACTTCAACGTCAAAAGATTCTCTAGTAGAGAGCTTCGGCTCTCAGGATCCGATGGGTCATTTGCTATTATCGGAAGATAATCTAGCCTCGACAGAATCATTAATGCTACAGCAGTGGATTTTCAACTTCTGCGTCTTCCTAACCCTTATGTCATTATTATGACACATGGCGAACGTTGTATGAGGCTGAGATGTTTTCTGCAGCAGTGTTTTCCCACTAAACAGCCCCAAAACCTCAAAACGAAACAGTATTTAAACTTTACAGTAAACAGACGAAGGGAAAGGCTGCACTGTGCATGGATCATCGCGATAATCTGTTTGATACTGCTTAGTTTGCTGAATTTGCACTTTATACACACTGGTAAGCAGAACTTAAGGGCGAAAGTAAGTTCGGAGTGATGATTCACCGCCAACAGCTCAACGACATTTGGAGGATACATAGAACGAACTGCTACCGCAAAGTACCGTAGCTAAGTGAAAGGAATAGGCAATGCCGCGAAGAGAAATGACTAGTTTATTCAAACAGCACTGAACTCGCGGCGATTTACGATGGCCGTGTGTCATTACGAAACGCGGGACTGTTCTGAATATAATTAGAACTATATTAGTACCGTCAGCTGCGCACGGGCGTTGATATAGATAAACGGGAACAGGTGAAAATGTGTGCCCCGACCGGGAGTCGAACCCGGGATCTCCTGCTTATATGGCAGACCCTCTATCGATCGGAGCCACCCAGGGCACAGATGATAGTGCGACTGCAGGGACTATCTCGAGCACGCCTCCCGCGGGACTCACATTCTCACCTTGTATGTCCGCACACTAAATTCGTAGTGTCCCACCCCAACACAGACACAATATCCATATAACTATATAGTTTTGGCGATACCGGCAATGACCTTCTTTTGTGCGGATGCACACATATTCCCCGAACTCTTACGGGACTTGGAAGAATGTTTTCCACGAGTAATGAATGTAGTGTGTGGACATACAAGGTGAGAATGTGGGTCTCGCGGGAGGCGTTCGCGAGACAGTCCCCGCAGTCCCCCTATCCTCTGTGCCCTCGGTGGCCATGTAAGCAGGAGATCCCGGGTTCGAGTCCCGATCGGGGCACACATTTTCACCTGTTCCCGTTTATCTATATCAAAGCCCGTGCGCAGCTGACGGTCTTAATATAATTCTAATTTCGTTCTAGACGGCTGCAGGTCATGAATAGTGTCTGTTCTTTCGGAAATGTCCGAAAGAACAGACACAATATCCATGTAGGTATATGGTTCTGAATAGGGATCACCGTGCACAGCAGTGCTGCCACGCTGGTGGAAGGGCGCTTTTCTCCACTAACGCAGGTGACGACTACTGGAGGATCGTTGGTGTACGTGCACGTGTTGCAATACTTCTCCCACCCTCACCCAAACGTGCTCGGTGAATTTTAAGTCGGGGAAACCGGCAGGACAGTCCATTCGTTGAATATCAGCTAGTTCGTGGTTTTATAAGACTAGAATTATAGTCGTCACTAGAAGGATGCGTCGAGATACACGAGCCAAATCTTGCACTGCGCGGGATAGTTATGGCGCGGGTGACAACGGCTATTCCGTCAACCATCGAAGGAAGCAACGCCACCTAGGAACAAAGCCTATTCGGCTCGCGTGTGTAGCCTTGTTCCTAGGTGGCGTTGAAGGAAGTCGCGCAGCTCGACCGATCATTTCAAACAATGCTGAAAATGTGACAGCGTTCATTGTCGTCGACCACGTCTGGCGTTAACACCGACGTCGGGCGAAACTCAAACCAGATCAGCGGCATGTCGTTTGTTCCACAAAAGATACACCTAACTGTCTGTTACTAAGAATATATTTTTTCTCCTAGCATAATGAGCCCCCTTGCACGCCATTTGCCCCCGGAGAGGTCGGGTGGTGGGGTTGTGGGTGGGGGGGGGGGGGGGGGGAAGGGGTACAGTTTGAGAGCCACTACTCTAAATCCAAGAGATCCACCACCTGCTGTTCGATGCTATTGCGTATTGTCAGCCGTGAAAATGAGATCAGGATCGAATGGACTCCTTAAAAGACTCAGTACAGTGTCAGAATAACGTAGACCGCTGAGTGTACAGTGTTCAAAGATTTGGAGGTTAGTACTCCCATGCTGCTCCACACCATGAGACTTGAACCAGCGCCGGCCGATGGGGCCGAGCGGTTCTAGGCGCTTCAGTCCGGAACCGCGCTGCTCCTATGGTCGCAGGTTCGAAGCCTGCCTCGGGCATGGATGTGTGTGATGTCTTTAGATTAGTTAGGTTTAAGTAGTTCTAAGTCTAGGGGACTGATGCCCTCAGATGTCAGGTCCCATAGTGCTTGGAGCCATTTGTACCTGAACCACCAAAACGATCATCTTCGGCAATGTTCCTCGGTGCATTATGCGTTCCACCTCTCGCCATCTGAGAGCACATCCAGAATCACTGCTGAGACTGAATTTGCTCTCATCCGAGAAGAGCAAGCAGCTCCACTCTTTGTTGGTCCGGACCATATGCGCTTGGCACCACCTTAAACGGTGCCGCCGATGTGCTGTGTCAATGGAACACAATGTACTGTTCATTGGGCAGACAGATCACTCACAGGCAATCGCCGTGCCATTGTATAAAGCTTGGGGTTGCAGCCTTGCAGTCCTGTTACATTTGGCTGCAATTGCACCCGCTGTTTGGCTTGGCACATAAAGCAACGTCGCGAGCAATACCAAACTCCTTGGCTACGCTCGTCACACTTCATCCTTTTTCCAGCTTCCGCATGATACTCCCCCGTGTGAAGTCATCCAGTAGTTGTCTCCTAGCCATGGTATAGCGAAAAATACCTCCTTAGTGCACCGTAATTGCTCGCCGATTGACAAACACTTTCTTTTCCCTTTCCTTCAGCTGCGTCGTGTTGCAGGACCAATCCCATTTCGCGCTGTACTCGCTCTGACCTCATGTGACGTCCAGCTTTCTGTGCACGACTTTGAGGCATCTGTCAACAGGCTCTCACTCTTTCATTATTTACACCCAGTTTGCAGTGCAATGTAATTGACTTGGAGACAACGGATAGACTGTTGTGCTTACGCTTGGAGGTCTCTCTCATACAGCCGAGTCCAGAAAGCGGCCACGGTCAAAGTCCCGCCAAGGCCGGCCAACGTTCCCAGCGCCTACGGCTCGGTGAGCATGACCGAGCTATATGACGTGGAAGTAAGGCACCGGATCGTATTTATGAGGACTGGCGCAGAAAGGCCCGTCTGGTCTGCCCATTCGGATTTAGCTTTTCCTACGCTTCGCCTACTCAGTTTTAAGGTGAAGACCGTGATGGCTTCTCTGAAAACAGAGCACCCGATTGCCTCCCCCATCCTTGTACAGTCTGAACGAGTGCTCTGTTTCTAATGGTCTCGCCGCTGGAGGGCTGTCCTCTTTCCGGCGAAGACGTGTCACTTAATGACCGTCATATTAACTTCAGAAGTCCATACAGCTAGTGACTTCGAAGCAGATATCCTCGGTGTAGTGAAGTAGTTAAAATCACTCAATAAAAGCAAGTTTTTCGATCCGAACTGTATACAAATTGTAATCCTTTCAATGCTAACGCAGTAGCTCCATACTTGACAATCATATAAAAGTGCTCGCTCGGCGAAAGATCCGTACCTAAAGATTGAAAAGTTGTGCAAGTGACACCAACACTTAAGAAAGTTAATAGGAGTAATCCGCTGAATTACAGACCCACGTCAATGACGCCGATTCGCATTTTGGAACCTATACTGTGTTCAGTATACTGTGTTCCACACACTCTGTAGCATATCAGGCGTAACAGTTTGGATAGCTGCTGCTATTTCTCGTTTCAAATCATCAATGGTGGCTGGGAGAGGTGGCCGAAACACCATATCCTTAACATACCCCCATAAGAAAAAATCGCATGGAGTAAGATCAGGCTTCTTGGAGGCCAGTGATGAAGTGCTCTGTCACGGGCTGCCTGGCGGCCGATCCAGCGCCTCGGGTAGGTGACGTTCAGGTAGTTGCGGACAGATAAGTGCCAATGTGGTAGCGCTCCATCCTGCTGAAATATGAATTGTTGTGCTTCTTGTTCGAGCTGAGGGAACAGCCAATTCTCTAACATCTCCAGATACTGTAGTCCAGTTACAGTATCACCTTCGAAAAAAAGGGACCAAAAACTTTATTGGCTGAAATGGCGCAGAAAACGTTCACCTTAGGCGAGTCACGTTCATACTGAGTTGTTTTCCGTGGATTCTCAGTGCCCCATATACAGACATTGTGACGGTTGACTTTCCCTTTAGTGTGGAAAGTTGCTTCATCGCTAAACACAATCTTTGAAACGAAAGATTCATCTGTTTCCATTTGAGCAAGGATAAAATCACAGAAATCGATTCTTTTAATCTTATCAGCTGCAGACAGTGCTTGAACCAATTTCAGACGATAAGATTTCATAACTAACCTTTTTCGTAGGACTCTCCATACAGTTGATCGTGGAATTTGCAGCTCTCTGCTAGCTCCGCGAGTCGATTTTCCTGGGCTGCGAACAAATGCTTGCTGGATGCGTGGTACATTTTCATCACTCGTTCTCGGCCGTCCAAAACTTTTCCCTTTGCACAAACACCCATTCTCTGTAAACTGTTTATACCAACGTTTAATATACCACCTATCAGGAGCTGTAACACCATACTTCGTTCGAAATGCACGCTGAACAACTGTCGTCGATTCACTTCTGCCGTACTCAATAACACAAAAAGCTTTCTGTTGAGCGGTCGCCATCTTAACATCAACTGACGCTGACGCCTAGTCAACAGCGCCTGAAGCGAACAAATGTACAACTAAATGAAACTTTATAGCTCCCTTAATTCGCCGACAGATAGTGCTTAGCTCTGCCTTTTGTCGTTGCAGAGTTTTAAATTCCTAAAGTTGTGGTATTCTTTTGGAATCACCCTGTATTACGTAACGAAGTGAGAGCACGCAGCTACACTGAGACTGTACCAATATAGAAAAAGTGACAACGAAGTAGTTCAGTGGCGGGAAGGCGTATCATCGGTTAGACACAAGGAGTACGTTAAAAATGTAAATGTAAATATAAGTGTTGTATGGCATTGTTGGCTGGCGTATCCCACGTTGTAGGTGTCGGAAACGTGTTCGTCATCCGTGCACACTGGCTCTTTCCTTGCTGATGTGCGATGGTTGTGGCGTATTCGGATTTGTGAAGTGTAGGTGAGTGGAATGGATCTCTGTGTTATAAATGTGTATTACGATGACGGTCAGACAAGGTTGAGTGTGAAACCCGCTGCCGTCATGCAGTCTTTTCCTCTCGAACAGCACAAAGGAACCGCCGAACTTAACGTCTCCATCTGAAAGACCGATCACATCAATAATGTCACATGCTCTCACTTCATGAGAAACTGCGAAGAGGTATGGAATATAATTTAAGACACTGACGCAAAGAGTAGTGATCAGGAACTTTACGCCACCACACGAGAACGTCAACACGCTAGCCGTATAAGAGCGAAGTAGTGACACCATGGTGATCAATCTCGATCTACACTGAGGGAAAAGAAATTGCAACACCAAAAAATAATTAATGTAGATTAATGAAGTTTGGGGAATACAGTTGCCTAGGTAACATACAAGGGTGAATCAAATGAAAACCTTAAATTTGTAATCACAAATCGAAATTTCGCGCCGTTATCCTGTAAGTTGGTAAACGCGCTACAAACAGCGTGCAAAATGGCCTGTAGGTGGCAGGTAGTGCAGATGCACACATACCGTCGCAGCATCAGTATAAAGATGGCCGCCCGACTTGCAGCAAGGAAAAGCAGCGTTCTGTTATTCGGTTTTTGCGTAGTGAAGGTGTGAAACCTACTGAACTTCATCGACGAATGAAAGTTCAGTTCGGTGATGCATGTTTGTCACATCAGCAAGTCTACGAATGGAGTAGGGAGTTCGCAAATGGTGGGACTTCAGTGGAAGATGCTCCTCGTCCGGGTCACGCATAACGAGTTGTGACCCCACAGAACACTGCAGCAGTTGAAGCCAAAGTGAAGGAAAACCAACTAATGACACTGAATGAATTGCAGCATGTTTACAGATTAGTCACACATTGTGCATAACGTGCTCCAATTTCACAAAGTGTCTGCAAGATGGCTGCCACGGCAGCTGACCCCTGAAATGAGAGAACGACGTGTTGATGCTTGTGAAGAACTTCTTCAGCGCTTTGAACGAGAAGGTGATGCTTCCTTGCAAGAATCGTTACTGGGGACGAAACCTGGGTTCACTTCCACCAACCGGAAACGAAGAGAGCGAGCAAGGAATGGCGCCATTCCTCATCAACAAAACCAAAGAAGTTCCGAACAGAACCATCAGCAGGGAAGTTTGTGCTGAAGGGGTACGCCACGCGGTGCATGAGTGGTTGCGCGGACTACCAAAAAGAATTTTTTTCTAAAGGAATTTATGCACTTCGTGAGCGCTGGAGGACTTGCATTGAACGTGGGGGAGATTATGTTGAAAAGTGATACAGCTTTGTATCATTTCTGCACTATAAATACTATTTAAAAAAATATTTAAGGTTTTCATTTGACTGGCCCTCGTATTTAAGGGATTAACACTGCAGATCGCAGGTTAATGAGAGCGCGAGATAAGCCACTGTAAATGCGAAATGCTGGTACATTAGTAACTGCCTGCAAACGTGCATGCACTGTGTTGTACAGGTGCCGGGTGTCAGTTTCTGGGATGGAGTTCCATACCTGTCGCACTTGGTCGGTCAATACACGGACTGCTAATGCTGGTTTCGGATAACACTGGAGTTGTCCGATGCTCGATTGGAGACAGATCGAGTAGGCCAAGGCACCATGTCCACACCTGTAGAGCATGTTGGGTTACAACAGCGGCATATGGCCGAGCGTTATCCTGTAGGAAAACATCCCCTGGACTAAATGCTGTTCATGAATGGCAGCACAAGCCGTTGAATCAGCAGCCTGATGCACAAATATTCAGTCAGGTTGTATGGGATAATCATGACAGTGCTACTGCTGCCATACAAAATAGCTCCTCAGACCATAACTCCAGCACGCAAAAAGGTTGGTTGCAGGCCGTCAACTGCCCTCCTCTTAACCAATACACGGCCATTACTGGCACCGAGGCAGAATCAGCTTTCATGAGAAAACACGGAAGACTTCAACCCTGCCCTTTAGCGAGCTCTCGCTTGAAGCCACTAAGTCGCAAATGGCGGTGGTTTGGGATTAGTGGAACGCACAGTACAGGACTTCTGGCCAGAAGCAGTCCATAAAGTAACCGATTTGTAACAGTTCCTTGTGTCATTGTGGCGCCAACTACTGCTCAGATTGCTGCTTCAGACGCGGTACGATGCGTCAGAGCCATAGGCCGAAGATGACGGCGACTGTGCGGCTGGTCCTGGCGGAGGTTCGAGTCCTCCCTCTGACATGGGTGTGTGTGTTTGTCCTTAGGATAATTTAGGTTAAGTAGTGTCAGCTTAGGGACTCAGGACCTTAGCGGTTAAGTCCCACGCGGCCGTCACGAGCCCGATCTTCTTGCGACCGTGTATTTTCGTGCCCAACGCTAGCAGCAATTATGTACAGTGGCTATATTTCTGCCAAGTCTTTCCGCGCCGACCGGTGTGGCCGAGCGGTTCTAGGCGCTTCAGTCTGGAATCGCGTTACCGCTACGGTCCCAGGTTCGAATCCTGCCTCGGGCATAGATGTGTGTGATGTCCTTAGGTTAGTTAGGTTTAAGTAGTTCTAAGTTCTAGGGGACTGATGTCCTCAGATGTTAAGTCCCTTAGTGCTCAGAGCCATTTGAACCGTTTTGAAGTCTTTCCGCAATATCGCAGAAGGAACATCCAGCTTTTCGAAGCCCTATTACACGACCACCTTCAAACTCAGTGAAAAGTTGATAAGGGCGTCGTTTTCGCCTTAAAGGCGTTCTTGCCGAACATCAACTCACCACGACCAATCGGAAAAGATAACTTACGCTCACGACCGTTGCAGCGTGTATTTAAAGCTGACATGATTTGCATCCTAATAGTGGCTCTACTATCGCCACTGTCATGTCATTGACGCTAAATTGGAATTGTAAAAATACGCCTGCCTACTTTCGTTTGTATAGCACAGCTCCTTGGCGTTGCGGTTTTTTTCCGTTAGTGTTCATGAATCCGGTTAAAACCCGTAAGATGACTTTTTTATATCCAGAATGTCAGAGAAGTAGAGGTGATGACATACTGGTCCTTATTTCTGGTATACATACCAAACGTCCGCTCAGTGTGTCATTGAGACACTATTGGTGATCTGTCTATCTCCAAAGAACTTTCATCATTGGGATTCCACTTGGTACTATTCGGGCAGAGTAGACTGCGCGCTCGGATCTGATATTACTCGCGCTCTCCCTCTCTCTTCACGTTCATCTATAGCAGCACACTTAGCTCCGAATCATATAAAGTAGTTATCAGAATCACTCAAATACACAATTGCGACATTTTCACAGGTCAGAGAAGGACACGATGTTAGATCATTGGTATCCTTACAAGAAAACGTTCCAGGATTCCTGCGCATGTACACCTGTGCTCTGCAAGGCACTGTAGAGTTCATGGAGGCACGGTTACATTTAAAAAAGTGTATGTTTATACAAAAAGTACACTTTTTAATTGTTATTACAATCTGTTGATTAACTAACAATACGAGCCCCTGACTACCGATACATTCTGTGAAAACTGGGCATCAATAGCACTGTCCATTTCGGCAGTATTAGCGGTCCAATTTTTAGGTGGTTCTCTTACGCACACGTGTATGGATCCTTTCGTATTCTCGGAACTCATCACCTGAGAACAAATTGCAGGGCTTCTTCTAGGGTAACTGATTTTAATGTTGTCGAGTGGCTTTGCGATGCTAATCACATAATCGTGCTACTTCTTTCCCACATCACCGATAGGCAAATCACGATCGCTACGAGCTTTCTCTGAGGTGATGAAAATTTGATGAAGGAAGGCACGTATTAGCTGCAAGAAACATCAGAGGTATTCACTGTAGAGTTCTTTAAAATACAGCTCAGGCTACATTTTAAGTCGGCCGACCTTCGGATTCCCACGCGCTTAAGAGCTCGTGTATTCGTTTCGCATCTGGCTGTTCAGCAGAACCATTTAGTTGTTCTGCAAACGCAGTTGTTGACAACCGTATGGACGTTCACAGACAGTTAAAAAACCAAACTAATAAACGCGTTGCAGCTTCAGGTCTCCGTCCCTTTTTCTCCATAATCCATTCACCGACTGAGGTAGTGTAGCACTTACGTCAAACCCGTGTTCAGGTACCCTATGCGTCACACTCGTTCAAAAGGAAGACTTCCCAAGAGAAAGGGAATCGCCTTAGCGGTCGCCACAAGCCAGTACCAGGACTGTTGATAATAGTTTCCTAGCACGTACATTCATACGCAAGTGAATTCGAGCCAAGCACAACACAAAAAACTTGGAGCACCTCCAGGAGATACCACGGCGATACCATCGCTCTTAACCATAAACGGCCTCGATTCGGAGAGGAAGAGTGTCCACATTTTTAGAGTTCCGTACCTCAGACTGTAAAAACAAGACCCTTTGTTGTCCGTCTGTCTGACTGCCTGTCCGACTGATTTTCTCAGGATCGGGTACATGTATCAGGCTGAAATTTATGTTACATACTGAGGTCTGTGGAATCTTGACGATTTGAAAGGCTGAAGCTTCTAAGTCAATAGGCCATTTATGTCACATATTTTAACTATCTCAAACTCACTCCTCAAAACCCATAGGTTACTACCCGTTGGTCAAGGATAAGGAAATTTGGTAAGACGCAAGGTTTCACAGTACAACCAAAGGAAAAAAAATCCGAAAACTGTAAATTTGTAATTACATCACAAAAAAATCTTTTTTGTCTGTCTGTCCTCCTATCTGTTAAGAACTATTTTCCTGAGGAACGGGTCGACTTATCGAGTTGTAATTTACATCACATAGTAAGATATATCGTCGCTTGGCGGCATAATAAACGACAGCTTCTAAGTCAGTGCAATCAAAAGATACGGCCAGCTGTGTCATATATTTTGATAGTCGCAGCTCACTCATCTAGACATGGACTGTAGTTCCCGTTGACCTAGAGTCACGAAATGTGGCAAGAACCACAGAAAAGTAAAGAATAAAACCCAAAAAGTTGTTATTTTCCAATTATGTTTTATTATTCGAAGCCAAACACAAAACTAAAACAATCAGAAGTTCTACGTTCAGGCTGACTAGGTCGCAGTGTTAAAACTCAAACATCAGGCAAGGAATGACTTTATTGCTTATAAGACGCGTTGCGGGATCTATCCAGCATCAGATGTCCAGAAGCGATTATTGGACTTAGATATGGCGTTTAAAGTTGTATAAGAAACAAACATTCGTAGACTAGTCTGGTCACCTGCCTTCTGTCACATTTATATTAGGAAACTAAGACACACTTGAAAATCTTGGAATCCCTGGGACCGATATCTCGCCAGTATCAGAGTCGAAAAGAGGCAAAAACGGTCGAGACTCTATTCCCGCAATGGATGAACTGTCTATATGCGTGATGAAGTTTGCACGGAACCCTCGGAATGCAAATTTTTTTCAGATATACTGTAGCCATCACTGATGACAGATCCTGCAGAACTACGCAATTGCAGAAATGTTGGCCGCTACGTCTAACGTACTGTTCTCAGCAATCTCAGACCTCTTCTAGGGAATTTAGATCGGGTGATTCAGCGGTCCTGTCAACGTGCAATAGCGTAGCTACGAATGCGCGAAGCGGATGATGTCCTACTGGGAGGTTTAAATGGCTCTGAGCACTATGGGACTCAACATCTGAGGTCATCAGTCCCCTAGAACTTAGATCTACTTAAACCTAACTGACCTAAGGATATCACAGATAACCATGCCCGAGGCAGGATTCGAACGTGCGACCGTAGCAGCAGCGCGGTTCCAGACTGTAGCGCCTGGAATCGCTCGGCCACACTGGCCGGCGCTGATGTCGTACTGGAAGACGTGAGCGTTCACAGCACACTCACCACGAAGATGTAGAAGAAAGAAAGGACGTGAGTCGAGCACAGTGAATGTCGAAATAAACTTCCTGATTCACTCTGAATGAATGGACCCGAGTCACACGATTACAGAGCCATTTCCAGGCTGAATCCCGCACTGCTTTTTATACCCCTCACAGGGCCATCGGGGCATTCGACGCCTTGTACCATTTGAAAAGATTCAAAATCGATACTCGTTGGACCACGCTCCACGCCTCCTCAACTAATGTGCTGTTTTGTGTGTTGTCTGACTCCCTGAAAAGAAAGCAATCTTATGTGCCGCTCTGATCAATGTCTTTTGCGGGGTACCCGACTATAAGTTTCCACTGCATGCCGTCACTTTAGCAATGTTTGTTAAGAAAACTTTTGAGATGGATTTTCTTTCACCGAGAGCAGAAAATTCTAGTCGGGTTTGAAACCAACTATTGTCAACAATGCGTGACACACTTCAGCGGTGCCTGTCTCATAGGATCTTTTTACGACCACTGTCCTTAGACCGTGTCACGTGGCTTCGACTGCTACACTATTCCTTGTGCAAATGCCGTGTGGCTAGGGCCTCCCGTCGGGTAGACCGTTCGCCTGGTGCAAGCCTTTCGAGTTGACGCCACTTCGGCGACTTGCGTTTCGATGGGGATGGGAGGTTGATGACAAGGACAAACAACACCCAGTTACTGAGCGGAAACAAATCTCCGACCCAGCCGGGGATCGAACCCGGGCCGTTAGGTATGACATTCCGTCGCGCTGACCACCTTTTTTTTTAATCTCATTTAGTTCGTTTTCGTTCGTTATATCTGCTCGTGGCGGATGTCGCGAGACATCCGTTTCAGGTCGTCGTTGGTCCTTTAGCTCAGTTTCTTTATTACAGAGGGCAGCTAACCCTCTCACCGAACACGCTAAGTTACCGTGCCGGCTTCCACTCAGCTAGCAGGGGCGCGTGGGACAGTCAGCGTTGAAACTTATTGGGCAACTTCGTTCACCGAGAGGTCATAGGCACGTCCAAACACGACAGCTTTTTTCTGTCATTTTGTCACTTCTGTGGTGTTGTTGGAAGTAGGAGGTCCCGTGGTAAGTCGCTGTCAGATGCAGCCTCAAACGAGAGACGTCGACGAGACGCACACAGTTCCAAACGCCGCCACTGAATGGAGGTCTACTTACGTCAGGGCGTAACGCCGGTCGCCCACTATGATAGCAGCCTCACCGTACTTCAGATCCAACAGCGATCTAGCTAGTGACGTTAGCCAGAACAGTGTTCTAAAGTTCAGAGTCGAATGTAATAATTGATATTTGACTGTCACGTTTGGATGAGAACATTTTTGTGTAGAACAGTTATTCAGTACAAGAACTATAAACAGTTGCGACTACAGCAGTATTATTTTCGTGGCAAATCCTGTCGAATTGGAGTGTTACATCGTGAAGATTCCGAGCTGCTCGGATGGCCCTGCCCATTATGTTCCAAATATGCTCAGTTGGGGATAGATCTGGCGACCTTGCTGGCCGAGGTAGGATTTGACAAGCACGAAGACGAGAAGTAGAATCTCTCGCCGTGTGTAGGCGGGCACTGTCTTGCTGAAATGTAATCCCAGGATGGCTTGCTATGAAGGACAAGAAAAAGGGGCGTAAAAAATCGTCAAAGTACTGCTGTGCTATGAAGGTGCCGCGGACGACAACGAAATGGGTCCTGCTGTGAAAGGAAATGGCATCCCAGACGATTACTCCTGGCCGTCAGGTGGTATTGCGGGTGACAGTGTGTCTGGGGCGTCTCCAGAACATCTTCGCATGTCAAGGGGACCTCAGGTCAAAGTGGGACTCATCACTGAAGACAGGTCTACTCCGGTCAATTAGATTTCAGGTCGGAAAAGTGTCTGGAGGCGTCCCAGAAAGCGGTGGGATACCAAACTGGCTGTCGCCCGCCAAACGCATCGACAGACAAATTCAGACAAACTCATAGCAGGACCCCTTTGGTTGTCGTTCGGAGTACCCTTACTGCAAAGCGGCAAGTCTACGATATTTTACGGCCAGTTTTCTTGCCCTTTGTAGTAAGCCAAGCTGGTCCTACATTTCAGAAAGATAATGCCAGCCCACTCACAATGAAAGTTCCTACTGCTCGTCTTCATGCTTGCCAAACCCTACCTTGGCCAGAAATGTCGCCGGATCTTTTCCAATTCAGAACATTTGGCACATTATGTGCAGGGCCCTCCGACCGGCCAGGCATTTTGACGATCTACGCGCCAGTTGGACAGAATTTGGCACGATATCGCTCAAGAGGACATCCACCAACTCTATCAACAATGGCAAGCCGAATAGCTGCTTGCATAAGGGCCAGAAGTGGACCAACGCATTACTGAGTTTCTCAATTTGAAAAGCTCTTTCTCTTGAATAAATCATCCAGTTTTTCGGAAATAGTAATTATTTGTCTGACAGTACATGTACATCACATCACATCTACCGATTTTCGTTCCATTCGGATAATTCCTTCGTGGTGTGTCCTTTTGTTGTCATAGGCTGCGTTCACAGTGACATCGACAACGGTCGTCCGACGGGACACGGGTGGAAATTGGAAATTTGTGGTACGGTCTTATGGGACCAAACTGCAGAGGTCACCGGTCCTTAAGCTTACATACTACTTAAGCTAACTTAAACTAACTTACGCTAAGGACAACACACACACACCCATGCCCGAGGGAGGACTCGAACCTCCGAGGAGGGGAGCCGCGCGAACCGTGACAAGACGCCTGAGACCGCACGGCTTCCCGGATACGGGTACTTGACAGCGACTTCTGCTATTGAAGAGAAGCCGAATGCATGTGAATCAGTTTTCCTGTATCGTAAAGAACGTGGCGAGTACTGTACACTCTGTGCTCAGCTATCGGAATAACCACACAAGTTTTACAAATATATAAGATAACGGGAGAAACGTTCTGTTACTTGCGATAATTCGTGGTGACCTTGAAAAGCAAGTTATAAACACACTGTTCCGCTGTATTTATTTAAAGTTGTGCAGAAGTACGTCGAAAAACTTTGAATGACTGTCATGTGGCACACGAGTGAAAGACAAGCATAAAGTGTAGCAGAAGATATTCTGATAACCTAAAGTACATTAAAGCGGAAAACCATACAACACTACTCTACTGGCATAACACACCAGTAAGTAGCAATAATGATTTGTAGAGAACTAATGACAACCTAGCACAAAAAAGATCCAGTGCAGTAGCTATTAGCAAGATACGCCACCGTTTTCACCTGAATAAATTATTTTTTGAGCTTATAATCAATGCCTAACGTATCCAATTAAGATTTTGTCTATTTGAGGTTTCGAATAAAACTGCGATTTCAGTCAACAGATTCCGAACTACATCCCAATTTTGATATTTACGACCCCAGCATGCCAGAAACTCACTGTTTCTTGCACTAAACTTATAATTTCTCACGTTCCGTATTTCGTGTCAGAGAACATGTAGAACTGACGTCTAGTCTTGCTACGACATATAAAAACTTCTCCGCGTCTACCTATCTCATTGCGGTTATTCGGTATGACCGTCTACCATATACACACTACTTCTCTGTCACGACTTAAGATAGCGGCCGAGGGCCTCATGGCAGCCTTGTACCAGTTCTACAACATATGGGCCTACTGCGGTTCAAAGCGACCAGTGTATTCTGTTAGAGAGGCGACTAATACGAGGGCAAGTCAAAATTATCTATACTTTTGCCATAACGTTTTTTACATTCCGCACGTTGTCTTCTGTCCTAGCACATGTCATTGTTATACTGTTGTGGTAATGCTGTGACAGTTTAATCTTATTTCCGCCATCGTTCTTCCTTCTGTTGCAGATATAGCATGGCAGCTCCATTAGAAGTGTGCACCAAAGAGGAACAAGAGGCGGTGATTCGATTCCTCTGATCCGAGGGTGTCAAAGGAGCAGACATTCATCGCAACGTGAGAAAAATGCACTATCACGTAAAACTGTATTTTTGTGGATCGAGAAGTTTAAAAGTTGTCAAACAAGTGTAACGCCTGAAGAACGAGCGGGAAGGCCGTCAACCTCCACTACAGGTGAGAATATTCAGCAAGCTCGAGAGATGGTTCTGGCGAATGGGCGAATCACTATCGATGAAGTAGCATCCGCTTTGAACATCAGCCATGGCTCCGTCCGTCACATCATCCACGACGAGCTCGTTTTCCATAATGTCTGTGCACGGTGGGTACCAAGAAGGCTTACCGACGACCATAAGCTCACCCATGTTAGGGTCTGTCACTCTCTTCAACAAAGAAACTGATGCATTTTTGAGCAGAACTGTCACCAGAGATGAAACATGGGTGCATCACTACAAGGCCGAATCAAAGCCCCAGAGTATGCAGAGGAAACACCCTGGATCGCCGACGAGGAAGAAATTCAAGACGGGCCATCCGCAGGAAAGCTTATGTTAACCGTGTTTTGGAACTCGCAGGGGCCCGCACTGGCAGAATTCGTGGAAAAGGGATCGCCTATCAACAGTGCGGGATATAGTGAATTGTTGGAAAAGAAGTTGAAGCCAGCAATTCGCACCAAACCCCGAGGTTTGCTGTCTAAGAAGGTGTTGTTGCATGACAATGCGCGGCCACATACGGCCCGTCACACTATTGAAACCACAAACATGATGAAATTTGAGGTATTGAAATACCCTCCCTACAGCACAACCCTGCTCCAAGTGACTTTCACATGTTTGGGCCACTCAGGGGTTCTTTGCGTGGTCGCCGATTTGCCTCAGATGTGGACGTGCGAAACGCGTTGCAAAAGTGGCCTCACGACCAACCGAAAACCGTTTATTTGGATGGAATACGTAAGCTCGTTGACTGTTGGGCCAAGTGCATTGTGAAACAGGAAAATTACGTAGAAAAATGATGTGCTTCACGTTAATAAACGGTAGAATGAAAAGGGTACATAACTTTTGACTTGCACTCGTACTTTGTCCTGAGAGCTTAGTTACTGCGTCCCAGAGAGTGGTAAGGTACTATGGGACGAAACTGCTGAAGTCATCGGTCCCTAGGCTTGCACCCTACTTAATCTAACTTAAACTAACTTACGCTAAGAACAACAGACAAATCCATGCCCGAGGGAGGACTCGAACCTCTGACAGGAGGAGCCGTGCGAACCGTGACAAGGCGCCTCAAACCGCGTGGCTACCCCGCGCGGCGTCCCAGAGAGTGCTCCCATCGGTTTGGGAAATGAGCTAGTTCAGCATGTAGCGTGAAGGTGATTACGTCAGATCCGGTACAGCGTGTCCGCTGAGCGCAGGATGGACAGCACGCGTGACGTCAGCGCACGTTTGTTCGAGGTCAATCGTGGGTGCCCACGCAGGGGCCACTCCACCTCCGAGGTCGTGCAGCCACCGGGCTCTGCACGACTGAAGAAACTGGCGCCGTCGGGAGTCCACTCTCACGGGCGGCATCGTGTTGAGTAAACGGGTTGCTGTTCGCTACCACGGGTTGTAATAACAGATGCACTGCCTCAAGTGCATCAATGCATTCGCTACTGGGAAACAGCGCAGAGGTCTTCTTCACCATTTTTTTCTTTCTTTATTGGCGTTTGACTGTCGCCATACAGCCCCCCTTCACATTTATAAGGAGTAGTCAAATGAAAACTAAATGCATGGGAAAAGAACGTAAGAAAACTGTTCATTGTTTCAAAAATAATCATCAGAACTGTTAATGCATTTATACCACTGTAGAGACATGGCGGTCAGTGTCTTCGTGGAAAATGTGTGTGGCTGCGTACGGAATAATGATTGTACCTAGGAGCGCACCTCTTCGTCCAAAGCAAATCTACGCAACCGAATGTCTTCCTTGAGTACATGGCAAGAGATCGGTACAGCATGCAGGATGTGTAAGGTCTTCCCAGCATTGACGGGTCCATTTGTTCCCAAGGTTGTTTCGTCTTCGCCGCCAAAATTTCACTAGGCAGCCCTTACACATCCTCCACATGGTCCTGACCTCTCCCCATCCGATTTCCATATTTTTTGAGCCCTGAAGAAAAAGATTCGTGGCCGTCAATTTGCTTCCGACGAATAGATGCACGCCTGGGTACAGTCATGGTTTCGTAGGCAACTGCAGACATTTTCCCATGGAGGCACTGACCACTTTGTTGCACAGTAGGGTAGATGTATTAAAAGTTTTGAAATAATAGACAAGTTGCTTATTTCCCCCCCCCCCCCCTGTTTCGTTTTCATTTGACTTATAAAATGACCATTTGTTCGTGGGCGCTTCCTGAGACAAGCCCGAAAAATCATGATTTGTGAGCTCGAAAGTACCACTTGTGGGTATGGCCACTTCTATAATTTCTGATCAAGGCAGATCGTCGAAATTTTTTGCCACATGGTCTTAAGATAATACCCTCGGGTAGCTTCGAAACTATTTTCGATATCATTACCTGTTACCGGGATCTAGAGGTTCAAAGTCATTGTACTTACACACGTAAAATACGCAAGTAACTTCCTGTCTGAGGCGTAAATGGCGTTTTAACTGACATAGTGAACACGTGAAAAGGGTTGCAGAGTGATCGCAAGGATCCTGAGGTAAGAAAACCATGTTGTCAGTCAACATTTTTTCACCAATAAAACTTCATGACGCGCTGTTTCTGTAGAATGAGCGCTTTACGCCTATACAAATATGCCCAAAGTGGTACTGCAGTGACAAAAGATGTGCTAGAAAGGATCTAAACATCCCTGAAAAAGGCTTAAAATGACTGCCAAAAATTAAATAAAAATTTCTAATAACATTAATACTCTTTAATCAAATCAAATACCGAGCTTTTCGATGAGCAAAGTATTTAGAAAAAAACGTAAAGCAAACGATTTTCTGTTGACATTATAAGTGCTTATTTGTTGTTTCTATGTGTAAAAGTATATATATGTGTCGAAGTATATACATACACCGTCTGAACTTTACTCGACCACAGAATTCGGTTTATACAAAAAGCGCATCCTGCTGTAGCAAGGAAAAAATGGAACGAAAGGAAAAAATGCTCCTCTCGTAGCACAAAAAACTGAATATATTTGTCTTTATGTCGTCCACTCTGGACTTGTTTTTTACGGATACTGCGACTGTTTTGAAAATAAAAATTCAAATAAAACAATTTACCTGTGTCAGTTACTTTTTGTTTTCTCCCAAGACGCGTTTCGAGAGATTACACTCTCATTTTCAGATGTAAAACAGCGATATCTTGTGACAAATTTACCTGCAGGATGTAGCTAGTTGTTTGGTTTTCGTTTCAATTTGCTAAAGAAAGTATAACGGGCACTTGTTGTCGTCATTATCACTAAGATTATACATTTGAAATGGTGAGGAGTTACGTACAGTCCGTTCCAGCGCACAGAACCGTGCAGTTCCTCACAAATGAACATTTTTGTCTTCATTACATTAGTGGTTCGTGTTTCTGTGTGAAGAATCAAGTCCAAAACATCATTAATGACGAAATGCACAGTTCTGTAACTGGAACAGATTGTAAATAACTTCATCAACATTTCAAATGCATAATCTTAATGGCATATAACGATAATAAGTGCCTGTTATACTTTTTGCAGAAAAATGAAACCACAACAAACAACTAGCTGCATCCTGCTGGTACACGTGTAACAACTATTTTCCAACTAAAGATGAGAGTATAACTCTCGAAACGTGTCGTAGGAGAAAGTAAAAGTGATCGACACTGATAAATTGTTTTATTTGAACTTTTATATGTTCTTCTTTAAAAGACTGACAGAAAGGAAGGGAACCAGTTACCTCAATCCTCATTCCTTCTAGCTCACGAAAAATTTTAGCATTTGAAAATTTCCGCACTTGTTTAGGCTGAAAGAGATTAGCAGGCAGACAGTGACGGTTGAAGAAAGAGGAAATAATAACAGTGGAAGAGAAAGAGAGAAGAGACAGTTATGGTGGGAGAAAGAAGTGGCAGTGAAGAGGAAGAGTGGAGAGTGGTGCATGAATTTAACAGTAATGGGAGCCAAAGAGAAAGTAGGTGTAGATGGTTAGTGAGAGACAATGGCAGTGAAAGAAAAAGAGATGAATGGAGACAGCAGCAGTGGGAGCAAAAGAGAGAGGAGACAGTGCAAATGAAAAATAGTTGAGTAGAGACGATGTACAGGCTTGGGGGGGGGGGGGGGGGGGGGAGGGGGGGGGCAGCTGACGTTCCCAGACAGGCGAACGTTTAACACATAGGTATATACACTCCTGAAAATTGAAATAAGAACACCGTGAATTCATTGTCCCAGGAAGGGGAAACTTTATTGACACATTCCTGGGGTCAGATACATCACATGATCACACTGACAGAACCACTGGCACATAGACACAGGCAACAGAGCATGCACAATGTCGGCACTAGTATAGTGTATATCCACCTTTCGTAGCAATGCAGGCTGCTATTCTCCCATGGAGACGATCGTAGAGATGCTGGATGTAGTCCTGTGGAACGGCTTGCCATGCCATTTCCACCTGGCGCCTCACGCCCCACGTGTTGAGCAATTCGGCAGTACGTCCACCCGGCCTCCCGCATGCCCACTATACGCCCTCGCTCAAAGTCCGTCAACTGCACATACGGTTCACGTCCACGCTGTGTCGCGGCATGCTACCAGTGTTAAAGACTGCGATGGAGCTCCGTATGCCACGGCAAACTGGCTGACACTGACGGCGGCGGTGCACAAATGGTGCGCAGCTAGCGCCATTCGACGGCCAACACCGCGGTTCCTGGTGTGTTCGCTGTGCCGTACGTGTGATCATTGCTTGTACAGCCTTCTCGCAGTGTCCGGAGCAAATATGGTGGGTCTGACACACCGGTGTCAATGTGTTCTTTTTTCCATTTCCAGGAGTGTAGGTATAGACATGGGCGTATTTTGGGCCAAGGTTTTTAACATGTGGCCATAGGGAAAAATATGATTTTGACCCTTCACAACTGTTGAACACCCAAGGTATGGGGTAGAGAGTGGCAATGGGAAAGAAACACATAAGGAGACAGAGAAAGTGAGCGAAAAGACAGTGGCAGTGGGATATACAGTAAAACAATTGGAGGAAAAGGATGTAGTGGGAGAGAGACGTTTATACACAGTGGAGGTGAGAGGGAGATTCCGAGTATGAAGGGTTAACTACAAAGAGAAGCTGGATAAAATGATTCACAGCGCTCTGTGTTAAAACAGCGCGAATATGTCGCATGCCAACATTTTGGCGAGGAAGAGCAATGAGGACTGATGCAAATGGTTCCCCACTTTTCTGCCAGAGTCTTTTAAAAACGTACTAGGCCTGTTCAGAAAAATCGTAATTTCGCGCCACCGGTGTGTTGGTGCGAAATGCGGTTGGCATCCTTGCGTTTAATGTGACTGCCAGAAGTTTCATTGTTGCATGTCTGTTAGATATTGTTCGGCGCTCTACTGAGTAGAACTTTGTGTCGCACAGTTTGCGAATTTCGAGATGGAAAAGATAGAGGAGCAACGCGTCTGCATTAAATTTTGCGTGAAACTCAGAAAAACCTTTACAGACACACACGAAATGATGCAGAAAGCCTACGGTGATGAGTGCTTTAATCTTACTCTGTGTTAAGAATGGTTGACACGGTTTAAATCGGCAAATCGAAGACTGACTGTCCGAGAGATTGCAGAACATTGTAACATTTCAGTTGGATCATGTCCTGGAATCTTGACAGAGCACCTTGGAATGCATCTCGTTGCCGCCAAGTTCGTCCCATGGTTCATGAATCTAGACCACAAAGACCTTCGGCTCGCAATCAGTGAAGAGCTTTTGAATCATGAAAATGAGATGTTCCTTAAGAGAATCATAACTGGTGATGAGACGTGGATCTACCGTTACGAAGATGTGACTAAAGATCAGTCTTTACAATGGGTCGGGAAACGTTCGCCAAGACCAACAAAAGTTCGTCAGATCAGGTCAAATGTCTGAGCCTTGCTGATAGTTTTCTTTGACTTTGAAGTTCATCATGAATTCGTGTCACAGGAACAAACTGTTAATCGATGGTATTATCGCGAAGTGTAGCGACGCCTGCGAGAAAATGCGAGAAGGAAACGGCCTGAAATGTGGCGAGACAATCCACGGCTGTTGCATCACGATAACCCACCTGCACATTCATCCCTGTTGGTGCGTGGGTATTGCATAAAAACGGTATCACTGTATTGCCTGAAAAGTATGTCGAAATAAGTAAAAGGGAAGCGTAGAAAAATTCTATGGACGAAGTTCAGCAATTTTTTGAGCAGATCTCGTACTCGTCTTTTTTGTGCTGCGACAAGAGCATTTTTCCGGCAACGAATATATGATTGATATATTACATCACTAGAAACTACTCGTAACGTAATGATACAATATTAATTTTAAAAAAAATTGCACCACACAAAATATCCGCACATCACGTATACTGTAAATGTACTTAGTTAATTCATGCATACTTAGGTGACTGAACATTAAATGTAATAACAGTTAATTCTCTTGGATTGACAGCAACACTGCAGTCGATGTTGGAAGCAAAAGGGAACACACTGGTGAGCATACGTAACAACCAGAAGCGCCACCTTAAGCATTGGACGTACAGAAATCACCGCATGCCACAGACCATAGAAATTAGCGTGGTCACAAGGATAGAGTAAATACGCGCTTGTACCACGGAAGAAGACCCCCTTGGAAGGTTTGGTCGCGGTAGGCACTGGTGCACGTCGATGGTACGGAACCAATATGTCGAAAATCATACGATTCGTCCCGCTTGCAGGATACCACGTCCAATCACGGGCATCGCATATGGCAGTAGTTCTCAAAAAATTTCCCGCAGAACCCTGGAGTTCCTTGGGGATAACTCAAGGGTTTTAAGGAACTACCTGCGGTTTTTCATAACATTCAACAAATTATCTTCGACTGGTACGTCTGTGGCCAAAACGGCGGTGCGTTCATTTACCTAAGAAAATATTAAGTTTTGAACGATGCCTCTAAAAATTGTTTTCCACATAAACACAAAAATAATTATCATCACTGTAGGATATTCGACGATAGCGTGAGAAGAATACTAAACTGTCATCTAATTCATTATTAGAAAAAAATTTAAATTACTGCTATTAGCGGAATTCTGATTCAGTTTAAAAGATGAATATTCTCAATTGTCGCAAACACCATGTTGGTGCTTTCAGCATTCGAAACTACAGTCACATACGAAACACGTTTCTCTGATTATGTGTTAACATAAAGATGAAGCAATAATTACATATTATTTGAAATAAGTTTCATTTTTGTTGCAAATAGTGTATTTCCAGAAATCTACACAAAAACGTACTGTAGAAATCAACCAGGGATTCCACGATTTTCTCGTTCCTACCGAGCACGCCTGCACCTGGGAGGCCACAGAAAGCATGTGCGTGTCAGAGACCACAGTCTTACGAGTCTACCAGAGTTGCGGGCTGCGGTCGAGGATGAAGAACGGTTGAGGATCACGGTGGCTATTCAACTCTCCTGAAGTTCGTTGCACGGTGCATCGCTGACGTCAACAGAGCTAATGGAAATTCTGCACGGTACTAATAAGGTGGTTTTAAGTCATTAATGGCGTACTTCCAGGAGTTCTGTCGAGTTTTTCGTTCGATTTTTCTGCGCGATGCCGGCCGCAGTGGCCGAGCGCTTCTAGGCGCTATACTCTGGAACCGCGCGACCGCTGCTACTGTCGCAGGTTCGAATCCTGCCTCGGGCATGGATGTGTGTGATGTCCTTAGGTTAGTTAGGTTTAGGTAGTTCTAAGTTCTAGGGGACTGATGACCTCAGAAGTTAAGTCCCATAGTGCTCAGAGCCATTTGAACCATTTTTTTCTGCACGATATTGGGCCGAAAGACCCATTTCTGTTGCAAATACCTTCTTCATATACTACGAAGCTGCGTTATTACACGTACCCGCCGTCATCATCCCAACCAGACTGAAGTACCAATGGTGTCACGCCGCTATTTATAGCCGAGTTCACAGTCTGCTTGGAGTCCAGGGAGCGAGTACGTATAACAACACAGCCCACAGCACCGGTCGTCCAAATATCGTGTGTTGATACACTTGCTTACTATTTTTCCACATAATCGCCATCGTGTTCAATGCATGTGGTGAACCGTGGCCCAAGCTGCTTTATGCCCTCCTCGAAGAACTCTCCCGCTACCTCCTTCCTCCACTTCAGAACCTCTTTCTGCACCTACTCGTCGATTGTAATTTAATTCCACTCTTGTATGCCTCCATGGAGGTAAAAAGATATACTCCGAAGACGTCAAGTCATGAGAATACGGAGAGGGGGGGGGGGGTTAAAACATCCCGACCAAATGAGTCCAAGAGTGCTTTGGTGGCCAAGACTGCATGGACACACTCCTCTCGTCAGAAATTCCCTTCTTTTGTTTTGAATGCTCCTTTTTTTTTTTAAGGGAAATTGGAAATTTGTGGTAAGGGCTTATGGGACCAAACTGCTGAGGTCATCGTTCCCTAAGCTTAAACTAACTTAAGCTAAGGACAACACACAAACCCATACCCGAGGGAGGACTCAAACCTCCGACGGGGCGAGCCGCGCGGACCGTGGTCTCAAAATGTTGTTGTGCATTGACGGTGTCCCCCTGAGGCAGAAATTCGACCAAAATGATGTCTTTTAGATTCAAGACAGTGGGGCCATGACATTTTTTTGCCCAAAACTGTGGTTTTGAAATTTTTGGCACTTGGAGAATTGATGTGACGACTTTCGATTTGTCTCAGACGTGTAATGAGCTTCCCACTTTCAATCTCCAGCCACAACAGAGTTCATAAAATCCTCATCTCCCAATGAAAGTCGCTGAAGAAACTCACGAGAGGTAGTGACCTAATTTTCAGCTGTTTTGAGACCCATCTTGCCCATAGTTTACGGTATCCCAACCTTTATGTGGATGTCTTGCAGACGAGAGTTGTGGAAACATTGCAAAAATTTTATTATCTGTCAATCGCCTGTCTCCACGAACAGTTTCATCGATTTTTTTGCACCAACTCAGTCAGAATGGAAAATTCTTCTACTTCTCTGTTCGTCACGAACATTTGTTTTGCCTCCGCTACACTCTATGCACCACTGAAACACACGTTTCGATTCACGAAAAAATTTTGGTAGGTGTTATTCCTTCCGCGGTTAGGAAGCGGATTGCAACACGGGGCTTGCACTTCTTGCCGACATCTTTCACTCAATTGGATACTACAAAACGAGTTTACATACCATCGTGTTCCGGCGGATGATCACTCTGGGCAGAGTATCCCCCCCTCCCCCCAAAAGTCTATTACGGTCACAGTACACTTACTTTCGTTTTCGGCAGCACATGAAATTAACTGTCTCAGGCCAATCCAGGCCACTAAAGAAATCATCTGGATTGGCATTTCCACTGATGCCGAAAACGAATTACCATACGATACTTCGCTTTATCAATGAGCTGTACTATTTTCTTTCATCTCCTCTAGCAGTGTGCTACGAAACGGTGGTTCGAGGATTTCATCTAGGAATACAGATATTTAACTGCTAACAAATCAAAAAATATATTTTGAGGTGATAAAACTTCATGACTACTAGTAGTACATACGTTAGAGCACTCAGCGAAACTGTATTGCATCTACGAACAAAACCACGTAGGAGGAAACTGAGCGAAGCGTCGCAACTAAGAAAGAAGACTCTCAGTCGACGGGTATGACTGTTGAAATTCTCGTTCCCCGTCCACCCATGAAGATGTTATCTGTCTTTTTCCCTAAATCACTAAAAGCGAATATCGGGACGGTTCCTTTAAAAGGCGCGCCGAATCTCCTTCCCCAATCTTCCATAATCCGAGCTCGTATTCCGTCTCTAATGACCTCATCGTTGATAGAACCCTAACCTCCCTTCCTTTCATATCGTAGGCTCTACACAGCACTTGCAACGAGAAAGAAGGCGTTATAATTCCTGTCTAGGAAGATACATTTAAATGTTCTATGATTTTTCCTAATTCGATTAGCGCTATCGCCACAATGCTACCTTTGGAAAGTACGTAGCTCATTTTCTTCCATATCGTTCTCTAATATGGGATTACGCACGGTCTATAATGACCAAGATGTCGAGAGGCCGTTAAATCCTAATGTTTCCTGGAGTCATTGACTGGACGCCGCGGGAAACATAGGAGCAGAGGGGCGCGCTGTTACGGTCATAAAAGATGAATGTAGCCCGCACGAAAATGTATTAAATGGTGCAAATGGCTCTGAGCACTATGGGACTTACTGCTGACGTCGTCAGTCCCCTAGAGCTTAGAATTACTTAAACCTAACTAACCTAAGGACATCACACACATCCATGCCAGAGGCAGGATTCGAACCTGCGACAGTAGCGGTCGCGTGGTTCCAGACTGTAGCGCCTAGAACCGCTCGGCCACTGCGGACGGCCGAAAATGTATTACACACACTCACTCGACACAGACGGAAATCGCTGGAAGAAAGGTAACAACGTCTATTTGGAGAACAAACATTAAGAATTATGCCGGGCTGCAATTATGGTGCTCTCGCACTACGAAATCAAGACAAAGGGATTTGGATGAGAACGAAGGCATACAGCATTTTTCACTTGCTCAGTACACGAATGAAGTAAACTTCGAGATTTTGGTATCCTTCGTCCGACATTGTACAATGGGGAATTTATGGTGGTGTGAAAGACTTATCATGCGTCACTGTCAAGTTTTTAGAAATGTGTGGTAAGTTTCTATGGGACCAAACTGATGAGATCATCGGTCCCTAGGCTTACACACTGCCTAAACTAACTTACGCTAAGGACAACACACACACACCCATGCCCGAGGGAGGACTCGAACGTCCGACGGGGGCTGCCGCGCGAACCGTGGCAAGGCGCCCCAGACCGCACGGCTGCCACGCGCGGCCACGGTCAAGTAACATAGCTCAATGGAACTTCGACCACACATAAAAGAAATACTGCAGTGTAGTATTGAAGGTAACTGAAAGAACTGGGCAATGAGACGAACAGAATCGACACTTTTATTCAAAGTCAATAATGACACCGAAACCACCACGATTTATAATGGTTCTCTGGACGTCATAAAACTCGTCACATGGTTCTTAATAGGGTGTGTGATGACCACGGATAGTAATGCGTGCTTTGCAACGCGTAAACAAGCACGGCTGATAAGCAGTTCTTGTGGTAGAGCGCTCCATTCCTCCTCCAGCGCGGTAACCCACACCTATTCGACAGTATTTACGTCGTGGGAACGGTCAGGCCTGTCTATTCGACGAATATCTTCTCTCTCCAAGAACTGCTGCACCTACGCTGTTCGGTGTGGTCGCGCATTGTCATCCACATAAATTAAGTCGGGAGCGTATGCACTCCTTAAAGGGAGCATATGGGGAAGAGTACAGAGTCACGATAACGTTGATCTCTTAGTGTACCGTGTTTTCAAAGATTTGGAGGTCAGTACGCCCATGCAACAGTATTACTCTCCACACCATAATACCGGCCCACCAAAACGGTCATGTTCGACAGTGTTCTTGGGTGCATTATGTGTTCCCACCCTTCACCGTAAGAAGGTACGTCCGAATCACTACTCAGGCTGAATCTGCTCTCAACTGAGAAGACAAAGCGACCTACTCCTTGTTGATCCAGTCTGAATGCTCGTGAGCCGGCCGACGTGGCCGAGCGGCTCTAGGCGCTACAATCTGGAACCGCGCGACCGATACGGTCGCAGGTTCGAATCCTGCCTCGGGCATGGATGTGTGTGATGTCTTTAGGCTAGTTAGGTTTAAGTAGTTCTAGGGGACTGATGACCTCAGATGTTAAGTCCCATAGTGCTCACAGCCATTTGAACCATCAACAGAACACAATATACTGGTTGTCAGGCAAAGAGACTACCCACAAACCGGCTCCCTCCCCCTCCGCCGGAGGTTTGAGTCCGCCCTCAGGCATGGGTGTGTGTGTTGTCCTTAGTGTAACTTAGTTTAAGTTAGATTAAGTAGTGCGTAAGCCTAGGGACCGATGACCTCAGCAGTTTGGTCCCATAGTCCTTACCACAAATTTCCAAATTTTCCTACCCACAAACAGTCGCCATGCTACTGTGCAACTTGAGACTGCGTGCCTTTCAGTCCTCTTCAATGCTGTTACAACTGCGTGCAATGCTTTGCCATGGGTCTCTTCTTGCCTGTTGCGCACTGCAGCTATCATCCGCTGCTGTAGTTGACTGTGATCGACCACCTCTCCTTCACGCAGCAGTGCCTATGGTTTGGAACGCTTCCCATGCTCAAGAAACAATGCTACGAGCAATACCGAACTCCTGGGATTCACTCGTCACACTTCGTCCTTCTTCGTTTCCTGATGATGCCTCCCCATGTGAAGTTATCCAGATGTTGTCCCCGTGCCATGTTGTAACGAAGTGCACCGTAGCTCTCGCTGATTAAGGCACACTGCCTTTCACCGTTTCACGAGCTGCCTCGTGTTGCGGGGCCAGCCCCATTTGGTGCTACACTGCGTCATTTGACACCCAACTTTGTGTGCATGATTGGGAAACCTCCGGCAAAAAGCTCCCGCACTTTCGTTCATTTCCACCACGTACTTATTATGTTAAGTTGCTCTATCTATGTCGTCCTTAAGCTTTGCAGGCGGTGTATATGGCGATACGAAGATCCACTACACAGAAATCCAAACCTGAGCTTGAGCTCCAGACACAGTTTTAATTTGTCACAAAGTCTTTGTGCACTTGGCCCAAAGCGAGTGATCGCCATACTACACAAACACTAATATTTACTTCCGTTAATTTACCACCGCGTGAGGTGGCGTGGTGGTTAACGCAGTACTCGCTTTAGGTAGAAATGAAATTTAAATCCTTGTCCGGCTGTTCAGATTGATGTTTTCTGTACTTTCTCTGAATCGCTCAAGATGAATGTCGAGATGATTCCTTTGAAAAGGAACGACTCAGTTCACTTTCCATTCCTGTTTCTGATGACTTCGTGAGCGACGGAAGTTTAATCTTCCTCCCATTTCCTTCGCTCAGACAACGGCCTTGCCGCAGTGAATACACCGGTTCCCGTCAGATCACCGAAGTTAAGCGATGTCGGGCGTCGTCGGCACTTGGATGGGTGACCGTCCTGGCCGCCATGCGCTGTTGCCATTTTTCGGGGTGTACTCAGCCTCGTGATGCGAGCTACTGGACCGAATAGTAGCGGCTTCGGTCAACGAAAACCATCATAACGACAGGGAGAGCGGTGTGCTGGCCACACGCCGCCCCCCCCCCCCCCCCCTATCCGCATCCTCAGCTGAGGATGACACGGCGGTCGGATGCTCCCGATGGGACACTTGTGGCCTGCAGACGGAGCGCTTTTTCTTCGCTCAGAGATGTAGGTTTCCTATTTCTCAAACAATGATATTTAACTATCTACAAATAAGGGGCCCTCAAAATGTTTCCGTTCGAAAGCCATACAGTCGAGTATCCGTACGACAAAATCACCCTGAGTATTGAGGCAATCATCCCACCGACTCACCAGGCTGAAGATATCCGTTTGGTAAAACAGCGTGAAGAAGTCCGTAACTGCTTGCTGCACGTCCTCGTCCGACAGGAATCGTCAACCCTTCAAGATCTTTCTTTAAGGGACCGACGTCGTGACATCGCATGGGGAGAAGTCAGGGTATTGGGCGAGTGCTCGGGTGTCTCCCCTTTTTGCTGATGTAACTTCTGTGTTACGACATTTGCGATATGGGGAAGTGCGTTATCATGTTGCAGCAACATCCCATGCAGCACACCATTCCACACCGATGCTTTTCGACAGGATTGCTGCCAAACACACATTCTTCATTCTCCGATGGATTTCTATCGGTGTCTGTCATCGGCAGCCAGGAAAAGAACAACAGCACGTTGCTCCTGTTTTAGCGTATTTGGTAATAATGTCGCCGTAGTTCACGTTCCCGCATACTCGTCCAATACACTAATGCCACACTAATCCTGTGTCTGCATCACAGTGCTTATATACCCTCATCGTAGTCGCGCTACGTTGCATATATGCTGCAGCAACGCCCTCAAACGCAAACTATTCGGTTCACCTTTATATTTATCACTACTGCTCATGCTTATAATAGTGCTGTGTTCGTTCAATGTGCTTATTCGGAATCTAACGACTTATGTGTGTATGACGGCCGAGGTGGCCGAGCGGGTCTAGGCGCTACAGTCTGGAACCGCGCGACCGTTACGGTCGCAGGTTCGAATCCTGCCTCGGGCATGGATATGTGTGCTGTCTTCAGGTTAGTTAGGTTTAAGTAGTTCTAAGTTCTAAGGGGCTGATGACCTCAGAAGTTAAGTCCCATAGTGCTCAGAGCCATTTGAACTTATGTGTGTATTTATTTTAAAAAACAGTACCAGCAATCGCAAGTAAATTAAGCACATGTTGTAAATGTTCCTCGGATACCAACAACTGATGGACAGATTGCAAGAAGCAATAAGTATATCTACTTAGGAAAGTATACAGGTATCCTAGGTTCAGGCAAAGTGAAGATTGATCTTTTTGGACCTCTTTACAGAATGAGTCACCTAACATCCTAGGATTTTACTATTTTTGGAAAAACAAATCTTTGTGTGGAAAAAAGAAAAAGATCTTGAAAGTGACATTATTCAGACCTAACATGCATAAACGCATTTAGAAATAAAGAAGGAACTTTAGAAGATTATATATGCAGAAAAATATGAAATGTGGAACATTATGAACGGAAGAAGTTAAGCGAAACACAGGACACAAAAAACTGGACTAGGAGTTAAATTTGGGCGTGATCTTGAGAGACCAAACTGAACTATATTACTAAGAATAATAATGACTGAGCAAAGGATAAAAGCACTTACGTTGACTGGACAAATGAATCATGGAGAAAAGAGATATAGCTTTTTTTTTACACAATTTGTCATAGAGGCTACTTACATGGCTACTAAACCATCGATGAGCTTACTACTTCATAATTTAAAAAAAGAGAGTCATAATCTATAGGTCATGCATTAGGTAATGTCCGTTACTAGATCACCAATGATATGTTAGATACGAAATTAAGTACAAAATATCCTGTTTTATACCCTAATGTAATTGGAAATTTTTCGAGGGTTTCGTAATCTAGAGTTAAGAAATATTACAACTAATGGAAAAATGAAGTATGATCTTCTTCACTTAGGCCTTCATCAAGCGAAGAAGAATAAACCAGCAACAAAAGAGAAAAGAAGGACCAGCAACTGCATTCAAGACGTAGAAAGTATGTTCGTATAGTATGTCACGGTACCACAGAGAGCTTCCACATATACAGTTTTAAAAAGGATGCATAAGGAGAAATAAATTAAAAATTAGTGGATATGTAGGCAATAAAAACAACAACACGGGTGGCAATAAAAAACCACAGGTATTACAGAAAGAGAAACAGCAGTGAAAGATATGGAGTAAGAATAAAACCGTTATCCAAATTGGTTAACAGAAATATTGTGAAATCTGGCTGCAGTTTTTCGAAGTTGTCTTTAGGTCCGGTTCCATAGCACTTCAGTTATTCCGTAAGTGTAATAGATTAATAGAGAGTACAAAACCCTGTGTCCCATCTGCTGACATTTCGCCTACTGTATAATCTAGACCGCCTGCTAACTTGGAAAAAAAGTGATTCACTAATCTTAATCTCTGTATCATGCGGCAAGCTTCTCCTCGCCTGAGCTGAAATGTTATCTCAGAGTGATGCATCACAAAGGTAAACAAGAATAGCGGGATCTCGCGTTAGCCGACGCGTGAAGCGTCAGCTGCAAGCAGTGCAGAACTAGGTCGTTTTACAGTCTTCCTTACAACAGGCAACATCTTACAGGAAAACTGACTATAAACAAAGAGCATAAAGGAGATGAGTAAGCAGGTTTAATACAAAATAATCAGAGATAAACACTAATGACAACAAGTACTGTTTTGGTATACCAATCTTTTAAAAGTGTTCAGTGATCTAAGCGTATTCTCCAGTAAATAAACTCAAACAAAATTCGTAACAATTAATCGTAAAGATATAACAGCAAACAACTAATCGTAATATCTGCTGTTGTGTAACTTCAGTACACACCAATGTACAATGATAACGTACCCTTTTTCACGTGCAATTTAGTAAGAATGTACTGTCACAATTCGCGCGAAAGCTGATAAAGACCAAAAACCAATCACAAGAAAAAAATTCCACGTATATTAACAAGTTAGCTCCTGCACTCTCATTAAGCACTTACGCAGGCGTAACCGAGTGACCCGGCCATCGACCGGTAAATCGCTCGTGTCAGCAAAAGTACGATGACTTAATTAACACTGGTTCAAAGCTAACTAGCACGTTTCATACTTGTTTCTAAGCTAATACGTTTCGCACTCGCACGAAAATGTGAAGCTAAATTAATTTAAAATGTTCTATGATCCGATAACTTGTAGGGATTGTAATTCCAAAATTAAAGCTTGCAGTAGGTGCGCTTCGATTTGAAAAATAATACTGACAGGGACCTTTTGTCGCAGAAGGAACCTAATTATTTACCTCCCTTCATAACGGCCGATAACAACCCAAAAGCGAGCTTATTTATGATCGTTGGAAACAAATCACTGCAAGGCTGTCAAAGAACAAAATGTGCGTACGGTAAGACGACCAGGTGGGGAGCTGAGAGTGTTGAAAATCGATACGCCAGCTGACGCAAAACCTGACCAAGCTTCGCTGCCATCTGACAATGAGATTGTGAAGATTTTTTTCTTGCAAGTACGTACTACTACACGCCCAGCTTGGTTGGCGGTGTCATTGTTCGCCCCGCCCCCCGCGAGCAAGCAGACAATAACGAAAGGAGAGAGCGAGGCGAGGTAGCGGAGAACGAAAATTAAAACCCGAGAAGAATCGTTCAACAGCAGTTTAAGAAAAAAATCTCAGTCTTGATACAGTCCATCGCAATCGTTATGTACTCTGGTGTTCTGTGGACAATAGTGAAGACATATATCCCAATAAGAATTTTAAAAAATTGATTATATATAGCAACGAACGCTTCTTCAGCGGATAACGATATCCTCTAAACAACTTGTTGAACGCAGTACCCTTCCCTTGGATAGAGTGATGAAGCTCTATATTTTGTCAGTTATTATACAATGCATTTCATATACAGTTACTATAGTAAAAATAGAATATTTTCCATCATTAAACTGCTTGACATGACGCACTTCATTGGAACGTGATTCATTCATTATCGCATTTACGAACATCTTTGTTGTAGGATGACTTTCATCTTCTGATACAACTGAATACCAGCTTTCAAATGAAATCACTTAGTACAAAAATGATAGCGGTAGGTATAAGTTCCGGCATTAAAAACGTCCGTTTACTATTGGTAACATCGGTTAATAAGAAACATTAAACAGATATTACATTCAGACACCATTGCTAATATCGTCATGAATCTTTAGTATCTATTCAGCCAGAATATCGATTCGCGAACTTTACTATCACACTACAGAAAATTACTATTTTTAATATACTACTTGAATAACGATGCAGCTTAAATTGAAGGGCAGTTTACCTTCTTTTTAAGCAATGAATAACGCTTCTGAACGACATAGTTGCTAAATGCACATCGATAATTTACATGTATGTTAAAGTCTTTGAATCTGCCGAGCAACAAAAACAAATTACGATCATACCAACACCTGCAGTAACTAAAAAGTGGTCAAAGCATCAAAGTGTTTGAGCATACCAGTAGACTTTATAAAAGCGAACTGGACGCAATCGAAGACTACACACGTAGCATCACTACTTCAGCAAATGTAAATCGTATTGCTTTTCTACAACAGGCTACCGACAATGTAAACACAGGCGATGTACCACGCAATGCAGTAAAACAGGCGCTTGAGGTGCCTGGCTTCACAAACGAACAGATCTGCTGCAGCAGCAGACTCACATGCGCACGCGAAATGTGCTATTGATCAAACAGGCGGTTACCTGGTCTATAGGGAGTCCGGACAGGTCGGACACCCAGCTGAAGAGCCGGCTCCCGTCATAGTATCCGTCATCCGAGTAAGACCACGCCATTACTGCACAGCTCCCCTCGCGCCAACAGTACTTCTGCTACTGCAAGCCAGGAACGTTTTGTGTGACTAGCGCGAGGGTGGGCGAGGAGGGGAGAAGGCGGCCGGGCCGCGTGGTGGGGGAAGGGCGGGGTTGGAATTTCTACAGCGCTGCGCCGTGCAGCGCCGAGCAGACATCAGTGTCCCTCGCGCCTCCGAGCTAGCGCGCAGCCCGCGCAGCTGCCGATGCACACGCGTGACTCATCGTTGCCAGACACACAGCCGAAGTAAGCCGCGATCGTGTACACTGACCACAGCACCAGAGATGACAAATGTCTGGGTTCGATCAACAATATTAATATCACTGACTGTGGCAGAAGAATATGATTATCACAGTCTAACTAACAGTCGCGACACTCCGTCTCGATTTTGTTTTCCACAGCTATAGCAGCGCACCAAGCGGCCAGAAAGCGACAACTGTAAAACGGTATCGCATGAGTGCGAATACTAACGTTTCTATTGATTTGCAACACAATTTTTACAATATGGTACCTGTGCACTACCACGAAAAACGAAAATAACTTCAAAATCACAGCACATTTGTCAGTCTTTAGTTTCCTAAGAATCCTGGAAGGTACGGAATAGTGTAGCACGACAGTTTATTTACGAGTCTCTTGTAACGTACAGCTATTTACCGAATAGTATAGTTTCCCTTTATAACAACAAATTGCTAATAAACATCGGAAGACCCGATCTTTTACGGAAAGACATTGTATATCTACCCAACAAAGTGGAGTTTTGTTTGCTACACTTTCAGCCAAATCAGTGAATTTGGAACGTAGGAAACCTGCATGGAACGTAATACCCACATTATTTAAAGTACGAAATAAGCCACCACGGCTGTAGCTTAAGAGGAAACGACGCAGGCATCATAATATGGTCGAAAGTAATAAAACTGTTTCCCAACACAGAAAATAAAACCGACAATTGTTGCTAAATTTGAGCCACTAATGGCAAGAATCTTCAACATATTCGATTTTGAAGAGAAATTAATTACACTTACAAATTTATTTATGTATTAGAAAACTGAGTTGAGTGTAAGAATAGGTGAATCGTTAGACTCCACAAGAAATGTTCAGGTGTCAATGAGTGTGCCTATGATAATACCAACAGGCAACAACACCCATATAAGCTTCGCATGCATGATATGTATGTTTTTATTTTCTTGCTTTCTGTGGAGTGCGCTACACATATACTCATATTCGAAAGTATTTCATCGTGATGAATCAGTGTGATTCGGATGGTTTTACATATATTCCACGATAGTCCGTGTCTGTTAGTAGTTTACTAACGCATGGGACACACACAACAACTGTTTCGTTGATTAAGTAGGCAATAATTAAAAACGAACATCATCCTTATGACGCATCTGACTGTTTGCTCACCACTTGGAGCGCTAGTGTCGCTCCAGCTGTGAAACAGTAACAACTTTCTTAGAATGTTATCATGGAACAAGAAAAAAATGAAGACTACTCTTGGTTGGTCATTTCCCATTTCCATGGAGTAAGAATATTTCTGTACTGAAAATTCAGAGGAGCAGAACAGAATTTTTGTAGTCAATATGCTGTCTCCAAATGTTACGTGCCTAAGATTCGGTGTCATGTTTGCCCATAAACGCTCTGCAGATTCTAAATGTAACTATATCGCTAGCAGAGACAGATATCGTTTAAAGTTGTGTGTATCACAGGTATCTTAGCAATTTTCATTCGATACCCGGAATGAATTTGGCTTATAGCTTTGACGAGATAAATGCAAGGGAATTTAGCTTGTTTTCAGGTGTCACTTTTCTTGTTCAGGGGGTTGGGGTTGGGTTGGGTTGTTTGGGGGAGGAGACCAGACAGCGAGGGCATCGGTCTCATCGGATTAGGGAAGGACGGGGATGGAAGTCGGCCGTGCCCTTTCAAAGGAACCATCCCGGCATTTGCCTGGAGCGATTTAGGGAAATCCCACTCACTAATGACATAAATCGTCTGGGTTTCCACAGCAACTCACAAATAATTTGCGGAGGTATGTAATTTAGAGCAAATAAGGGAACGACGGGAAACAGATAAAAATTACGATCACAAATAATTGATCACTACGCCCGCCACCGGAGTCGGGTGATCGATTGACGATCGCACGTTCGATATGTACCGTTTGGACCCAGCGATGGCCGGACGCGGGATTGAACCGTCGCCCTGCCGAGTGCGAGTCCAGTATGCTAGCCACTGCGCCACCTCGCTCGGTCTTGTTACAGGAAAAGAAGGGAGAGACACCTCTATTTTTAGGTATGATCTGACTGCTTAGTCTTCGTTTTAATAAATTATGCGGCAATGGTAAATGGCTTCCTAGTACGTGTTCCATAATGTATAGAATTTGGAGCAAACATATAGTAAATAAGCTATTCATCACACAGAGAAATACATTCAGGTCCAAATCCTTCTGTTTTTACTTTCTGACATCTGAGTTTAATCTATGCTCTATGTAATAGAAACTAAAATATTAATCGCAAGTACTCTTTCTCCACGTAGTAGTCCTTATAATACTACATCTTCCTGTTGCGACTACTTTAAAATAAACACAATGGTTTATCGGCCTGCATAATCAGGATGTTGACTGTCGTATATAAATGTTATCTGCAGGTGAAAATTGCTCGTGGTATGCGTACATTCAATGGTTTGACAGCCAGCACACTCCCACACTACCGGATTTATCTAGCACCTGGCTCATAAATATATGGCAACACTTCCACGTAGATTGACCCTACAATTTTATGCCTTCATTAGCTGAGTACCCAGTGTACATGTATCTATGCCAATCTTCTGATAGTCCACCTTTTCCTTCCCTCCACAAATTTCTCTTTCCACATCGTCTCTCTCTCTCTCTCTCTCTCTCTGTACATCTCCTGCTGTCCCTCTCTCTATCCATTTCCTCCTTCCCCATCTCTCTGTTCATCCCCTTCTTCCCCCCCCTCTCTGTCAATCTGCTCCTTCCTCCTCTGTCTAACTCTCCTTCCCCCTCTATCTCTTCCTCTCCCTCTTTCTTTTCATCTCCTTGTCCCCCCTCTCTCTCTTCATCTCTTCCTCCCCATCCCTTATTATGTCCATTTCCTCCTTCCTCTCTGTGTGGTCATTTCTTCCTCCCCCATCTTTCTGCCTGCCCATCTGCCCCTCCTGCTGTCTTCATCCATCTCCTCCTCTTTCCCTTCTCTGTCCATCTCCTCTTTTACCCTCTCTTCTCATTTACCCTTCACCCATCTCTTCCCATCTCCTCATCCTCCTATTTGTGCCTTCCTCCTCCTTCCCCCTCACTGTCTGCCCATCTGCCCATGCTCCCTCCTCTCCCTGTGTTATCACACTCACCCCAATAGGAGGCTGATGGTTCTTATCCCTACAGTATTTCTTTCCATGTTGTTAATATTATGTGTACCAAATTTTTTGAAATCGTTCCAGAGGTTTAGGATGAGCTTTTTACTCATGGCTTTCCTTGCGTAGCATAAACTTATGTCAGATATCTTCTACATAATATTTAACAAATGTTAGGCCTATCTGAATACACATTTCTCCTCTATGTCTAGCGAATTTTGCCCTGCAGCTTCATTTTCACACATGGTGCGGCAGTTCACATGCATCTCAGTGTTTATGGCATCATATTTCCTGAATTGTGTACCCTACAGTAATATATTTTAGTCGGCACATTCAGCGACACATGTGTATACTGTATGCTAAAAGCGTTGCGAACAGAGTTAGTAGCAACGAAATAATTAATTTAAACGTTTTGCGTGATGTGATAGTTTTTCACGATTTCAATATTCATAACGTCATAACTCCATCCTACTGTGATGTCATTTTTCTGGTACATTCAGTGGTATATGTGAATACTGTCTGCAAGATTTGTCACGTATATAGTTAGTAGTAAAGAAGTAAGGAATTAAAACGTAATGCTCCATGTGGCAGTTATACTGTCTTCTTTATTAACAGCAAACATGTAGTTAACCGATTAACTTTCTTCCTTTCATCATTTTGTGGGGTCATCAGCGAGAAAAAATTTCGTAAAGATTTGCAATTATGTGTAAAGTTTGTTGCAAGTCTCCAAGTGCTCTCATTCTCAAATACTGGATATGTACACTAATTTTGGTTGAAACAAGTCCAATGGTTTAGGAGGAGATGTGGAAAATACATGCATGCATTCATACATACATACATACACTGATGGAAAAAAAAATCGCAACACCAAAAAGTAATTAATGTGGAGTGATGAAATTACGGGAATACATTTGTTTAGGCAACATATGTAAGTGATTAACATTGCAAGATCACAGTCTGATTTAAGTGCGAGATAAGAAACTACAAATGTTAAATGCTAGTACATTAATAACTGGTGTAACCGCCAGAATGTTAAATGCTAGCATGCATACTGCAATACACAAGTACGTTTGAGCAGGATGGTTTGGATACAGGGGTCCTTGGGATTACAGGTCACTGTGCCTTTTCTTAAAGATTGTCACTTATTTATTAGATGTCACAGAAAATACTTGTGTACATCTGTATTTGAACAATACAAACCAGGAGTTAACGTGACCAAATCTTTAAAAAATGCAGCAACTGCATTTATACCTCTTGACGTAATAAACTAGCACAATTCCTCTGAAATCTTTGAACGGCTAATACCACAACAATTTTCAAGTTAGACAGAACAAATGAACTTCCGAACCTTTATCAGCAACAAGTATTTTAAGATCAAAGAACAACTGAATTAAAAACCTTAACACTAATCCAGATTGTAGAGCACTCCACTGGCAATTACATAGAAAAAAAAGTAGCAAAAATTGACTTGGTGAGAATTGTTTTACAAAATTTCAATAACTGACAGAGTGACTCAATTCAAAACAGCTGGCGGTTTACCCATGTCGCTGTCTAAAATGCAGAGTCGTACCCTTCACGATCTGACGAGACCTAAACATGTTCACGCAATTACAGGATCTGCAATTACCAAGGCACTTTTTAACAACCGCTAATGAAAATGGAGAGAGGCCCCTTGACCGTGGCGGTGGTACACCAGACTGAAAACACATGGACAGGAAGCTACGCTCGTGAGCTACGCCCTGTGCCAGGATGCCTTACAATACAGATACACACAAGTTAACCGCCTCGCAGTGACAGGCATATGAACTGTAAATTAATTCAGTGGTATCCGTTTGGGAAACAGTAATGCACAATTTTACCAAGGTAAGTAACGGCCGCAGTGGATGGCCGCAAAATCGTGAAACTAGAAAATTAGTCATTAAGTCGCTTCACTTTATAAATGTTGCTGAGTTCCTACTTTGCTTAGGGAAAATTTAAACTTTAATAACAGTAAGGTCGACCGTGCAGCTTTTGCTCAAAGTTTTCGAAACATAATCCTCAGACGACACTTGACTTAGTCTGTCTTGGCAGCGCAACTAAATAGGCCGCAACAATACTGTCTTAGTAGGAACCAGTCCACAAAAATCTCTGTGGCTTTTGTGGACCTCTCAGCCGCCTATGATACCATCTGGCTCGACGGACTCATACTCGAGCTGAAAACAGCGATCCCTTGCCGCAAGTCAACTAAGCTTATGGAAAACGTCGAAAAATCGCTACTTCAACTAAATCGCAAAAATTCTGCTATGCACATGACATTGCAATAGCCACTCAGAGCAATAAGAGGGGGAAGCTACTCTGTCAACGGACCTTCAACTTCTTAACCAGTATTATACGAAATGGAGTCTCTGCCCAAATCCAAATAAAACTGAGGTAAGCGTATTCGACCTGAGCAATCATGAGGCAAGACGAGACTTACAAGTAACATTCTGCAACGAGCGACTGACGCACAACAGCCATCCAAAACATCTAGGAATAACTCTTAACCGGTCACTAACCTATAAAAAACACCTAGAAATAACCACTCAAAAGATAAAAAAATCGAAGTAACATATTAAGAAAGCTGACTGGAATCGCCTGGGGAGCTCAAGGTAACACCCTACGCACCGCAGCACTCTCTTGTTTAATCGGTGGCAGAATACTGCGCCCCAGTCTGGTACAAGAGCACACACACGCAGAAAATAGACGTCCAGCTTAATACCACCATGAGGATTGCCTCAGGAACTCTGGAATCAATTCCACTTCGCTGGCTTAATGCCCTTTGCAATATAGCTACTCCCTCCCTCAGAAGGCAACAAGTAGCTACTCGAGAATGGAAGAAAATTAATGACCCCTCTGTCTCTGAAGATACACTCCTGGAAATTGAAATAAGAACACCGTGAATTCATTGTCCCAGGAAGGGGAAACTTCATTGACACATTCCTGGGGTCAGATACATCACATGATCACACTGACAGAACCACAGGCACATAGACACAGGCAACAGCATGCACAATATCGGCACTAGTACAGTGTATATCCACCTTTCGCAGCAATGCAGGTGCTATTCTCCCATGGAGACGATCGTAGAGATGCTGGATGTAGTCCTGTGGAACGGCTTGCCATGCCATTTCCACCTGGCGCCTCAGTTGGACCAGCGTTCGTGCTGGACGTGCAGACCGCGTGAGACGACGCTTCATCCAGTCCCAAATATGCTCAATGGGGGACAGATCCGGTGATCTTGCTGGCCAGGGTAGTTGACTTACACCCTCTAGAGCACGTTGGGTGGCACGGGATACATGCGGACGTGCATTGTCCTGTTGGAACAGCAAGTTCCCTTGCCGGTCTAGGAATGGTAGAACGATGGGTTCGATGACGGTTTGGATGTACCGTGCACTATTCAGTGTCCCCTCGATAATCACCAGAGGTGTACGGCCAGTGTAGGAGATCGCTCCCCACACCATGATGCCAGGTGTTGGCCCTGTGTGCCTCAGTCGTATGCAGTCCTGATTGTGGCGCTCACCTGCACGGCGCCAAACACGCATACGACCATCATTGGCACCAAGGCAGAAGCGACTCTCATCGCTGAAGACGACACGTCTCCATTCGTCCCTCCATTCACGCCTGTCGCGACACCACTGGAGGCGGGCTGCACGATGTTGGGGCGTGAGCGGAAGACGGCCTAATGGTGTGCGGGACCGTAGCCCAGCTTCATGGAGACGGTTGCGAATGGTCCTCGCCGATACCCCAGGAGCAACAGTGTCCCTAATTTGCTGGGAAGTGGCGGTGCGGTCCCCTACGGCACTGCGTAGGATCCTACGGTATTGGCGTGCATCCGTGCGTCGCTGCGATCCGGTCCCAGGTCGACGGGCACGTGCACCTTCCGCCGACCACTGGCGACAACATCGATGTACTGTGGAGACCTCACGCCCCACGTGTTGAACAATTCAGCGGTACGTCCACCCGGCCTCCCACATGCCCACTATACGCCCTCGCTCAAAGTCCGTCAACTGCACATACGGTTCACGTCCACGCTGTCGCGGCATGCTACCAGTGTTAAAGACTGCGATGGAGCTCCGTATGCCACGGCAAACTGGCTGACACTGACGGCGGCGGTGCCCAAATGCTGCGCAGCTAGCGCCATTCGACGGCCAACACCGCGGTTCGTGGTGTGTCCGCTGTGTCGTGCGTGTGATCATTGCTTGTACAGCCCTCTCGCAGTGTCCGGAGCAAGTATGGTGGGTCTGACACACCGGTGTCAATGTGTTCTTTTGTCCATTTCCAGAAGTGTATACCTATCCGAATAATATTGGACCATCTACCAAGTACTCGCCTAAAATTCAGAAAACGTATATGGGAAGACGAACTCCTCAAATTTCCAGAGAGGTACGACATAGCAAGGGAATGGAGGCAATTCTGGTCGTAGAATAATCACCATCCTCTCATCACTGATATTTATCCTTCGATACCGGTGGAAGGAATGCAAATGCCCAGAAGAACTTGGTGCTGATTTAATCGTGTGAGGACTAACCACGGCAGGTGTAAGGCCATTCTCCACAAATGGAAACTCACTGATGACCCACGATACGACTGTGGTGCAGAAGAACAAACAATCCCTCACCTGATCTTCCAATGTCCTGCGAGGAGGTCTGAAGGAGAATGCTACTCCACGCGCTGTTCAATAGGTGACCTGCTTACATGTGGACTTGTAATAGCTGCAATGGCTGTCTCCCTAATCTTTCGCATATTGCTGTTTGCAATCAATCATTTAATACTATATTCGTAATTCGTTTATTATATTAATTAGTAGTACGTGTGCAATTTTACTCTGTAGATGCCATACGCTAAATAAATATGTAGGAACCAGAAAACCTAGCTGAAGCTCACGTGTTATGGATCAGTAGAAAGCCGACAAGATCTAGGTGCACAGGTTGACGCGGCCATCACTCCCAGCCCAAGGCCTTCCGTCGTTTTTTTTTTTTTTCCTGCTCTCATTTTGTTCGTTGGATATGTTCGGGGCGGACGTTCCATGACACCTGTTAAAGTTCATCGTTGATCTGTTCACTCAGTTTTTTTTATTACAGAGGGCAACTGACCCTCTGACCGAACACGCTGAGCTACGTTGCCGGGTCGTTCGGGCGTCGGCACTATTACTAATAGGGTGCACTTCCTCCGGCTACGACGCAACAGTTCCATCCTTCTCAGCCCACGGCTCCAACTCTCGCTGCCCTGTGCCAGGAGGCTCACGTGTCCGGCTTGCAAGCCGCTCGACACACACCACTCACAACTCTCTCCTTCTCTCTCTGCAGGATTCTGCTGTAACCAGCCCCGCCTCCGCGCTTGCGCACTGCATGAGAAGACGTTTTTCCACCGCACCCTCTGACTAGGACTATTGATACTTTGAAAAATATCGGGAATTTGATATATCATTATTTAAAAAGGTATCATTATCGGCTCTGTATGTATCAAAAACTGTACTGATATATCGTAAATGGTAATTTCCAAGAAAGATTGCCTATGGAAGTCGCTGGGTCCAAACCATACATATCGAATGTGCGATCGTAAATCTATCATGCGACTCTGGTGGCTAGCGTTATTAGTATGTTTACGTTGGTCACTACAGCAACGACAAAAGAAGAGCGTTACAAAAAGACTTGTAATGGCAAAGGAGATGACTTACCTTACTCGTCGTCGGTGTTGTCATCTGAAAGTCCATTACCATGATCTGGACGGATAATTTGGAAGAGTCGAACCATCCGGAAGGAAATTGTAACGGTATTTCAGCATCAAAACTGTTCTTACGCAGTTTGACACATTTCGCACCACCACAGTCTACACAATCCCTTCTTTCCTCGTCCGGTAGTACTCCATATTTGCGACAAAAAGTAGAAGAATTTTCTACTCTGGATAAACGTGGAATTAGAGTCTTCCATGTGAGCTAATCGGCCGACGAAACGTCAAGAGCACCAGACATCCCACTCACTGTTGTTGTTGTGGTCTTCAGTCCTGAGACTGGTTTGATGCAGCTCTCCATGCTACTCTATCCTGTGCAAGCTTCTTCATCTCCCAGTACCTTCTGCAACCTACATCCTTCTGAATCTGCTTAGTGTACTCATCTCTCGGTCTCCCTCTACGATTTTTACCCTCCACACTGCCCTCCAATGCTAAATTTGTGATCCCTTGATGCCTCAAAACATGTCCTACCAACCGATCCCTTCTTCTAGTCAAGTTGTGCCACAAACTTCTCTTCTCCCCAATCCTATTCAATACCTCCTCATTAGTTACGTGATCTATCCACCTTATCTTCAGTATTCTTCTGTAGCACCACATTTCGAAAGCTTCTATTCTCTTCTTGTCCAAACTAGTTATCGTCCATGTTTCACTTCCATACATGGCTACACTCCAAACAAATATTTTCAGAAATGACTTCCTGACACTTAAATCTATATTCGATGTTAACAAATTTCTCTTCTTCAGAAACGCTTTCCTTGCGATTGCCAGTCTACATTTTATATCCTCTCTACTTCGACCATCATCAGTTATTTTACTTCCTAAATAGCAAAACTCCTTTACTACTTTAAGTGTCTCATTTCCTAATCTAATTCCCTCAGCATCACCCGATTTAATTGGACTACATTCCATTATCCTCGTTTTGCTTTTGTTGATGTTCATCTTATATCCTCCTTTCAAGACACTGTCCATTCCGTTCAACTGCTCTTCCAAGTCCTTTGCCGTCTCTGACAGAATTACAATGTCATCGGCGAACCTCAAAGTTTTTACTTCGTCTCCATGAATTTTAATACCTACTCCAAATTTTTCTTTTGTTTCCTTTACTGCTTGCTCAATATACAGATTGAATAACATCGGGGAGAGGCTACAATCCTGTCTCACTCCTTTCCCAACCACTGCTTCCCTTTCATGCCCCTCGACTCTTATGACTGCCATCTGGTTTCTGTACAAATTGTAAATAGCCTTTCGCTCCCTGTATTTTACCCCTGCCACCTTTACAATTTGAAAAAGAGTATTCCAGTCGACATTGTCAAAAGCTTTCTCTAAGTCTACAAATACTAGAAACGTAGGTTTGCCTTTTCTTAATCTTTCTTCTAAGATAAGTCGTAAGGTCAGTATTGCCTCACGTGTTCCAACATTTCGACGGAATCCAAACTGATCCTCCCCGAGGTCCGCATCTACCAGTTTTTCCATTCGTCTGTAAAGAATTCGCGTTAGTATTTTGCAGCTGTGACTTATTAAACTGATAGTTCGGTAATTTTCACATCTGTCAGCACCTGCTTTCTTTGGTATTGGAATTATTATATTCTTCTTGAAGTCTGAGGGTATTTGGCCTGTCTCATACATCTTGCTCACCAGCTGTTAGAGTTTTGTCATGACTGGCTCTCCCAAGGCCGTCAGTAGTTCTAATGGAATGTTGTCTACTCCGGGGGCCTTGTTCCGACTCAGGTCTTTCAGTGCTCTGTCAAACTCTTCACGCAATATCGTATCACCCATTTCGTCTTCATCTACATCCTCTTCCATTTCCATAATATTGTCCTCAAGTACATTACCCTTGTATAAACCTTCTATATACTCCTTCCACCTTTCTGCCTTCCCTTCTTTGCTTAGAACTGGGTTGCCATCTGAGCTCTTGATATTCATACACGTGGTTCTCTTCTCTCCAAAGGTCTCTTTAATTTTCCTGTAGGCAGTATCTATCTTACCCCTAGTGAGATAAGCCTCTACATCCTTACATTTATCCTCTAGCCATCCCTGTTTAGCCATTTTGCACTTCCTCTCGATCTCATTTTTGAGACGTTTGTATTCCTTTTTGCCTGCTTCATTTACTGCATTTTTATATTTTCTCCTTTCATCAATTAAATTCAATATTTCTTCTGTTACCCAAGGATTTCTAGCATCCCTCGTCTTTGTACCTACTTTATCCTCTGCTGCCTTCACTACTTCATCCCTCAGAGCTACCCATTCTTCTTCTACTGTATTTCTTTCCTCTATTCCTGTCAATTGTTCCCTTATGCTCTCCCTGAAACTCTGTACAACCTCTGGTTCTTTCAGTTTATCCAGGTCCCATCTCCTTAATTTCCCACATTTTTGCAGTTTCTTCAGTTTTAATCTACAGGTCATAACCAATAGATTGTGGTCAGAGTTCACATCTGCCCCTGGAAATGTCTTACAACTTAAAACCTGGTTCCTAAATCTCTGTCTTACCATTATATAATCTATCTGATACCTTTTAGTATCTCCAGGGTTCTTCCACGTATACAACCTTCTTTCATGATTCTTAAACCAAGTGTTACCTATGACTAAGTTGTGCTCTGTACAAAATTCTACTAGGCGGCTTCCTCTTTCATTTCTTAGCCCCAATCCATATTCACCTACTATGTTTCCTTCTCTCCCTTTTCCTACACTCGAATTCCAGTCACCCATTACTATTAAATTTTCGTCTCCCTTCACTATCTGAATAATTTCTTTTATTTCATCGTACATTTCTTCAATTTCTTCGTCATCTGCAGAGCTAGTTGGCATATAAACTTGTACTACTGTAGTAGGTGTGGGCTTCGTATCTATCTTGGCCACAATAATGCGTTCACTATGTTGTTTGTAGTAGCTTACCCGCATTCCTATTTTCCTATTCATTATTAAACCTACTCCTGCATTACCCCTATTTGATTTTGTGTTTATAACCCTGTAATCACCTGACCAGAAGTCTTGTTCCTCCTGCCACCGAACTTCACTAATTCCCACTATATCTAACTTTAACCTATCCATTTCCCTTTTTAAATTTTCTAACCTACCTGCCCGATTAAGGGATCTGACATTCCACGCTCCGATCCGTAGAACGCCAGTTTTCTTTCTCCTGATAACGACATCCTCCTGAGTAGTCCCCGCCCGGAGATCCGAATGGGGGACTATTTTACCTCCGGAATATTTTACCCAAGAGGATGCCATCATCATTTAATCATACAGTAAAGCTGCATGTCCTCGGGAAAAATTACGGCTGTAGTTTCCCCTTGCTTTCAGCCGTTCGCAGTACCAGCACAGCAACGCCGTTTTGGTTAATGTTGCAAGGCCAGATCAGTCAATCATCCAGACTGTTGCCCCTGCAACTACTGAAAAGGCTGCTGCCCCTCTTCAGGAACCACACGTTTGTCTTGCCCCTCAACAGATACCCCTCCGTTGTGGTTGCACCTACGGTACGGCCATCTGTATCGCTGAGGCACGCAAGCCTCCCCACCAACGGCAAGGTCCATGGTTCATGGGGGGCCCACTCACTAACGACATAAATCGTCTGGATTTCCATAGCAACTCACAAATAATTTGCGGAGGTATGTAATTTAGAGCAAGTAAGGGAACGATGGAAAACAGATAAAAATTACGATCACAAATAATTGATCACAACGCCCGCCACCGGAGTCGTGTGATCGTTTTATATATCGTTTGGACCCAGCGACTCCGATAGGCGATCATTCTTGGAAATTACCCGACAAATCGTCAAAAAAAGTATCGACATACCTGCCCATAGAAATATCGGCTGAATATTGTAAATATACCGCCGGTTTTAGAGCTGTGTATTTAAGTATTCATTTTTTATTAGATATTCAGTACATCTACAAGCCAGCAGCCTGCCTATCCCTCTTAGAGCAAAAATTGAAGGGAAAATGATGCATATTTACACTTAGCGATAACCAATTTTACTAACAATGGTAACTGCTTATTGCTGGCACAATAAAAAGTCTCCGATGAGTCCGTCGTTCGTTTTCGTCACATATCGGATTTGCCTGGAAAACTTCATGTTGACTTCCCTGCTTTTTCATTTCTGCCAACTCCAGCGACCTAGCAGTTGTAGTGTCAAAATTGCCTGGTGAAGCTAAACGTTGCAGTTTCTGTTGGTAGTGCCGAGTTTTGTTCATAATTTTCAGCAACTGTTTTTGAAGAATGCCGATGCGAAGAAATAGCACATTACTTGCGTTAAAAAAATTTGCTATTTCGTGTGCTATTTCTTCACACTGGAATTCTTGTTATTCCGTACAAACCGCCACCCACCAGTGCAATCTGACTTCTCCTTTTGTGCCACATGTACTTGCTTCAAAGTGAAGGTTGGACGTGATGAAAGCTCAAAAAGTAGTAAGACTCCTTCACAAAGTGAAAGTAAAATTATGTTCTACCACAATTTCAAAAGAATAACTTTAAATATTTATCGAAAATTGTGAAAAAAATATAAAATAAAAATACTGGGAATCTAAATTGAATTTTCATATCAATATATCGATTATGGTAGAAAAAAAAACAGCAGAAATGTATCGATATTTCTTGTAAAGGATATCGATGTATAGACATTATATCAACTGGCCTACCTCTGACCACTGTTAGCCGCTCTAAAGACTCTAAGCGGCGTTGACAATCGATAGGTTGGCAAAGACCTAATCACAACCGTGCGTCCATTGTGTAGCACAGGTATCAGATTTCAGTTTGTGGGATGGAGTTCCATGCCTGTTGCTCTTGGTCTGTCGATACCGGGACGGTTAATCCTAGCGCCACTCTTATTTATCTGGTGTGAAATCTGCTGTCAGATGTAGAAATACGCCTACCAACTTTCATTAATGTCGCACAACTCATTCTTTGTGTTGTAATTTTTTCCGTCTGTGTACATAACAGCTCTCCACCATTCTACCTCTGTCCTTAATTTTCAAGTGAAAGTGTAAACACCTCGTCATTTTATATAATCAGTTCACGAGGCGAACAAATCATTCTATGTCTATTTGGCAGCCGGCCATTGTGACCGAGCGGTTCTAGGTACTTCAGTCTGGAAATCGAGCTGCTGCTACGTTCGCAGGTTCGAATCCTGCCTCGGGCATGGATGTGTGTGATGTCCTTAGGTTAGTTAGGTTTAAGTAGTTCTAAGTTCTAGAGGACTGATGACCTCAGATGTTTAAGTCTCATAGTGCTCACAGCCATTTGAAGCCTATTTGGCAACTACTCTCCTTGAGAGGAGCTTCAGTCTTGGGAAGAATCGCGTCAGTGAATCTTAGCCAGTGGAAGCAACAGTGGTTACCAAAAATGCAAGTACGCAGATGGTATTAATGTGGGACGAACATGAAAGTACACAAATGGCACTAAAGTGGGATGAATAAATTCTCTCATGTCTGCTGTATAAAATTTTGACTTTTGTTTTCTTCTCAGCCAGTAATACAGAGTCAGTCGAAATGAGCTACGAGATAAGATCTGTACCTTCAAAGGGTATAGGAATGCTACAGATCTATAACGGAGACTGTAACTGTCATGCACAAATGTATCTGTAGCTGTTGATCCCAATGCGCCACTTAGAAAAACTCGGTGAACGTCCGAGATTCACATCAGCAGCCACCAGCTCATGTTCAGAGACAGTATCGATATGCTGTTTTTCTGAAACACTTTGCGAGTAACTTCAAAGTGCATAGCATTATTCTGTCAAAAACCCTCTCTAACTCATTTAAATAGACGCGTTACACATCTTATAAAGAAATTTGTGGCTGAAAAACATGTACCATTAAGCTACACTACTGGCCTTTAAAATTGCTACAACAAGAAGATGGCGTGCTACAGACGCGAAATTTAACCGACAGAAAAAATATGCTCGTTACACATCTTATAAAGAAATTTGGGGCTGAAAAACATGTACCATTAAGCTACATTACTGGCCTTTAAAATTGCTACACCAAGAAGATGGCATGCTACAGACGCGAAATTTAACCGACAGAAAGAAGATGCTTTGATATGCAAATGATTAGCTTTTCAGGGCATTCACACATGGTTGGCGCCGGTGGCGACACCTACAACGTGCTGACATGGGGAAAGTTTCCAACCGATTTCTCATACACAAACAACAGTTGACCGGCGTTGCCTGCTGAAACGTTGTTGTGATGCCTCGTGTAAGGAGGAGAAATGCGTAACATCAGGTTTCCGACTTTGATAAAGGTCGGATTGATGCGTATCGCGATTGCGGTTTATGGAATCGCGACATGGCTGCTCGCGTTGGTCGAGATCCAATGACTATTAGCAGAATATGAAATCAGTGGGTTCAGGTGGATAATACGGAACGCCGTGCTGGATCCCAACGGCCTCGTATCACTAGCAGTCGAGATGACAGGCATCTTATCCACATAGCTGTAACGGATCGTGCAGCCACGTCTCGATTCCTGAGTCAACAGATGGGGACGTTTGCAAGACCACAACCATCTGCACGAACAGTTCGACGACCTTTGCGGCAGCATGGACTATCAGCTCGGAGACCATGGCTGCAGTTATCCTTGTCGCTGCATCACAGACAGGAGCGCCTGCCATAGTGTACTCAACGACGAACCTTGGTGCATGAATGGCAAAACGTCATTTTTCCGGATGCATCCAGGTTCTGTTTACAGCATGATGATGGTCGCATCCGTGTTTGGCGACATCGCAGTGAACGCACATTAAAAGGGTGTATTCGTCATCGCCATACTGGCGTATCACCCGGCATGATGTTATGGGGTGCCATTGGTTACACGTCTCGGTCACCTCTAGTTCGCATTGACGGCACTTTGAACAGTAGACGTTACATTTCAGATGTCTTACGACCCGTGGCTCTACCCTCCATTCGATCCCTGCGAAACTCTACATTTCAGCAGGATAATGCACGACCGCATGTTGCAGGTCCTGTACGGGCTTTTCTGGATTCAGAAAATGTTCCACTGCTGTCCTGGCCAGCACAGATCTCTCAATAATTGAAAACGTCTGGTCAATGGTGGACGAGCAACTGGCTCGTCACAATACGCCAGTCACTACTCTCGATGAACTGTGGTATCGTGTTGAAGCTGGATGGGCAGCTGTACCTGTACACCCCATCCAAGCTGGTTTGACTCAATTCCCAGGTGTATCAAGGCCGTTATTACGGCCAGAGGTGGTTGTTCTGGGTACTGATTTCTCATGATCTATGCACCCAAATTGCGTGGAAATGTAATCACATGTCAGTTCTAGTATAATATATTTGTCCAATGGATACCCATTTATCATCTGTATTTCTTCTTGGTGCAGGAATTTTAATGGCCAGTTGTGTATATACAGACTGCTACTCGAAATCAAGTGTAACATTCAAATTTCAGATTAATTTAATATTTATTTTCTGAGACATTGTACTAGTGAAACAGCGATCTCAAATATAAACAAAATTCCTAAAAACTGTCTTGATCGCATAAGCATTTTATTTAAATTGGTGATAGGTTTCGTTGTATTGTACTTAAGTCAGCTTCAGAACTTGTACTACATAATAATGACGGGAGCTGGTCCGGCTGAACATACTGCTCTAGTGAGATGTAATCGATGATCTAAGCACAATAGATTAAAACCAGTCACCTAATAAAAATGAAATATTTATGCAATCAAGACAGTTTTTAGCAAAATATAATTTGTCTTTGTGATGGATTTTCTGTATATTTTGTAACGACGTGACAAGTGCAAGGTGTATCATTCAATTCCTTAACAGCGTACCTATTTCTCATCACATATGGTTCAAATGGCTCTAAGCAATATGGGACTTAACATATGAGGTCATCAGTCCCCTAGACTTAGATCTACTTAAACCTAACTAACCTAAGGACATCACTCACATCCATGCCTGAGGCACGATTCGATCCAGCGACCGGAGCAGCAGCAGCAACGCGGTTCCGGACTGAAGCGCCTAGAATCGCTCGGCCACAGCGGCCGGCTTTTCTCAGCAGAACTACGTCTGTGGTTCATTGTTACATACTATGGAGGTAAATATTTTCATGAAGCTGGCCCACGATTGTGAAGAGATAAGTGCGCTTGAGAGCTGTCGTGCTTCCTGTGCGAGGATACATCAATTAAGACATCTTTGTTGGAATATTAACACAGGAATGCTTTGTTGTTTTTGCGGAGCCATAGCTGATGCCCGAGTTTACTATTAGTAGTAGTAATACAAAAATAATACCTTTCTTCTCTAAGCTTTGTTTAAGAAATCGCTGGCGCAGATTGTACCTGCTTCAGATGATTCTTTCGATTATACACTAGTACCTTATACTCCAAACAACAATATCTTATATTGATGCTCCCGATTCGCCTCTATTAGTCCACGGAGACTTCATTGCATTTATGAGAGTAACCAACAACAACACGTGAGATACAAACTTTGCCTATCGCCTGGATGGGAATTCAGCTCCATCCAACGGCCAGGTAGTCTTTTCCATATCGTACCTCGCCTTTACCAGTTCCAGTTTGTTTGAATTTATTGCTCGCTGTCACTTCATCCCAACGCCCCTTCTTGGTAAAACGTTTGACTCCCTAGAATTAATACACACTTGGTGTTTGTTTCAGTTTTCATCGCCAAATAAAGAGAGGGAAACAGACAAATAAGGTATAAAATTGAGTACATGAGATCTAGTTTCGCAAAATCCGGTTTAATTGCTTGAAAGTAATCAGGATAGTTTAGAAAAACTTAATTAGTGATTTCAGGGAAAATTTTCGTTCGAATTTTCATAGAGAAACTAAGGGTGCGAAATGGGTAATTGACTAGCGTGGTGTTGTGTTAGGTCTAGTGTTGCCAAAAGAGATTTAACTGCATCAAAATTATCAGGACGATCAAGAAGAAAATTTGAAAATAAAAACAGTGAGTAGAGGTCAATATTTTGTGGAATGATCTGTGTCAAAGTGCGAATTAACGTAGGTAAGAGAAACATTTGACGTGACTTTGACTGAAACCCAAAATTATGTACAGCTAGTGAGGTGGCGATCCAGAATTTAAAGTTCAGTGTTTAACTTAGAATTTTAAAGAGGACTCTGTCTGATGGGTTATGTAGACCGTGCCGTCTGCTGTTGTATGGCGTTGACATGTTTCTGTCTTAAAATTCTCAATCGGTATCTGGTTTGCTCTACAGGATTTCGAGCATCATTCAAATACGTCTTAACTGTCTCTCTAATCTGTTTTATTTCTTACTTTTGGACAGAATATTTCATCAAATATTTTTTTTAATTTTTTTATTTCCTCGTATTAGTGATGGGTTCCTTTTAATCTTTCGCCTTTTAATCTCGACCCTCAATATATAGTCAGAGTAATGTTGCAGATCATCCCCGACTACGTTCCTCTAGGGCCTAGGCCATTGTAGATCCCGGAAGTCAGTTTCCAGTATCTGATGACTGGGGTTCAGATTTTCCGTAATCCGTCTAAATGGTTTGTGGCAGAAGACTTCTATGCTGACTTAAGGAGACGCTCATTTCACGCGAAGTCGCTGTAACAGCCCTTGTATGCAATCTGAGCAGTAAAGGAATTGGAAAGAATCGTTTTGTTTAAACAATGTCCAAATTCAGACAGGTTCTATAGCGAACTGTGGTTTCAGATCACATAAAAACGCCGTTACATATTAGAGAGAGAAAACTTAACTAAACATTTTAATAATAATAATAATAATAATAACAATAATAATAATCAATGAAATGGAGTAACACAGAACTAGAAGTACTCAGTACACGTACACCATCACAATGCCACAAATATAGAATGCATCACATACATTCAGCAACAGAAAGATTCAAATTAAGCAGAAAGGAAGGAGGAATGGGATTTATCGACATAAAAAACCTACACCACGGACAGGTAGACAATTTAAGAAAATTCTTTATATAACGAGCAGAAACTAGCAAAATACACAAAGCAATCACTCACCTAAATACATCGACTACACCATTGCAATTTCATAACCACTTCCACAACCACTTAGATCACATAACATCAACAGATACAAAGAAAGTAAACTGGAAAAAGAAAACACTACATGGCAAGCACCCGTATCATCTAACACAGCCACACATCGATCAAGACGCATCCAACACATGGCTAAGAAAATACAATATATACAGTGAGACGGAAGATTCATGATTGCAATACAGGATCAAACAATAAACACCAGATATTACAGCAAGCATATCATTAAAGATCCCAATACCACAACAGATAAATGCACACTTTGCAAACAACAAACAGAAACAGTAGATCACATCACAAGCTGATGTACAATACTAGCAAATACAGAATACACCAGAAGACATGACAATGTAGCAAAAATAATACATCAACAACTTGCCATACAACATAAACTAATAAAACAACTCGTTCCCACATACAAGTATGCACCACAAAATGTACTGGAGAATGATGAATACAAATTATACTGCAACAGAACCATTATAGCAGATAAAACAACACCACATAACAAACCTGACATCATACTCACCAATAAAAAGAAGAAATTAACACAACTAATCGAAATATCCATACCCAATACAACAAATATACAGAGTAAAAATTGAAAAATACATCCAACTGGCTGAGGAAGTCAAGGACATGTGGCATCAGGATAAAGTTGACATTATACCAATTATACTATCAACTACAGGAGTCATACCACACAATATCCACCAGTACATCAACGCAATACAGCTACATCCAAACGTGTATATACCACTACAGAAATCTGTAATTATTGATACATGTTCAATTACCCGAAAGTTCCTAAATGCATTGTAACCTATACTGTACATTTAAAAGGAAGTCACGCTTGATCAAGGTCTGCATCACTTTCCATTTTTAACTAGGCATAATGTCTGAGAAAGGAAAGAAATAATAATAATAATAATAATAATAATAATAACAATAATAATAATAATACTGGCATTATTAAACACTTGTCCCTCTCAACTCCATTAAAGAACGGGACATGAAATATTTCTCAATGATTAATTGGCTTGGTTAAAATAATTCTATGAGCGCGAAACTTAAAATTATACGAGTACGCCCTTCAATTTCTGTTCGCACTTGTACATCGTATTTCGTCAGATAAAAAATCGCAAGTTCACATGACAAATTTAACTAATTATTATCATAATGGGATGACCACAATGGCGGCTAAACACATCAGGACCAGACCAGCTAATTCTGGTTACAAAAATCACCGCTTCTTCCACCAGATGAGTTGTTAAAATGTAATATTCAGATTACAGTGAATAAAACCACAGTACAAGTAATTATTCAACAAATAATAAACTTAGATGGTCCACATATGTTTTTACAGACACAACCAAGAAAATATAACAAGAGAAGAATCAAAAGACCGAGAGCATTACTCCCATTCAGTAAAGCATCCCTGTCCTTCCAAATTAATCTATGGCAGACTATGAAATAAAAAAAAATATCAATGAGACTTACAAGTGCTTCCCGGCATTGCCGGAAAATCTTCTTACAGGAAGAAGCACTTTGCAGAGTAAGATATAGTGGGGAGCAGGGAAGTGCCATTGAAAGTGTTTACATTATGCAGCTGAGTTGAATAAGATCATTAAGGCATGCCGTGGAGCGGCTTGGAGCTCGCAAAACTTACGATTCGTCCGAGAGTCATTGCGGATGTAGGAAGCAAGTAGTGAGCTCGTATTTTAACTGTTCGTTGTATCAAATCAGGAGTGGTTTATTATTTATTCGAGACGGAAAAAACAATACTTGGAGTTTACCATTAAAAATAAATGAAATGAAGAATTATTAACTTACATTGGTGCTCATCAAAATCTTGCAGTTTCAGTTGCGCTAGGAGTCGCAAGCAAAATATCTTTCCTGTGCAAGATGTAGGGCACAGATGACAATCCAGTAGGTGTTCCATGGTCCGGGCTTTTCCGTAGTCAAGGTTAGTGGTATCCACAGGGAAATTACATTTCTGGAGATTGACTCTTCCAACTTTAGGAAGAAGACGGCTGAGTGACTTCTACATGATACAATTCTGCTCATGCCCAGGTGGTATCTGAAGGGAGAGGCTAGGTAGCACTATTCTATAGTCGATAAATCCATAATTGTTTCCTTGCAGTAGGTAGTGTTGTTTACAGGACTGAAGTTCTCTTGAGGAAACCGCTGCTGGACCTCAATCTTGGGGCTAATGGGATGTACCCCTGTAGTGGATGGCTTTCCTTTTTTACTTCTCTCCGCGTTGGTAGCTAGGGGAGACTGCGTCAGGTAGGCCCACTTTTTTTCCTTGATTTTTTTCCAGCTTGTGTTTTAAATATTTCCACTGATACTTTTACTGTAAACCTCAATACAATTGCTCGACTAAGTAATTGAGGCTTCTTACTGTTTGTGTATTCATACAAAAATATTTAGTACAGTTATACCAACTGGGCCTTCCTACCCAGCCTACAGGGCAACTTGGCCCAGCAGTGGGGGCAAGTTGTCCCATATAATTTTATCAACTGATTTACTTAAAATATTGGAACGTTGGTTATTTAACTAAAATTATATCTCTAAACATTCATGGTGGTGTCTGTTTGTTCTATATCGTGTCTCCCTACCACTTTTGCGCAACGACGCTATGAGCGTGTTTTTTAGGGAATTAACTAGTTTGAACCTGGGACCTGTTGCTGGTAAGGAGACGCCAGACCACACATGACATGTAGAATTCAGAAGAGTTCAGTGAGACTAGCGATGATATAACCAAATACTTAATGATCTCAGCGTCAGCTCCACTGCACTCCCTGTAAAAGAATCTTAATACTAACTAAATTTAGTGGAAGGAGTTCAAGGCTTTCCTATTTTTAGTTAGCTGGTAAAATAACGTCGAAAAGCAGTTAAGTTTACCATTGGAAATTTTATTCTACTCACAAGACATCGTTTATAACTTGCACTATTGATAAAAGGAAATGTTTTAATGCAGGATGGTAAAAACCAAATGCGTTCAACAAAAATGTGAACGAATATTCCCTGAATGGGTTTCCAAGTTCTACAATCGATCGAAGGATGACTTATGCCATATCACATCTATAATCTAGCTTTAATTTACGTTTCACAAAAGAGAAAACTATCAAAATGGTCTACAGTGACCCTCAATTATCTTTAATTACTTATCTAACTTGTAAATTGTAGTGGCTGATGTGGCTTCTCAATAACTATATAACAGAAAAATCAACGCGTTTCAGATCTGTTCTTCAAGTGGCAAATGTGAACACCATGAGTTTTAATTAACGATCGACACTAGTATTACGCAAAAAGGGGGTGTAACAGATGAGACTTGTGCAGTTCTGAGTGAAGCCTTATGCGCTCAAAAATGCGGCATCGCGTGCGTTCATTACCTTGTCGGTGTTTAGGCAGCGTCAGGGCAGCGGCGGGCAGCACAGCTCCGCTCACCTCGCCATCTCGGAAGCAACTCTCCTCTAACTTCTCCTTACTACATTTACCGAAGTTGGTTTTAAAAAAACTGTCTGGCTGTGGTTCCATCTGACCAATCAGGGTCTCAATGTTAACCTTAAGCTCCGCCTACAAAAATTCTGTCTATCCAATGAGAAACGTTATACTTTTCGTGGTAGGGCAATGTTTTTAAAGTTTGCAACGTAACAGAGACGCGAAAAAGTCTCACGCTAAAACCTGCAGCTGGTGTGGTCCTTTTAGCGTTATCGTAAGATCTATACTGTTCTTTTGGAGGGCTCTATCTTTTAACATGGGCCGGGGGGTGTTTCATATGTAACAGACACGCGAAAAGGCTCACGCTAAAACTTGCGGGTGGTAGTGGCCCATTTTGTGTTATCGTAAGATCTATACTGTTTTTCTGGAGGGCTCTAGCTTTTAACATGGGCTGGGGGTGGTCCTTGACGTAACAGAGACGCGAAAAAGTCTCACGCTAAAACTTGCGGGTGGTAGTCTTAGAGGTAGGCTGCCGACGTGGGTGTCCAGTCCGTCCCTTATCGTAGGGCCTTCTAGCTTAACACGGTTCTGCTTTCGGCTTCTGTTCTCGTTTCTCCCCTCGGAACTGCGTCGGTCTCACGGTGGGAAGGTGCGACATGCATTTAGGCATTCTTGTGTTAGTCTGTGGTATTCCATTTGCTCACTCGTTACTCGTATTACTTTGGTTAATTTAATGTCACGATTTATTCGGAGCTATGTGACATACTACTAGATTTGCTTATTATGTCAGGGTTTTCATGGAAGGTGTTGGATTTGCCAGACACCTTACATATCGACTTGAGTACTGACAGTTAATTTTAATACAAATTCCTATAACTTTGTGACAACCATACTATAATTCTAGATGTCTTTAGGGGTCAGTATCAGTCTCGTCAAATCACTGTCCAGTAGTACATCGTGCCAAACTAGTTGCCTGAGGAATTCAAACTGAGTCTGCTGTCATTACAGAAATCCTGAAAAACAGCCTAACATCTTTTGGTGAAAGGCCAAAGTATATGTACATGAAATCTATTCACAATTTGCGAACACGAATATACATCAGCTGTCCACACATGAATATGTGCGCCCGACCCTGACTCGGACCCGGATTCCCCCCTTATCACGAGCAGTCGCCTTAACCACTCTAGCTATCGCAGAGCGGCTCCAAGAGCGATCCAAACTTCCACATGTCCTAGTGTCTTGTTCCAGACTGCTTGCACATTTTTGTGATTCCTACACTGGGAGAGACAATGTTTTGATCGTCAGTTTGTTTTTGCTTGGCACGAAATGCAGTTACCACACTGCCTCTATTTTACAGTGTGTCTATTCATGTCCTTTCGGCAACAGATTGAAAAAAAGTGTTCAGAGTGGCTGACCGCCATATGCGGGACCCGGGTTCGATTACCGATAGGTGGGAGGAATGGTACGAGTTGCCATTAGCCTCCTGAGGCCAGCTGTGGAGCTACTCGACCTATTAGTAGCGGTTTCAAGGTCAAGAAACCCGACAATAGATGGTGTGCAGAGGATGGCATGGTGGTTGGTCAGGTCTGATTGCACTGTCTAGGGTCAGAACATAGAACTTTACGTTACCTTCTGCGTGTATTTCAAGAAAGAGACACATGTGAGAAGAAGTTGTTTTCAAACATGCAAGATGCACTGCGATAGAAACAACATGCTAGAGCAACATATGAAGCCGAAAGTCGTTGAGCTTAGAGTTATTCAGGCTCGTGAGGATTTTGATTTTATGAAGGCTGCTGTGCAATATTTCAGACAAAGTTTGGACTTCGAGTAATCCTTATGAATTGTGGAATTAAACAGTTTGTTCAGTGTACAGTGTATACTACGTAGCACTTAATCCCGTACATCTTTATGTCCAGAGGAAAATTGTAACAAAATGTGTTCCAAATAATGTCAACAAAATGACCAACCTTAATGCAGTCTGCGTGTTTAGCAATACAAGATATTGATCCTGAGCGAACAAGCTCAGTCTGCATGATTCTAAGTTTGGAATTCAAGGTGACGATCCGTGATATCGTCAATGACATTAGAATCCAAAATGCCTATCCGAGATGGTGGACCTGTCGATGAGAGCGAACTCGGGAGCATTATCGGTCCAAAATATTTCTTCCATTTTTCATGACACTTCAGTCATCTACCCCCACCACTCATCCTCAGCATCCAGACTTACTACCCGTGCAGCAGACCTGCCACTTGTGCTCTATACTCCGTAGTGAAAGCTTGGTCATCATCATGAACTGCCATCAGAGATGTAACGCCTCCAGACAGAAAAGACAGACTCCTACAGTCAACTCTAGCTATGAAACCAGGCCGCCCTCTCAATTTGTATCATTCTTTATGTGCGCCAAAAAAACTGTTGTTGGCATGCGTATTCAAATACAGAGATATGTAAACAGCCAGAATACGGCGCTGCGGTCGGCAACGCCTATACAGCGTGGTCCATTGATCGAGACCGGCCCAAATATCCCACGAAATAAGCGTCAAACGAAAAAACTACAAGCAACGAAACTTGTCCAGCTTGAAGGGGGAAACCAGATGGCGCTATGATTGGCCCGCTAGATGGTGCTGCCATAGGTCAAACGGAGATCAACTGCGTTTTTTTTTTAAATAGGAACCCCCATTTTTATTACATATTCGTGTAGTACGTAAGGAAATCAGTATGTTTCAGTTGGACCACTTTTTTCGCTTTTTGATAGATGGCGCTGTAATAGTCACAAACATATGGCTCACAATTTTAGACGAACAGTTGGTAACAGGTAGGTTTTTTAAATTAAAATACAGAACTTAGGTACGTTTGAACATTTTATTTCGGTTGTTCCAATGTGTTACATGTACCTTTGTGAACTTATCATTTCTGAGAACGCATGCTGTTGCAGCGTGATTACCTGTAAATACCACAATAAAGCAATAAATGCTCAAAATGATGTCCGTCAGCCTCTATGCATTTGGCAATACGTGTAACGACATTCCTGTCAACAGCGAGTAGTTCGCCTTCTGTGATGTTCGCACATGCATTGACAATGCGCTGACGTATGTTGTCTGGCGTTGTCGGTGGATCACGATAGAAAATATCCTTCAACTTTCCCGACAGAAAGAAATCCGGGCAATTCAGATCCGGTGAACGTGCCGCCCATGGTATGGTGCATCGACGACCAATCCACCTGTCAAGAAATATGCTATTCAGTACCGCTTCAACCGCACGCAAGCTATGTGCCGACCATCCATCATGTTGGAAGTACATCGCCATTCTGCTATGCAGTGAAACATCTTGTAGTAACATCGGTAGAACTTTACGTAGAAATTCAGCATACATTGCACCATTTAGATGGCCATCGATAAAATGGGGGCCAATTATCCATCCTCCCAAAATGCCGCACCATTCATTAACCCGCCAAGGTCGCTGATGTTCCACTTGTCGCAGCCATCGTGGATTTTCCGTTGCCCAATAGTGTATATTATGCCGGTTTACGTTACCGCTGTTGGTGAATGACGTTTCGTGGCTAAATAGAACGCGTGCAAAAAGTCTGTCACCGTCCCGTAATTTCCGTTGTGACCAGTGGCAGAACTGTACACAACGTTCAAAGTCGTCGCCATGCAATTCCTGGTGCATAGAAATATGGTTCAAAGTCGTCGCCATGCAATTACTGGTGCAAAGGAATATGGTACGGGTACAATCGATGTTGATGCAGCATTCGCAACACCGACGTTTTTGAGATTCCCGATTCTCGCGCAATTTGTCTGCTACTGATGTGCGGACAGCAGTTAAAATACCTACTTGGGCATCATCATTTGTTGCAGGTCGTGGTTGACCTTTCTCATGTGGCTGAACACTTCTTTTTCCGTAAACAGCGTAACTATCCGGCTAACGGTCCGAACACTTGGATGGTGTCGTCCAGGATACCGAGCAGCGTACATAGCACACACCCATTGGCCATTTTTATCACAGTAGCCATACATCAGCACGATATTGACCTTTTCCGTAATTGGTAAACGGTCCATTTTAACACGGGTAATGTATCACGCAGCAAATACCGTCCTCACTGGCGGAATGTTACGTGATGGCACGTACTTACACGTTTGTGACTATTACAGCGCCATCTATCACAAAGCGAAAAAACTGAAACATTCTGATTTCTTTCCGTACTACACGAATATGTAATAAAAAGTGGGGGTTCCTATTTAAAAAAACGCAGTTGATATCCGTTTGACGTATGGCAGCGCCATCTAGCGGCCCAACCATAGCGTCATCTGGTTTCCCCCTTCAAGCTGGACGAGTTTCGTTCTTTGTAGTTTTTTCGTTTGACGCTTATTTCGTGGGATGTTTGGCCCAGTCACTATCAATGGACCACCCTGTTTAAGACAACAAGCTTCTGTAGCAGTTGTTAGATCAGTTATTGGTGCTATGATGGTAGGTTATCAAGATTAAAGTGAGTTTGAACATCGTGTTATAGTCGGCGCAAGAGCAGCAGGACACAGCCCTTGCGAGGTAGCTATGAAGTGGGGATTTTCCCGTACGACCATTTCATGAGCGTACCGCGAATATCAGGAAATCTACAATGACAGATTATCAACATTTAAGTGAGTTTGAACGTGGTGTTTTAGTCGGCGAACGAGGGATGGGACAGAGCATCTGCGAGGTAGCGATGAAGTGGGGATTTTCCCATACGACCATTTCACGAGTAATCCGGTGAAACATCAAATCTCCGACATCTCTCCGGCCGGAAAAAGATCCTGCAAAACGGGGCCAACGACGACTGAAGAAGTACAGCCATTCTTCAAATTGCTGCAGATTCCAACGCTGGGCCATCAACAAGTGTCAGCGTGTCAACCATTCAACGAAACATCATCGATATGGGCTTTAGGAGCCGAAGGCCCATTTGTGTACCTCGATGACAGCACGACACAAAGCTTTATTCCTCACCTGGGCCCATCAGCACTGACAATGGACTGTTGATGACTGGGATGACGGGAATCAATTTGCCTGGTCGGACGACTCTCGAGAGGATGGAGGTGTACGGGTATGGAGATAACCTCTTGAATCCATGGACCCTGCATGTCAGCAGGGGCTTGTTCAAGCTGATGGAGGCTCTGTGATGGCGTGGAGCGTGCGTATTTGGAGTGATATGGAGCCCATGATACGTCTAGATATGACTCTGACAGGTGACACGTAAGTAAGCATCTTGTTTGATCACTTGCATCCATTCATGTCCATTGTGCATTCCAACGGACCTGGAAAATTCCAGCGGGACAATGCGACACCCCACACGTCCATATTTGCTACAGTGTGTCTCCAGGAACACTCTTTTGAGTTTAAACACTTCCGCTGGCCACCAAACTCCCCAGACATGAACATTATTTAACATGAAACTTGCTGGCAGATAATAACTGTGCGCCGGACCGAGACTCGAACTCGGGACCTTTACTTTTCGCGGACAAGTGCTCTACCAACGGAGCTACCAAAGCACGGCTCGCTACCCGTCCTCACAGCTTCTCTTCTGCTAGTATCTCGTCTCCTACCTTCCAGTTTTAGCATATCTAGCAAGGTGCTGTTCAGAAGAGATCTCCATCCACTCGTACTCTTACAGATTTATGTGCAGCCCTGCAGGATTTGTGGTGTCATTTCCCTCGCACTACCTCAGACATCAGTCGAGTGCATTCCACGTCGTGCTGCGGCACTTCTGCGTGCTCGTGGGAGCCCTACACGATATTAGGCAAGTGTACCCGTTTCTTTGGCAGTTCATCGTATGTGTGTTTATTCAGGGTTTTATTTTATTTATCACTTAACACAACCGCTTCCTGACATATCCGATGCAGTTACTTGATACATTTGAGCAGCAGCAGAACTCAAGGCAGCACACAGATCGACTGCATGTTGCAGTGCCTGATCTATCAGAGCAAGAAACGGAACAGTTCCAGACTTTGGCTTTCCAATACATCCAACATGTTCACCGATGGATGACCCACGAACTTTACTTAGTGCACCTGACTCATCGGAGCAGAAATCGATTCAGTTTGCAATATTGTATACAGGCTTCGAGTTTCCACTATCACCAATGTCTGCATCATTCGGCAAGCCGTTACCATGGTTGAATGCAACTATGCAGGTGGTGTTATTCGCCGCAACGTACAAGTTGAATGCAAGTGACAGTCAAAACTTAGCCGTGGCCATCTCCTCAGATAGTGAGCTAAGTGTAATGGTAAGTTTTGAAAACTCAAGATTCAGTGCGCCTGTGCAAAATACGTGATAAAAAGTGTTTGTGTTGTTGCAAAAAAGAAGAAAAGCCAGGAAAAAACAAGGAGAGGAGAATGCCTGCTGCAGCATCCAAACTGCTGTCGAGATTGTACTACTGTAGTAACTGAAGATCCGTGTAATTTGCCAGCTGAAGACGGGTGCAAACCCGAAATGCATATTGGCGTGAATAAAAAACGCATTAAAAAGTGGCTGGTTGCCGTATTTTTTCAATGAAATATCATTATCCACGGCCACGGAGCTCAACAGTCCAAATAAAATGGACAAATTGTTATCAAGATTTAGTGTCGTGAAAGTGTTTTCAGACTATGAATGGTATCAGCTATGTTAGAATCATACACGGTAACTACTATGTTCAACATTCAAACTCCTGCAATTTTACTAGGGTGCCCTTCCAGTATATGTTTGGGACTATCGTGGACAGTAAAGATATACAATGAGAATACCAAATAGTGCATTCAGTTTCAGGAATCTACATTCAGAGACTTGATGTGTGCTATTTCGGCAAAACAGAGCACAGTGTATGATTATATCCAAAAGTGCCCAGAAGTAAATTGTTTTTTGGAAATGGTTGTCACTCATTTACAAAGCTTAAACGCCAAGTACTTCAATAAAGGCCGTCGATACGAATTTCGATGAGTGCTGTGCTTCCGTACACACCATGTATCAGACATCCGTACAATCACTAACTGACGTTACTAGAGAACAACGTGCGTATTTGTATTGATGTCTGTCTCCTATTTTAATCCAAAGTGAAAATAAGTTAGTATTTAGCTCTCTAAACTATGCATCATTTCACATGAAACCCTAAACATGCTGCATAAAAGATACAGTTAATGTTACAAAATGACAGCTGGAATTTTTTACAATTTTCGGTAATCTAGATAAACAGACATTCGAAGCATTTCTCCCAAGGAGGCACAGGATACATTTAACTACAGACAGGAGTATGCAGAAGAACTGAAGCTGAAATTTAAGTGAAAAATTTTCCACGCACAGGATGCAAACGTATTGCAATGGCAGGGTGCAGTCTGGTTAGTGGATTGAAACTAGGCCAGAGAATAATGACAATCTTGGACAAACAAACTTTTACTAGAACAAGCAATCTCCACAGGCCCGGCCGACACTCAATTCCACCGCACGGTAACCAGAAACGCACGTTTTTGCAGCGGGCGTAGGATACTGTCGGCCACGACGTCACAGCGTTTTCTTCTTCCGCTGTCAAACACACCGCTCAACCGCCTGTCACTTTGAGTGCTCCTCCTCGCCGCGATAACGCTTAAATGCTGGCCCACATTCCTGCCCTCTGCAGCTCGAGAAGCTATAGCGGCCAGAGAAGCTAATAAACAGAGGGAGCTACTGATATGGTAACCACACGGCACACAAATGAAGCAGATTTTACTACCAAGCTGATCCCGGGGGAGGTTCGAGTCCTCCCTCGGGCATGGGTGGGTGTGTTTCTTCGTAGGATAATTTAGGTTAAGTAGTGTGTAAGCTTAGAGACTGATGACCTTAGCAGTTAAGTTAGATAAGATTTCTCACACACCTGAACTTTTTACTACCACAATATTTGATAAACATGCACCAGCGATTGCTGTACCTGACACAGACCGTAACAACGGCTCTGTAGAAACATTAAACGGAACATGAGAATATAAACACAAAGCAAGAAGGGGAAATCTATGCCCTACGTGCAGACGCATCAGTACGAACTTGGTGACGTGCGTAATAGGAAATAACACCTGTGGACTAGACACTACTAATGGACATTACAACATAACACATGCGACATGCAAACAGCGCAAGTACCAGGGTGATGGGACTCCTAGAATAGGAAGAGGAAGGCGTGCAATAGTGTACTACTAAAGGATAGTATAACACAAACACGTCCTAGACGCAAATAGAGCAAATATCAACTTGCCAGCATCCCTGAAATAGCAAATGACAGCCACCCATTAAGGTACTATGATGACGTTAAACAAGAGAACAACACAGCAACAGGGTGGAGGACTCTTGCTACACACTAAACAAGCTTACCATAGGGTATAACGCTTGTGGGCACGGTGCACTTCGCTAGGGATTTAAACATAGTAAGTAAGATTTAAACTTAGTGAGTAAATACAAGTTGCTGCCGGTGGACACTTTTCACACATATAAGCATCGAAAAACATCGGAAGTTACTTAAGTCATTATAGTCGATCAATCAGTGCACTTAAGCTGACGTTTAATTCCTTTTCGCAGCCACACAATGACTCACAATGTATAGTTCCAACGACTACAGAACAAAAAATTTCACAGCTTAAGTGACCACACACTACAATCACAAGGTGAATCTAATCAAGAAGCTGGAATGCCAAAGCCGAAGTTCACCATTATCATTTGCACCGCTTTCAGAAAATAAAGATAACTCCATTCTTCACTTAGTGTCTCTACGATGTAAAGTGTTAGGCTGGTCGAACCCACTTCACTGACTGACAGCAATGAACATGAGGCCCAGCCACCACTTCCATCGTACTTAGTTGTACACGTCCAGGGAAAATATGCCTTGCCCAACGCAGCTCATCAACATCACCGAGCGCCTCCAGTCAGTCAGTTCAACCACCTCCTCAAGCCAGACATCTCAAGTCTTGAATCAGAGCTTGACTATGCACTGGCCCGCCACCTCACATGAGGGCATGGTCATGTTCCCAGGCAATGGCCAAAGACATGAAAAGCAGGGCCGCAGCTATCGTTAATCAATGGATGCCACAGAAAACTCGTGCATGCGTGGCTCACATATGTAGTAGAACAGTTTCTGATATGAGAGCTCACAACTTTAGAGTCCAGTTATTGCTACATTGAAGAGACTTAGCAGACGTTCACATGAGATGAGTCTTAACCATTCAACTGTTGCAATGTCAGAGGGAGAAAGCTCATGCTTTGTAAGCTGTTGTAACCGTGTTAGAGAGAAGCTTAGCAGTTCATGCAGCTGTTGTTGGACTTAGTTCACTATTAGAAGAGGAAAAATGTGTGTTGGATGAGGTTGTCCAAAAACTGAAATATGTATAGGTGAACCAATCCGTGAGAGGAAATGCGGCGACCCACTCACGAGTACCATCCCATTCAGCAGAGCACCCAGTACTGTGTACGGGTACAATAGCACAGGTTACATAGTTAGGGTATTCTGCGACACGCCAACTCATGCCACACCTTTTATTTCATTTGGATATTGCATCCAGCATTTTGTTATGCACAATTTATACAGCTCTGGTATTGTACCTGGAGAACTGCACCACACATTGCTTAATCTGGGTAGTGCGCTGAGTACCATCTCACACTGTCTCTTACTTGAGGCTGGCCACATCATATTATCCCAACTGGGTATCCTGTCTGTAAGAGTGGCATTCACGAGGGAGTGACCTCCCTTTCTCCTGCAGACATCTTATTCGGTTCACCTGTATATACAAGGTGATCAAAAAGTCAGTATAACTTTGAAAACTGAATAAATCACGGAACAATGTAGATAGAGAGGTACAGATTGACACATATGCTTGGAATGACATGGGGTTTTATTAGAACCAAAAAAAAAACAACACAAAAGTTCAATAAATGTCCGATAGATGGCGTTTCATCTGATCAGAATAGCAATAATTAGCATCACAAAGTAAGACAAAGCAAAGATGATGTTCTTCACAGGAAATGCTCAATATGTCCACCATCATTCCTCAATGTTGTGAACAGCACTGTAAAGGATGTCCGGAGTTATGGTTAGGCACTGGCGTCGGATGTTGTCTTTCAGCATTCCTAGAGATGTCGGTCGATCACGATACACTTGCGACTTCAGGTAACCCCAAAGCCAATAATCACACGGACTGAGGTCTGGGGACCTGAGAGGCTAAGCATGACTAAAGTGATGGCTGAGCACACGATCATCACCAAACGACGCGCGGAAGAGATCTTCCACACGTCCAGCAATATGGGGTGGAGCGCCATCCTGCATAAACATCGTACGTTCCAGCAGGTGTTTATCAGCCAGGCTGGGGATCATGCGATTCTGTAACATATCGGCGTACCTCTCACCCGTCACGGTAGTAGTTACAAAACCAGAATCACGCATTTCCTCGAAGAAAAAAGGCCCGATAACGGTAGATGTGGTAAATCCAGCCCATACCGTGACTTTCTCGTCGTGCAATGGAGTTTCCACGACAGTTCTAGGATTTTCGGTAGCCCAAATTCTGCAGTTGTGGGCGTTGACAGACCCTCGTAGCGTGAAATGAGCTTCGTCGGTCCACAACACGTTACTGAACCAATCGTCATCTTCCGCCATCTTTTGAAACGCCCACACCGCAAATGCCCTCCGCTTCACTGAATCGCCAGGTAACAGTTCATGATGCCGATGGATTTTGTACGGATGGCATCGGAGGGTACCCCTAAGTGCCAACCAAACAGTAGTGTATGGAATGCCGGTGCGACGCGCGACTGCACGAGCGCTGACTTCCCCGTGCATAGACGAACCCGCTACAGTCTCCGTTTCTTCCTGAACTGTCTCAACAGCATTACGCCTTGCGCTCGGTCGGCCACTACGAGGTCTACCGTCTAAACAACCCGTGGCTTCGAAATCATTCTCGCCACAGCTGCATTTGTCAACAGACCTTAACCCGTTCGAATACCCCTCCTACGGCGATAGGATCGTAACCCTGAACTAGCACATTCCCCATTCTGATAATACAGCTTCACTAAAAGCGCCTTTTCCGGTAACGTCAAATATGCTGCGACTGCTGGCGCATCTGATTCTCTCTCTCTCATTACAGCTCCTTTTATACACGATTGTCATGCGCAGTCACTGACGTTTTGCTGTCCAGCGGCATCTGTCGGACATTTTGTGAACTTTTTTTTTTTGTTCTAATAAAACCCCATATCATTCCAATCACGTGTGTCAATATTTACCTCTCTATCTACATTATACCGTGTTTTATTAAGTTTCCAAATTTATATTGACTTTTTGATCACCCGGTACAACAAATTTTGGAGCAGCTGCATCACACACGCTTTTCCTCTCTCTAGTAATGTACTGCTGAGCCCAAGAATAGCTGAAAATGCATGAACTGCTAAGCTTCTGTCTAACATAGTGGCACCACCTGATGATGTATGAACCGTTAAGTCTCTCCTTGACATTATAAAGTTGGACTGTTAAGTTTCACCTCATGTAAAATGTTCTTATTCTCAACAATATAGCTCCATCTGGAGTGTAAAATCCATCTCTGGGTGTCGTCTTATGCTATAATGCAGTGGATGAGATTGTTAGTTCTGAGAATTCTCTGCATAAAACTATATGTATGTTGAGAGGTGCTTTGTTAACATTTGTGGTGTGACATTTAGTATTTTGCTACAGATTTATTGTTCCAGAGTCATTTTTTGCAAGAACTGTTGAGGCTCTGTCTCACTCTCTGACATTGCCTCAGTTGAACTGTTAAGTTTTCTCTCGTGTAAAAATGTGCTAAGTCTTTTCACTATCACAATAAAAAAAAAAGATGTGAACCCTCATATCATGAGCTGTTCTACTAGATATGTATGTATCTTGTGCATGGACAGCTATTTGCTTAAAATTGAGATACATTTTGTCTTTGAGCTTCTGTCCATAGATAAACGTTTTCCATTTCTCCTTATGTCTGGAATGCCTCTTTATCTACATTACTGCACGTGTAAAGCATTTTAGTTGCCATTTGTACTTTGTTGATATTAACTGTATATTTTATTCAACATGTATGAAACAGTTTACAGACCTATTTACTGATTTACTCTCGCTTCAGTAAATTTAGTTTGACATAGTAAGATACACAAGTAATAAATATGCGGATAATTCTCTAGCAACATCAGAAAGTGATGATGCAGATACATCCTACATGCTGCATACTGAAGCACAGCACTCACCGAAATTCTTAGAATAGGCTTCCACGGAAGTGTTGTGACGTTCAAGCTTTGTAAGAACAAATCAGACATGTCCAAATCATCTATACACATTGGATACACTAACACACGACATTCTTGATGGCTGAACTAGCACATATCAAGTTTCTAAACATATATTCGTGAACGTCAGTACGTTTAGGGAAATCACGGAAAACCTAAATCAGGATGGCCAGAAGCGGGATTGAACAGTCGTCCTCCCGAATGCGAGTCCAGTGTCTAACCTCTGCGCCACCTCGCTCGGTCTAAACCATGGTATTCGCTTGATGAGTGAAGTATAGAAGTTTCAGTCCCCTGTGCTACTATGCTATTTTGATGGCACCTCCAACATGGCCTGAGTTAAAATGACAGGAAACATGAAAAATTCAGGAGGCATACTCCTGCTTTAAACCATACTGAAAAATGACTTGGGAATTGTATCTTTCGAAATGACCATATCTGTAAAATCAGAGGAATCTGGCTCAAACCAAGGCTAACCTCCCAGTTGACTTTCGAGAATTAGCACGGAACTCAGGGCATTATGGTGGTAACGGAGTGAGACATTGTTGTAGCCTATTCCCGATGTTATTCAGTCCAGTCTGTACATTGAGCAAGCAGTCACGGAAGCCAAGGAGAAATTAGAAAAAGAAATAGAAACCTTAAAGTTTGCCTATGACGTTGTAATTCTATCAGAGACATCAAAGGACTTGGTAGAACAGTTGAATGGAATGGATAGTGTCATGATAAGAGATTATAAGGTGAACATCAACGAAACTAAAAAACAAATAGGTTAGGTAATGAGAAACTAAAAGTAACAAAGAGTTTTCTTTTTGGACAGTAAATAACTGATGATGGGGACGTAATAGAGAAGATATAAAACGCAGATTGGAAGTTGCAAGAAGAACATTTCCAGACAGGAAGAATATCTAATTAACATATTTAAACGCATAAATATGCTGCATCTATAGTCGTCCATAGCTGCAAAAGTGTTGCCAGTGCAGGATTTAGTGCGCGAATGGATCTCTCTATTATGTCCCATAAACGTCCGGCGATCTGGATGGCCGAATCATTCGCTCGAATTGTCCACAAAATTTTTCTAACCAATCACGAACAACTGTGGCCTGGCGACTTGTTTGGAAACATGAAGTCGTTGAATGGCTACAGTTGGTCTCCATATAACCGAACAAAACCACTTACAATGGTCGCTTCAGTTGGATCAGAAACCCCGTCCATTCCACGTAAACACAGTCCTCACCACTGTGGAGCCACTACCAGCTTGCACAATTATTTATTGACAACTTCGGTTCATGGCTGCTTGGTGTCTGCGGCACACAAGATCCCTGAAGCCCGGACTCATTGGACCAGGCCACGATTTTACAGTAGTCAAGGGTCCAACCGGCATGGTCACTAGCATATGAAAGGTGCTGCAGGCGATGTCATGGTGCTGGCAAAGGCACTCACATTTGTCGTGAGCAGCCATAGTCCACTAATGCCAAATTTCGCCTGGCTTTCCTAACGGATACGTTCGTCGTACGTCCCACATTGATTTATGGAGTTATTTCATGCAGTGTAGCCTTTCTCTAAGCACTGACAACTCTACGGGAAAGCCGCTGCTCTCGGTCGTTAAGTGAAGGTTGTCGGCCACTGTGTTGTCTGTGGTGAAAAGTAATGCCTGAAATTTGGTATTTTCGGCACACTCTTGACATTGTGGATGTCGGAATACCGAATTCCCTAACGATTTCCGAAATGGAATGTCCTGTTCTTCTAGCTCCAGCTACCAATCCGCGTCCAGCCTGTTACTTCCCGTCGTGCTGCCATAATCACGTCGGACACCTTTTTACCTGGATCACCTGATTACACTCCTGGAAATTGAAATAAGAACACCGTGAATTCATTGTCCCAGGAAGGGGAAACTTTATTGACACATTCCTGGGGTCAGATACATCACACGATCACACTGACAGAACCACAGGCACATAGACACAGGCAACAGAGCATGCACAATGTCGGCACTAGTACAGTGTATATCCACCTTTCACAGCAATGCACGCTGCTATTCTCCCATGGAGACGATAGTAGAGATGCTGGATGTAGTCCTGTGGAACGGCTTGCCATGCCATTTCCACCTGGCGCCTCAGTTGGACCAGCGTTCGTCCTGGACGTGCAGACCGCGTGAGACGACGCTTCATCCAGTCCCAAACAAGCTCAATGGGGGACAGATCCGGAGATCTTGCTGGTCAGGGTAGTTGACTTACACCTTCTAGAGCACGTTGGGTGGCACGGGATACATGCGGACGTGCATTGTCCTGTTGGAACAGCAAGTTCCCTTGCCGGTCTAGGAATGGTAGAACGATGGGTTCGATGACGGTTTGGATGTACCGTGCACTATTCAGTGTCCCCTCGACAATCACCAGAGGTGTATGGCCAGTGTAGGAGATCGCTCCCCACACCATGATGCCGGGTGTTGGCCCTGTGTGCCTCGGTCGTATGCAGTCCCGATTGTGGCGCTCACCTGCACGGCGCCAAACACGCATACGACCATCATTGGCACCAAGGCAGAAGCGACTCTCATCGCTGAAGACGACACGTCTCCATTCGTCCCTCCATTCACGCCTGTCGCGACACCACTGGAGGCGGGCTGCACGATGTTGGGGCGTGAGCGGAAGACGGCCTAACGGTGTGCGGGACCGTAGCCCAGCTTCATGGAGACGGTTGCGAATGGTTCTCGCCGATACCCCAGGAGCAACAGTGTCCCTAATTTGCTGGGAAGTGGCGGTGCAGTCCCCTACGGCACTGCGTAGGATCCTATGGTCTTGGCGTGCATCCGTGCGTCGCTGCGGTCCGGTCCCAGGTCGACGGGCACGTGCACCTTCCCCCGACCACTGGCGACAACATTGATGTACTGTAGAGACCTCACTCCCCACGTGTTGAGCAATTCGGCGGTACGTCCACCCGGCCTCCCACATGACCACTATATGCCCTCGCTCAAAGTCCGTCAACTGCACATACGGTTCACGTCCACGCTGTCGCGGCATGCTACCAGTGTTAAAGACTGCGATGGAGCTCCGTATGCCACGGCAAACTGGCTGACACTGACGGCGGAGGTGCACAAATGCTGCGCAGCTAGCGCCATTCGACGGCCAACACCGCGGTTCCTGGTGTGTCCGCTGTGCCGTGCGTGTGATCATTGCTTGTACAGCCCTCTCGCAGTGTCCGGAGCAAGTATGGTGGGTCTGACACACCGGTGTCAATGTGTTCTTTTTTCCATTTCCAGGAGTGTATACATGACAGCTCCGCCAATGTTGTGCTATAGAGGCAGCATGGTTCACTATTTCTGCAGGGGACTTCCAACGACTTGAGTCCATGCCATATCCATTTGCTGCACTAAGCCAATCAAAAGTAGGCCCGACACAATAGCAGCATGTATCCCATGACTTTTGTCCCCTCAGTGTCTGTGGAAAAAGCTATGAAAAGGATCACAACCGAAGTTGATAACCATGTTTCGCACACTAATATCATCCTAAGTTCAAGAAAATACACGTAATTTATCTTTTTAAAAGTATCATTCTATACAGACCTCTAGCACTGACACATAATCCCGTAATCCTTCTCCAAATGTAAACTTTAGCTGCGGGGCCAAACCCGATAGACTTTTGGAAGAGTCCTTCTTAAATGGCAGGACTACTACAACTAACGGAGTTACAGGTACAAGTGATAATACAGGCAAACGTAGGATAGCGTGTTGTTGTCCACTGTATCGATGCAGAGAATACTTTGTGTTGTGTTTGTTGTTGGTGGTGGTTGTCTTCACTCCAAACACTTCCACGCAGCTTTCCATGCTAGTCTATCCTGGGAGGTCTCTTACCTCTGCATAAGTACCACAGCCTATATCCATTTGAACTTGCTTTCCGTATTATCCCTTGGTCTCCCTCTACAATTTTTATCCCTCATTTACTCCTCATACTCCCTTGGATTACCAAACTGACGATGCCTCGATGGTTCATGACGTGTCTTATCAACCAATCTCTTCTTTTACTCGAATTGTGCCACGAATTCTTTTTTTCACTATTCTATTCAGCACCGCTTCTTTTGTTATACTGTCTACCCGTTTAATCTTCGTCTGTACATGTGCGCATTGCTATCCCATGACTTTTGTCACCTCAGTATATTATACTGTTAGAGATATTTCGGTTTCTTCCCCACATTCAGTCACGCAGTTCTGTGTGAGCGTCTTTCAGTTTCTTCAGCGCATCTCAGTTTTCCCAAGCGCACCTCAGAATCCGACGAATCGATACTTGTCTCCATCAGGGACGAGGAGGGGGGGGAGGGGGTTTGCCAGTTCAGCAGTTCCCGACTAATTAATTTGGCGCCTGCTGTATTGAGTTTGCCTCGCATCACTTCGAAGTCGAGGCAACGTTTCTTTGGGTTGAAATTTTAAAGCAAGATTCTAAAAGAAGGTGTTAAAATCCTGTCTCCTCACGTTCCGCGATTCGGATGTACGAGGGGACGTCAAAAGGTATGTTACACGTTAACGGTAGGCTTAGTAACTTTTATTGAATGCTGCACTACACTTCAGTATGACACCAATACATAATGCTTCTTATCAACATAGTCAGCAAGTATCTGTAAACAATAGTCGCAATGTTCTATTAATCGTTCAGTTCCTCGACGATAGAAATCTGCTCCCTGGTTATGGCACCATTCAAGAAGCGCCGGTTGAACAACTTCATCGTCGGAAAATCTGCGACTGCAGCGAATCAGTACCTCGTTTGCCCGGACACTGAATGTATTCGTTGTCGATAGCCTTCCCTCCTGATTTCAGTCGCCCATATTTATACGCCCTTGGTCAAACTGTAGGGACCATTTCACCACGGCTTGGCGTCACATTGCATTTTTTTCTATTTACCGACAGAATTTCCGGTGAATCCATGCGAAACTAGACTTTTTGCCCACAAGAATCGTACTATCCCGCTTATTGCAACATCGGAGGGCGTTTCAGTTGCTGCGTCATTTCGTTCGCTCACTGTGATGAACGTGTTATCCACACCACAAAAGAACTGCGTCTGACGAAATCTGAAACATGTACTCTCTTGTGACAATACATCATATGAGATAAAGAGCATTTCGCTCTCATTTAAATATATGGCCGAAAGAGTCAGCTGCAGGAATTGTGAAACGAACCCTGTCGTCCAGCACCGTGTGCCAGAAAGGGCGCAGATTCACTACGAGATGGGGAAACTCACAGACGTCTAGTGTCTATGGAGGCCTATAGCGCGGCAGTGTGAGAGTGCGACAGACGAGAACCTACGTCATAGGCAAACCCAGTAGAAGGCTTTTGTGGCCAAGGAGACGTAGCAGTGTTAAATATGGCGGGGCTAAGACCGTTCATAAAGGGAAACATTTATGAAAAATATTTAATACTGTAGTAATGCAGGGAATAAAGCCACAGTAATTTTAATCTGCCATCCTCCATAAAATTTCATGGCAATCCTAATAAAACTAGAATATTAATCATATCTATAATAGTTTAGAAATCATTGTTAAACTGAAATTAACAGGTTTTTAACGAAGACCTGAATGCTAAAATCTGAACGCTTTTGTCGATCGTAACGACTGACATTTCATTTAGAAGCGCATCATTAAAAGGACAAATGTTGTAAATATCAACTCTTTAAGTTTATTTGTTTAAAAGATATAGCACATTTAAATTATCTGTATTTTCAGGAAAGCATCAGATCATCATATCCTCCACATGAAACACATTGAACGATGACAGCATGACACGTATTGAATCATTAGGTAATAGAATACTTGCAGTAAAGTTTGGTGCATAATAGTTACTTTTGTTCTGTATTGCACATTGGTGCAAGGCCACTGGCCTTGACATTCACAGTTAAGATGGAAATTCTATTCTTGTTATGTAAAAGAATTTATTAAGTATTATGTAGGACGTGAAAGTGGTGAAGCTTTGATTATTTAAATATGTTAAAATGTAAAATAATGTAGAATAAGCTGTAGCCAATCAGATGGACGGCCGCAAGACTTAGTCTCCGAGCGGTGAGCAGCCGCGCTCATGGTGTGAATCTAACATTTCGCATAGTTAACGAGGTGAAGTATCGAACTTGTAAATCGCGATGAGATTGTGAATGATCGAACTATGGCAAGCGTGTATGCGCTCGAGTGTAACAGTAATTCTAAATACGACCACTTTCGCTATTAGTTTGGTTTCTGAATAAACATTGTCCTAACTAAATCGCAACTGTGTGACCTACATTATGTATGGGCCGTTAATTTAGTTACCGATATTATTATCACTGTTTTGTATGTTATGTTAACTGTGTATTTCGAAAACTTCCCATCAACCAGACAATTTAACCAAAGGGTCACAAGTGTCTAATTTAGGGCGTGTAATGCGACACGTGCGGTTCAACCCATAGACGAGTTTGAGCCAAGACCTTTCGGCGAAGAGGAACCGCATGTGGGCCCAAACATCTATGGGATGTTAGCTCGCAATCACTCCTGTCTTGCAATACTCTTTGCGACGACCTGTGTAAGTTACTTTTGAAGTCACTACGTAGACGCCGAGTCATGAACCACCACGAATAATATTCAGCGAAAATCTTGTTCGTTGCAATAATTTGTATGTCGATTGTGTATTTAGGCTGGAATAGATAACCACTATGGGAACAGTTCAGAATTGCCCCTGGTGAACCCATTCTACATTTAAAAAAAAAAAAAGTTCAAATGGCTCTGAGCACTATGGGACTCAACATCTGAGGTCATCAGTCCCCTAGAACTTAGAACTACTTAAACCTAACTAACCTAAGGACATCACACACATCCCTGCCCGAGGCAGGATTCTAACCTGCGACCGTAGCGGTCTCGTGGTTCCAGACTGAAGCGCCTAGAACCCCTTGGCCACACCGGCCGGCTCTAGGTTTACATTTTGCGATAATAATTTATGCGGGTTCCTCTTGAATTAACCTTCGAAGCTGTTATGGGTCCCAATAGTGAGATTTCATAAATATGAAATGTTAATCCACTGCATCGTTAGGTAATTGGCCTTATTTCCAATATCGTATGTACGCTCAAGAATACAATATAGGAACTAAACTTCCACGATCATGAAGCGAGTTGAAAAAACCAACGCCGAGTTTTATTTAGTCAAAACAAAAAGGGCTGATCTTGTATAGTAGTAAATAAGGTGAAACGAAACTTGCTGCCGGACCGAGACTCGAACTCGGGACCTCACCCTTTCGGGGGCAAGTGCTCTACCGTCTGAGCAACCCATGCACGATCCATGGCCCGCCCTCACAGCTTCACCATGTCTCCATGTCTCCACATCCTTTCTTCCATTAGTGCTAGTTCTGTAAGATTCGTAGGAGAGCTTCTGTGAAATTTTGAAGGTAGGAGACGAGGTATTGGCAGAACTGAAGCTGTGAGGTCGAGTCGTGAGTCGTCCTTGGGTAGCTCAGTCGGCAAAGTACTTGCACGCGAAAGGCAAAGATCCCGAACGAGCCTCCGTCCGGCACACAGATTTAATCTACCAGGAAGTTTGACATCAGCGCACACTCCGCTGCGGAGTGAAAATTTCATTCTGGTAAGTGTGAAACACCTGTGAACTGACTTCCAGTTGTTTATTTGTAATAACCACAGTTACAAAGAAGTTATTCCTGATTATCTAGGATGAAAACTAGATATACTTCGTCTCACATAAGTTTCTGTTATGTATCTATAAACACTTTTGTTCAAGACGATTTGCTATGTGACATTCGCAAGGAAATACACGCTCACTTAAATTCATTTTACTGCAATTTTTATCTTTTTTGTGTTCCATTTTTATACACAAAAAATATATCTCTTGTGAAAAAATGTGTAGGGTATGTGTCACAGAACTCTGAGAAAATGGATTTAAGTACAGTTTCATTTTATTTAAGACGTAATTATCTTATTGGTAATACTGATGTGATTAATACTGTCTTATATCGAGAGAATTGGTCAGTTGCTGAACAATGGATTCACCTTATAGCGGTTCGCTCTTTTCTACCAATGTGGATCAGCAATACTCATAAAAATTTGACACGTGTTAATAGAAGCTTATGACAAGCAAACCAAAATTATTAATAGATTTTCTCGATACCGTCGATAATGCGTCTATGTAGCTTTTAAGGCTTAAATACACTCCTGGAAATGGAAAAAAGAACACATTGACACCTGTGTGTCAGACCCACCATACTTGCTCCGGACACTGCGAGAGGGCTGTACAAGCAATGATCACACGCACGGCACAGCGGACACACCAGGAACCACGGTGTTGACGGTCAAATGGCGCTAGCTGCGCAGCATTTGTGCACCGCCGCCGTCAGTATCAGCCAGTTTGCCGTGGCATACGGAGCTCCATCGCAGTCTTTAACACTGGTAGCATGCTGCGACAGCGTGGACGTGAACCGTATGTGCAGTTGACGGACTTTGAGCGAGGGCATATAGTGGGCATGCGGGAGGTCGGGTGGACGTACCGCCGAATTGCTTAACACGTGGGGCGTGAGGTCTCCACAGTACATCGATGTTGTCGCCAGTGGTCGGCGGAAGGTGCACGTGCCCGTCGACCTGGGACCGGACCGCAGCGACGCACGGATGCACGCCAAGACCGTAGGATCCTACGCAGTGCCGTAGGGGACCGCACCGCCACTTCCCAGCAAATTAGGGACACTGTTGCTCCTGGGGTATCGGCGAGGACCATTCGCAACCGTCTCCATGAAGCTGGGCTACGGTCCCGCGCACCGTTAGGCCGTCTTCCGCTCACGCCCCAACATCGTGCAGCCCGCCTCCAGTGGTGTCGCGACAGGCGTGAATGGAGGGACGAATGGAGACGTGTCGTCTTCAGCGATGAGAGTCGCTTCTGCCTTGGTGCCAATGATGGTCGTATGCGTGTTTGGCACCGTGCAGGTGAGCGCCACAATCAGGACTGCATACGACCGAGGCACACAGGGCCAACACCTGGCATCATGGTGTGGGGAGCGATCTCCTACACTGGCCGTACACCTCTGGTGATCGTCGAGGGGACACTGGATAGTGTACGGTACATCCAAACCGTCATCGAACCCATCGTTCTACCATTCCTAGACCGGCAAGGGAACTTGCTGTTCCAACAGGACAATGCACGTCCGCATGTATCCTGTGCCACCCAACGTGCTCTAGAAGGTGTAAGTCAACTACCCTGACCAGCAAGATCTCCGGATCTGTCCCCCATTGAGCATGTTTGGGACTGGATGAAGCGTCGTCTCACGCGGTCTGCACGTCCAGCACGAACGCTGGTCCAACTGAGGCGCCAGGTGGAAATGGCATGGCAAGCCGTTCCACAGGACTACATCCAGCATCTCTACGATCGTCTCCATGGGAGAATAGCAGCCTGCATTGCTGCGAAAGGTGGATATACACTGTACTAGTGCCGACATTGTGCATGCTCTGTTGCCTGTGTCTATGTGCCTGTGGTTCTGTCAGTGTGATCATGTGATGTATCTGACCGCAGGAATGTGTCAATAAAGTTTCCCCGTCCTGGGACAATGGATTCACGGTGTTCTTATTTCAATTTCCAGGAGTGTAGAATAATGTTGTTTTGTTTCGGAGTATAGGAATAGTAAAAATTCTAAGCACAGCAGGCTTTCTGCCGGTTTCTTCTTCGCCAGTGCAAGAAGAAATTTTGCATGGATAATTTTATACGAATTCACTTCGTGTATAAATTCGGCTTCAAAATGTGATGTACAAGTGTAAGAGTTTTCAATCGCAAACCAATTACTCGCTCTCGTCATGAGTTCCTATTTTATAGTCATTAGTTCTTTTTTTTTTTTTTGAGATCTGCATTCTCATAAAATTATTCATTCACAGGTAACTCTTGCATTGGCGTAGAAGGAAAAAATCTACAGTACCACTGACAGCTGAGACTTATGAGCAATACTTATTTAATACAAAATATATTTGTAATTCTGTTGCTTCCAAACAGAATTTGACAGGCATGCTTTCGAAAAGAAACTACGTAATGGCTCTGAGCACTATGGGACTTTACATCTATGGTCATCAGTCCCCTAGAACTTAGAACTACTTAAACCTAACTTACCTAAGGACATCACACAACACCCAGTCGTCACGAGGCAGAGAAACAAACTACGTAATACTCGACAGTTAATTTTCTTACAGATTCAAACACAAACGCTTTTGCTTTCGAAATAGATGTTGTGACATGATTAGAACAGAACGCCTCACAATGCTATATCAACTTCAGTCATATTTATTTCATTATTATAGCTGACCGTGCCAGTTGTTGGATGGTGGCTGAAAGGTTCTCATTCGAGGAAGCGGATTCCTGGACATTCCATGTTTGCTGCGGAGCTACAGCGGAAAAGCTTGCCTCACGTATTGGGTACCATTCTGGGGTGGTTTACAAGGCCCGCTCTCTGTATTCAGAAGTTACGGTTTCCGTGAGTTACTCCCTTACAAGCTGCCGCAAGGCTTCTTTACACCCAGATGCCCACTTGTCATGTTGCAAGCATCTTTTCAGCGTGGATGTTCCAACAGAAAGTGAGAAATGTAACTCCATCTCAACAGTATTGACTGTTCATTCAGTCCTGTGTTTTGCCTCCTGTACCACAAACTGTGTGTGCTACGTCAGTCTGTAGTGGAAGACCATTCAAACATTGTGCCAAACTAGTAAATTGTTTTCTTCTTGTTTGTACTCTATTCAGGGAAATTTTTCAGAATTTCCCTCAATTGTAATGCTGCAAGGAACTTTCTTCTTCGTCAGGTAGGGTACAAGCTTTCTACTGTCTCTCAGAGTTTGGGTTGAGGACAGACAACTTTGCACTCTTATCATTCGCATCCTGGGAGGCGTCACTTGCTGGCTGTGTAGTTTGAAGATATGAGTGTCGCGTTTAGGTATGACGTAAGATGTCAGGTTCTGATTTCAGAATCCGTACTCTGAGCAGCCTCTATTTATATGGCTGTTTTTACATCTTGGATGCGAATTTCAGTGGCTTACTGCCCTTGTTTATTTGAAAATGCAAGCTGTGCAGATGAGGAACTTCCTTACTGTTGTACCATACGGAAATACAAAAATTTGCATCACCCCGGTTCCCAGCACTCCTGAAGACACACGTTGACTGTGAATATTGTATCACAGACACAGTCCAATTGACCGTTCACAGATGTCACTAACCCCCCCCCCCCCCCCAAAGATGTAAACAACCACGCATGAGCAGCTCCTATTTGATGGAGGGGGTCCGAAAGCCGATCACTTCTAGTCATTCCACCAGTAAGGAGGTACACGGCTCGTGTTGTCTGCAGTTCAACCATGCCTAGAAGGTCAATACCGCGGTTCGATCGCGTCCTCATTGTTACTTTGTGCCAGGAAGCCCTCTCAACAAGGGAAGTGACCAGGCGTCTCGCAGTGAACCAAAGCGGTGTTGTTCGGACGTGGAGGAGATACAGAGGGACAGGAACTCGATGAGATGCCTCGCTCAGGCCGCCAAAGGGCTACTACTGCAGTAGCTGACTGCTACCTACGGATTATGGCTCGGAAGAACACTGACAGCAACGCCACCATGTTGAATAATGCTTTTCATGCAGCCACAGGACGTCGTGTTATGACTGAAACTGTGCGCAATAGACTGCATGATGCGCAACTTCACTCCCGACGTTCATGGTGGGGTACACCTTTGCAACGACGACACCGTGCAGCACGATGCAGATGGGCCCAACAACAAGTCAAGTGGGCCGCTCAGTATAGGCATCACGTTCTCTTCACCGATGAGTGTTGCATATGCCTTCAACCAGACAATCGTCGGAGGCATGTTAGGAGACAACCCGGTCATGTTGAACGCCTTAGACACACTGTCCGGCGAGTGCATTAAGGTGGAGGTTCCCTGCTGTTTTGGAGTGGCATTATGTGAGGCCGACGTACGCCGCTGGTAGTCATGAGAGGTGCCGTAACTGCTGTAGGATAGTAAATGCCGGTCGGTGTGGCCGAGCGGCTCTAGGCGCTTCAGTCTGGAACCGCGCGACCGCTACTGTTGAAGGTTCGAATCCTGCCTCGGGCATGAGTGTGTGTGATGTCCTTAGGTTAGTTAGATTTAAGTAATTCTAAGTTCTAGGGGACTAATGACCTCAGATGTTAAGTCCCTTAGTGCTCAGAGCCATTTGAACCATCTGATACGTGAATGCCATCTTCCGACCGATAGTGCAACCATATCGGCAGCATACTGGTGAGTCATTCGTCTTCATGGACGACAATTCGTACCCCCAGCGTGCACATCTTGTGAATGACTTCCTTCACGATAACGGCAAAAAAAGAAAAGAAGGTTCAAATGGCTCTGAGCACTATGGGACTTAACCTCTGAGGTCATCAGTCCCCTAGAACTCAGAACTACTTAAACCTAACTAACCTAAGGACATCAGGCACAACCATGCCCGAGGCAGGATTCGAACCTGCGACCGTAGCGGCTGCTCGGCTCCAGACTGTAGCGCCTAGAACCGCACAGCCACTCCTGCCGGCTATTCCTTTTAAAGATACGTGGTAGCTGTTGTTTCATTTTAACAATAATCGACGGTATTCAACCTTTTTTTTTCCTCCTATACACAAGTGAACAACCCGTTTCTAGTAACACTGCTCTCGTGATCAAGTTGTCAAACTGATCTCATGACGTTAAAACACTAAAAAGTATGCCAACAAATTTGCGGCGTTCATAAAATAAAATGAAAACACACTGGACTGTGAGTCCTCGTCTGACATTAAAGTCATCGACTTCAGTCAGTAATCGTCCCATCTGAGACCGTACCACATACCAGGTTACGTCCTCCTGATGAGTGTCAAGTTGACGTTTCCGCGAGCTGTTGTGAGCTGACATGTCCGCGATATTACTGTGCAAAAGCAGCTATTGGCTCAACCATGATGTTATGATATTGGTCATCTTCTATTTTATTTGATGATCGCCTCAAATGAGTTGGGATACTAAGTGTTTTAACCTTATGAACTGAGTTTGACAATCTGATGACGAGAGTATTATCTCTCGAAACGCATTGTTGTGTCGTGTGTAGGACATAAAACTGTTGAATGTTATAAATTATTAGACGTACAGAACGAATAATTAAAATCTAGAGCTAACAAATAATGCGATTCAGTCTCTCTATTTATTCTGTTCAAGGGGCGACAGCCTCGATCGAATGCACGTGTTATTGTTGACTGTTGGTTCGGTACACCGGCAAATACGACAGTAGTGTTTAAATAATTTTTCCGAATTCGAGTGTATAAGTCTGGGGATAATTTATCATTTCCTCCTCGGAGACACACCGCACGCACAGCTGACACAGAGAATAAAGTTACGCGATTCACAGATACATAGCCAACGTATGTTTTCTTCCCGAAGTCTATTTTACACGAGAACTTTTTTGTCTAAATCGACTTCTTGTAATGGTAGTGCGTGCCACGCAAGCGTGCGAATCACCGACGCATGTTGCGAGTAGGACGGTGACGTGAGTGATCACTTTAATGAGAATTCTGTGCAACCTGCGAAGATTTAAATCCAGAGTAAGCGACAGATCATGCACAGGTACTGTAGAGTGTTTTCTGCATCAGCTTTATTTTCTTTCAGTGATGTGACCCCAACCAGAGAACGCGCTATTTCTGCCATTTATTATTTTAAGGGTCTCGCCTTGTGAGTTTCATTTTGTTACAGTTATTTATATAACAACTATAATTTGTAATGTTTTGCGATTTGTAATTACGTTGTACTTTCTACGGGGCAACTCCATCGACATAATTTGTGAGGTTGTTCAGGGACATCTCCTGACTATTCCGGTGTAAAGGACCCAAGGTCTCCGGTGTCGCCCAAAACAGTAATTTTATTTAATTTGATTTCTTTGCCCTTTTCGTCTCTGTGTTTGTATTGCAATTAAAGTATCTGCACAATAGTACCAATGTCGGCGGCATGAAGTGTGTGGCTTATTTGGGAACAATTTTTTCCATTCTCCCGCGATACATGTTGTTGGGAACAGAAATGCCCACTAAATTCTTCACCCTCGAGCTTGCATTCAGTGCGGCTCGGTTCTGTCTCAGGTGGGTTTTTTCGCCTGCGTTAGTTTTACGCTAGCAGTGATACACAACACTATAGATGGTTATATTGATGAACAGTTACAAAAGTTGAAATGTGAAAGTACTGTCATTTGGTCCCTTTAAATCAGTACAGCCATTAGACTGTTGTTTATTTACAGTGTTACATTTACACATACGCAATAATGATTTCGGCTTCAAAGAAATGTATTATGACTGTGTCCCCGCATTATGAAAATAAAATTGTTGTTTGGTTGCCGTCACTGAGGAAATAGCTCAGCATAGTGTCGTGTTGCCGCTGTTCCTTTGGATTCAGTGAACTCATAAAAGAGTTGCGTATCGGCCAACTCTTCATCGCTGTCCACAATGCTATGTATAACCGCTAACATACGCTATCGGAAAGAGAAACCCAACACTGAACCGAGCAGCAGTTGATGGCCGGCCGTTGTGGCCGAGCGGTTTTAGATGCTTCAGTCTGGAACCGCGCGACCGCTTCGATCGCAGGTTCGAATCCTGCCTCGGCCATGGATGTGCGTGATGTCCTTAGGTTAATAGGATAAATGATGTAAGGAATCAGTCGATATGCAACTACCCTCCAAGGAGCCACTGGAGATCTTGGGCCCCTTGAACCAAAATAGTCAGAAAATGTCGCCGAACAACATCCGAAAGTTTTTCGGTGGAGTTCGGATTCAATATATGTTAATGGAATGGACGAAGAATGCCTTATTAGGTGCATAGCAAGAAGAGAACATGGTAGCAGATACAGAGACCTCAACGTATCACCGTAAAATAATTTTGCAAAGTCTTGAATGTCGTTCGTGGCTTTTACACGGTAAGGCATTGGATGTGATATAGGCCGTCGGCTGCGGAACCCAATGCGTTGCATTTGCGTCTGTGCAATCATGGTAGAAAATGGACTTCTGATGCCTCACATTCAAATCGGTAGTGACTGACTGTCGATTGCACCATACGGCTCTGCGAAGACACTTGTGGTCAAGTCGCGCGCCGGTTTACGCGTGTGGAAACATTGACTCTGCGACACTGAAGATCCATCCTAGACACTGTTGCTATCGGTATGCGGAATTTCTGTAATCTCCTGGAGTGAGCCGTGCGTGGCTTGTGTTCGGGCCGTCTCGCTCTTTTTACATTCTATTTTTATTGTACTGCCGCCTCGTTTTGTTATTTCAATGTCTGGTGTTACTGAGTTGCTGCCTTGCCTGCCCGTGAACAGCAGCCCTTATGGATATACGACCCGCCGCATTATTTTTGCTGGACTGCTATTACTTCCCGGTTGTCGTGTGTTGGGGGGGGGGGGGGGGGGGGGAGAGTTCGTATCTGGCAGTGAGTTGCGAGTTCGGACCTGGCAGTCGGACAGTTGGGGCGCGGGAGGAGTCGGTCGGTTTGGAGCGGCAGCAGTGAGGTTCGGATAGCCATGACACAGCCGACCGTTGCCGGCACACATAGTTTCAATAGGGACGGTCTTGGTTGATCGTCGGTTGGTCGTCTTACCGGAAGACGTGATTGCTCGCCGATCGTTTATGGGTTGGCGATGTTTGTTTCAGCTCGTCGTTCGTCCGCGTCACTGCATAGTCACTGCTTTTACCATTGGTCGTGTTCTTCGTCCAAGTGTTTATGAAATTGTGTGTAGCTTGTGATGTCGACTGCCCAGTTGTTTTAGTGCTGTTTCCGTGCTGATGTGTAGCAGTTGGTCGGTTGGCGCATTCAAGATGTAGCACCAGTGGGACATGCAGCGTCAGGAAAGTGCGGATAGCCATCACTTGCCCGACGATTGCCGACACACATGTTTTGCGTGGGAACGACTTTGGTTGACCGTTAGACGATGTGTGTTTGACCGGTGATCGCTTATGGGTTGGCTGCGTGCTCCGACTCGTGGTTCGTCCTCGTCATTGCACAGTCACTGCCGTGTGCATCGTCTAATCTTCGTGCATATGTTTGGGGGCTGTATGTCGTTTATGTGATTTTCACTGACAAGTTTATTTAAATGTTGGCGGCGGCTGCCTCTGAACTAGTCGGTCGTTTGATTAAACAGCTCGCCCGGTTGGCCGTGCGGTCTAATAGAGTCCCTCGGTGTGGAGTCTGTACAACCCCAAAACCAGGGTTTTAACCGCCTGCCACCCTGGTTACTGAAGAGGCCCGGAGTGATTTTAGATTTATTGCAGTACAAGAGAGATTGCACTCCTGCCACCGTTTTTAATGCAGCATTTTCTGCCATTTTATCTGAGCACCACGATTATGTAGCTGTTTTTACGGATGGGTCGAAACAAGTGGATTCTGTTGGTTGCTCAGTTGTTTTTCCAGATCCTGTCTTCAAGGTCCGACTGCCTCAGACTTTCACTGTCATTGATGCAGAATTGTAAGCGGTCTTGCGGGCACTGGAGCACATGAGACATTCTTCCTCTCCTAAATTTCTTGTCTGTTCCGATTTACTCAGTGCCCTTCACTTATTGCAACGTTTGTATCCGGCAGACAAAATTGTCCAGACCATCCAGGATGCCCTCCTCCGACTACAGCGACTGGGGAAGGTTGTAGCTTTCTGCTGGGTTCCGGGGCATGTCGGCATTGCTGGGAATGAAAGGGCAGATCTCGCAGCCAAGGCCACAGCCCTATGACGCATGGCTACCTGCTCCGGCGAGAGGACCCTCCAATGTGTGGTGCTTGCGGCGTCCAGGTCACTGTGCTCCACGTGTTATTGGAATGCGTTTTATTTTCTGACCAGCGGGCCGCAGCTAACTTGCCAGCGGACCTGCCATCTCTTTTAGGCAACACTCGGACGAATGTGGCTAAAGTTTTAGAGTTCTGTGCCATGTCAAATGTTTTTACAAAGATTTTAGGGAGAGAATTTTAATTTGCTCACTGTGTGACCAGCTCGCCCATATTTTATGTAAGTGGCCAGCCAATCACAATTTCCTGTGACATTCTTGTTGCTATGTTTCCCCTTTCCTTAGGTTTTACTTTCTTATGTAGCATTTTCTTTCTTTTCCTACTTTCTAGGAGTGTGTGCTTTAGTTTTCTTAGGTCTGTCCACATTCGTTCCTTTTAATTTGTGTCAGGGCGCTGATGACCTCGATGTTGAGCGCCCATAAGCCCCAACACACCACAACACACCACCAAGTTTGATTAAACGACGTGGGTTTTCGGGTTGTCCACCCCCTATGTGTTGTCTGGGACCCGTTCTTGTTTGGTTCCACAGCCTCTGCTGTCAGCATCGTTGGAATGTTGGTGAGAGTGGGGAGCGGAACCTTGCTGCAATTGTGGGGCATTGGTCTGTTGACGGTCTGTCGGTTGGGTTGCCGTCGGATTGAGCATGGCTGGACCGACTGCCTGCCTCACCCAAGGGAAATTAGTAGGTGGTGGTGGCTAGTGTTTAACGTCCCGTCGACAACGAGGTCATTAGAGACGGAGCAGAAGCTCGGGTTAGGGAAGGATTGGGAAGGAAATCAGCCGTGCCCTTTCAAAGGAACCATCCCGGCATTTGCCTGAGACGATTTAGGGAAATCACGGAAAACCTAAATCAGGATGGCCGGAGACGGGATTGAACCGTCGTCCTCCCGAATGCGAGTCCAGTGTGCTAACCACTGCGCCACCTCACTCGGTGGAAATTAGTATTTCAAGTGCTGGCCGACCCCCCCCCCCCCCCCCCCCCCCCGAAAATTCTGCCTGCCGTTATCTGCACTGTCTTTTCTTATTTTCTGTTGTGTGTATTTGTTTGGCTCATAGCCGATGTTTTGAATTAAAGTTGAATTGTGTTTAGTTACGCTTTAAGTCGTGTGCCTTCAACCGCTTTGAGATTAAAAGTTTCTTGCTTGTCAAGTGTTCGATTATTTGGGGCCTTCAGCCTAATTTAAGATAAGGCTTGGTTGTTTAAATTTATTTTACTTTGAGCTTTAAGTCGTGGGGCTTTGAGCCGTTTTTAAATTAATCCGCTTTTAAGTTAAAATACGAATGAGTACACTACGTAGCACAACGGTTTAGTCATCTGAGAATAATGATTATATAGTTCCCCTAACATGATTCTGTCAATCCTTTTATGAGCCTGATGGTCAGACGTATGAAACTGACTGTGGGCCGGCCGGGGTGGCCGAGCGCTTTTAGGCGCTTCAATCTGGATCCGCGCGACCGCTACGGTCGCAGGTTCGAATCCTGCCTCGGGAATGGCTGTGTGTGATGTCCTTAGGTTAGTTAGGTTTAAGTAGTTCTAAGTCTAGGGGACTGAAGACCTCTGAAGTTAAGTCCCATAGTTCTCAGAGCCATTTGAACCGAACTGACTGTGTAAATAATGTATTTTACCAGCAGCTCAAGGGCGTGATATGACACTTTTCAAATATGTAAGGGGTGTGTCGCGCAAAATCCTGAAAACATTCTATACTTTCTACATGTAAGGTAAGAGAAGTTCAAGGAATTGTCGAGGAAGAATGGAAATGTTTCGCCGGGGAATCAAAACAAAATTTCCGCTTGGTGGTCACAACATGGATCGTAGCTAAGGAAAAATAAGATTAAAATTAGAAGAATCGTTGCCAGCAACCGACGTGTATCGGACAAAACTGTGGTGGTTTCCACCCATGCATATTCAAAAAGTTTCAGAATGTGATGTAGAAAACATCTTGTCCTGAAAGATGCCACAGCTGTGTATTAAAAAATGTTTACTTCAACTGTCTCAGTTTCTATCTGTCACAAATGATTTCTTATTTCGATTAAGTAAAGACCTTATTCAGATCTATCACGAGTTGTGTGAAGTAAAAAGTTTTGTTAGGCAACTCAGGATATGTTTGCTTCCTGTGTCCGCTTTTCAGTACCTAACATACAGCAGATAATGTAAGGACTTTAAAAACAAAGTTACACACGTCGTCCCATGTTAAGACCATTGCGAAAGACTGGCGCATTGTCAGGAGAGAGTCCATATTTCGTGTATTATGCAGACACATTTCTGCAGCAGTAAAACTAGACTGATGCAGAAACTGGAAACGTACTCCATAGTCTTCGAGGCAGTACAATTCTTCCGAGCGCAGCTTCTAAATTGCACACGCATTCACCGTGAAATTCTGGCGGTATACGCTCGTATGGACCAAACGCAGTGTCGCTTCCAGCAGTGGCGAAATGGTGCCAACAATTTGAACAAGGTCTCAAATAGGTGGATGATGCTGCTCGGGAACTCCACATCTTGCACCATGTGATTTCCAACTATTCGGCACGCTGAAGCAACATTATGAGAGAAACATTACAACGATAAAGACGTTCTGAAAGCGGTTATAGAATGGTTCTGTGACAAGAGCACGAATTTCTGTGCCCGAGGAACTGAACGGTTGTAGAAGAGTAGGATCATTGATTACAGAGTCTTGGTTCCTGTATTTTAAGATAAGACATATATGTGTATCAGCTTAACTAAAAGTTACTTGACCTGTCATTATGACGTTTAAATGCCTTTTCTGAATGGTAGTCTGCCGGTTTGAGTGGTTGTTGTTGTTGTGGTCTTCAGTCCTGAGACTGGTTTGATGCAGCTCTCCACGCTATTCTGTGCAAGCTTCTTCAATCTCCCAGTACTTACTGCAACCTACATCCTTCTGAATCTGCTTAGTATATTCATCTCTTGGTCTCTCTCTACGATTTTTACCCTCCGCGCTGCCCTCCAATGCGAAATTTGTGATTCTTTGATGCCCTAGAACATGTCCTACCAACCGGTCCCTTCTTCTTGTCAAGCTGTGCCACAAACTTCTCTTCTCCCCAATTCTATTCAATACTTCCTCATTAGTTATGTGATCCACGCATCTAATTTACAGCATTCTTCTGTACCACCACATTTCGAAAGCTTCTATTCTCTTCTTGTCCTAACAATTTATCGTCCATGTCTATCCTTGCCATTGCGCCTACATTTTATATCCTCTCTACTTCGACCATCATCAGTTATTTTGCTCCCCAAATAGCAAAACTCCTTTATTATTTTAAGTGTCTCATTTCCTAATCTAATTCCCTCAGCGTCACTCGATTTAATTCGACTACATTCCATTAACTTCGTTTTGCTTTTTTTGATGTTCATCTCATATCCACCTTTCAAGACACTGTTCATTCCGATCAACTGCACTTCCAAGTCCTTTGCTGTCTCTGACAGAATTATAATGTCATCGGCGAACCTCAAAGTTTTTATTTGTAGTCCATGGACTTTAATACCTACTCCGAATTTTTCTTTTGTTTCCTTTATTGCTTGCTCAATATACAGATTGAATAACATCGGGGAGAGGCTACAACCCTGTCTCACTCCCTTTCCAACCACTGCTGCCCTTTCATGCCTCTCGACTCTCATAACTGCCATCTGGTTTCTCTACAAATTGTAAATAGCCTTTCGCTCCCTGTATTTTACCCCTGCCATCTTTAGAATTTGCAAGAGAGTATTCCAGTCAACATTGTCAGAAACTTTCTCTAAGTCTACAAATGCTAGACACGTAGGTTTGCTTTTCCTTAATCTTTCTTCTATGATAAGTCGTAAGGTCAGTATTGCCTGACGTGTCCCAACATTTCTACGGAATCCAAATTTATCTTCCCCGAGGTCTGCTTCTACCAGTTTTTTCATCGTCTGTAAAGAATTCGCTTTAGCATTTTGCAGCTGTGACTTATTAAATTGATAGTTCGGTAATTTTCACATCTGTCAACACCTGCCTTCTTTGGGATTGCAATTATTATACTCTTCTTGAAATCTGAGGGTATTTCGCCTGTCTCATACATCTTGCTCACCAAATGGTAGAGTTTGGTCAGGACTGGCTCTCCCAAGGGTGTCAGTAGTTCAAATGGAATGTTGTCTACTCCCGGGACCTTGTTTCGACTTAGGTCTTTCAGTGCTCTGTCAAACTCTTCACGCACTATCTCCCACTTCATCTTCATCTACATCCTCGTCCATTTTCATAATATTGTCCTCAAGTACATCTCCCTCATATAGACCCTCTATACACTCCTTCCACCCTTCTTTGCTTAGAACTGGGTTCCCACCTGAGCTCTTGGTATTCATACAAGTGGTTCTCTTTTCTCCAAAGGTCTCTTTAATTTTCCTGTAGGCAGTATCTATTTTACCCCTAGTGAGATAAGCCTAGTGAGATAAGCCTAGTGAGATAAGCCTCGGACAACTTTATAAATTTAAACATACCCTTTATTTAAACAAGAAGAAAATTTCACCAGTATAAAATGTACTAGACAACAACAACACATACCATGAGAATTTATGACTTTTCCAAAAGCATGATGATGGCAGAATTTACTAAACAAACTCAACACAGCAACTTAATGACATCAGCGTTAAGTAGAAATGCCACCCAGATATACTACTACACCTAAGGTTAACAACCATTGGCACCACGAATTTAAGCAACCTGGTCCACAAAATTTACTAAATCGATTTACAAAAATTGCTGCTTGGAGAATTTAATAAAAACATCAATGAGCAGAATAGCAGTTACCAACTTGCAGCGGACGGAAACAAGTACGATTACAGTTACTGTCCCTCTTAAAAAACGAAAACTCGACAGTTTACATCTTCAAAAGTACTCAAGGATGTACATGCACCAAAAGCTCATTACCGTTATCTGTTCTCTGAAATAGCACCGATTTCCATTTGTAAGGTAGGGCAGACAGGCAATAACAGAAGGAAAGCAGAAAACAGAAATTTGATTTGGGAGCACTAGACTAAACGGCTAGCCTGCCTAACTGGTTTCTTAATTTAACTCCATTAGCGCAGCTTACTGAAAACACGTACCATTTAGTAGCAAGTCCTCTATCTGTTGCAGTAGAGGAGTTACTGATTACATGCTGACCCCAGTTGTGGGGTCCATCCATATACAAAATGAACCGACATGATCAGAAGTTACCCTTCCTGTAACACGCGAGGCACGGATGAACAACAAAATAAATTTGCAAAGTGCACGTACACATAGCAGACCATCTTGAGATTAACGGACCGCCAGTCCACACAAGGCACAAGAAAGAGCAATAAAAAAGGCTTTAATTAAAACTTCATGGAAATGAGTTAAATTACATGCGACTTAACCATTTTCAACAGGGCTCCTGCTTCACGCAACCCAATTTGCCTAGCTGCTCCACTGATTCCGTAATATACATAATAAGCAACTGGTGGGAAATCACTTAATAGCCACCCCAATGTAAGTAATCCATTGATTCTGTTGTGTTTCAGAAAAGTTTTTAGGTAACCAGGACGGCGAGCACACAGACGGCAAATTACATAACAATGTGAAATATGTGAAAAACAAGATGCTCACGGCATTTTTTGAGAATCGATGAGGAAATCAACAGCAACCCCAAATAAACTAGACTGATGGCAGGCAGATGCTTTCGACATATACAAGATGCGACAATAAAGTAATTAGACTGATTTTCTTTGCAAGATGTGGCATCCCTGCAGGCTTTCGTAGGCACAGTATCTTTGACCCTGTTCTATAAGCTGCTTCTAGTCCAAGCGGCACATCGATGCAACTGCTCAGTCGTGAGTTGTGCTGTAATAAGTTAGCACATGTTTGTGTCTCTCGTCACGGAAATGGAGCCGCAAAATATTGCGCAACGGTACGCCATTACTTTTTGGGTTAAATTGGGTGAAAACTCGACAACTTACGGTAAGCTTCAGAAGGCTTTTAGAGAGAAGGTTGTAGCCAGAACGAATGTAGAAGATGAAGACCGTAGTGGACGACCATTAACCTTGTGTGCTTCTTCGATTCCAAGTGAATTATTCATAAAGAGTGGGTGCCTCCTGGACAAACAGCTAACCAATATTACTACAAAGAAATTTTAGATAGACCTCGTAAAAGAGTTCTTCGTGTCCGTACAAACATTGCTGATAATTGGATTCTGCATCACGATAATGCGCCATCCCACACTGCTAAGTCAGTACAGCAGGTTTTAACCTCAGAACTTATTTCAGTACTACCACAGCCACCTTATTCAGCAGATATCGCTCCGAGCGACTTTTATCTATTTCCGTGACTCAAAACGGCGGTTAAGGGACACCATTTTCAAACACAAGATTTCCAAAAAGCTGTGACGAGGGTCTTGCAGGATACTACAGAAGATGAGTTCCAGAAATGTTAACATCAATGGCAGAAGCACTGGAAAAAGTGTGTGCAATCAGAAGGGAATTACTTTGTAGCAGACAACACTAAACTTGTCTAAAACGGTAAGCAACATTGTTTTCACATCCATCTCATTACTTTATTGTCGCACCTCGTAACTCTAGTTCAGGAACCAACGGGCAGTAATCCACAGGCCGCGCTTACGATAATTATCGGAACAAACAGACAGGTAGCAAACGCTCTTCGCAGGTGACACTGGGTACCTTTACATATTCAAATGCTGAGCACAATTCAAGGTCCAACCGTCACGTCGGAGTGAAAATTCCCACTGGCCGGTATTCACTGGGCAACCAGCAACAACCGGAACATCGGAGCAGCACACACTAGCGTTTGAACCATAGCTGCTGCCATGCCATGCCCACCGCCTGTCACGGAAGCTACTGACCTTGCTCGTAGCTCACAGCCGGCCTGGAACTGACTGAGATCACTGACCACAGCGGCTGGCCTTAAATCGCGCCTGACAACATGCGGCCTTCCGTTTGGTGGCGGATCTACCGCTCGTTCCAGTGCCTCAATCAGCGGTGCCGCCAACGTGAGGCACCAATCGATAGAGTGCAGAAAAAAAGATACCCCGCACGGAACGCTTTTGAATTTTCCTCGTATCTTCGCTTTTCCAGCCACGGACACAACCAGTAATCTTTTCTTTTTTTTTCCTTGCTGCTGCTGCTATTTCCATGAGTTTCTATCAGTCTGCCGTGTTTACAAAATACTGAATCACTTGGCTTGCGAGTAAAATATTAATCGTTTAGATGCGAAAGTGAGAAGAGAATTTTTTTATCTTATAAGCAAATGCAGGAACCGTTAAGGCAAGGTTTACTATCTTTTGGTTAAAAAAAAACGATTTTTTAAAAATTGCATTTTTGGATCCATGAAAGTGTTTAGAATCCACCCCTGAAACGGCTTTTCCGAATACAGAACGGAAATATTTGTTATTCGCGGTTGAACAAAAAAATGCGCCTGCCTGAATCGGCCTTTTTCACGCACCAGTTTTTTTTTCTTTCGCAGGACGAGTTATTGTACCGGTGCTTGGGAGGAAACACACACAATTCCAATGGAAGCATGAACGCGTGGTTTGGAAGTTAGCCCCCAAGCATTTGCATTCTGGTGCAAAGACTGTGGAGGTTTTTGTGTGGTGTTAGGGCGCACAACTACAATGGTCATTAGCGCCCTCACTAAGTTAGGAATGCACCGCGAGGCGCAAGGTTAAAACAGCAACTAAAAGGGACAACACTGTAAAAGGCACATTAACAGGCAAGGAAGTAAAAGAAAACAGCATAATCAAATGTCCTTAGACAGGTTTGTCAAGTGGATAAAAGGAAGAACGCGAGCAACTGCTCCTGAGTTATCCGCTGAAATGGCATCCAGAGTACATGGCAGGCCAAGATCAATGCGCAGTGTATTAAAATTCGGAAAGGACGTTAAAATGTAGCGTACCGTCAGCAATTGCCCACATGGGCAGAACGACCCCGGCGCAGCCGTCAGCAGATGGCGGTGGCTGAACCGGCAGTGTCCAATCCGTAACCGAGCCAAAACGACCTCCTCCCGCCGAGAAGGGCGTGAAGAGGTCGTCCAAGCCGTGGAGGTTTCCAGGCCCGAAGCTCGTTGTCAGTAAGTGTAGCCCAATCGGCATGCCACAGCGATAAAATGCGCTGACAGATGATCCTGCTAAAATCAGATGAAGGCACACAACGAGAAGCTGTCCGAGGCTGGAGGTCCGCAGGGATACCGACATAGCCAGGAACCCACATAAAGGTAACCGGAGAACCGTCGTCCGCCAGCTGCTGATGAGAGCGTTGGATCCGGTGCACGAAAGGGTGAACCGGATACGGATCACTGAGGCTCTGGATGGCGCTCAAAGAATCAGAGCAGATGACATAAGCAGAATGACTGTGGAGATTGCAACTTACCTGGCAGTGAGCAGCTTCAGCGAAGGGTATTCAGCAATTCTGAAGACCATGACAACGATAGACGTCACCCTGGGACTCTTTTCGACGCAGTTCGCCAAGCATTCGGACGACTGCAGGATTCAAGCGGCCGAAAACCGCATGTCACCGGCCGTACGAGTGGCTCTGAAGCAGCGCAGGGTGGCCCAGATCGAGCAGAACGCCCTCTAAGAGGAAGAGGAAGGACTAGTTTATGGATCCGAAATAGCAGATTGAACGTACGCTGCATAATATAGCATTTATATGTAGTCAAAAATTCAAACGCGTTTTTCTTGAAATGACTTTTTTTCATGGCGCGGTAGGGTAACTTCAAATCTACTGAACCGATTGGCACGATTCTTTGTTTCCGACGAAGCTAACTAAATTATCTAGGAGGTGTACCACTTTTATTCCGATCCGTCAGCTATAAATATTTTTAGATGGCCCACGAAGTCGAAAAATCGATGAAAAAACCCTATTTTTTTTCAAATGGCCGCCATTTTGTTTCCTATTGTCCAAATAACTGAAGCGAGGTACAACACCTAAAGAATCTTATATACTTCGCTAACATCAACTCAATGTTGATTTCAGACGAGCCGGCTGACCTGTGACATACCGCGCCTGGAGGTCTACATCGAAATTTTGTTTCGTTCCGACGCACTTCCGCCTTTGCTCTTCGACATTTCCGGTCGAAAAAATTCCAGTTTGCAGAGGAAATATCAATGAACATTTTGACCATATTTGAAATTGATACCTATAACACAGCCCGAGAAAAAAATTCTCAAAGAACATGCTTTTTTCGGGCCAAAGATAGTAAACATCCCCTTAATGTGCCTATAAATAAATGAAATACAGATTTAAGCTCCTCTGCATAACCAAATACAGGTGCTAAAAAGTACAGTGGGCAGAATTCATTTTAAAAGTAGTTGTCTGTCGCTGACGTATTAATATAAGCGATCTCTCAGGCCAAAGGACACTCTTACCACCAATTATTGACATAAGAAATTAGGTTCGTCAGCGAAGCAAACCGTCGTTAACGGGCGCTATCAAAACTGTAAGAAACACAAGGCTATTAACAAATATGTCGCAGTCGAGCGAGGATGGCGGAAGTAGATAGCAGCTGACGAGGCAGCTGCGGGGTTTGGGAGACTCAAGGTGAGCTGTGCTGCTAGCGGGACCACGCCATCTTTCAGCAGCCAATCCCGTGGGCGTGCGTGATCTCGCGACCATCGGACCACCGCCCACATACCGGAACGCCCTGTGGGGCCTTGTGCTCTGCAGCTGTTGAACATAGCCCAGCCAACAGCCTTCCTGTGCTTCTTGAGGGATGAGCGTTATCCTGTCTGCCCTAATTATAATGCCGTTTACTCACTCGATGCTCTGCGAACAGTGGATGAAGGACAACAGGTAGGTTCCGGAAAGCGCTTGACACATTGCTCCACGGCAGACAAGGAAGTTCCGAGCATACGGTAGAGCTTCTCAGATATGTGAGAGGCTCGAAGACTAATTCAGTAATAGAACCCAGTACGTTGTCCTGGACGGTGTTTACCAGTAACAAGGGCATCGTCAGGAGTGCCCCAAGGAACTGTAATATGTCTGCTCTGGTTCTCTGTATACGTAATCAAGCTGACAGTTATGGTTTCCGACTTTTCGCTTATGAAGCCGTAGTATATGGGAAAATGCCTTATTGAGTGACTGCAGAAGAATGTAGTAATACTTAAACAGAATTTCTAATTGGAGTGAAGAATGACAACTTGCTGTGAATATGAGAATATGTAAGTTACTGTAGAAGACTAGGAAAAATAATGCTGCAATGTTTGATTACAGTATTGGTGATGTGCTGCTTGACGCAGTCACGACTGTTAAATGTCTAGGCGCAACGTCGCAAAGCGATATGAAAAGTAACGAGCACGTTAGGTAGGTAGGTGGCAAGGCTAATCGCCGACTTCGGTTTATTGGCAGAACTGTAGGAAAGTGCAGTTCATATATAAAGGAGAACGCCTAAAAACACTAAAGTGACCCATTCCTGAGTACTGTTCGAGTGTTTGGTTGTTTGGGAGCCTCACCTGGTCGGATTAAAGGAAGACGTAGAAGCGATTCAGAGACTTTGTGCTAGATTTGTTACCGATAGTTTGGATCAACTCGCAGGTATTATAGGAATGGTTCGTGAACTCAAACGGACATGTCTGGATGGAAGAAAACGTTTTCTTCGCGAAACACTATTGAGAAAATTTAGAGAACCAGAATTTGCGCTGACTGCAGAACGATCCACCTGCTGCCAACGTACAGTGCACGTAAGAACTGCGAAGACAAAATAAGAGAAATTAGGGCATTTACGGAACCATACACTCAGTTGTTTTTCACTCGCTCCATTTTCAAGTGGGCCAGGAAAGGGAATGATTGGCGGTGGTACAAGATACTCACCGCCATGCACCCTGTGTGTTTGTAGTACCATAGATCACTGTTCACCTGTCCACGAGCCGCCCTGCAAAAATGTTTAACTATTAAAATTGTCCTTCTGTGGCCATAAATAAAGCAGTCAACAAGGCATGTACATTTTTCCAGGCACGTACCATGTAATACATTGCAACGAAACTGGTATTGCATCCAAAGCTAGCGATATTAAAGTACAGCCAGAGGAGTAACTAGGGCATACTAGCTGAGGCGTTCCCATGTTTCCTTTCGTATTCTCAGCATTTGGTCTGGGTGGACATCACATGACACCCCTTCAAGTTCATCACTGAATGCTTCACTCAGATTTTTTATTAGGGCAACTAGCCCTCTGACCGAAAACGCTGAGCTACCGTGCCGGCACCTTTGAGCAACACCATCTTGTGTCTGGAAGGCTCTGCGTGGACGCCCTTTCTGTGGGAGAACAATTATTTGTCTGGCAAATAAATGAGGAAGAGCAATAGAAAACAGGAAGGGGGTAGAAGCAGGGCAAAGAAGGATGTAGGGGAAGAAGATGAAGAAGAAGGAGGAGGAGGAGTAGTAGGAGGAGGAGGACGAGGAGGACAAAAATTAGCAAAGTGGGAAAGGGCAGTGATGTCTGAAAGGAAATCGTCAGGATATGTAGAACATGTTAGGGACCAGTACTATGAAACCTGTCTCCCCCTGGTAAATTCGTTTCTCGGTTTCGGCTATTAAATGAACTGTTACGCCGCGAGTAGGGGGCTATACTACAGTGGTGACAAGGAGGACTAGAAGACCAAATGCGACAGGTTTTCTTAACACTTACAGCTTAGTCGCAGATGGTAAACAATTGTACACAGAAATTTGAAATGTAGGATGTTGATGTTAAACCGTGATTTCAGCAAACTATCAAGGGCAGAAAAATATTTGCGGGTCATTGTTAAGTACAGCGACGAAAGTGTGCTCTCGAAGTGTAGGGGGAAGCGTCCACATCACAATGAAAATAGCTGTCTCCATCGCTGGCTGCTACATATATCCTCTACCAAACATAAGTTCATACGATATTGCAATGCCAGTGTTCGTAAGAATTACTGTGCAATATTACACCGGACATGCAATAAATTTACATTTATCCGCCGATACCAGGTGAGCAACTTTCGATTAAATGTCTCCACTGTACTAGAATTACAATAAGTGTACGAGTGCAGGTTCATGACTAATGGAGGGCGAAATATGGACGTTTGTGTCTGTCCGTGAAGCGTGCACGGATAGCCGAAATTCAGGTGACCACTTGCGACAAGCTGGAAATCCGGGTTCGAGTTCCTGTCCTACACTAACTTTCAACTGTGTGAACTACAGTGAACATTGTCGAAAGATGCACATGCTACTGACTCACATATATCTTTTGTCCTCTCTACCTCTCATAGGCGAGATCGCTCCCAATTTGAACACATCGTCATGATTATATAGCCATTTATCGTTGTACAGCGCTGACTTATCAAGGGACAGTAAAAATGAAGAGCAATGAAAACCTGTTGAAAGACTGATTCATTGGTAACAAACTATAGAAAGAAATAGCACCCTCACTTTACGCAGGTTCGAAACTGTGAGAAATCTTCGCCCAATGTGTGACGACATAGCACCGAAATTCATCCAGCCTCTCACTTAAAGTTTTAGCCTTTAGTTGTAGCCTCTGGATTACACTGTGGGCTGTAATAAGGGAATGTGCTTTTTTCATTGAAAAATTCTTGCACTTTCTTGCACACAGACAATTCTGATGTGTATGTGTGAACAGATTTCTGACAAATCCTAATAAGCAATTACTTCGACTCTCCCATTAATGAATTAAACGTAAACCAATGAATGTTGGGACGGGTATTCGAAATCCCAGCCCTCCCGGAAACGCGCCCATTCCGGTGAGATTGCCGACGTCGAAGAGACGTTCCATTTCAGATTTTTGAAAAAGTAACACATATTAGCCTTTGACTGTTAACTTCATTTTCAATCACACGTTTGGAATATGGTTATTTTCAAATGTCAAATTTCGTTTATAAGGAAATATAAAATATATTTAATACTTGTTTGAGAACGAAATTTTCCTCATGAAAACGACACTGTTTTCGAAATTGCAATGTAGCACTTCAAAAAATATGACTGTGAATCGACCATCATCGACACTGTGATCATCATCATTATGTGTTCTGCCCAAAGACCGGTTTTCACGTGGTAACTCTCCGTGCTCTCCTCTCTTCAGCCATGCTCTTAAGGTCCGCGTAATTTCCATTTCCCTTCATGTCGTTTATCATCTTGTATCTTATCCTTCCTCTCAATCTCCTCCCACGCACTATATCTTCCAAAGCGTCTGTTAGCAGGCACTCCTCTCTATCGAAAGTCCCGTCCAGTTCTTCTTCCTTTCTCTTATAACCTGCAGCAGTCTTCCAGCTCTCTTTCGTACTTACTGTTTCCATCCAGCTTATACTCTCCATTCTCCTCCACATCGTCTCAATTGTAACTAGCCTTTTCTAATCGTCTCGTCTCAATGGTCATGTTTCTGCCCCATAGAGTGCCACATTCCAGACAAAACACTTGCCAAATCCTTTCCTGAGACCTTTATCTAGTTTGCCTCATAATAATCTCCTCTTTCTACTGAAAGCCTCCTTCACTATAGCAGTGCGAGGTTTCACCTCCTGAAGACACTTCAAGTCTTCAGTAATCGTACCTTCAAGATATTTAAATGCTCTTACTCGGCTAACAAAAACTTGTCCTTTCTTAATATGTGACTTTGCCAATCACCATACTCTTTGTTTTCGCTTTATTGATTCTCGTCCCATACCCCACACGCATCATTCAGATCTATCAGCATTTTATTTACATTTCGTTCACTTACTGCTATTAATACCATGCCATCAGCAAGTTGTATCCATTCTGTTCTTTTCACAATAATCCCTTCCAGGTACTATCTGAACAATAAAGGGAAGCGGCGAAAATATTTTCTAACGCCCCTTCGAATACTGCTTCCTTAAGACATTTCATTTCCAAATACTTTTGTTACTTCGTCTTGTGCACTACTGGACATTAAAATTGCTATACCAAGAAGAAATGCAAATGATAAACGGGTATTCATCGGACAAATATATTATACCAGAACTGACATGTGATTGCATTTTCACGCAATTTGGGTGCATAGATCCTGAGAAATCAGTACCCATAACAACCACCTCTGGTCGTAATAACGGCCTTGATACGCCTGGGCATTGAGTCAAACACAGCTTGGATGAAGTGTACAGGTACAGCTGCCCATGCAGCTTCAACACGATACCACAGTTCATCAAGAGTAGTGACTGGCGTATTGTGACGAGCCAGTTGCTCCACCAACATTGACCAGACGTTTTCAATTGGTGAGAGATCTGGAGAATGTGCTGGCCAGGGCCGCAGTCGAACATTTTCTGTATCCAGAAAGGCCCCCTACAGGTCCTGCAATATGCGGCCGTGCACTATCCTGCTGAAATGAAGGGTTTCGCAGGGATCGAATGAAGGGTAGAGCCACGGGTCGTAAGACATCTGAAATGTAACGTCCACTGTTCAAAGTGCCGTCAATGCGAACAAGAGGTGACGTGTAACCAATTGCACCCCATAACATCACGCCGGGTGATACGCCAATATGGGGATGACGAATAAACGCTTCCGATGTGTGTTCACCACGATGTCGCCAAAAACGGATGCGACCATCATGATGCTGTAAACATAACCTGGATTCATCTGAAAAAATGACGTTTTGCCATTCGTGCACCCAGGTTCGTCGTCGACTACACCATCGCACGCGCTCCTGTGATGCAGCGTCAAGGGTAACCGCAGCCATGGTCTCCGAGCTGATAGTCCAGGCTGCTGCAAACGCCGTCGAACTATTCGTACAGATGGTTGTTGTCTTGCAAACATCCCCATCTGTTGACTCAGGAATCGAGACGTGGCTGCACGATCCGTTACAGCCATGCGGAAAAGATGCCTGTCGTCTCGACTGCTAGTGATACGAGGCCGTTGGGATCCAGCATCGCGTTCCGTATGACCCTCCTGAACGAACCGATTCCATATTCTGCTAACAGTCATTGGATCTTGACCAACGCGATACGATAAACCACAATCGCATAGGCTACAATCCAACCTTTATTAAAGTCGGAAACGTGATGGTACGCATTTCTCCTCCTTACACAAGGCATCACAACAACGTTTCACCAGGCAAGGCCGGTCAACTGCTGTTTGTGTATATGGAATCGGTTGGAAACTTTCCTCATGTCAGCACGTTGCAGGTGCCGTCACCGACGCCAACCTTGTGTGAATGCTCTGAAAAGCTAATCATTTGCATATCACAGCATCTGCTTCCTGTCTGTAGCACGCCATCTTCGTGGTGTAACAATTTTAATGGCCAGTAGTGTAAATATAGGTTCTGTACTGATCGTCTCTCGTTCCAGTCTACTTTTTCCGTTTCAAAATATCCATCTGCTTGTTCCATTGTAATCTGTCTAAAGCTTTTTCCAAATCAACTAAAACAATATAAATTTCTCTATCTTTCTCAATATATCTTTCCTGTACGGTTCGTAACCGGCCGATAGCATGTTTTGTTCCTTTTCCTCTTCTAAATCCGAACTGCTCCTCCGTAATAAATCTATCCAACTTGCCAAATAGCCTTCTATGCAGCATTCGAGAATACCTTAGCTGCATGAGAATGTAGGTTGATAGTCCTATGCTCTTCACATTTTTTGGTATTTCTCTTTTTCTCAGTTGGTATCATTATCGTTGCAAGAAAGTCATCAGGCCATTCCCCTTTGTCATTTATTTCAATGCAGAGATAAACTACTTCCTTCTTTCCCTCGTTTCCCAAAGTCTTCAATACTTCTACTGTCAAATTATCGATTCCACATGCCTTTTGATTCTTCATCTCACTCAGCGCCTTTTCTACCTCTGCTTCTAAGATGCTGTACCCCTTTCCATCTTTCGGCACACATTCTTCCCCTTCATTGACCATAAGAATAATTAATCTAATTTGTCTGATTAATCTACACTCCTGGAAATGGAAAAAAAGAACATATTGACACCGGTGTGTCAGACCCACCATACTTGCTCCGGACACTGCGAGAGGGCTATACAAGCAATGATCACACGCACGGCACAGCGGACACACCAGGAACCGCGGTGTTGGCCGTCGAATGGCGCTACCTGCGCAGCATTTGTGCACCGCCGCCGTCAGTGTCAGCTAGTTTGCCGTGGCTTACGGTGCTCCATAGCAGTCTTTAACACTGGTAGCATGCCGCGACAGCGTGGACGTGAACCGTATGTGCAGTTGACGGACTTTGAGTGAGGGCGTATAGTGGGCATGCGGGAGGCCGGGTGGACGTACCGCCGAATTGCTCAACACGTGGGGCGTGAGGTCGCCACAGTACATCGATGTTGTCGCCAGTGCCGTAAGGGACCGCACCGCCACTTCCCAGCAAATTAGGGACACTGTTGCTCCTGGGGTATCGGCGAGGACCATTCGCAACCGTCTCCATGAAGCTGGGCTACGGTCCCGCACACCGTTAGGCCGTCTTCCGCTCACGCCCCAACATCGTGCAGCCCGCCTCCAGTGGTGTCGCGACAGGCGTGAATGGAGGGACGAATGGAGACGTGTCGTCTTCAGCGATGAGAGTCGCTCCTGCTTGGTGCCAATGATGGTCGTATGCGTGTTTGGCGCCGTGCAGGTGAGCGCCACAGTCAGGACCGCATACGACCGAGGCACACAGGGCCAACACCCGGCATCATGGTGTGGAGAGCGATCTCCTACACTGGCCGTACACCTCTGGTGATCGTCGAGGGGACACTGAATAGTGCACGGTACATCCAAACCGTCATCGAACACATCGTTCTACCATTCCTAGACCGGCAAGGGAACTTGCTGTTGCAACAGGACAATGCACGTCCGCATGTATCCCGTGCCACCCAACGTGCTCTAGAAGGTGTAAGTCAACTACCCTGGCCAGCATGATCTCCGGATCTGTCCCCCATTGAGCATGTTTGGGACTGAATGAAGCGTCGTCTCACGCGGTCTGCATGTCCAGCACGAACGCTGGTCCAACTGAGGCGCCAGGTGGAAATGGCATGGCAAGCCGTTCCACAGGACTACATCCAGCATCTCTACGATCGTCTCCCTGGGAGAATAGCAGCCTGCATTGCTGTGAAAGGTGGATATACACTGTACTAGTGCCGACATTGTGCATGCTCTGTTGCCTGTGTCTATGTGCCTGTGGTTCTGTCAGTGTGATCATGTGATGTATCTGACCCCAGGAATGTGTCAATAAAGTTTCCCCTTCCTGGGACAATGAATTCACGGTGTTCTTATTTCAATTTCCAGGAGTGTAATTTGCCTGTCTTCTTAACTGCCCGAAGTAGAAAGAACGAAACTGAACTTGCCTCTGTTTGTTAAATGTCTGAAACTGTCCCTCCACCAGGACTTTCACTCGTATAAGAAGATAGGGAAAGAAACGTCTTGGTGAAATGGAGCCACTGAAATAAAAATGTATTTCAGGTTACTTACCAGAATCGTAAGTATGGTCGTTCCTGTATGACACGCTTGCTGCCTCAAATCAAAACAGTACTTAAACCGAGCAGTGGTGTGGTGTTTAATGTGTACACGATGTTTTATGTAGGACTGTAGCAACTATTGTTCGTGGGCTGCATTAATGACTGTTGATGAAGCGACTTGCATGCTGTTGCATTATGTAAACAGGAAGCTCAAACGCACGACACGGAATGCGGCTGCGCAGATTGTGTTTCGTTCCAATTAGCCCGAAGCTCTGCGCTATTTTTTTTCTGAAATCTTATCAGGGGCTATTTCATTATCCATCAGGTGAATAAAGTCTCACGAACTGCTGGAACAGTTACATGAAAAGGGCAAGGGAAACGGACACATCCACACGGTAGAACACATTAACGACATAACCTGTTAGCTTCAAATATGTATCCTGCGCTAACACTATTCCATGTCTGAAACTACAATCGTAGATCGATAGAATGGGATTCGACCGAACTCCAGCACATTTAGTTTAGCTAAATTTATATGAACGAAGTTAACAACACTCCCTGCTGTGTAGCAATCCTCTCTTACAGCTATTTTGTTCAGGTTACGAGTATTTCAATCTTGTGGGGCTCATTGTTTTTAGCGTTTGAGAGTTATTTAATGGGTGGGGAGTTTCTGAACAACCACGTTAACACTTCCATTACAAGATAGTGCCGAACAAGTAGATGTAAATTTGCTTACTCAACTTAAAATGGCAAGGAAGCATATTCTTTGGGAAACTGGATTCGGCTTGGTGCAAGACCAGCTAATGAAGGGGAGCAATATTGGATTGCTTACCCATAGAAATTCGCCAAATAGCAGCAAAGATGAGTGGACCAACATCTGCTGTCTATGACAAACCAGCACGGGAAGAAGCGCCAGCTGTGAAAAGGAGAAGCATCATCTAGGCTAGAAATAAGGATGTAAAAACTCAATTCACTTGTCAACAGTGTAGCTACTGCATCCTTCAACACGATCGAGCACCCATTCATAATGCACGGCCTGTGGCGGAGTCGTTACACGACAGTAACATCCCTGTAATGCACTGGCGTGCACGGAGTCCTGACCTGAATCCTATAGAACACCTTTGGGATGTTTTGGAACGCCGACTTCGTGCCAGGCCTCACTGACCGACACCGATACCTCTCCTCAGCGCAGCACTCCGGGAAGAATGGACTCACTTTCCCCAAGAAACCTTCCACCACCTGACTGAACGCATGCCTGCGGGAGTGGAAGCTCTCGTCAAGGCTAAGGGTGGACCACCACCATACTGAATTACAGCATTACCGATGGAGGGCGCCACGAACTTGTACGTAATTTTCAGCCAGGTATCCGGATACTTTTAATTACATAGTGCATCATGGAGATCCACTGAATCCCACGCTACCACTTGTGTAAAGTAACGTTAACAAAGCAAGGTTAAGGGCGTAACAATCAGAACACAAAATGCTTTGTGTATAACTGTGAATATATCGACTTACACTTAACTGCTCCGCAAGCTGTCATACGGTGTGTGGCAGAGGTGCATTGTGTACAAATGTCGTTTTACCCACTTCCTAATTCTGTCCTGGATCGTGCGCTGGAAAAGCAGTTAGCGACGTCCCTCCAAGACCGATTTTCTCTAATTTCGCCGTCATGATCATTATGTGCATTGTATATGGGACCAAACTTGCTCCCTCCTGGCACGTAAACATTCACAACGGCTATCTTTCATCGCAGTTTGTTACACATTTCTGTGATGCTCCAGGACTAGCGAAGAAACAGGTAAAAGATGCTCAGCTACCCTTTGAATACTCTTCTACTAATCCGACATTGTAAGCATCGAACAGTGATGTGCGGTATTAAGGATTTGGGCTCGAGTGTTCTGTAAGTTGAGCTTATCGTGATAGTAACAGTTGTCGTTGAACCCAGTAATTGCCAGCGATGATGCGATTGCAGAACACCCCACTCCTCGCATATTTACACATATGGCAACACATATGTTTATATTGAGAATCGCCTTTGCTACAACTGTTGATCATGTCATGCTCTTGTTTTCTAACGATGTTCGGTCACGAAAACTGACATCGGCCGTGCAAGCTGTGTGCTGACCATATCCACCTCCAATCCGCATCCAGTGACCGCTACTAGTTGATGACGGCACGGTGGTCGGTCGGTGCCGTTGGGCCTTTCGAGGCTTGTTAGGGCGGAGTTAAATTATTTTCTAACGCTGCAGACAGCGTTTGTGAATCTTAAAAAAATAATCTAAGGTTAACATATGCGGATATCACTGATGGGGGTTTGAAAAATAAACTTTTCTTATCACTCCTCTTTAATGAACTGATGAACTTCATATTCTACCATGCCATTGCTATCGTAGTGTTGATTCTCAGTCGATCGATGAAGGAAAGGAAGCTTCCTGGGAGATTAAAACTGTGTGCCGGACCGAGACTCGAACTCGGAACCGCTGCCTTTCACGGGCAAGTGCTCTACCGTCTAAGTTACCCAAGCACGACTCACGACCCGTCCTCACAGCTTTGAATCCGCCAGTAAATCGTCTCCTACCTTCCAAACTTTTGGTTGGCTCTGAGCACTATGGGACTCAACTTCTCACGTCATCAGTCGCCTAGAACTTAGAACTACTTAAACCTAACCAACCTAAGGACATCACACACATCCATGCCCGAGGCAGGATTCGAACCTGCCACCGTAGCGGTCGCGCGGTTCCAGACTATAGCGCCTAGAACCGCTCGGCCACCCCGGCCGGCCCTTCCAAACTTCACAGAAGTAAAAGGGCATTAAAGTATACACGATGCTCCATCTATTCGCGTGTATATCGCCATATTTTCCAGACTAGGGATGAGTGCATTTTTTCTCGCCTAACGAGAAACAAGGACAGTTTCAGCTGATAAAATCAGTAAAGATTTTGATTACCTTTATATACGATTTTCAGAGGGCAGGAGCAGCCATGCAGCCAACAGCACGTCGCAGGTGAAGGTAATTGCCGCTGACAGAGGCGTAAACTTCTTGGTTCACCAGCTTGCGTCCACTGTGAACTCGAGCAACCTGGAGTTATCTTTTGCTCATTTTTCACAAAAAGTTACCACCCTCCGTAAGCTTGATTGTTATACTAAATAGTAGCGAACTTAGAACCAAAACTGGATGATTTGTTGTAATATTGGCCAACTTCACTGTCCAGAAGTAAAAGAAAAATCCTATAGAGAACCTTCTATTTAAATTTGATATTGGTGTGTTCAGTGTTATTTATGATAAATTGGGTTTAATTCGTTATCTTGATAACTGTCCTGAAGTTGTCACGTGACAATCTATGTAAACTCGTATGCTTTTTCAATAACAAAATAGGAATAAACCAAATTTACAGCTGAACACCGATGTGCTGTGTCATAGAATAAGGGCCACTGCTAACCCCAGTCACTGATTCTAGTGATGTTAACGCACTCACAGGGTGTTTTGCTGATGTCCGACAAGTATGAAAAGGAGTGGAATGTCAAAACTTACATCCAACCTCTTCAACCGTTTTTTTTTCGATGTCAATAAAATTAACCAACAGCCGTAAACTTCAATATATTTTATTTTTTCTGAAAGCAACCAGTTTCGATATTTCATTTTGCCATCTTCAGGCTCCATACGCTTCTATCCAAATAAACGAACCTGTGGTATAGCGCCATAAATCACTGGTTATCGTGAATTACAATCTGTATACAGCTGCTCCATACGAAGGCGTGACAGCATCAACTGTTTGTTGGACTATTGCAAGCTCCGTCTTCCCTTACAGTTTTTACCGTCTGCTGCTTGCTCCAGTACCATATAAGTTATTCGCGATGTATTAGCACATTTCGTGTCATTCTTATGTCATCAATTCACCTAAATTTCAATACCATTATATAGCATCACGTCTGTAACACAACTGTCTTTTTTTCCCACAGTCCACCATTCACTACCCGCAGTACGGCTGTGTGTATCGTTGAGCCCCGCTAGCCACCACACCTGGACAATGTCCATGGCTCATGAGGGAGGGGCAAGGGATAACCCTATTTATGATATCTAATCTGTGGTATTATCTGATTTGCATGAAGCAAGCACACGATTTCCCTTATTAAAAAAAATAAAAATACCAACCTTTTTTCCTACACGGGTCATTCGTATGAGATTACTAACTTTCATAACGAGAGGAGGACGACCTAAGCAAAACCAGTGTCAAGTTATCCTAAAAACGATAGAATCTACGTAATTGCTCTGTCTGCTACATATCACAGGCTCACAGGAGAAAATATTAATCAAACCCCTTAAGGAGCACACTGACAGCCTTGAAGCGTTGTAGGCGGTGTAGAACTGGTACCTAGCATCAAGTGACCTACCACCACCGACGCAGTTCAGGGCAACGAAAAAGTCTGCGTGTGTCAGTCGGTCATTTGGAATCAACACCGTAAAGTGAATCGACCTGGAGACGTGACATAGTATCAGAAAGGAGCTATCAGGTAAGGACTTGGCTTTCATAACATTATGAATGAAATATACTGTACACTCACATTAATGTTACCGTCTGTCAAAAGTCAGAATAACCTTATTTTGCAGGACAGATTGCTGCAAGACATGCAGCGAGGTTCCGGAAGGTACCGACAGGGATACGGAGCAACATCGGCTCCAGTGTCAGGGTCAGCTACCCCAGATTTCTCGGCTGAGCATCTGTGCTACGAAGAGCCCGATTGAGGTGGTTCTGTAGATTCTCAGTTGGTTTTAAATCCGGGGAAGTGGCCATTGGAGTACGGCAAACTGATCCTGGCGCTTTTCTAATCACGCACGTACACTGCGAGCTATGTGACACATTTAATTGTGCTGCTGGCAGTTGTCATTGTACCTAGGAAAAACATAATGCATGTAGCGGTGGGGATGGTCCCCAAGGATAGATGCATACTTGTGCCTTCCAGAATGATGAGATCACAAAGGGAAAACCACGAAAACATTCCCCAGAACATAACGCCCTGACGGCCGGAGTGGCCGCGTGGTTCTAGGCGCTTCAGTCTGGACCCGCGCGGCCGCTACGGTCACAGGTTCGAATCCTGCCTCGGATATGGATGTGTGTGATGTCCTTAGGTTAGTTAGGTTTAAGTAGTTCTGAGTCTAGGGGACTGATGACCTCAGATGTTAAGTCCCGTAGTGCTCAGAACCATTTTTTCCCCTTCCTCTACAGTTTTTGCCTTCTACAGCTCCCTCTAGTACCACGGAAGTCATTTCCACATGCCCTAACAGAGGTATCTTAATCCTTTCCCTTCACATTGTCAGTGTTTTCCACATATTCCTTTCCTCTACGATTCTGCACAGAACTTCCTCATTCCTTACCTTATCAGTCAACCTAATTTTCAACATTCGTCTGTATCACCACACCTCAAATGCTTCGATTCTCTCGCATTCCGGTTTTCCCACAGTCCATGTTTCATTACCATACAATGCTGTACTACAGACATACACTTCTCAGAAATTTCTTCCTCAAATTAAGGCCTATGTTTGTTACTATTAGACTTCTCTTTGTCAGGAATGCTCTTTCTGCAATTGCTAGTCTTCATTTGATATCCTCCTTGCTCCGTCCGACATTGGTTATTTTACTGCCTCGGTAGCAGAATTCCTTAACTTCATCTACTTTGTGACCATCAATCCTCATGTTAAGTTTCTCGCTGTTCTCATTTATGCTACTTCTCATTACTTTGGTCTTTCTTGAATTTACGCTCAGTCCATATTCTGTACTAATTAGCTTATTCGTTCCATTCAGCAGATCATGTAATTCTTCTTCACTTTCACTCAGGATAGCAATGTCATCATCGAATCAAATCTTCGATATCCTTTCACCTTGAATTTCAAATTCCACTCCTGAACCTTTCTTTTATTTCTATCATTGATTTTTCGATGTACAGATAGAACAGTTGCCGCGAATGCCAACATTTACGGAGCTGGTGTGCAAATTCCAGCCTTCGTCGCCGATGATCAGAAATCACCATGGGTGCATGAACCAGGCGGCTGCCAACGCCCATACATATAAAAGTCAGTCGGTAAACTGAAGAGCGAGCGAGCGAGTCCCCACTCTGTCAACCCAGCTACGTCACATGGCGCTTCTACAATCTGTTCCACAACATAGTAACGGCCTTGCCGCGGCGCTCGCTTCAAATCTGTGGCGAAGCCGTGTACAGATACGTCTCGGCTGCATTTATTTTTATACAAATGCATTAAGGCCATAAGGAATACAAAAAACGATAGCTTCTTCCGAAACACAACATTATAGAGTAAATAATATTAGCATAAGAACGGAAGTCAGGATTCTACTACAAACATAGAACCAAATGCCTGTTCATGTTAATGTATGTTCCTCTATTGTTATCCGTAAAACGAACCCCGTATAATGCAATCAGTCTGTAGAATTTAAGGCTTGTTCTTATATTGTGTAAAACTACTAAAAGGTAGAAGTTTTCTTCGAAGGACTGCATTGAAACTTAACAGTTCTTGCAACACAAAGAATGTTTAAAAAGTAAACAGAAATTTATGATTTTGTGTGTTGTATTAGTCCGATTTGCACTACTTTTTTGTCTTCGTAAACATGCCTCTAAACTATGTGTTCAATGTTATGCATATTGGGTATTTACTCTGTTGTCAGCTGTCAGGATGGTTACATGAGTTTTGGTAGCATCAGCGACAATTTGTTTTGTATAAAAATAAATTAGAGAATCTGTATTAAATTTTATTATAAGAATGGAATAAAGTGTATGAAATTTTTAAAAATGGTGAGCCTGCTATGAGTAAACCAAGGGCAGGCAAGTGGTATAAACATTTGAAAGCAGGCCTTAAAGGACAGCGGTTTTACAAGCATGGATCAGATTAAAAGTGCACAGTTAAGAGACCTATAAACTATCCCGAAGAATGAGTTCCTAAAGTGTTTCGGGAACTGGAAAAAGCACTGGCATAAGTTTATAATATGTAATGAACAATATTTTGAAGAGGATAACATTGCTGTAGATTAACAAATAAAGTTCTTACCAAAAAATAAAAATTAATATTTGTACGCACCGTGTATGTCAAGTTTTTTGCTTAGAAATCCAGAATCGGTGTACATGTTTCGAAGGAAATTTCAGTAGTGTTTATAACAGCTATTGCGGACATGTTTTAAGCAATATGTCTTAGAATCAGGTGAATAGTGACCGAGATAGAGATTTAGTGTTCCACAAGCATAAAAGGTTTTACATGATTTTGAAACTATCAATAACGATGGGTTTCCTCCCAAAATTATTAATTTTCCTTCATGGCGATTCCAGTAATCCATGCGGCTTATTTTTCCATTCCTTACTTATGCATCCTATTAGGTGAGGCGGACGTTTGCATATATTGTATAACTTTGATTGGGGCTTGTAATATTAGCCAACAGTCCTTTTTGGGTCGCCTCTTTAATACACGCTGTAATAACATTAGAGACGATCGAACGCTCGTTACTTTCCAAATACCTCCTCTTCTTCGTATTATGCATATTTTCTTGCAATTCTAGACGATTATCCATCACTTCCGGATATAATTGTACATCTGTAAGTATACAAAGTTAACTCAGTGACACTGGCATCTAAGATCCCACGAACAGAAACGACATATATCACGCCGATCTACACCGCTAGAAAGATAACGGGCAACAGATTTTTGGTGCCCCTGTAGTTCGGTGGCAGCGCTCTTCCGGGAAAGGCCATTTCCCGCACCAAAAGCGCTTCTCGCTCTTGAGTTTACAGACAGACATAGCAACGTTCGCTAAACAGTCGTCTAGTAGACAATGTTCGTAGCCCCTTGGTACATCTGGGCCGTCAGTTGCCCAACAGTTTCACGTTATTTCGTCCATACACATCTCCGCAGCCGTCGTCCATCCCTGTTATCTGTGGCAGGCGGTGTACCACAGTTGTCTCGGCGCCGGTTCTGTATAGCGCCAGTCTGTCTTCCACGGTGTACTTTAATCGCGGCGGCACGCGAGTAGTTTCCCAACTTAGCTGTTTCGAAATTGCTTCCATCCTTCGACTGAAAGCCAGTGATTATGCCCTTTTCGATTTTAGATAAATCGCCTTGTTTCCGCATTAAGACAACGAGTCCGCCAAACACTTTTTACACTGAAGCGCAAAAGAAACTGGTATAGGCATGCGTATTAAAATACAGGGACATGCAAACAAGCAGAATACGGTGCTGCTGTCGGCAGCGTCTATAGGGTGTTACAAAAAGATACTTCCAAACTTTCAGGAAGCATTCCTCACACACAAATAAAGAAAAGATGTTATGTGGACATGTGTCCGGAAACGCTTAATTTCCATGTTAGAGCTCATTTTAGTTTCGAAAGTATGTACTGTACTTCCTCCATTCACAGCCAGTTGGCCGAATTGAAGGAAGGTAATGTGGACTTCGGCGCTCGTGTTGACATGCGATTCAATGCTCTACAGTACTAGCATCAAGCACGTCAGTACGTAGCATCAACAGGTTAGTGTTCATCACGAACGTGGTTTTCCACCTACGCTCAATGGAGCACATTATCATGATTTCATACGGGATGCTCTACCTGTGCTGCTAGAACATGTGCCTTTACAATTACGACCCAACATGTGGTTCAAGCACGATGGAGCTCCTGCACATTTCAGTCGAAGTGTTCGTACGCTTCCCAACAACAGATTGGTAGAGGCGGACCAATTCCATGGCCTCCACGCTCTACTGACCTCAACCCTCTTGACTTTCATTTATGGGGGCATTTGAAAGCTCTTGTCTACGCAACCCCGGTACCAAATGTAGAGACTCTTCGTGCTCGTATTGTGGACGGCTGTGATACAATACGCCATTCTCCAGGGCTGCATCAGCGCATCAGGGATTCCATGCGACAGAGGGTGGATGCATGTATCCTTGCTAATGGAGGACATTTTGAACATTTCCTGTAACAAAATGTTTGAAGTCACGCTGGTACGTTCAGTTGCTGTGTGATTCCATTCCATGATTAATGTGATTTGAAGAGAAGTAATAAAGTGAGCTCTAACATGGAAAGTAAGCGTTTCCCGACACATGTCCACATAATATATTTTCTTTCTTTGTGTGTGAGGAATGTTTCCTGAAAGTTTGGCCGTACCTTTTTGTAACACCCTGTATATAAGACTACAAGTGTCTGGTGCATTTTTTAGGTCGGTTACTGCTGCTACACTGGCAGGTTATCAAGATTTAAAGGAGTTTTAACGTGGTGTTATAGTCGGCGCACGAGCTGCGGGATAGAGTATCTCTGACTTAGCGATGAAGTGGGAATTTTCCCGTACGACCATTTCACGAGTGTACCGTGAATATCAGGAACCCGGTGAAACATCAAATCTCCGACATCGCTGCGGCTGGAAAAAGATCCTGCAAGAACGGAACCAATGACGACTGAAGAGAATCATTCAACGTGACAGAAGCGCAATCCTTCCACAAATTGCTGCTGACGTAAGTCCTGGGCCATCAAGTGTCAGCGTGCGAACGATTCAACGAAACATAATCGATATGGGCTTTCGGAGACGAAGGTCCGCTGGTGTACCCGTGATGACTGCACGACTCAAAGCGTTACGCCTCACCTGGGCCTGTCAACACCTACATTGGACTCCTGATGACTGGAAACATGTTGCCTGGTTGGACGACTCTCGTTTCAAAATGTATCGAGCGGATGGATGTGTACGGGTTTGGAGAGACAACCTCATGAATCCACGGACCCTGCATGTCAAGAGGTGACTGTTCAAGCTGGTGGAGGCTTTGTATTGCTGTGGGTCCTGTGCAGTTGGAGCGATATGGAGCCCCTAATACGTCTATATACGACATTGACAGGTGACACGTACGTAAGCATCCTGTGTGATCACCTGCATCGATTCATGTCCATTGTGCATTCCCATGGACTTGGGCAATTCCAGCAGGGCCATGTGACACTGCACATGTCGAGAATTGCTACAGAGTGGCTCCAAGAATACTCTTCTGAGTTTAAGCATATCTGCTGGCCACCAAACTCCCCAGGTCTGAACTTTATTGAGTATATATGGGATGCCTTGCAACGTGCTGTTTAGGAGACAGATCTACCCCTTCGTTCTCTTACGGATTTATGGACAGCCGTGCAGCCCTCCAGCACTACGTCAGACATTAGTCGAGTCCATGCCACGTCGTGTTGCGGCACTTCTGTGTGCTCGCGGGGCGCTAGACGATATTAGGCAGGTGTGCCCGTTTGTTTGGTTCTTCCGTGTATACACTCTCCACTGCAAGTCCTGCCGCCTGCCGTCTGTGAGTGGTTATTGCATGTTGACGTCGAACATAGGGGGTGGTCACATTAACGTGACTGGAGCCTGTAGTTCGATTTGTTGACGTATCAACGCAGACTGTATAATTTATATACAGGGAACAACGTAGAAATCGCAGCCTTGTAACATTGCTTAAGACCTGTGTTCGTAAAAAGGTCATAACCTATAAGGACCTGAGACAAGTGCCTCGCTTTGTCGGTGACTGTGGGTTTCACACCAGACAGGAATTGCTGCTGTCAGTGAATGTAGGTCCATCTATCCCAGTGGTTCCTAACCTGGGCGTACATGGTGTGTGAGAAAGTAATGAGACTGATAACACTGCGAGAGATTTGGCAATGTTGTATTGTTCCACTTGTGGAGACTGGCGTGTTCATCCCTTCCATATGCTCAGTCCGAGTTTCGGCTCCGTTCAGCCCTGACACGATTTCTTGAAAGCGACATCAGTGAAATTGTGTTTTTGTTGCGTGTTACGAAAATTGAACAGCGGAATTTAGAGCAATGCTACGTCACCAAGTTTTGTGACGAACTTGGGAAATCCGCAAGTTTGACCTTAGTAATGTTAAAACGGGCCTATGGAGAAGATTCGTTATCGAGAGCACAAGTTTTTTGCTGCCACAAATCATTTTTGGAAACCCGAGAACATGTTGAAGATTAACCTCTCTCAGGGAGACCTCTAATTTAAAAAAAAACGACGAAAACGTCGAACGTATGTGTGCTCTTCTGAGATCAGACAAACGTTTAACAATAAGGACGAGCTGTCAGCCAAATGTTTTGCAACGATGGCCTTGAAAGGCTCAGGGAAGCTAGAATAGAGTGAGACTGGACATTGCAGCCAATCGGACGCTGCGTCATGACCACGCCCCATGCCAAACGGCCATTTCCATTCAGGTATTTTTGATCTCAAAAGGCATTCCCATTGTTCCACAGCCCCTCTGTTCACCTGATATGAGTCCATGCACTTTCTTTTTCCGAAATGAGAAAAGTCTTATATTAAAGGCCCCACCAGTTGAAGCCTCTCAGCTCTGCTACCAAGACTAGGAACAACTGAGTCGATTATAGCTTCCCCAGGGAGCTACTTTGAAGGAGACAGTATTATGGTTTATAAAAAGTCTTTGGTAGATAAAGGAAAACAGTCTTATTTATTTTCTCACATATGCCATAATTACCCCCTAAAGGTCAAAATTAAATTTCCTAAGGTTAAAAAAAAATGGTTCGATACTAAATTGTTTTGATGAGTTCATTACCATTACCACTATTTTGTGAGACTGTAATCCTGATTACATAAGATACCAATAATTACATGTTCATTCAAACATTGGAATTAACGCATGATGTAATGTTGTGGAGGTTACAACTTGTGGAACAAATGTACGAACATCTTCCTCGCACAGTCCACCCGCTACGTACTTCTTATCATATGTCTGTGACAGTAAAGGTGTAACATATGCCTCACATATGCTTGATTATCACATTTATATGGTTTTCAGATTTGTAAGGCTGGTATTACACTATCAGTTATCTTTGACAAAGAAATGTGATAAAATATTCGTCAAATGCCTTTGACAAAGATCTTTGACGTGGCGCTACAAAGGCGTATTACACTGTCGTCATATTTTTCGTCAAATTTCGAGATGGTGGATAACAACTTGTTATTATGCGTTACAGTTTCTAATACCACAGTTGCATTGTGTGTGTATTTGGAAGAAAAGTGGCGGAAAAAAAGGAAACATACTGGATGACGCCATAGGTATTACGTCGGATAATAAAAGCATTCAGCAACATTTGTTACGAGAGCTGCTGGTGGAAACCGTCATTTCTTACGTAAAGTCCAGAAACACTTTCAATTATTTACTGCACAAAAACCGAACACTGTACAGATATCATATATAAGTCATTTTGAAGAGAAACCCTGAAAGTTACTTTTTTTTTAAAAAATGTATACCGCTACAACGTAGTTTGGTAATTTTCCGATAGTCGGCGCTAGTCGCAAACATGGAGAGTTCAGGTGCGGAGCGAGTTTTCTGTGTAGAGTTCGACAAAAACAGGTGTGCTATAGCTGTTCAACGGATGTTTAGAACCAAGTACTGTAATAAGCCACCAACAAGGACGGCCATTTACCACTGGTGCAATAAATTCTTTATGTCGGATTACTCGTGCCTGGAAAAGAGAAGCGGACGTCCCAGTGTGAGATAAGTGAATGTGTAGCGCGTAAGAGAGACATTCGTAAGGAGTCCAAAGAAATCGGTGCGTTGTGCATATCGAATATTTGTAAAAAAACTTTCAGAGTTTCTCTTCGTCATGCAATATGTATGACATCTGTACAATGTGTTGTTCTTGTGCAATAAATAATTGAAAGTGTTGCCGGACTGTATGTACATCCTTTACATACGAATGGATCAGAGTGTATTTCAGTATTTGCTCAGGAGGGAGCTACTCTAGTTTACAACACAGCGCTGGAATACCGCATTGCACATTAACCAAAATAATCTCAGAAACGTGTGAAGCGATTTATAAAACATTGAAGGGGGAGTATGTGAAGATCAATAAATGTTTAGTACACTGTATGGGTAATAAAACTATTTTTTATTTATTAGTAGTTTAATAAATGGAAATAGTGTTCCAAAAACTACAAAATTAATAAAAAGTACGAAAGAGATGAAGCCTTTTTAACTTGTGGCATCCAGAGTTCAAAAATAAACAAAGTGGAATGGAGAGCTCAGAATGATGTTTTTATTTTAGAGTGTGACAACATCCGGCCGTATTCCGGCTTGCTCAAACGCTGTCTGGATGTTTCCAGATGTGGAAGTGGATGACTGAAGCTGGGATTGTGGAAATGAAGTCGGTTGCAACATGTTCCACCTGCCCAACAACACACAATTAATAGCCTGCACTGTGCACTTGCTCACCCCTCCACCCTATACGAGGCAAGTTTATTTAAAAAAAAAAAAAAAAACAGAGGAGAGTCGAAGGAACACACCAACTTTGAAGCCATTTTTACAAACACACTACGGAGACGTGAAATAGCTGTAGCAACGCCACCGCCTCAAGCGGTTACATCTCACTTTGAAGTGAACAGAAGACGAACGACTTCTATGATTAAATCTACTACGAGGCCCTAGATTTGATCATATTTATTTGCCGACAGGCAGATTTGACCTAATTTCTTGTACATAAATATTTGACGTATCAACTTTGACAAAGAAGTATGATAGTGCAATACCTCCTAAGTATACTTCTGGCCATTAAAATTGCTACACCTAGAAGACATGTAGATGATAAACGGGTATTCATTGGACAAATATATTATACTAAAACTGACATGTGATTGCATTTTCACGCAATTTGAATGCATAGATCCTGAGAAATCAGTACCCAGGACAACCACCTCTGCCCGTAATAACGGCCTTGATACGCCTGGGCATTGAGTCAAAAAGAGCTTCAACACGATACTACAGTTCATCAAGAGTAGTGACTGGCGTATTGTGACGAGCCAGTTGCTCGGCCGCCATTGACCAGACGTTTTCAGTTGGTGAGAGATCCGGAGAATGTTCTGGCCAGGGAAGCAGTCGAACATGTTCTGTATCCAGAAAGGCCCATACAGGACCTGCAACATGCGGTCGTGCATTATCTTGCTGAAATGTAGGGTTTCGCAGGGATCAAATGAAGGGTAGAAAAAAAAGGTTAAAATGGCTCTGAGAACTATGCGACTTAATTTCTGAGGTCATCAGTCGCCAGAACTTAAAACTAATTAAACCTAACTAACCTAAGGACATCACACACATCTATGCCCAAAGCAGGATTCGAACCTGCGACCGTAGCGGTCGCTCGGCTCCAGACTGCCGCGCCTAGTACCGTACGGTTCGTAACACATCTGAAATGTAACGTCCACTGTTCGAAGTGCCGTCAGTGCGAACAAGAGGTGGCCGAGACGTGTAACCAATGGCACCCCATAACATCACGCCAGGTGATACGCCAGTATAGCGATGACGAATACCCGCTTCCAATGTGGGTTCACCGCGATGTCGCCAAACACGAATGCGACCATCATGATGCTGTAAACAGAACCTGGACAGTTGGGAATGTGAGTCTCACGGGAAGTGTGCAAGGGATAAGTCCCTGCAGTCGCGCTGTTCATCTGTGTCCTCGGTGGCTCAGATGGATAGAGCGTCTGCCATGGAAGCAGGAGATCCCGGCTTCGAGTCCCAGTCGGGGCACACATTTTCAGCTGTCTACATCGAGGTATATTAACAACACCTGTCGGCAGCTGAGGGTTTTAGTTAGTCATCATTTACAACCAGGAATGTTGGATAATATGGTAAAAATGTCACCTGCAATTCACCTCCATGATATGAATTACTAATGTTCCATGGATTATTTTCATCTCTTTACTTCATCATGTTTTCAATGACATTATCCTACAGGGATTTGATACGCATCCACTACCTTCCCACCATCACCGAGAGCAGCAGCTCGTTTCACGAACAAATCTGCGTGCAACCTGGAAACTGAAGGCAATTTCGTGGAGTACCATAGATGGCAGCAAGCCATTAATAAGGATGAGAATGTCGGTGTGTCCGATCTTTCCCGGGTAAAATGCTGTTCAGGAAAAGCAATAAGGGTGACTAGAATGATGAACCTAGGTTGATTGGTTGATATGGGGGAGGGAACCAAACAGTGACGTTGTCGGTCCCATCGGATTAGGGAGGGACGGGGAAGAAAGTCGGCTGTGCCCTTTCTAATGAACCATCCCGGCATTTACCTGAAGCGATTTAGAGAAATCACGAGAAAACTAAATCAGGATGACCGGACACTGGTTTGAACCGCCGTCCTCCCGAATGCGAGTCCAGTGTGCTAAACACTTCGCTACCTCACTTGGTGAATGAAGAAACTTTATTTGCCTGAGATTTCGTGCAAAGAAGAAAAATAGGAACTCAAGAATTTCAAATATGCGCATAGAAAAATATAATACTGCCTAAACTAGCTCTCAAAACTGCCGGTTTAGTGATGTAACGAACTTTTCCTCGAGATGAAGCAGTCTGTGTGAAAACAGAAAGTACTATTCGTGTCGCTCCGAAGCAGAAACAAGGTGTGACGTTTCCTAGCAGAAATAACATCACCACTGGTTGTTTGCCTTGAGTGACTTCTCAGAAAATGGACTGCAGTGTATTTCTAGAACACTCAGCCTTCTCTCTAGTGGCGCATGAATGAAGCTGATGGGCACATGCTGTGATTCGGAGAACAGAATTAGCGTGAATAGAAATGAGAGGCGTTCTACGCTGGCTTTGGTATATAGCCACTTGTTAGACCCGTAAATTTACTCGAGCGTGGATCGTGTAAACTTCTGTTCTGTGTGCTATTGCATTTTGATTGCTTGTGTGTCGTCGTTCCCGAGTCAGAGACTGTATATCGGCCCAACGTTTGCCTTAAGGAGTGTGACAACCTGCATCAAAAAACACATTGGCCAGTGACCTGTCTACATTTACTTCTACACTCCTGGAAATTGAAATAAGAACACCGTGAATTCATTGTCCTAGGAAGGGGAAACTTTATTGACACATTCCTGGGGTCAGATACATCACATGATCACACTGACTGAACCACAGGCACATAGACACAGGCAACAGAGCATGCACAATGTCGGCACTAGTACAGTGTATATCCACCTTCCGCAGCAACAGAGCATGCACAATGTCAGCACTAGTACAGTGTATATCCACCTTTCGCAGCAATGCAGGCTGCTATTCTCCCATGGAGACGATCGTAGAGATGCTGGATGTAGTCCTGTGGAACGGCTTGCCATGCCATTTCCACCTGGCGCCTCAGTTGGACCAGCGTTCGTGCTGGACGTGCAGACCGCGTGAGACGACGTTTCATCCAGTCCCAAACATGCTCAATGGGGAACAGATCCGGAGATCTTGCTGGCCAGGGTAGTTGACTTACACCTTCTAGAGCACGTTGGGTGGCACGGGATACATGCGGACGTGCATTGTCCTGTTGGAACAGCAAGTTCCCTTGCCGGTCTAGGAATGGTAGAACGATGGGTTCGATGACGGTTTGGATGTACCGTGCACTATTCAGTGTCCTCTCGACGATCACCAGAGGTGTACGGCCAGTGTAGGAGATCGCTCCCCACACCATGATGCCGGGTGTTGGCCCTGTGTGCCTCGGTCGTATGCAGTCCTGATTGTGGCGCTCACCTGCACGGCGCCAAACACGCATACGACCATAATTGGCACCAAGGCAGAAGCGACTTTAATTGCTGAAGACGACACGTCTCCATTCGTCCCTCCATTCACGCCTGTCCCGACACCACTGGAGGCGGGCTGCACGATGTTGGGGCGTGAGCGGAAGACGGCCTAACGGTGTGCGGGACCGTAGCCCAGCTTCATGGAGACGGTTGCGAATGGTCCTCGCCGATACCCCAGGAGCAACAGTGTCCCTAATTTGCTGGGAAGTGGCGGTGCGGTCCCATACGGCACTGCGTAGGATCCTACGGTCTTGGCGTGCATCCGTGCGTCGCTGCGGTCCGGTCCCAGGTCGACGGGCACGTGCACCTTCCGCCGACCACTGGCGACAACATCGTTGTACTGAGGAGACCTCACGCCCCACGTGTTGAGCAATTCGGCGGTACGTCCACCCGGCCTCCCGCATGCCCACTATACGCCCTCGCTCAAAGTCCGTCAACTGCACATACGGTTCACGTCCACGCTGTCGCGGCATGCTACCAGTGTTAAAGACTGCGATGGAGCTCCGTATGCCACGGCAAACTGGCTGACACTGACGGCGGTGGTGCACAAATGCTGCGCAGCTAGCGCCATTCGACGGCTAACACCGCGGTTCCTGGTGTGTCCGCTGTGCCGTGCGTGTGATCATTGCTTGTACAGCCCTCTCGCAGTGTCCGGAGCAAGTATGGTGGGTCTGACACACCGGTGTCAATGTGTTCTTTTTTCCATTTCCAGGAGTGTATATCTACATGGCTACTCTGCAATTCACACTTAAGTGCCTGGCAGAGGATTCATCGACCATTTTAATACTACTACTTTACCATTACACTCTCGAATGGCGCGTGGGAAAAAGGAACACCTAAATCTTTCCGTTCCATCTCTGATTTCTCTTATTTTATTATAATCATCATTTCTCCCTATGTAGGTGGGTGGGTGTCAAATAAATATTTTCGCATTCGGAAGAGAAAGTTGGTGATTAAAATTTCAGTGACTGTCATCCGCCCGCATCTCGTGGTCGTGCGGTAGCGTTCTCGCTTCCCACGCCCGGGTTCCCGGGTTCGATTCCTGGCGGTGTCAGGGATTTTCTCTTCCTCGTGATGGCTGGGTGTTGTGTGTTGTCCGTAGGTTAGTTAGTTTTAAGTAGTTCTAAGTTATAGGGGACTGATGACCATAAATGTTAAGTCCCATAGTGCTCAGAGCCATTTGAACCATTTTTTTTGACTGTCACCCCAAATCGCATATCATATCAGTGACACTCTCACCCCTATTGCACGATAACAAGAAACGAGCAGCCCTTCTGAGCACTTTTTCGATGTCCTCCGTCAATTCTACCTGGCAAGGATCCCACACCGCTCAGCAATATTCCAGCAGAGGACGGACAAGTGTAATGTAGGCTGTCTCTTTAGTGAGTTTGTCACGTCTTCCAGGTATTCTGCCAGCAAAGCGCAATCTTTGTTTCGCCTTCCCCACAATATTATCTATGTGGTCTTTCCAATTTAAGTTGCTCGTGATTGTAATTCCTATGTATTTAGTCGAATTTATAGCCATTAGATTTGTGCAATTTATCGTATACCCAAAATTTATCGGATTTCATTTAGTACCCACGTGGATGATCTCGCACGTTGTTTAGTGCCAATTGCCACTTTTCGCAACGTACAGAAATTCTCCCTAGATCATTTTGTAATTGAAATTGGTCATCTGATGTTTTTACTAGAAGGTAAATTACAGCGTCATCTGCAAACATTCTAAGTGGGCTGCTCAGATTATCATCTAGATCATTTATGTAATTCAAGAACAGCAGAGGCCATGACATTACCTTGCGGAACGCCAGATATCACTTTCGTTCTACTCGATGATTCATCGTCTATCACTACGAACTGTGACCTCTCTGAGAGGAAATCACGAATCCAATTACACAACTGAGACGATACTCCGTATACAAGCAATTTGATTAATGGTCGCTTGTGAGGAACGGTATGAAAAGCCTTCTGAAAATCTAGGAATATGGAATCGATCTGAGAGAATATGGAATCGATCTGAGATCCCTTGTCGACAGCGCTCATTACTTCGTGGGAATAAACAGCTAGCTGCGTTGCACAAGAACGATATTTTCTGAGTCCGTGTTGGTTATGTATCAGTAAGTCTTTTCTTCAAGGTGAGTCATAATGTTCGATTACAATATATGCTCCAAAATCCTACTGCAAATTGAGGTTAGTGATATGGGCCTTTAATTCAATGGGTTACTCCTATTTCCTTTCTTGAATAGTGGTGTGACCTGTGCTACCTTCCAGTCTTTAGAAACAGACCTTCCGTCAAGTGAGCGGTTGTACATTATTGCTAAGAAAGTCGCTGTTGTGTCTGCATACTCTGAAAGGAACCTGATTGGTATACATTCTGAACCGGAAGACTTGCCTTTCTTAAATGGTTTGAGTTGTTTCACAACACCTAAGATATCTACTTTTATATCACTCATGCTAACAGCTGTTCTGGTTTCGAATTCTAGAATATCTACTTCATCTTCTTTCGTGAAGGAATTACGGAAAACTCTATTTAGTAATTCCGCTTTAGTGGCACCATCATGGGTAACATTTCCATCGCTATCGCGCAGTGGCAGTATTGACTGTTTTCTGCCACTGGTGTACTTTACATACGACCAGAATCTCTTAGGGTTTTCTACCATATTTTGAGACAATGTTTCATTGTGGAAACTATTAAAAGCATCTCGCATTGACGTCCACACTAAATTTCGATCTTCTATGAAACTTAGCCAGTCTTGGGGATTTGGGTTCTTCTGAATTTGGCATGCCTACTTCGTTGTTTCTGCAACAGTGCTCTGACGTGTTTTGTATACCATGGTGAATCAGTCGCGTCGCTTATTAACTTATGCTGTATGAATCTATCTATTGTCGATACTGTATCTTTGAATTTGAGAGCCATATCTGGTCTACACTTATATAATTAGCTTGGAAGGAATGGGGACTCTCTCTTATGAAGGCATCATACGAATTTTTATGTGCTGTTTGAAACAGATATATTTTCCCGTTTATTTTTAATGGTTTTGGTTGACATGGTTTTGAACCTCGCTATAATGAACTTGTGTTCACTAATCCCTGTATCCGTCATGACGCTCTCTATTAGATCAGGATTATTTGTGGCTTAGAGGTCAAGTGCGTTTTCGCAACGATTTAAAATTCGTTTGGGCTCATAAACTAATTGTTCAGAGTAATTCTCAGAGAAAGCATTTAGTACTTTGCCAACAAATAGAGGGGAGATTGAAGTCTCCACCAATTATAACTGTATGTGGGGGGAACGTATTTGTAATGAGATTCTAGTTTTCTTTGAACCGTTCAGCTATTATATCATCCGTGTCGGGGTTTGGTAGAAGGAGCCAATTATTATTTTGGTACACCAGAGGAAGTGGTACATGCATGAGGGAGCGTCGACTCATTTTGCTGCTATGACGACATCTAATGAGCTGATATGGGCATATATGGATCAGCAAAGGAACCTCATTGCTTTCTGTGTTTGGGGCCACCTTAAAGGTGTAGGGTACTCCAGTCCCCTTCACATGGTTGAAGAAATGGAGCAGAGACTTGTCAAGACTTTCGTATTTGAAAGGACTCGAAACTCATTATAAGGAAGGATTACCGGCCTTCATGCGGTGTAAACGCATACTGGTGTAAGTAAACGAGATTGGAAGCGAGAAAGTATCAATAAACGTAGGTCCTCAAACGAACCGTTCGCGAAATAATTACGACTTTGTGGTTACTATCCCCTACCGATTTGATTCTCTGTAAACGTTGCAGGCCGTCCGTGGTGTGGTATTTGCCTACATTTGCAGAATGGATACGGCAGTGAGATGCAGAGTGCCATTCATGTCAGTTGTTTTCGGAGCGTCAGTTGTGTTGGGAGCGTCGGTTGCGGTGCACGAGTGTTAATGGTAACATGGAACATTATAGTAATGAGGAGTGTGCGAGTACGCATTGCATGTATGACAGGGGGCGCGGGAGGCTGGACACTCATACCAGGAGGCATACCTACTCGAAGCCGCGCCGAAGTCGAACATTTACAAGGGTGCATCAACGCTTCGGATCCGCAGCTTGTGGTCTAATGGCTAGCGTTGCTGCCTCTGGATCCCGAGGTCCCGGGTTCGATTCCCGGCCTGATCGGGGATTTTCTCCACCCGGGGACTGCGTGTTTGTGTTGTCGTCATTATCTCATCATCATTCGGATGTGGCGAGACTGGAAATGGACAGACTGGGAAGTAGTACGGGCGCTGATGATGACGGTGTTGAGCGCCCCAGAAACCCAACATCATCAACGCCTCGAAGAAACTGGGAGCTTCGCACATGCTGCGAGAGCGAGTAGGCCTGCGTCAATTGCACCTGTGCTTGTAGACGTGCTGTTGGAAACAGTCGAACACTCTCCAGGAAACTCGACAAGAAGACTTGCCACTCAAATTCCTGGAATAAGCCACAGTAGCATTTGGAGAATAATGCAGTGCAAGGCAATAAACTCGTACTACCTCCACCGAGTTCAGTGTCTTAGTGAGGCGGACTCTGACCCTAAAGTTCTGTCAGTGAGTGCACACGCTGTAGGTTTCTTTTTACTGTATGATACATAACAATCATAATCACACATAAAATACGGTACCACTTCAGAAGTAACCACGTTCTAATCCACTAGATTTCCAGGGAAGGCACGGAGGGGGCAGTCCACTGCTATATGCTTCATTGTTTGTGGAATGTCACCACAGTCACGCTATATGGTGGCCACCGAACCTCATTTATGAAGAATCGTAGCACTCCTTCCCACACCACATCTGAAACGGTTGAGCCGGCTCCAATGTATCTTGGCAAGCTGAAACCATTGAGCCTTAACGTTGGATCTTCAACTTGTAAGATTCCCTGTGGAGCAGAAGATGTCCATTCACGCCGCCAGCTGTCTTTGGGGTCGAAATGGTTGCTTAACAGTTCCATGGACGTTTTACATTCTGGTTTACGGGACTTCAACCTGGATGATTCTAGCTGTGTCATATCTTCGTGAATTGGGAGAGACGAGCTATTCAGTAATCTTGACCACAGATGACCAAGATGTTTTTGTCTTCTGATGTGAGGAGGAGGTATGTTACCCAACACCGGCAGCCACTGAACTGGAGTAGCAAGTAATGTTCCAAATATGATACGCATAGTGTGACGATGTTGAAGTATATAAGGTGAGTATGGCAGCTCTTAAGCCACACTGCAGAACATTACTCTGTTGAGGAATAGACGAGTGCTAGAGCAGATGTTCTCAATGTGTTGGCGTCAGCTCCCCATGATGTTCCAGCTAGACGCAGAAAAAAGTTGTTACAGCCCTACAGATTTACGTAATTGTATGTTAGGGCCCTTTCCAAAGTCATACCCAAATATGTAGGCGTGTCATTTAACGGTAATGCTTCCCCTCTAAAATTGACTCCTGGTTGGTAATTTGAGAGCCTACAGGTAAATGTACGTTTGATAATGACCTTTTATTTGCAGATGAAGCGGGACTGACTCGTGATAGTGTGTTTTATTATGACAATCCTCCCGTTGGACTCATCTAGGCTCCAACTTACATGCTGTGCACGAGTCTCCAAATTTGCGACATTTGTCATTGAATGTGTGGTTAAAAGTACCAGGTGATCATTATGTTGGCCCGTATATGTCACCAAATAAACTCAATGGGCGGAATTAAGTTGGGTTCCTGCAGCAGCATCTTGCAGGATTGCTTCAGGGTGTTTTCTTAGATATGTGGTAACCAACCTGGTCCCTACCGCCTACTAACGCTCCGACATTCATGGTGGGCGGTTGGTGTTCTATAAACATTATCAATAGGTTTTCGTAAACTTTTGACATAAAGTGTTTGGTAAGTAATTATTGTTATTATTACTGTTATTATTATTGTTGTTATTATTATTATTATATGTTTTCAACTTGTTGTAACTCTGCTTTACGAATAAGGTAAAAGTACGGTGACTCCCCTACTTTATCACCTTCAAGGAGGAATCTGTGGGCTGTTAGTAAATGTCCCAACACAGATACAAAAGTGGGCAATAGTTACTCCTTCGTTAGGTCAACGCCAGAGGAAGTGGTACATGCATGAGGGAGCCTCGACTCATTTTCCTGCTGTGACGACATCTAACAAGCCGATATATATATATATATCGGAAAAGGAACCCCATAGTTTTCTGTATTTGGGGACACCTTAAAAGTGTAGTGTACACCAGTCCGGTTCACATGGTTGAAGAACTGGACCAGAGACTTGACAAGAATTTCGTATTTGCAAGAACTCGAAACTCATTACGGCGAAGGAGTACCGGCCTTCATGCGGATGAAAGGACGACAATTCGAACACTTGCTTTATCTACGAGTGCAGTCATGAAATTGTTTTCCTGTTCAATCAGAACACCTGTACTTCTACGTTGTTACGTTTTCGTTACTGAGATACGACTTTTACACAGAATTAAGTCAGTGGTAGCTGGTAACTACAAAGACGCAATTATCTCGCAATTACCTCTCTTCAAATCATATTAATAATGAAATGGAATCACACAGCAACAGAACGTACCAGCGTGGCTTCAAACACTTTGTTACAGGAAATGTTCAAAATGTCCTCCTTAGGGAGAGGATACATGCATCCACCCTCCGTCGCATGAAATCCCTGAATCCCTGATGTGCTGATGCAGCCCTGGAGAATGGCGTATTGTATCACAGCCGTCCACAATACGAGCACGAAGAGTCTCTACATTTGGTACCGGGGTTGCATAGACAAGAGCTTTCAAATGCTCACATAAATGAAAGTCAAGAGGGTTGAGGTCAGGAGAGCGTGGAGGCCATGAAATTGGTCAGCCACTACCAATCCATCGGTCACCGAATCTGTTGTTGAGAAGCGTACGAACACTTCGACTGAAATGTGCAGGAGCTCCATCGTGCATGAACCACATGTTGTGTCGTAATTGTAAAGGCACATGTTCTAGCAGCACAGGTAGAGTTTTCCGTATGAAATCATGCTAACGTGCTCCATTGAGCGTAGGTGGAAGAACAAGGGGCCCAATCAAGACATCACCAACAATGCCTGCCCAAACGTTCACAAATCTGTGTTGATGACGTGATTACACAATTGCGTGCGGATTCTCGTCAGCCCACACATGTTGACTGTGTAAATTTACAATTTGATCACGTTGGCATGAAGCCTCATCCGTAAAGAGAACATTTGCATTGAAATGAGGATTGACACATTGTTGGATGAACCATTCGCAGAAGTGTACCCGTGGAGGCCAGTCAGCTGCTGATAGTGCCTGCACTCGCTGTACATGGTACGGAAACAACTGGTTCTCCCGTAGCACTCTCTACACAGTGACGTGGTCAACGTTACCTTGTACAGCAGCAACGTCTCTGACGCTGACATTAGGGTTATTGTCAAGTGCACGAAGAATTGCCTCGTCCATTGCAGGTGTCCTCGTCGTTCTAGGTCTTCTCCAGTCGCGAGTCATAGTCTGGAATGTTCCGTGCTCCCTAAGACACCGATCAATTGCTTCGAACGTCTTCCTGTCGGGATACCTTCGTTCTGGAAATCTGTCTCGATACAAACGTACCGCGCCATGGCTATTGCCCCGTGCTAATCCATACATCAAATGGGCATCTGCCAACTCCGCATGTGTAAACATTGCACTGACTGCAAAACCAGGTTCGTGATGAACAGTAACCTGTTGATGCTACGTGCTGATGCGCTTGATGCTAGTACTGTAGGGCAATGAGTCGCATGTCAACACAAGCACCGAAGTCAACTTTACCTTCCTTCAATTGGGCCAACTGGCTGTGAATCGAGGAAGTACAGTACATACTGACAAAACTAAAATGAGCTCTAACATGGAAATTAAGCGTTTACGGACACATGTCCACATAACATCTTTTCTTTATTTGTGTGTGAGGAATGTTTCCTGAAAGTTTGGCCATTTTTGTAACACCCTATATAACGTAAATTCTGAAACTATTAACAAATAGACTGAAGACACCTTCAGAAACGTTTTTGCAGAAGACCAGAATGTATTTCGGATGGGAAGACCTTCCTTAGACAGTATTTTACTGACTTCCAAATTATTGAAAAACACAGAGAATACAATCATCCCACTTACACAGCCTCTATCGACTATGAGAAAGCCTTTAACACAGTTAACATAGGTAAATTATGGGAATTTTTAGGAGAGACCCATATACCTCAGCATCGAATAACTTTAAGTCAAGGCACAAAATGTAATGACACTACTGTCAAGTAGTGAGACAAAGGCTTTGTTTATCACTCATACTATGTAGTATACAGGGCGCCCCCAATAAAAACATCAACAAACATTAGGAAATGATTCATTATACAGACATTAGTAAAAAAATGTCCAGTAACCATTGATCCTAAAATGAATACCTTAAGAGGTATGAGCACTTTTTCATCTTCGAACCTACGAAAGAGATCTCTTCTACTGCAAGATCTTAGCTTTCCATATTTGAAGCCGAGAACATATTGAACAAAACAAGAAAAAAATGTTTAGTAAGCATGGGATCTGAAATACGTTTCAAGAGCCATGAGCAGTTGTTCAACTTCGCTAGTGAGAAACACATGTCTTCTATTAAACAAGTGCTCATAGCTCTTAAGGTATGCATTTTAGAGCCCCTATTTACTGGACCGTTTCTCTGTGGCCTATACTGTTTGGCATGGCGGAGGGGACAGACATTCTCTGAACCGTACAGAGTTGTACTGGCACATCACAAATATTAACTCAAGAAAAGGGACAGACATTCTCAGAAACGTACAGAGTTGTACAGGAACATCACAAATATTAACTCAAGAAATGGGCTTGTTAGGGGCAATTATCCACAGAGATGGTGCGACGACCGCTGCACCAAAACCGACTGTCAGCACGGTGGCCATTGTGGCAGCTTCCCTTAACACAGCATCAATGAGAGACGCGCCGACAGTGTTGTTCTCAGTAACTGGGCGGAAGAGTACCAGCACGTCATTTTTTCACATGAGTATGGAAATGGAAAAAAAGAACACATTGATACCGGTGTGTCAGACCCACCATACTTGCTCCGGACACTGCGAGAGGGCTGTACAAGCAATGATCACACGCACGGCACAGCGGACACACCAGGAACCGCGGTGTTGGCCGTCGAATGGCGCTAGCTGCGCAGCATTTGTGCACCGCCGCCGTCAGTGTCAGCCAGTTTGCCGTGGCATACGGAGCTGCATCGCAGTCTTTAACACTGGTAGCATGCCGCGACAGCGTGGACGTGAACCGTATGTGCAGTTGACGGACTTTGAGCGAGGGCGTATAGTGGGCATGCGGGAGGCCGGGTGGACGTACCGCCGAATTGCTCAACACGTGGGGCGTGAGGTCTCCACAGTACATCGATGTTGTCGCCAGTGGTCGGCGGAAGGTGCACGTGCCCGTCGACCTGGGACCGGAAAGCAGCGACGCACGGATGCACGCCAAGACCGTAGGATCCTACGCAGTGCCGTAGGGGACCGCACCGCCACTTCCCAGCAAATTAGGGACACTGTTGCTCCTGGGGTATCGGCGAGGAGCATTCGCAACCGTCTCCATGAAGCTGGGCTACGGTCCCGCACACCGTTAGGCCGTCTTCCGCTCACGCCCCAACATCGTGCAGCCCGCCTCCAGTGGTGTCGGGACAGGCGTGAATGGAGGGACGAATGGAGATGTGTCGTCTTCAGCGATGAGAGTCGCTTCTGCCTTGTTGCCAATGATGGTCGTATGCGTGTTTGGCGCCATGCAGGTGAGCGCCACAATCAGGACTGCATACGACCGAGGCACACAGGGCCAACACTCGGCATCATGGTGTGGGGAGCGATCTCCTACACTGGCCGAACACCTCTGGTGATCGTCGAGGGGACACTGAATAGTGCACGGTACATCCAAACCGTCATCGAACCCATCGTTCTACCATTCCTAGACCGGCAAGGGAACTTGCTGTTCCAACAGGACAGTGCACGTCCGCATGTATCCCGTGCCACCCAACGTGCTCTAGAAGGTGTAAGTCAACTACCCTGGCCAGCAAGATCTCCGGATCTGTCCCCCATTGAGCATGTTTGGGACTGGATGAAGCGTCGTCTCACGCGGTCTGCACGTCCAGCACGAACGCTGGTCCAACTGAGGCGCTAGGTGGAAATGGCATGGTAAGCCGTTCCACAGGACTACATCCAGCATCTCTACGATCGTCTCCATGGGAGAATAGCAGCCTGCATTGCTGCGAAAGGTGGATATACACTGTACTAGTGCCGACATTGTGCATGCTCTGTTGCCTGTGTCTATGTGCCTGTGGTTCTGTCAGTGTGATCATGTGATGTATCTGACCCCAGGAATGTGTCAATAAAGTTTCCCCTTCCTGGGACAATGAATTCACAGTGTTCTTATTTCAGTTTCCAGAAGTATAACCTCCATCTTTACAGATTTCCTTCTTCTGGCGGACACACGTCCATATCGTCAGCTTATAGTAACCTCTCAAAACTCTGACATCTCTCTCTCCACATCCACCACTGCTGGCGGCTCATCTCCAACTGCCCAACGCTACTCGCTGTACACATCCCACCGTCTAACACTACACAGGCGAATATTCCAACAATGAGTCCAACCAGCCATAGACTGCACACAGCACAGTCAGTGAGTTTCATACGGAGCGCTACGTGACGTTACGAACATAAAAACCTAAACAGCCTACTTACACTATCACCCCTTGAAAATAAACACTGTCCTGTCACATTAATGTGGCCACCTACCAAAAGCCCGAATAACCATGTTCTGCAGCGCAGACCACTGTAAGATGTGCAGGAAGAGTCAGTGACGTTCTGGAAGGAACTGACACGGATGTGGAGTCATGTAACTGCAGTGGCATGCCCAGCTGCTTTAGGTATCTCGACTGAGAGTCTATAGCGCGAGTGGACGGATCAATGTGTTTCCATAGATTTCCTACTAGTTTTTAATCCGGGAGTTTGCTGCCCAGGGCAGTTCTTTAATGTTATCCTGGTGCTCTTCGTACAACGCACTTACACTCCGAGCTGTGTGACACGTTGCATTGTCCTGGTGGTGGATGCCATCGTTCTGAGGAAAATAACAAACTGCATGTAGGGGTGGACTTATTTCCCGGGGACACATGCACAATTGCACTGATCCACTGTGCATTCTAGAACGACGAATCACCCATGGAATGCCACGAAAACATTGCCTAGGTCATAAAGCTTCCTCATGTCATCTGTTGTCTATCCGATGGGGCATGAAACGTCATTCATCTGAAAACGTCACCTGGACATCCAGTTGCACTATTGACGTGGACATTACAGCCTTCGTCGCTGATAAACAACAGTCAGCATGGGTGCACGAACCAAGTACCAACTGCGGAGGCCCGTATGTAGCAACGTTCAGTGAACGGTCATCGAGCAGAAACCTTGGTAGCGCCTTGGTTCATTTGCGCAGTCAGTTGCTCAACACTTGCACTTCTATTCACCCGCGCACATCCTCGTAGCCGTGTACTTTAACCACAGCGACACGTAGACAGTTTACAAACTTGGCCATGTAGGAAATGCTTCCACCATTGGCCCGAAACCCAATTATCATGCCCTTCCGGACGTCAGATAAATCAGTGCATTTCCGCATTATGGCTGCACTATTTTTGTCCCCCCCCGACACGCTTTGCATACCCTCAAGTATTAGTGTTGCCACCTGCCGTCTGTGACTGGTTGTTGCACTTTGACATCGAACGTAGGGTGGGTCACATCAGTGTGAGTAGACTTTGTATGAACACTGCTTGCCAAGAAACTGGCATGCCACCACTCACCAGGTTGCGGGTAAGCCATGTTTTCACAATAGACTTTCTTCGAGGAGTGATAGTCCTGCAAGTTTCACAAGAGAACTTCTGTTTAGTTTGGAAAGTAGGAGATAAAATGCTGGTGGAACTAAAGCTGTGAGAACGCGTCGTGAGTCACACTTGGAAAGCTCAATGAGCGAGCACCCGACCCCGATAGTCCAAGGTCCTGAGCTCCAGTCTGAGCCCGGCAAATAGTTTTAATCTGCTATGAAGTTCCATGACTAATGAAGTCTGGTATAAACGTACTTATCACCCAGTTGCAATTGTGCTGCATGTCAGGCGCTTTAGCGCCATTGTTGCTCCTAGAGATGACCAGTCCCTGTGTCCTGCTAGATCACCTACAAAATTAATGATATTGTCCGCCTGTTGTAGTGGCCTGGGGGTGTGACGTCTATGTTGAGAGAACAGTCGTGCGAAGGTGAGGTAGTAATGCTGCCTCTGCAGACGGGACGAGACTTGAGTGTGGTTACGGTGGATCGCTAGTAATACAGCCCAGATTGAATTAAACTTTTATTTACGTTACTTACATTGCGCCTGTCTGTCCTCAGCTAGACTATAGCTGAGTGGTATGGCATTCGCATCAGATATCGTTGACGGCAGACGTCGAAAACATTCAAAGAAGGGTACTATTTTTGTATTATCGCCAGGGAGTGTCACAAATATGTTACGGGATTGAGGTGGCAGTCATTAAAACAAAGGCGTTTTTCGCTGAGATGAGATATTTTCACGAAATTTCCATCACTAACTTTCTCTTCTGAATGCGAAAATATGCCAGCTGCTGTGGCCGAGCAGTTCTGCTCACTTCAGTCGGGAACCGTGCTGCTGCTACGGTCCCAGATCCGAATCCTGCCTCAGGCAAGGATATGTGTGATGTCCTTAGGTTAGTTAGGTTTAAGTAGTTCTAAGTCTAGCGGACTGATGACCTCTGATGTTAGGTCCCATAGTGCTTAGAGCCATTTGAACCATTTTTGCGAAAATATTTTACTGTCGCCAACCTACATAGAAAGAAATGATCATAATAATAAAATAAGAGAAACCAGATGTCGTACGGAAAGACTTAAGCGTTCATTTTTCCACGTGCCGGTAGAGAGTGTGTAACGCCACGTAGTGCTCTGTTTGAAAATCGATGACTGAGTTGTGTGCAGTCTCTGCCTGGTTGGACTCACTGTTCGCTTGGTAGGCTGTTAGGTTATTATGTTGGTAACGCCACGTAGTGCTATGTATGAAAATCGCTGACTGCGCTGTGTGCAGTCTGTGCCTGGTTGGACTCATTGTTCGAATATTCGCTTGTGTAGTGTTGGGCAGTTGGATGTGAACAGCGCGTAGCATTACACAGTTGGAGGGGAGCCGCCAGCAGTGGTGGATGTGGTGGTGGGGGTGGGGGGGTGGGGGGGGGAGAGGTGCCAGAGTTTTAAGCGTACTATCTAGGTCTGTCGGCCATATATATGGTGTTACAAAAATACGGCCAAGCTTTCAGGAAACGTTCCTCACACACAAAGATGTTATCTGGACATGCGTCCGGAAACGCTTGATTTCCATGTTAGAGCTCAATTTAGTTTCGTCCACCTACGCTCAATGGAGCACGTTTTCATGATTTCATACGAGATACTCTACCTGTGCTGCTAGAACATGTGCCTTTACAAGTACGACACAACATGTGGTTCCAGCACGATGGAGCTCCTGCACATTTCAGTCGAAGTTTTCGTACGCTTCTCAACAACAGATTCGGTGACCGATGGATTGATAGAGGCGGACAAATTCCATGGCCTCCACGCTCTCCTGACCTCAACCCTCTTGACTTTCATTTATAGGGGCATTTGAAAGCTCTTGTCTACGCAACCCCGGTACCAAATGTAGAGACTCTTCGTGCTCGTATTGTGGACGGCTATGATACAATACGCCATTTTCCAGGGCTGCATCACCGCATCAGGGATTCCATGGGAAGGAGGGTGGATACATGTATCTTCGCTAACGGAGGACATTTTGTACATTTCCTGTAAAAAAGTGTTTGAAGTCACGCTGAATGAGCTATAACAAGGAAAGTAAGCGTTTCAGGACACATGTTCACATAACATATTTTCTTTCTTTGTGTGTGAGGAATGTTTCCTGAAAGTTTGGCAGTACCTTTTTGTAACACCCTATATATACAGGGTGAGTCACCTAACGTTACCGCTGGATGTATGTCGTAAACCACATCAAATACTGACGAACCGAATCCACAGACCGAACGCGAGGAGAGGGGCTAGTGTAATTGGTTAATACAAACCATAAAAAAATGCACAGAAGTATGTTTTTTAACACAAACCTACGTTTTTTAAAATGGAACCACGTTAGTTTTGTTAGCACATCTGAACATATAAACAAATACGTACTCAGTGCCGTTTGTTGCATTGTAAAATGTTAAATACATCCGGAGATATAGCAACCTAAAGTTGACGCTTGAAACCTCCGACATTCAGTTGCGTGTTGTAACAAACACGGGTCACAGTCGGCGAGCAGCATCTGCAGGGACATGTTTACGATGACGACCGTGTTTACGAGTGTGGCTATAGTGCACTGTTGTGGTTTGGTCTAGCTCTCGCAGTGTCCGCATGTAGCGCTTGCTGCTATTGTCATTCTGCATTCGTCTCCGCACGCAGACCAACTGTAGTACACCGTGTTACCAGACGTCTGTGATAGTGTAGTGTTGTAGGAACTGTGACGATGGTGTATTCGAACTCTGAAAAGGCGGAGATGATACTCATCTATCGCGAGTGTCGACGAAATGCAGCTGAAGCCTGCAGGGTGTATGCAGAACGGTACCTGGACAGAGAGCATCCAACGTGCCGCACATTGCAAAACATCTACCGCCAACTGTATGCAACAGGTATGGTCGTAGCACGCAAACGGGTCCGTAACAGGAACGTCACAGGAGAAGCGGGTGCAGTTGGTGTGTTAGCTGCTGTTGCCATGAACCCACACATGAGTGCACGGGACACCGCGAGAGCCGGTGGACTGAATCAAAGTAGTGTCATGCGCATACTGCATCGTCACCGCTTTCACCCGTTTCATGTGTCGCTACATCAGCAATTACATGGTGATTACTTTAATCATCGAGTGCAATTCTGTCAATGGGCGTTAACAGAGAATGCGTTGCAGTTCTACCTGTTTACCGATGAAGCGGGTTTCTCAAACCACGGGGCAGTGAATCTACGGATCATGCATTACTGGTCCGTGGACAATCCTCGCTGGCTCAGACAGGTAGAGGGACAGCGACCGTGGACTGTAAATGTATGGTGCGGAATCGTTGGCGACCACCTCATTGGCCCTCACTTCATTGCAGGGGCCCAAACAGCTGCAACATACATCGCGTATCTACAGAATGATCTGCCAACGTTGCTCGAAAATATCCCACTGGAAACGCGTCGACGTATGTGGTATCAGTATGATAGCGCACCTGCACATTCCGCAATTAACACTAAGCTGACCCTTGACAGGATGTTCGACGGGCGTTTAATAGGACGCGGAGGACGCATATATTGGCCAGCCCGTTCTCCTGATCTTACACCTCTGGACTTTGTGGGGTACGTTAAAGGAGAATGTGTACCGTGATGTGCCTACAACCCCAGACGATATGAAACAACGTACTGCGGCAGCCTGCGGCGACATTACACCAGATGTACTGCGACGTGTACGATATTCGTTACGCCAGAGATTGCAATTGTGTGCAGCAAATGATGGCCACCACATTGAACATCTATTGGCCTGACATGTCGGGACACAATCTATTCAACTCCGTAATTGAAAACGAAAACCACGTGTGTACGTGTACCTCACCGCTCATGGTAATGTACATGTGCGTCAGTGAAAAAGACCAATAAAAAGGTGTTAGCACGTAATGTGCTGTTCCAGTCTCTTCTGTACTTAAGGTCCATCACCGTTCCCTTTGGATCTCTACGTCATTCGGTGCTCTCCGATACACACTATCGAACAGCGTAGGAGTGGTACTCAAGCGTCAACTTTAGGTTACAATATCTCCGGATGTAATTAACATTTTACAATGCAACTAACGGCACTGATTACGTATTTGTTTATATGTTCAGATGTGCTAACAAACCTAACGGGGTTCCATTTTAAAAAAAACGTAGGTTTGTGTTAAAAAACATACTTCCGTGCATTTTTTTATGGTTTGTATTAACCAATTACACTAGCGCCTCTCCTCACGTTCGGTCTGTGGAATCGATTCGTCAGTATTTGATGTGATTTACGAAATATATCCAGCGGTAATGTTACGTGACTCACCCTGTATACAGGGTGATACAAAAAGGTATGGCAAAACTTTCAGGAAACATTCCACACACACAAATGAAGAAAAGATGTTATGTGGACATGTGTCCGTAAACGCTTAATTTCCATGTTAGAGCTCATTTTAGTTTTGTCAGTATGTACTGTACTTCCTCGATTCACAGCCAGTTGGCCCAATTGAAGGAAGGTAATGTTGACTTCGGTGCTTGTGTTGACATGCGACTCATTGCCCTACAGTACTAGCATCAAGCGCATCAGCACGTAGCATCAACAGGTTACTGTTCATCACGAACCTGGTTTTGCAGTCAGTGCAATGTTTACACTTGCGGAGTTGGCAGATGCCCATTTGATGTATGGATTAGCACGGGGCAAAAGCCATGGCGCGGTACGTTTGTATCGAGACAGATTTCCAGAACGAAGGTATCCCGACAGGAAGACGTTCGAAGCAATTGATCGGTGTTTTAGGGAGCACGGAACATTCCAGACTATGACTCGCGACTGGAGAAGACCTAGAACGACGAGGACACCTGCAATGGACGAGGCAATTCTTCGTGCACTTGACAATAACCCTAATGTCAGCGTCAGAGACGTTGCTGCTGTACAAGGTAACGTTGACCACGTCACTGTGTGGAGAGTGCTACGGGAGAACTAGTTGTTTCCGTACCATGTACAGCGTCTATAGACACTACCAGCAGTTAATTGGCCTCCACGGGTACACTTCTGCGAATGATTCATCCAACAGTTTGCCAGTCCTCATTTCAGTGCAAATGTTCTTTTTACGGAGGAGGCTTCATTCCAACGTGATCAAATTCTAAATTTTCGCAATCAACATGTGTGGGCTGACGAGAATCCGCATGCAATTGTGCAATCACGTCATTAACACAGATTTTCTGTGAAAGTTTGGGCAGGCATTGTTGGTGATGTCTTGATTGGGCCCCATGTTCTTCCACCTACGCTCAATGGAGCACGTTAGCATGATTTCATACGGGAAACTCTACCTGTGCTGCTAGAACATGTGCCTTTACAATTACGACTCAACATGTGGTTCATGCACGATGGAGTTCCTGCACATTTCAGTCGGAGTGTTCTTACGCTTCTCAACAACAGATTCGGTGATCTACGGATTGATAGAGGCGGACCAATTCCATGGCCTCCACGCTCTCCTGACCTCAACCCTCTTGACTTTCATTTATGGGGGCAATTTAAAGCTCTTGTCTATGCAACCCCGGTACCAAATGTAGAGACTCTTCGTGCTTGTATTGTGGACGGCTGTGATACAATACGCCATTCTCCAGGGCTGCATCAGCGCATCAGGTATTTAGAGATTCCATGCGACGGAGGGTGGATGCATGTATCCTCGCTAACGGAGGATTGGCAATATATATATATATATATATATATATATATATATATATATATATATATATATATATATATATTGTTTGTTCTCTATCAAAATCTTTCATTTGCTAACTATGTCTATCAGTAGTTGGTGCCTTCAGTATTTTGAATCTTTAGTTTAGCTGGCAGTATTGGCCCTAGTTGCAGTAGTTCGAGTAACGAAGATTTTTGTGAGGTAAGTGATTCATGAAAGGTATAGTTTATTATTAGTCAGGGCCAATCTTTTGTAGGGTTTATTGAAAGTCAGATTACGTTGCGCTAAAAATACTGTGTGCCAGTTTAGTGATGATTAGAATAAGTAAAGAGAAAACTGTTTGAGTACGTTGAGTTTTGCTCATCTGTTTGAAAATCAAATAATGTAATTTTTCAAAGGGGACGTTTCAAGTGGAACGGTAGAGGAATCGTCCCAAAGTGGTTCGAAACCTTCTGCCAAGCACTTAATTGTGAATTGCAGAGTAGTCTTGTAGCCGTAAGTACAGAGGTGAAGTCGCTGCTGAAGAATAGCAGTCGATCCCAGGACTCGTGGGCTCTAGACTTCAGAGAGGCATTGTGAGCGGGTAACCGTGGGCAGCGGAACGCATATGCAGCGTCACCCGCTGGACGGTCTTACCTGGGAGGGACCGTGTCCTGCGGCTAAAATATGGGATCCATGTCAGGGCTGTTGGTCCGTCTCCAGCCTTTCAATAAAACACGGGATAGGAAGGTACACACAGCGTACTCCTGTCATCGATGTCGAAGGCCCGTGCCCACCCTGGACGACAGTCAGCGTCGATGTGAGCCTTCAGGAATTGGCGCACAGCGACAGCGAGACCAGACCGCCCCCCAGCCCAGGTTCTAACAAGCATTCCACTAGAGAGGTGCCCGACGGCAGGAGGTACTCAGAGGAAGATCCAGTGGTGCGAAGCCCCTAAGTCGTCTTCATACAGTCCCCAGCGATGGATACGGAGTCCTTCATAGATATTTCATCTGACTTTGTAGTAGCGTCCACGTATGAGAGTCTGCTGGGAAATATTTCTCCAGCAAAAGCACTCCCACAACGGAAGGAACAACAAGTTATAGCAGCAAGTTATCTCCGGAGGTAACATAGCCGGAGCTGTAGTATGGCCCAACTTCGCCCTTCTTAGGTGCTGGATAGCTCTTTCCACTTCGTTGGCTTCCTGAATAAGTGCTCTTGCACTCTGAATACGTCTTCTTACTTCTTAGTGCATGGTCACCGAATGATGGCACCTCTTTCCCTGTTTCGTCGTTTTTCTGCATTACCAGCAGGTAGTTCAAGGCTCCGGACTAGGACGTGGCGCAACACTGCCTATATTTATGCACAGCAATTAAAATATTTTTGTTCTCTATGCTTCCTGGTGTCGCATTTTTAGTGATCTGCAGTGTACCTGGAAATGAAAGGAAAGATGAGAAGTACTTGACTAGCGTCTTTCAAGTCACCTCGCCAGAGAACATTGTATTTTCCTGCTGGTAAGAGGACGTCTCCAATGATGACACCAACCGAGGATGGAAATGGGAATGGTTTTATTCAACATATCACCGAGAAATATTGACAAAGTGAGACTGAAAAGCAGAAGGAAGTAATACTGATGCCACTTTCGTCTATAATCGTTACTTCAGTTTTGTAAAATAGCTTCACTTTGCCCATTGCTCAAGGATTGTGCCTTAATCTACACGGTTGGTATTCTTTTTTCCTTTTCACTTAGTTGGTGTAAATGTTTCTCACATTCCTTTAAATGGTCGAATTTTCAATCTTTTCACATTTCGCATATATTCTCGTATATCCACGGGCTCCGATTTCCTACTGTGGCTTCGTAATTTACAACGCATAGTTTTCATATTATTGTTTCGTAATCCTGTACATATCACAAATACCCAACAGGCGATAAGAGTTTCGCATTTGGTTTCGTGTATTTCACAGTGTTAAAGACTTTCGTCTTTCGTACATGTTGACAAAAGGGCTGATGTTTTACAAAGATAAAAATAGGCGCTAATGGTTTGCCCATCGTAATAGTGCACATGTATGTGGATAACATTTGACAAACTGGAGCAGTTAGAAACCTGGAGAAGTCTGTTAATTTGTGTCCCCCAGAGAGCCACTTAATTTGGCTCGCAACTGTCACACTAGTCGGTACCTCATTTGAGTTGGATTATTATCCAGTAATGTCACATGCACCTCCAGAAATAAACGTAGCTGCTACTTGTACCGGGAGAGGTGAGCCAGACAGAATTTGTCCTCGAGGGAGCTAGCGGGCAGATGGCAAGTTCTGCTAATTGGCTGCAGCTAATTAGGGGAGACAGGTTCCGCTGCCGGTTGCTAGGCAGCTGCGCTCACAAAAGAAGTCGTGCGGGATCGATATTCGTGAATCTCTAATAGCTGCCCAAGATGAGGGAGAAGCCACGGCGCCTCTGACTAATGAACCGCGCCATGTCACGTGCTTATATGCAGATTTCAGTGTTCCGATTGTGGCTCGATAGACTACTAGACTACGACTGGAAGACGTTATCTCAACAACTCACAAAAGGTAGAAATAAATTAAACTCATCAAATTATGAAAGCCAGAAAATTGGCGGCTGAAACAAACGCAATGCTATGGGTGAGTTAAGAACAAAGGCAGAAGCAATGAAATATTAGAATTTGAATGATTCAGTAACAAGCAAAAAATTTACACATTTTTTTTAGGAGTACGGTTCTATGAACATTTAAGTAAGTATTGAACTAAAGGTTGAATATACAATTACACTGACATGACAGAAGCCATTGGGACATGCAACGAACGTATCCGTTAGGACAGTGGAGCGAAATTCGGCGTTAATGGACTATGACAGCACACAACCGACGCGAGTGCTTTTGCTAACAGCACGTCGCTTGCAGAGTTTCTCCTGGACTCGCGACCATATCCATTTGACCCTACACGACTGGAAAACCGTGGCCTAGTCAGATGAGTGCCGATTTCAGTTGATAGGAACTGATGGTAGGGTTCGAAAGTGGTGCAGACCCCAGGAAGCCAAGGACCCACGTTGTCAACAAGGCGCTGTGTAAGCTGTGATAGCTCCACAATGGTGTGTTTACATGGAATGGACTGGATCCTCTGGTCCAACTGAACTGATCATTGACTGGAATTAGCTATGTTCGGCTACATGGAGACCATTTGCAGCCATCCATGGACGTCGTGCTCCCAAAAAACTTTTTTTTTGGTCGTCAGATCAAATGGGGGACTATTCCGGAATCTTTTGCCAATGGAGAGATCATCATAACACTTCTTCAACTACAGGCCACATGTCCTGTGGATACACGTTACGTGTCTTTAATGCAGTGGTTTCCATTGCCTCCTGCATCCTCATGTCGTTGATCATTGCTGATTCTTCCGCCTTTAGGGGCAATTTCCCACCCTAGGATAAAGAGAGTGCCCTGAACCTCTATCCGCTCCTCCACCCTCTTTGACAAGGCAGTTGGCAGAATGAGGCTGACTTCTTATGCCGGAAGTCTTCGGCCGCCAATGCTGATTATTTATCAAAATATAGGCAGTGGTGGGGATCCAACCCGGGACCGAAGACGTTTTGATTATGAATCAAAGACGCTACCCCTAGACCACCCAAAAAACTATGGACTTTTAATGGATGACATTGCTTCATGTGCCCGGGCCACAACTGTTCTTGATTAGATTAATGAATATTCTGGACAATTTTAGGGAATAATTAGGCTACCCACACGACACGAATCATACAGAAAATTTATGGAAATAATCGAGAGGTTCATTCGTGCACAAAATCATGCACAGGCAACACTTTTGAGAGTATGGACGAATACAGATGAAGCATGGATCAATATTTATGCAGGGACTTCAAATGACTGTTTGAGTCCATACGATGCCGAGTTGCTGCATTACTCTTTGCAAAAGAAGGTCCGACACGATATTAGGCGGTATCTCACGACTTTTGTCTCCTTGGTATATGTTGTTATATAGTCTTTCAGAAAGGTCATTGAACCTCCTAGTAGAGATAAATGCAGATAGAGAATTTTAACAAAAGATTACAAAGCTATTAAAAAGTATCCAGTTTTACAAGAATTTATTATTTGGATGTATCCACATACGAACTGGCTGTTGCTGAAGTTGTCTTCAGTCCGAATACTGGTTTGACGCAGCTCTCCATTCTGTTTTATTCTGTTAACCCTTTTATCTCCAAATAGCTACTGCAGCCTACATTTTTCTGATTACAGTCCAAATGGTTCAAATGGCTCTGAGCATTACGGGACTTAACATCTGAGGTCATCAGTCCCCTAGAACTTAGAACTACTTTAACCTAACTGACCTAAGGACATCACACAAATCCACGCCCAAGGAAGGATTCGAACCTGCGACCGTAGCGGCCGCGCGGTTCCGGACTGAGCGCCTAGAACCGCTAGACTACCGCGGCCGGCGAAAAGTTTTCGCTCTCCTCTTGTCTGATCTGTTTGTTGTCCACGTTTCACTTCCGTGCAAGACTACACTCTGGACAAATACCTTCAAAAAAACTTAGGAAAACTTATGTTAATATTAGATGTTAACAAATTCCTCTTTTTCTAAATGCAGTCCGTGCTTTAGCTTGTCTTCATTTAATATCCTCTCTACTTCAGCCATCATCAGGTGTTCTGCAGCCCATATAGCAAAACTCACCTAATGCTCTTAGTATTTCATATGCTAATCTAATTCCTTAGCTATTTTTTTCGACCACATTCCATTATCTTGGTTTAACTTTTGTTAATGTTTACTTTATGACCTCTTTCTAAGACACTATCCATTCCATTCAACTGCTTTTTCAAGTCCTTTGCTGTCTCAGATAGAATTACAATGTTATCGGAAATCCTCAAAGTTTTTATTTCTTCTCCCCGAACATTCCCTTTCCATATTTTCTTTGCTTTTTTACTAATTACTCAGTGCACATATTGAGTAATATCTGAGATAGGATGCAACCCAGTTTCACCCCGGCCTCAAACAGTTTACTTTTCGTGTCAGTCGACTCATAACAGCCGTCTAGCTTCAGTACGAGTTTTAAGTTATGATTTGTTCTTTATGTTTTATACTTGCTACCCTCAGAACTTCAAAGAGTTTATTGCATTCAACAATGTGCAAAGGTTTCTCTCAATCTACAAAATCTATAAACGTAGCTTTGGCTTTCGTCAGACTGTGTTCTAAGATAAGCCAAAGGGTCAGTATTGTCTTGCGTATTCCTACATTTCTCCAGAAACAAAACTGATCCCCCTTGAATTCTGTTTCTACCAGTTTTTCCACTCTTCTGAAAATAATTCTTGTCAATATTTTGCAACTTATTAAACTGATGGGTCAGTAATATTCACACCTGTCAGCACCTGCCATCTCCGTAATTGGAATTATTAGATTCTCCTTGAAGTCTGACCCTATTTCGCCGGTTTAGCCATGGGTGGCTCTCCCAGTGTATCAGCAGTTCTGAAGAAATGACATTTATTCCAGGAGCCTTGTTAGAACCTAAGGGTTTCGGGGCTCTAACAAATTCTTCCAGCAGTATGGTATCTCCCATCTAATTTTCATCTACTTCCTCTTCCTGTAAAATTACCTTCATTTCCATTATATAGCCCTCTTACATATCCTTTCATCATTCAGCCTCCCGTTCATTGCTTAATGGTGGATTTCTATCTGAGCTCTTCATATTCTACATTTACATTTACATACATACTCCACAATCCACCATACAGTGCGTGGCGGAGGGTACCTCGTACCACAACTAGCATCTTCTCTCCCTGTTCCACTCCCAAACAGAACGGGGGAAAAATGACTGCGTACATGCCTCTGTACGACCCCCAATCTCTCTTATCTTTGTGGGAAGTTGGTGGCAGTGAGAATGTATTGCATTCAGCCTCAAATGCTGGTTCTCTAAATTTCCTCAGTAGCGATTCACGAAAAGTACGCCTCCTTTCCTCCAGAGACCCCACCCGAGCTCCTGAAGCATTTCCGTAACACTCGCGTGATGATCAAACCTACCAGTAACAAATCTAGCAGCCCGCCTCTGAATTGCTTCTATGTCCTCCCTCGATCTGACCTGATAGGGATCCCAAACGCCCGAGCAGTACTCAAGAATAGGTCGTATTTGTGTTTTATCAGCGGTCTCCTTTACAGATGAACCACATTTTCCCAAAATTCTACTAATGAACCGAAGACGACTATCCGCCTTCCCCACAACTGCCATTACATGCTTGTCCCATTTCATATCGTTCTGCAGTGTTACGCCAAAATTCTTAATCGACGTGACTGTGTCAAGCGCTACACTAATAATGGAGTATTCAAACATTACGGGATCCTTTTTCCTATTCATTTGCATTAATTTACATTTATCTATATTTAGTGTATCTATATTTAGGTATCTATATTTAGAGCTGCCATTCTTTAAACCAATCACAAATCCTGTCGAAGTCATCTTGTATCCACCTACAGTCACTCAACGACGACACCTTCCCGTACACCACAGCATCATCAGCAAACAGCCGCACATTGCTATCCACCCTATCCAAATGAGAGTTGCTACCTTTTTCTCCAAAATTTTCTTTAGCTTTACTACAGTTGGCATCTATCTTGTTCTGTATGTTTGTATTCATTCTTCATCTCTTCTTGCTTTGTCATTTTACACTTCCTGTAGACATAGTCACCTTGACAATGATAACGTTTCTGCCAAAGATACACTAGTTCGTTGATACTACCACTGTAGAGTATTTGTCGATGGAGCCACAACTTCACTTTTACTTGCACCGCTTCATTGCTATCAAAGTGATGTCCTTGAAGGTGTTCTTCAAGTTTTGGAAATAGATGAAAATCGAATGGGGCCAAAACTGCATTGTCTGGAGGACTGCCGATGACAGTCAACCCAAGGCGTCGGATTGTTGCAGGTGTCGCCGGCTTTGTGTGTGGTCGGGCATTGTCTTGCTCAAGGAGAGGGTGCTCCACGTGCGGACGAACTCTTCGAATTCGAAACTCGATTACAGCAAGCCGTTTCTCAAGCACCATTGACATGGGTAAGTTACACACCGCCATGTTACAAACTACATTTCGGAGCCCTCTAGCACCACAGGGCTGCAAATATCTAGACATGAACAATAAAGGTGTTGGATGTTAATAACGTTTGTTTTATATTAACAGTATCTTCCGTCGGCTCTTGGTAGAACAACATTATAACAAATGAAAAGCACCAGTTTGTTTTTGTTCCACAATATTACATTTATTGTTAACCGGTTTTCGGCTTACAAGGCCATCTTCAGACATTTATCACGAAAGAGGTTAAATGTGAGCAGACAACATTGGAAGAGAAGTAACACATCTAGACTGAAGCAGAAACATACAGTAAGTAACATCTTTGGAATGCAAAAGTAAAAACTAAACAGTCTATAAATAACAATGGAGTAGACAGGAAAACCTTTAGCACAAAATAGGAATAGCATGCCTACATGACAGTTTCTATTAATAAACAAAACTAATAAAATAAAATAAAATTAGTACTAGACAAGGCTGCATCAGGAGGTATGAAACATGGAGAGTGATACACAACCAATTAAAAGGAAAGACAGTTATCAATGTAGATACAGAATACATAAGGAACTTAAGCAATATCAATAAGATAACCAGAAATAAATAACTGCAGGAAAATAGAGGTGTTTGAGGGAATCTACAGTTTGAGAGTGTGATGGTACTGCATTTTAACATTAACATTATAATCAAAGCAGTGGCTGTGTGCCAGTTTTCATTAAATAAATGAGCAAAGTAAAATACGAACAGTATTTGATGAGACAACTACAAGGGGTGTTAAACATGGACAGTAATACAAGTACCAGTTAAAAGAAAGCCTTAACTATTAAAATTACAGTCTATCTGGAATACAAAGACAACTTCAACAAAACAAAACAACTTAATGAATACAGGAAGATGGGAATATGTAGGAAGAGAGAGTGTGGGAAGTAATGAACAACAAATATGATTATATGAAGTTTAGGAGAGGAGAAGTGTTGAGCTGTGTGTGGTCATTTAGGATGAGATCTGGACTGTGAGCAAGATGTCTGTTAATTTCCAGGGCTTCCTGCAAGTTGAGTTTATGGCCTTTGTGAAGTACATGGGACCCTGGCTGATAGTTGTGACCCTCACTCAGTATATGCTCAGCAAATGCATAGTCTGAATTCTGCAACCTCGAGCTGCGTTCATGTTTAGCCAGTCTAGTTGATATATCTCTGTCCGACCAATGTAAAATTTGTCACAATCAGAACAGGTGATTTTGTATACCCCACTGTTGGCTAATAACTGGATCTTGTCTTTGCTATTAAAAACACACTGAGCTGTCGTGTTCCTGACATAGTAGGAAAGCCTATACTTGCAGGATTTCAGTGCTTTGGCTACAATCTGTGATGCCAGACCTAGAAATGGTAGTGTACACCATTTCTTGCACACAGTGGATGGCGAATCAGGAGGGGCATAAAGGAGGGGTGTAATTTTCCCTCCACCGTAGGCACGACAAACGTAAACACTATAAACAGACTCCTTCCATCCTTTTGTAAGTTTGTCTTGAATTTTACTATATTCACTTGTATAGCAATGTATATTCACTTGTGTCACAGTTTGCAGAAAGTTTCGGAAGAAGAGGCACGTAATAGGAATCTTTCGCAATCCCCGCCCTCTCCCCCCTAGAGAAATTGCATTCCATGCCATAAATCCAGGTGTAGGTCCAGTGCGTGTAGCACGCACGCAAACAGATTTGTTGCAGGCCCTCAACTGGCTTCCCTCTAACCAACACACTGCCGTCACTGGCACCGATTGAGGAACGCCTGTCATTAGAAAACACAACAGACCTCCACCCTGTCCTTCAATGAGCTCACGCTGGACACCAGGGAAGTCGCAAATGGCGTTGGATTGGGGTCAGTGGAATGCATGCTCGCAAGTACCTTTGAAGTAACCGATTTATAACAGTCCGTTGTGTCGAATGGGCTGCCAACTGCTGCTAAAAATGGCACTGCACATGCAGTACGATGCGCCAGAGCCATACGGCGAACACAGTGGTCTTCCGTCTCGGTAGTGCCACGTGGCCGTCCAGAGGCTGTACATTCCCGTAACCAATGCTGCCAGAAATCATGTTACATTTCTGCCAAGTCTTTCTGCAATATCGCAGAAGGAACACCCATCTTCTCGTAGCTCTGGTACAAGACCTCATTCAAACTCAGTGCAGTGTCGATAGGAGCGTTTTCGAAACTTCCTGGCAGATAAAAACAGTGTGCCGGACAGAGACTCGAACTCGGGACCTCTTCCTTTCGCGGGCAAGTTCTCTACCATCTGAGCTACCCAAGCACGACTCACACCCCATCCTCACAGCTTCACATTTGCCAGTGCCTCGTCTCCTACCTTCCAAAATTTACAGAAGCTCCTGCGAATCTTGCAGAACTAGCACTCCTGAAAGAAAGGATATTTTGGAGACATGGCTTAGCCACAGCCTAGTATTTGTTTCCAGAATGACATTTTCACGCTGCAGCGGAGTGCAATTTCTTTCAGGAGTGCTTGTTCTGCGAGAATCGCAGGAGAGCTTCTGTAAAGTTTGGTAGGTAGGAGAAGTACTGGCAGATGTAAAGCTGTGAGGACGGTGCTTGAGTCGTGCTTGGGTAGCTCAGATGGTAGAGCACTTGCTCGCGAAAGGAAGACGTCTCGAGTTCGAGTCTCGGTCCGGCACACAGGAAATTTCATATCAAAGCACACTCCGCTGCGGAGTGAATATATCATTCTAATAGCGTTTTTGTCGCTTTAATGGCACTCTTGTCTAACATCAACTCATCACGTACAGTCTCAAAGATAATTAACTCTCACGACAGTTACAGCAATATTTAAAGCAAACATGGTTTCCACTCTCATATTGGAACCACTAGCTCCACTCTTATGCGAATGGCGTGAAATCTGAACAGAGACCATCTTTCAGATATAGAAACACACCTACCAACTTTCATTTATGTCGAACAACTCTTTCTTGGTGCCATGATTTATTTTTTCTGTCAGTATAGATTCGATGCGAAAGTTAAAATGCTACACAGTTTCCGTCTTCATTCTTGCTAGTTAGTTACTCATTTATTTAGTTACATTTTCCATAGAGCGATTGAACAATTCTTTTATCAAAACAACGTGGAGCCATTTTACAGTATATGTATACACAATTAGGATTAACATTCGCGAACCAGAAGTTCGCCAAGGGAATAGAAGGAGTTTTCCAGGAGATATGTTTTTAGGCTAGATTTAAAACTTGGAATGCTACCTGCCAGACATTTTATGTTACTGGGCAAATTATGAAAAATTTTTGTTGCTGCTTATTGAATTCCTTTCTGAGCCAATGACGGCTTAAATAATAAGTAATAAAGGTAATGTCTTCTTCTAGTTTTGTAGGTGTGACAGCAGCATACTTTTCAAATTGTGATGGATTATTTATATCAAATTTTGTTAGAGAATATATCTGTTGTGATGGTGCAATCATAGTGCCTAGCTCCTTAGGAGATAACTATAGCAGCACCGCAATGAGCACCACATATTTTTTATACTGCTCACTTTTGTGCAATCAATACTTTGGTTCTACGTGGTTTATTAGTAGAAAATTATTGCATAATAATTTGATTGGAATTGTGCAAAATATGTCGGTAGTTTCATTCGTTTGTTTTCTAACATTCTGCGTGGTTTCTGTTTGTTCTGTGTCGTGTCTCCCTACCACTTTCGCGCAACGACGCTCTGAGCGTGTTTTTTAGGGAATTGACTAGTTTGAACCTGGGACTTGTTGCTGGTAAGGAGACGCCAGACCACACATGACATATAAGAGTTCAGAAGACTTCAGTGAGACTAGCGATGATATAACCAAATACTTAATGATTTCAGCGTCTTCTCCGCTGCACTCCTTGTAAAAGTATCTTAATACTAACTAAATTTAGTGGAAGGGGTTCAAGGCTTTCCTATTTTTAGTTAGCTGGTGAAATAACGTCGAAAAAGCAGTTAAGTTTACTATTGGAAATTTTATTCTACTCGCAAAACATTGTTTATAAACTGCACTATTGATAAAAGGAACGTTCAACGATTTATGTCGTGGTCTTGAAATGTTACTGAACATTGGAATAAACCAAGAGTAGAATCTAGCTAATCTTAAATATCATTTTAACTCCTTAGTGGATTTCAGAGCTGGAAAGTCCCTTATCTTCTCCACATTCCACTCATTTGTCTCTACACTTTTACCCATTATTTTGTGTCGCAACAATAAAACCTTCTTTCTCATGAATTTGCACTTGTGTGGTTGTAACTATAAACAACATGCCCTTAACCCAACTAAGATTTCCTGCACCTTCTCGTATGTTCTTCTAATGAACTCCTATAGCAGATTATATCCAAATACACTAAACACTTTGTCCCTTGTAATCCAGCCAAGGCAACATTCACTAGTCTCTGAAGTATACTTGGTGTCTTAATATGCTTAATCGGCATACTTTTTGTATTCCCAGTGCTGAAAATTTGCACCGAATGCTGTCTTCTCTCAATCAGCAGGCTCCGTTAAAGCCTGATAGTACCCACTAGACTTCAGTGAGACTAGCGATGATATAACCAAATACTTAATGATTTCAGCGTCTTCTCCGCTGCACTCCTTGTAAAAGTATCTTAATACTAACTAAATTTAGTGGAAGGGGTTCAAGGCTTTCCTATTTTTAGTTAGCTGGTGAAATAACGTCGAAAAAGCAGTTAAGTTTACTATTGGAAATTTTATTCTACTCGCAAAACATTGTTTATAAACTGCACTATTGATAAAAGGAACGTTCAACGATTTATGTCGTGGTCTTGAAATGTTACTGAACATTGGAATAAACCAAGAGTAGAATCTAGCTAATCTTAAATATCATTTTAACTCCTTAGTGGATTTCAGAGCTGGAAAGTCCCTTATCTTCTCCACATTCCACTCATTTGTCTCTACACTTTTACCCATTATTTTGTGTCGCAACAATAAAACCTTCTTTCTCATGAATTTGCACTTGTGTGGTTGTAACTATAAACAACATGCCCTTAACCCAACTAAGATTTCCTGCACCTTCTCGTATGTTCTTCTAATGAACTCCTATAGCAGATTATATCCAAATACACTAAACACTTTGTCCCTTGTAATCCAGCCAAGGCAACATTCACTAGTCTCTGAAGTATACTTGGTGTCTTAATATGCTTAATCGGCATACTTTTTGTATTCCCAGTGCTGAAAATTTGCACCGAATGCTGTCTTCTCTCAATCAGCAGGCTCCGTTAAAGCCTGATAGTACCCACTGGCCATATCTAAAGTGGAAAAGTAGTTTTCCCTAGTTGGTCCAATATATCGCTTATGTTTGTCATGGGGAAAGGCTTTCCCACTGAAATATTGTTCAATTTCTCTTAGTCTGCTATGAATCTCTATTTTACTCTTCCACTGGCTCTGAGCACTATGGGACTTGACATCTGAGGTCATCAGTCCCCCTTCCACTGGCGTCTCGTTTCTTTGGTGCTAGCGACACCGGTGCATTCGACTTACAACAGTTATAACCTCGTTAACCACTTTCTCGACTTGGTCATGTAATACTGCCTTTTGCATTTTCAGTATTCTATCGGTCCCGGCGGAGGTTCGAATCCTCCCTCGGGCATGGGCGTGTGTGTTTGTCCTTAGGATAATTTAGGCTAAATAGTGTGTAAGCTTTGGGACTGATGACCTTACCAGTTAGGTCCCATAACACACATTTGAACATTTTTGAAGTATTCTATTCGGATGTATAATCACAACGTTGCCTTTCTGTTCTGGCAATATCGGGAGTGCATATCTCATTGTTTCTGTGTATGATAGCTTATACCCTATTAGATAAAGTACATCACAATAAGAACAACAGATTTTTCCAATTTGTATTACACTTCTTTGTTCAAACACTCTGTTCTGATTACTTATGTAATTCATGCAATGCGATTTCTGCACCTCTTCATGCTGTTCGTTGCTTCCTGCATCGCTCATATTGGCGTCAACATCTGTATAAGTTTAGCTAATACTTTTCCTGCAGCCATTTCGTCTTAGCTTCCCTGTACTTCCTATTTATTTCATTCCTCAGCGACTTGTATTTCTGTATTCCTGATTTTCCCGGAACATGTTTGTACTTCCTCCTTTCATCAATCAACTGAAGTATTTCTTCTGTTACCCATGGTTTCTTCGCAGCTACCTTCTTTGTACCTATGTTTTCCTTCCCAACTTCTGTGATGGCGCTTTTTAGAGACGTCCATTCCTCTTCAAGTGTGCTGCCTACTGCGCTATTCCTTATTGCTGTATCTACAGAGTTAGAGAATTTTAAACGTATCTCGTCATTCCTTAGAACTTCCGTATTCCACTTCTTTGGGTATTGATTCTTCCTGACTAATGTCTTGAACTTCGGCCTACTCTTCATCACTACTATATTGTGATCTGACTCTATATCTGCTCCTGGGTACGCCTTAAAATCCAGTATCTGATTTCGGAATCTCTGTCTGACCATGATGTTATCTAATTGAAATCTTCCCGTATCTCCTGGCCTTTTCCAAGTATACCTCCTCCTCTTGTGATTCTTGAACAGGGCATTCGCTATTACTAGCTGAAACTTGTTACAGAACTCAATTAGTCTATCTCCTCTTTCATTCCTTGTCCCAAGCCCATATTCTCCTGTAACCTTTTCTTCTACTCCTTCCCCTACAACTGCATTCCAGTCGCCCATGACTATCAGATTTTCGTCCCCCTTTACATACAGCATTACCCTTTCAATATCCTCATACACTTTCTCTATCTGTTCATCTTCAGCTTGCGACGTCGGCATGTATACCTGAACTATCGTTGTCAGTGTTGGTCTGCTGTCGATTCTGATTAGAACAACCCGGTCACTGTTCTGTTCACCGTAACACACCCTCTGCCTTACCTCCCTATTCATAACGAATCCTACACCTGTTGTACCATTTTTTGCTGCTGTTGATATTACCCGATTCTCATCTGACCAGAAATCCTTGTCTTCCTCCCACTTCACTGACCCCTACTATATCTAGATTGAGCTTTTGCATTTCCCTTTTCAGATTTTCTAGTTTCCCTACCACGTTCAAGCTTCTGACATTCCACGCCCCGACTCGTAGAACATTATCCTTTCGATGATTATTCACTCTTTTTCTCATGGTAACCTCCCCCTTGGTAGTCCCCTCCCGGAGATCCGAATGGGGGACTATTCCGGAATCTTTTGCCAATGGAGAGATCATCATGACACTTCTTCAACTACAGGCCACATGTCCTGTGGATACACGTTACGTGTCTTTAATGCAGTGGTTTCCATTGCCTTCTGCATCCTCATGTCGTTGATCATTGGTGATTCTTCCGCCTTTAGGGGCAATTTCCCACCCCTAGGACAAGAGAGTGCCCTGTACCTCTATCCGCTCCTCCGCCCTCTTTGACAAGGCCGTTGGCAGAATGAGGCTGACTTCTTATGCCTGAAGTCTTCGGACGCCAATGCTGATTATTTATCAAAATAGGCACCTAAGACGTTTTGATTATGAGTCAAAGACGCTACCCCTATACCACGTGTGCGTCTTAATAACGTTTATTTATTTGTTTAGTGCCGACCGGTTTCAGCCCACCGCAGGGCCCATCTTCAGGGCGAACATACCGCTGGTTGCCTGCTGGTGGCGTCACGTCTACCAAGGTCTGGCAGGAGACTGCACTAAATAAATTAAAAAAAAAACGTGATTAAGACTGTTTTCTTAATACTAAGTTACTTTTACTGTACTCAGATCACACTCAACCTCACTTCTACTCTATATATTGAGAATACATTTCCCTTTCTCTATGCGTATCACATATTAAGCTACATACATGCCTGACTTCTTTTTTTTTTAAAATTATCTATCTTTTGGTAATGGAATTCGACCGTGCATTTGACATTTGACCTCTTACTTTATAAAATCTTGCCAGCCATGGCAGTTCAGTGTTTATCAATGCACCGCTTTGCTCAGTCTTGGTCTATTGTCGTGTGCTACGTCGAACAGCACTTTTATGTTGCCTGCAGCCAAGGTTGGCAGCATGCCTTGCTCACACCACGAGAACACGGGCCGTACGCTGAAGTGTTGCCACGAGCACTGCTGGGGCCTAGGTGGAGCAGGACAGAGGAGTGCAGGGGAGTCATCTGTAGAAAGTGGAACCAAAATCATCTTCTGGAGGCCATTGTCGGCGTTGTGATGAGAGTGGCAGACGAGTCTGCAGCGTGCCGCAGGGGACTGGACTGTCATAGCGGCCGAGGCGTACGTAACGCTGCACTGGGCCTGAAGGTCTAGGAGTGGCTGTTAGTTGGTGCGTGGTGGAGCATGGGAAGCCTTCTCCACACTCGTATGCCAAAGAGCTCTATACAGAACACTGCTAATGGTCAGCACGGAAGTAGCGGCAGAGTGGGAACAAACAACGCAGCAGAACGTGTGGTGTCTTTTCCTGGGCCAGAAGAGGCGGGAAACGGGCGTCTGTCTTTCTAGAGGAGCACTATCTACGTGCTTTAGCAGCCGATGGCTCCATTTTTTTTTTAATCGATTTGTACAGGGAGACTGTTTCTCACAGTTAAACTGAGTTTATTGAGGTTTTCCTGTCATTCTACGAAAGTGAACTAGGACCGTTAGAGAGTAGCAGCAGACCCAAACATTCTGTGACTTTCGGCCTCCAACACTTATCATGTGGTGTGATTTCGTCCCCCTCGCCACATAGTCTACACTTACTGGCTTGTTTCTCTATACACAACGTGTGCAGGTGTTTCTTAAAGTCCCTATGGACAGTCGTTAGTCTTACCACGAGTTTAATCTGGCTCCTATTCAAGCCCAAGATTGTAGAACTTCTCTTGAAATGTGGCTTCGGCATCATTAGCTTGCTATGTTTTTATTTTGGATGTTAGTCCAGTGTTCTGCATGCTGACCACTGATCGAACAATGTAGGTTTGAGTCTACCATCACTTTACTGAAACTTAAGATGAGTTCCGGTCCAACTAATGGAGACGCCGCTCCTTTTCTGGCCAGCCTATTAGCATATTTATTACTACCAATTCCTTAGTGACCAGGTACCTTCTGTAGGTTTACTCTGGGTAGGGATTTCAGAATGCAGATGGCTCTATCCTTAATGAATCTATGCAGATTTTCTCCACGCACACTCTGGTGGCAAATATTTCCACCTGGAATGCCGAGCCAACTTCCCTAGAGAGACTGCTCTCTTTAGGCAGTACCCCGTATACCCCAGACCCAAACACCTTCCCATGTTTGAAAATGTCAGTAAATCAAACTATGGCTCCTGAATGGCAGTGTGGCGCTTTCTTACACTGCTTCCTACTTCCAATTGTTACCTTGAAAAGTTTACTGAAGCAGCTCGAAGTTATTGTATAGTGAGCTGGCATTTCTTTGACCATTCCTGTATTGACCACATACATTATGTTGGTGTGGTCTTGTGGATATCTTTAGGATTCCAGATTTTAACCTGTATGCCTCTGCTTCTGTCTCGATTGTAACCCAGAGGCTTAATGGTCTCCATCCCAGCAGTGGGTGTGCTGCTACTATCGCCCGTTATGACTGCATCTTCCCATTCTCCATAGCAGTCACCTTGTGTTCTTCTTTATTCCACCAAACTGTGGCACCATGATTTACCAAAGGTCTTATTACAGAGATGTCTCTCCAGAACGTACTCCTGGGGCTTAGATGCCAATTTTTTACCACAGGTCCTTCTAGTGCACATAAGAGCACCTATATGTAACATACGTATATTTAGATATCGATATTTAGAGCTGCCATTCTTTAAACCAATCAGAAATCCTGTCCAAGTCATCTTGTATCCTCCTACAGTCATTCAACGACGACACCTTCCCGTACACCACAGCATCATCAGCAAACAGCCGCACATTGCTATCCACCCTATCCAAATGTATATTCATACAGTTGCTACCTTTTTCTCCAAAATTTTCTTTAGCTTTAGTACAGTTGGTATCTATCTTTTCTGTATGTTTGCATTCATTCTTCATCTCTTCTTGCTTTGTCATTTTACACTTCCTGTAGACATAGTCACCTTGACAATGATAACGTTTCTGCCAAAGATACACTAGTTTGTTGATACTACCACTGTAGATCTCTGAGCATTTCGCTGAAAGTGTAGAACTGTTATTACCTTCGTAACAATTAGGTGAAGTGCTGTTTCGTGTAACTTGCCTGGTTGATATACGTAGTGATTTTCATATAGAGGAACTTCAGTTAACCTCCTTTCCCAAATCTGCGTGGTTAAGTAATGCAATATAGCGTACGGTACAGAAGCAAGCGGTGTTTTGGTTAGCAAGTAATATTGCACACGGAAAGCCTGTTGTTATAGTGCGACGTGTTTTGGTTGTTGTATGTGAACATGTTACCTAAGGGCTACAGACATTTTGATATTGATAATTTGTATGTTTTATCGTAAGGAAGATGATATTGTAGTTACTACGCCGTGGGCGTGACTGATTTGGTTTATACCCTTTGCACCAAAAAAATTATATTATTATTTTGCCCCGTGAGAGTGATTCAGTTATACGTTTTATTCTACAGAGGAAGGTATTGAGAAATACGTTAAGGTAGTCCTACAGATAGTTAATAGCTCGTGGTAGTGATGGAAGCAGTCCAGGACCAATGTTTACTTGCATTCTTTCTGGGTTATGTGGGTGTCCTGCGGTTAAATACAGAAGCTATGACGTATATTTGTCTTTTCCTGTCTGTGACCAACGGCAATGTAGTTATTGTGGTTGCCCGATTTTGATTACATATCACTGAATTCTGTTTTATTGTGCTGGAGATATTTTATCTGTTAATTTCCTGTTTGTAGAACTATATTTGGCTGCAAATTAAGTTCTGTTTAATTGTTATTGGTCTGTTGTCAAAAAATATTTCTGATTAATTAGTTGTTAAATTAACGTTGCACGTTTGTACGATCTGCAGCCCGAACCCCAGTTCACCGAAATCCTACGCTACAAACATTAGTAAGCAATGAGTCATTTTGTGATATGCTCAGTAAGCACTAGCGGATCGCAATGAAATCAAAACAGCGCGTTCTGTCGAGCTATGACGTACTGTTGCAGCATGATTACGCGAGGCATGCACGGTCCAATTAACGATGTTAAAGAAATAATAACTTTCTTATTGAATATTTCTTCCAGCCTCCATATCCGCCTGATCCAGTATGAAATTATTATCAAGTTTTTTCGCGCCTCAGTATGTCGTTACGCGGCATTGAGTTACGATGTGATGACGAAGTAGAAGTGTGATGCCTGATTATGCAGTTAGTATGAAGAAGTTTTCTTCTACTCAGTCCAGAGGTTTGATAATCGGTGGCACGCTATAATAAGCTGCTTCTCCTCTTCTGACGTGCGTGATGCCAAAGCACGTTTGTCCAGCAGTCTAAGCATTCCTGCTCTTTGTAACACATGTACCCGCTATGCGGGATAACTGCACTGCTGTTGGCGAAGCAACTATTAATCAGCGCTACCGCAACAACCTTCTGAACAACTACGTACATTTTCCTATAAATAGAAACCCGCACAAATTTAATTTCATTGACAAGCCATTTAATTATTTGTTCGAGCAAAGAGATGGCTTCGCAACGGGATCAAACATGTCTATGTCAAGTATGTCAAGTATTTACGAACAACTTACAAGATCCTGAATCTTACTAACATACCAACAAAACATTAATGGTTACTGTAAATACGATGGTAATATTATAGTTTTAATCAACGGCGTAAGGGATGGTATCGGTGGATTAAACCAACTGTTCAACTCTGTCCACGGAAACATGAAGTCTGCTGTAGAGGCTACATAGATGACAGTGTAACTTCAGTAGTTATCATCTTGTGTTATCATAAAAACATTATTTGTATGACTACACATACAATAAAATAAACAAATAAAAATGAATAACAGAAGGGAAATGGTGCGTAAGAAACATTAATCTTGGGGAATAATTAATAAAGCTTTCAAAACTTACACTTTCTATAGAAAGATAAAAGCAAATCTATCATATTATAATGAAACTTCATGACAGGTTTAAACTTTGAGTCACAGCCTTACATTTCCTATTCTTTCAGCACATGCCCTCCACTACCCAATTTCCACACTAGCAGTAGTAAACAACTTTTAATGCTTTTCTAAAGATTGTCTCAAGAAGTGAATGTTAACTGTGTTTCTGTCTGATTGATTAGCGTTTATATACATTTTCTAAGAATTTGTAGCGCCGGATTCAGATGGAGTGTATACCACACAGTGGCAATCACCTGGCCATTCCATCTGCTCTCTCGCGGCTGAAGCATGACTCTCTACAGGCGAGGAAATCAACCGTGCCACGGACCAGTCTTACTTATTTATTTCGTGAATTAGCATTTAGGTGAGCCGACTTACCAATGAAAAACAACTGTTTATTCATATGATTTCTGTAGTGCAATTTATTTTTCTTTGAAGAGCTTGAGGATTTTGCCACCTTAGTTTAGAGTAAGAACTTTGTGGAACGGATTGAACCGTGAATTTACTTTCAAAACCTTTTCTTCAGAATTTACTTTATTTACTAGTGATTCATCAAGAACATTAACACATTTAATCACACTATGTGAGCGTGGAAGTAGCTGCCAGTGGGTAACTGAGGAAAACAAATCAAATTTCATTCAACAAATGGAAATTTTATTCCTAAAAGCCTTTTCTTTAACAGATTTAAAATTATAATTAGAAAGCACCCTCTAAATATCAAGTTACAACTTATTCAGAGGTTGAAAGAACAATTTTTGACTGTATGAGCTTTCGGGCTGAGAACCTTGCCGCTCCCTTTTGACACGGCCGTAGTCACGACCCCTCACCACAACCTCTGAAAGACTAGACAGGTGCAAATCTGCAACACACCAGATTACTTTAAACTAAAAATTTTAACAACTCACACAAGCACATAAACTATGCACCCCGTAGGAGGGATGGAAACGGTACAAAACACTAACATTAAAAGATTAACTTGCCACCGAAGGTACAACTTGATTAAAAAAAAAAAAAAAAAAGAACTCTTACTGTGGAAGGGTGGCAACTTTATATACTAAATGTCTTCAAAACAACAATTTTTTACCACGGCTCACGGATTTTTGTAGTTGTTGATTCTTCTCGTTTACATTCTGACTGCATTCCAACTTCAATAACACCACATTCGGGTAATTTTATGTCTTCCTGAGGTTTGTTTCTTGCTTGTCAATTAATTTTTTTGTATTTTTGTCACTTTATACAGTTTTTTTTACACAGTACAGCATGAGTAGAGAATGTGCTTGTTGTGTGTAGACTTAAGGAGAATTAGCTGCCGTCCGTAACCAGCTTGAAGCTGCACTGTGTTGTTTCTTGATATGGTTAAGTTGCAGATACGAGATCTGTAAGTGTTTACAGTTTTTAACATTTTTACTTTTTATGCAGCGACAGCAACTGATATTGTTTATATGAGAATATACAGCCAACAGTTGCAGGTTAACTTTCTCGTTTACCTAGGTTTCAACGTTAGTAATAACGTCTTCTTCAGAACATAAAATATTATTTACATTTTTGCCTGAAACAGTCCATGTCCTAAGTCAATTTCATAAAACTTGATGAATAACCATAAGGTTTAGTCACTTCTATTAAACCATCTGTAGAAAAATTCACTTTAAGCCCGTTGTATGGGTCTCGTCGTGTGACTAGAGACTAACGTTGAAACCTAGGTAAACGATAAAGTTAACCTGCAACTGTAGGCTGTGTATTCTTATATATACAGTTTACAGTTATTGGATTCAGCAAAAATCCTTTATTAGTAACGACCTCAATTTATTATTTGTATTGATTACTAGTTTCGGCTAAATTTGTTAGCCATCTTCAGATCACAGGAAAAGAAAATTTTTTCTGTGTACAATCACCAACAGGTAAGACACATCGTCATAATCTTTGTGCAAGCTGCATACCTCGAACTTACCTTACAGACCGATGAAACAATGCAAAATCACCCAAAACAAAGATATCGTCGCATCCATTTGTAACAACAGTATACAAGAGAATCTGCACATTTCGAGAACGAGATCACAATTAACGTATCACGTTACTCTAGAGATTTAGCCCCAGAAAAGAATATATGAGGCTGTCATATCCACCATAATACAATACTTGCCCTCCAGATCTTTGAACCCCATGCACTCCACCTCTCTTTCCTAGTCCGCTTACCTTCCCCCATATGGATCCTTACCATCTCATCACATTCTCACCTCACCTCACTCACACTGAACACCTGAGAACAATCTATACCATTTGCAGACTTCACTCCAATAATATTATTTTTCCGTCTAATTTCCAATCGAAGTACATTGCCTGCCTCTACCGACACATCCCGCCAACCCTACACCTGCTCATCATCCATATCCTCTCCCAACGAAATATAAACCGTCTACCTCTCACAGACCATGGACTCGATGCCGACATTAAGCAGCCTGTTTTTTTAGTCATCTGTCCTCTGAGTGGTTTCATGCAGCCCTTCATGAATTCTTCTCCTATCCCAACCTCTTCAGCTTAGAGCATCAATTGCAACCCATGTCCTCAATTATTTACTGGATGTATTCCAGTGTCGGACTTCCTCTACAGTTTTTACCTCCTACAGCTCCATCTACAAGGGTTGGAGCTTAAATAGTGGCAACTATTTATTCACAAACGATACAAAAGAGTTACATGTTTGCACCCGTTACTGTCCTTCAAAGTAGTCACCAGCGTTATGTAGAACCCGTTGCCAGCGGTGTGGAAGGCGTGGTATACCGTTATCAGATCCTGTTCTGTTGATGGTGTAACTGGAGCGGTCTAAAGTTATGGTGATTGTCGTATACGACTATGACGGTGTTATACTAACGCATTACGTTCCTCAATGGCAGACCGTCAATGCACAGTATTACTTTTCGTTTTTGGAACATCACGGGCGACCAGCTTTGCGAAAGAAGCGGCGACACTTTCTGCGTAACCTACACATCATTTTGCACGACAATGCGCTGGCGCATACAGCGCAAGTTGTGGCAGGTCTGTTCGGTCGATGGGACTGTACCATCCACCATACTCCCGTTGTGTCTTTGATTTGATTCCGAAGATGAAGGAATCACTTAGTGGCATTCGCTTCAAATCTGTTCCAGAGATTCGACTGGCAGTAGACCGCTCCACTCGCTCCAACAACAGAACAGGCTCTACTAACGGTATACTACGGCTTCCACGTCGCTGGCAACGGCTTCTACACAACGCTGGTGACTACTTTGAAGGACAGTAACAGGTGCAAACATGTAACTCTTTTGTATCGGTGGTGAATAAATAGTTGCCACTATTTGAATTCCAACGCTCGTAGTACCATTGAAGTTATCCCCCGATGTTTCAACAGATGTCCTATCGTCGCTTACCTTCTTCTTCTTCAAAATTTTTCCACAGTTTTTAACTCTCCGATTCTGCACACAGCTTCGTCTTTTCTTAAGTGATTAGTCCACCCAATTTTCAATATTTGACTGTAGTATTGCGTCTCAAATGCTTCGATTCTCTCCTGTTCCGGTTTTCCCACAGTCCACGTTTCACTACCATACAATGCTGTGCTCCAAATTTACATTCTCAAAAATTTCTTCCTCGAATTAAGGGTTGTGTTTGATACTAGTAGAATTCTCTGGGCCAGGAATGCCCTATTTGCCATGCTGTTTGTTTTTTATGTCCTCCTTGGTCAGTCCGTTATGGTTTAATTTGCTGCCTAGGTAGCACAATTCCTTAATGTCGTTTACTTCGTGACCATCAATCCTGATGGTAGGTTTCTCGCTGTTCTCATTTTTGCTACTTTTCATTACTTTCGCCTTTCTTTAATTTATTCTCAGTCCACATTCTGGACTCATTAGACTGTTTACTGTTCATTCCATTCAGCAAGTCATGTAATTCTACTTAACTTTCACTCAGAGTAGCAATGTCGTAAGAGGATCGTATCTTTCATATCTTTTCACCTTGAATTTTAATTCCATTCCTGAACCTTTCTTTTATTTCCATCATTGCTTCTTCGATGTATGGATTGTGCATGTCGTATATTACCCCTCTTTCCCTACAGCTAACCCCCCATTTTCTTCCGAATTGCGAGGATCTTGCACCATTTTACACTGTCGAACGCTTTTTACAGGTCGACGAATGCTGTGAACGTGTCTTGATTTTTCTTTAGTCTTGCTTCCTAAAGTCAAACTGATCTGTCATCCAACTCAATTATCTATCCTACTGCTTCCCACTCGTCAGAGCTCCCTTCTGCTTACCTGACCATAGCTCAATACCTCTTTTCCCCATCCCTCTCCCCTTGCCAGCATCAAATTGTGGCTTTATCAATACTTCCAACTACTCCCTCCTTCTTATGTCAATACTACACTGATACCCTTATACTCCCTATTGCCTAGCCTTCTCAATACCCAACCTTCTCCCCTTCAACAGACGCCCTTTCCCAGGGCAAGTCCTTCAAGTTTTAGTGGCAATGAAGTGCTTCTTTCTAAAACCAATGTTTTACATCATATTTACATAGTTTAAACGAATTCGTATTGTTTTTCGATTTAACATTGAATGTTTATGATTTTATTTAAAAACGAAGAATGCCACGTTTCTATTCTTTTATATAAAAACTTCTACTAATTTCCCCTTTAAAAAATTTTAATTTAAATTCTAAATTATTCACCTTATGTAGCCTTCTTTTCGTCTTTGTCAGTTTCACTTGTCTCTTGACTGAAAAGCGGGTTGAATGTATTGCTGAGATCCCTCCGCCGGCCGGTGTGGCCGTGCGGTTCTAGGCGCTTCAGTCTGGAACCTCGTGACCGCTACGGTCGCAGGTTCAAATCCTGCCAAGGGCATGGATGTGTGTGATGTCCTTAGGTTAGTTAGGTTTAAGTAGTTCTAAGTTCTAGGGGACTGATGACCACAGCAGTTGAGTCCCATAGTGCTCAAAGTCATTTGAACCATTTTTTTTTTTGAGATCCCTCCCCTCCCGCCCCCTTCCACTCCCCTTCTTCCCTTGTGCGGTAAGGGGGGACTACACACTGAAAAATCATTGAATTTACCTCGAAATCTGTCAGTTTCGTACTGAAATCAATGAATATTGTATCTAAATCAATGAATCTTGCGTCACCCTGCTCCCTACCATTATACTTTCGTCTGGGCTATGTGTAACTGTTATGATCCTAACAAGGCATCTCTAATTTCATTCGTTATCTGTTGTGATGATTACTCCATCACCACTCCCAATAAACCTGTAGAGTTGGTCATACTGGCGTTCAGCTAGGATTTGACTTTGTTTATGTAGCAACATGGCTTTGCTATCTTCTTATATTAGTAGTAGGCTATTCCCGGTGTACATTCAACAAGCGGTAAAGGAAATCAAGGAGAAATTAGGAAAGAGATTAAAATTAAGGGAGAATAAACAAAAACGTCCAAGTTAACGTAAATTTAAGATGGAAGGGGGGCGGGGGAAGGAAAGGAAAGGGGAAAACTTTGTACTAGCTGTGGTACACTTTTCTGACCCTGTTTTTACCCCTGCTAGCTTCAGAATTTTTTGTATATCTAAAAACCTGTTGGTGTGCTTCTCGTTAGTCTATCTCTTGAGATACGTCGAAGGGCGGTATGATCTCGTGTGTTATTGCATTTCTACGGAATCCGAAATGAATTCCGCGAGTTTGGCTTCTGCTCACTTTTCCGGTTCTTCTGTAAATAACTCTTTTCAGAATTTTGCCGTTACCACTTATTGAACTGCTGATTTGGTTGTAATCACACCTACCGGCACCAGATGTCTTTGAAACTGGAATTATCAAATTTTTCTTGAAGTCCGGGGATGTTTCGGAAGTCTTATACATAAGTATCCTGCATACAAGCTCGACTAGTTTTGTCCAGAGGATATGAATAATTATGAGGGAATGTCGTCGATCTCAGTGGGCTTTTCTTACTTAGATCTCTCAGATCTCTGTAAAATTCTTCTGGCTGTGTCGTATCTCCCGTGACCTGCTCATGTAGCACGAAAGGCAGTGCGCTACATTGCGTGTCAGGGTTCGAACCCGGTCGATGGATTAAGGCCCGTGGGCTGATACACTGGCCAGACTGTGTTTGGTTATTCGTCGGTTTCCCACTCTCGTTTAGACAAATGCTGGTAACGTTCGTGAAAGGTAATCGGCATACGGAAGATCTCTTCACTAAAAGGATACCGAAAATGGGGCACACCCTGAACGTACCGAAGTGCTTTGCAGAGATAAGTTACTGAACTTCTACCATAGTGTGAGTTGTAAGTAATAACGTCCATGATGTCTTTCTACCATGCTGAATAGATGCAAAATTACTCTTGAGATCAAAATACTAATTGGATAATGTACTGCTATACTAGCCTGTTCTCGCAAGTGTAGGAAACACATTACATGAAAAGTCGATTGACAATAGGAGAAGGCAAAAAAAGACAGATTTGACGACAGGGGGAGACAGTGGGGGAATCAGTAGAGCATCCAATGCTACTTCAGAGGACGTGAAGGGAAAAATAGTGGAAGACTAGGGTTCAATTCACGTCGGCTACCTTCCTAAAGAGACAAAGTGTGATAGTTAGACAAACCTCGAAGTTCGTGTCAAGAAGTTGCTCGCTATCTGTTAGAGCTTCTACTTCTCCACACACAAGCAGATCGTTGCTATTACTTGTTTAGAACTGGGCATACGGTACGTATAGTACTCCGACACTGAAAAATAACAAGAACAAATCAGTAAACTGTGAGCAAGTTGTGTTCTCACTGGATATCATCATACAGAATGACTAAATAAAAGCTTACAAGAAACAATTAATTTACTATATTTAAACTGTGTATAAATTCTTGCTATATTCCCCACCTTGATTTACTGTAGTTTAAACTAATCTTACACTGACATTACGTTAAGAGTAGAAATTCTGATCAAAAAATTCACCAACGGTTATGGGGATGAGGAAAGTTTTCCCTTCACTCTAATACCACCTCAGTAAAATACTCAGAAGATTGCTCTCCTTTCTACACGTTCACCATCGCCAAGCTCCGGAAAAGATATGTTCTCTTGGATGTGGATGATCCTGCCTGGCGCAAACCGGCGAGAGGCTGTGCGCTCAACCAGAGATGTGCGTTCGTCCTGGAATTCCAAACTCGATTTCCGACCAGCTTCACGTACAACTTCGTGCTAGCAAAGTCGTACCCCTACCCAATGGACTACGATTATTTAGTCGGCCATGTTAACTACAACTGGCCAACTGATTAGGCATATTTGAACATGTGGGCTGGTTTGAAGAGGGCATGACACGCACTTTGTGGATATCTACATCTCGAAACATAATCGAGCCAATGTATATTGAGAATCCTATGATAGCTGCAGGTACCGATATCTTCGTTTACATAAAGAAAAAGTATCACAAAAATGTGTCCATACAAGATTAGTCATGTCACTCCTTAATATTTATATTCCATGTATTTCAAACAACGTTGAAACTTTACCATAAAATTTTGTGTATTCACTTTCGTTAATTTTCCTGAATCTGTGCCAGCGATGATGCCTGACGAAAATGTAAGCTTTCTTTGTAGTAGCTCTGTCCTTCGTTGTGTTCGTTTTGTGAGGTTGCGGAGAACAGACGTATTTTTGTTTGTTTGCTCAAACTGTGTCGTAATATGTGAAAAGTTGCAGAACCAACCTTTAAGAGTTCTGATACTTCATTTAGTATTTAGAATCTCATTCTATTTTCACAATCTTCATTTAGTATTTAGTATAATCCTTTCATCAGTTAATTTTCTCCACACAATAAGAATACCTCCAGACGTTATCATGCCTCCAAAGAAGACAGCGAAGCCAGTATCTAGATAATTAGCTAAGTAAAATTTCATATTTTCATACGTAGTTGTCTTCTTCGAATCAACTTATTTCAAAGTAATGGCTAACATCCGGTCGGAGAACAAGTTACTTAATACGCAGCACTGAAAAAGCACATCATAGTGCGCCTCTCTACTCCATAAGAAGCCATCTTAAGGTCTCTGGCGGACGGTTGTTCTATTACCACTACCATTTCCCACTTGCTCTATTTCGTTTGTAAATGATTAGTGCGAAGAACGACTGCCTTCTGTATGAGCTCTGGTGTCTCTGGCTTTCTGGTCGTAGTCATTTCAAGAGACTTGCACATACGGACGAGTCCTTAGCTGCAGGTCTGCATTCGCGGTGAAACCGTATTATCTCCCTTTTTTTAATTCCATGTAACACCCCTCGTGGAATCCACCATTAGACCCTACTGTCCAACCCTTCAACCCAGCACCCAGACAAGCTAATAAAAAACGATCTATTTTCATTGCTTGCGAAATATTCGTTTTCCTCCTGTTCAACTGCGCCATTTCCTCACAGCATTAAATCTATTGTAACGCAGACGATGACTATGAAGCGTGAATAAAACTTATTCTATATCGTGAAGATTGCTAGAGCAAAATAAATAGAATTTTTATCCACCTGAAGTAATTCAAATGGCTCTAAGAACAGGGGGTTAACATATGAGGTCATCAGTCCCATAGACTTAGAACTACTTAAACGTAACTAACCTAAGGACATCAAACTCATCCATGCCCGACGCAGGATTCGAACCTGCCACCGTAGCAGCAGCGCGGTTCCGGACTGAAGCACCCAGAACCGCTCGTCCACCGCGGCCACCTGGAGTAATTCACTTGGATTCTTTTAGAGTTGCCCAGGTCTGAAGAAGAAAAACCTGGCTGTCATGAACCGCACGTAACCACACACAGTTGAAACGAGGTACATTCAAAAGCCAAACTGGTGATTATTCCCAGCTGTAAAGTACAATAGCTGTGTAGGTAGCGGAATACGTCATTACTTCCCACTCACCAAGGGCAAACAACAAATGCAATAGTTTTCCTTGTATCTAACGTCACAAAAACTACTGTTTTATCCAAACTATAAGTAGGAAACAACAAAGGTTCTCTACTTTTTAAATTAATACTTTATTAAGATCTAGATATGAACGAAAACGTTGAAGGTGTCCTCGATGACAAGTTGAGGTGACAATTTACATAGCCCTGATGTTCTAAATAGCTATTCCATCCTTATTGTAGAGTGGAGGCAGCGCTCGATAAGATGAGATGTGGAGTGATGGGCCCATGACCCCAGTGACACAGTGGTGGTTGAGAGAATTGATTTACTCAATACACATCACATTGTTAGCAATGTGAGTTAGGGCCGCGCGGAAGTATTGGTATATCAAAATATCGATGTTTCTCTAAACTGATGACGATGTAATCGTCGAAATTTAAAACATCGATATTTCAGTTAATCGGCGTTTAGTATTGAATTTTGAAAGGGATATTATTACTGTCTGTCTTTTCTCGACTGCTGCCATAGTTCTCATCAGCAGACTGGTGCTATAGTTCTCATCAGCAGATGTCTTACCCATTCCAACTACTACCAATCTTTGCAGTCTGAAAGTCTACAATGAGCTTAATTTAATTTCGTATTCGGTGCTACAAATAAGCACCAGATTTGGACATGAATGTATCTGTGACGCACATTCATGAAAGCCTGTTATTTCCGTATGTAATGTCTATCATTGCAAATGATAAGTACATGGTGCAAAATACACACTTTTGCGAACAGCGCTGTATGGGAATGGTGGAAGTTATTTCTGCGTGCTCCCAACTATGAAGCAGAATGTGCACTTCTCTTACTCCGTGACTGCCTGGTTGCACTATAAAAACAACTCACACTCGGCACAAAAATCACACAAGTTCCTCCACTGATATTTAATGGAAAACGGACACTGTTGTCTCAAATGTTCAGTCGTCATTGTTTTGTCAGAAATTGCTCAAATATACTTAATACGCCAAGCCTTTGTTGTTTCGTCTGAAGGAGTGGCTTCCTTAGTAACCTTGGTTATGCTACATAAGGGAAGTAGACTGACAGGGGATCATATTAAACAAATAGTTCTGTTAATGTCTATCAGTGATAATTATTGATTTCATTAATTATTTTTTATATACAGGGTGAGCCACCTAACGTTACCGCTGGATATATTTCGTAAACCACATCAAATACTAACGAATCAATACCACAGACCGAACGTGAGGAGAGGGGCAAGTGCAACTGGTTAATACAAACCATAAAAAAATGTACGGAAGTATGTTTTTTAACACAAACCTACGTTTCTTTAAATGGAACCTCGTTAGTTTTGTTAGCACATCTGAACATATAAACAAATACTTAATCAGTGCCGTTTGTTGCATTGTAAAATGATAATTACATCCGGAGATATTGTAACCTAAAGTTGACGCTTGAGTACCACTCCTCCGCTGTTCGATCGTGTGTATCGGAGAGCACCGAATTACGTAGGGATCCCAAGGGAACGGTGATGGACCTTAGGTACAGAAGTAACTGGAACAGCACATTACATCAACATGCTAACACCTTTTTATTGGTCTTTTTCACTGACGTACATGTACATTACCTTAAGAGGCGTGTACGACATTCATTAGGCCAGAGATTGCAATCACATTGAACATCTATTGGCGTGACATGTCGGGACACACACTATTCCACTGCGTAATTGAAAACGGAAACCATGTGTGTACGTGTACCTCACCCCTCATGGTAATGTACATGTGCGTCAGTGAAAAAGACCAATAAAAAGGTGTTAGCATGTGGATGTAATGTGCTGTTCCAGTCTCTTCTGTACTTAAGGTCCATCACCGCTCCCTTTGGGTCTCTACGTAATTCGGTGCTCTCCGATACACACGATCGAACAGCGGAGGAGTGGTACTCAAGCGTCAACTTTAGGTTACAATATCTCCGGATGTAATTAACATTTTACAATGCAACAAACGGCACTGATTACGTATTTGTTTATATGTTCAGATGTGCTAACAAACCTAAGGGGTTTTCATTTAAAAAAAACGTTGGTTTGTGTTAAAAAACATACTTCTGTGCATTTTTTTATGGTTTGTATTAACCAATTACACTAGCCCCTCTCCTCACGTTCGGTCTGTGGAATCGATTCGTCAGTATTTGATGTGGTTTACGAAATACATCCAGCGGTAATGTTAGGTGACTCACCCTGTATAAGTGATTTTGTAGCACATTGTGTGTCTTTCATTGGTTAATATTTGATGTAACACAGCATTGTTCAATTTTTAAAATGTTTGTTAATCATTTCTATGAATAAGATGTTTCTTTTGAATTCTTGTTATATCGACGTACATAGCGAAGTATTGATATTTTGGTACCGTCAATGTCGATTTCTGATATAAATATTGATGTGATATATGTATCGATATCTTTAAAAATTTGCCCCTACTTAATGTGAGGCAGACACACCCCACTCCATGTTATTGATTGGCGTCCGCTAGCAAGTTGCTGACTTCTATCCCGGTGAAGAGATACACACGTAAGCGGCCTGCGTTGCTGACATCGTGCCGAGCAATGGCCAGTGGCCTGAATGTAGGCCACGAACTTGACGTCAGCTGAGCTCTCCTACGCTTGCTGCGCCGGCGTTCTGCTGCGGAACGGCCGCACCTGGCGACTCAGGACCCACTCGCGTCCACCGCGGAGACTGCCGTGCACGGGACACGATCCGCTGTCTCCTGACAGCTGTCTAGTGACGGCAGGCAAGGACGATAGGTCGGCGGCGCTGTGGCACCAGGTCACGCAAGGGGACTCAGTGCAGGAAGCGGCTGGCCCGATCCGGTCTCGAACCCATGGCTGCAGCTGTTGGTCCGTACTCATCTCGTCGTCTAGCCTGGACGTGCTGCTGACTCCGAATGAATCTGTCTCAAAATTCACAACTATTTGTGTGGTTCTGAGGTGCATCTGCTGCACCGTTACACAGTCTCAGGTCAATTAGCGCACAACATGGATCTTGCCTGGTCTGAGTATTACCGCTGTACGGCGGAGTTCTGTCTCACAGTTCTTTTGCTATGTTTTATTCACACATACTAGTCGCCCCACTACATTTACCGGCACGCGGCTGCTACTGCAACAATTCGCGGCGGCTTCGTTACAAATTCCTACAAGTTCCATTAAAAACTGGGTTACGACACCTCACTTCGTTCCTGAAACGTTTTATTCTGTATGTTGCAGTAGCAACGACAGATGTCGTTTAATAAATTCTGTAGGCACTGTTCACTGGATATAGGAAGTTGTCTAAGACATTCTTTGTTTACACCCTAGTTTAATACCTCCAGGACGTCAGCAGATGTTACAAAAATAAAGCAATTAAAAAATTAATCAAGAAAAAATTTCGCCTGTAAGTAAGTAGGAATTTTAGTTTAAATTTCGAAGAATTTCTGTGTCAAACATCGAGAATTTAAGTCTTAAAAAAGAATGAAATATAATTTTTAAAAGAGGAAGTATTTTACGTTCGAAGAAGTAAAAAATTGCATTACAAATATTGACGAATTTTCATTTGTCAGGAGAGAATCTTGCTAGAGAATATGCTTAGTGAAGAGGCTTTTATTTTAAGAAAGATAACAATTTAATTTTTCTTTTTTGTTCTAAAGTGTAGACAGAAAAATAACAAAAAGAATTCAAGCAAGGTCGCTAACACAGGCCTGTGCGGTGGCGCTCGGAAGCAGGCTGTTCGAATTTAGGTGTGGAATGAATTTTCACTGAGAGTTTTTGGCCGGCGAAATAGGGAACGGTTTTGTACTAAAGTTCATAATCAGAGATAACTACTCTGCCGGCCACCTCGGTGGTAGAGGAGCAGGCTATATGACAGGACCAGGGTTTCACCCTCTCTGTTCCTGAGAGAAGGGAGAGGGTGGAACAACACAAACTTGACACCACATTATACACACATCTATTACAGTCACCTACATTCGACACATAAACTTTAGACAAAATTGTCATACTTGATTCATACTTCTCCTGCAGTGGATGAACTTTTTCGCGTCGGACTATGATCCACTCACGTTTCATTAAACAAGTAGTGATGTCACTACGATGAAAAACCAGTCCGAAGTTGCAAAATTTGCTTTTATTATTTACTCGATAATTAATTTCGGGCCAAGACCCATTTTCAGATCATCGTAACATAGTTAAAAATCGTATTTCCGTAGATGTGAAAAACTGTTTGTTGCACTTTCTTGACATGGTTTTCACACATTCGGATATACGATTTTTGACTATGTTATGATGATTTGAAAATGGGTCTCGGCCCGAAATTAGCCATCGAGCGAACAAAACAAGGAAAATTGGGAACTTTTAATTGGTTTTTCACTGTCCTGGTTAACAGATGTTTCTGACTGACAGCTACTCCAGCATGCTTGAAATTCGTAGGTAGTGATGTACTGCTTAATTAAAGGCGGTAAACTAAAGTTTTTTCATTAATAACTGTCGTACAATGTATAACTGAATCTCTGCCTTCGTAGCGTTTATGCCTCTGTTTTCATGACTTTGCATATTTTTTATCCTAATTTTGTTGACGGTTGCCCCTTTTGTTGCCAGCGAATCAAAGGGAGGGTATGGCCATCCTCTTACCCGCCACTTTCTGCCGTTTGTAGCTCGTGATTGGTTGAAGTTAAGTCACAGTTCAGTTTGAATACGTCCTCTATCTTATCAGTGCGTGAGACACCTGAGGCAGCTTCTTTGTTTAAAAGGTGAAACATAGTGTTTTGTCAATGTACAACTAGCAGCGCAGTAGGCCCAGTATGGATCCGCCGTTGGCTCGTTAGCCATTAAAGGGAGGGAGCTCGTGTGCGCTGTGTAACAATGAATTAGTAAATTTTGTGTATCAACGCAGCACTTCTTAAGCGAGCGCGGAAAACCGTCTGAAAACCACAGTCACGCTGGACCGTGCAACAGAAAAACGGTTGTTTATAAACCGCCTGGATTCGATCCTAACTGGCAAGTTTGCGCGCTGCGCATTATACTGTTCAAACAGGTCTACAGCGCATAACGAAAGTAAGTCGAAAAGAATTCGTAAGTCGAATAAAAAGACAACCCTAAAAATACTATTTCTGCAACAGATTTCATTTTATACAGGGTGGGTCAAAAAAGGAATTTACAATTTGATAATGATATAGAAATTTATTTAGATAACTAACAGTATCGGTAGATAATTTGTAGCAAACAACCTCAAGTTTGAAACTTCCTGGTGCCGGACCAAGACTCGAACTCGGGAACATTTACATTAGAGGGCAAGTGCTGTACCAACTTTTTTTTCTTTTCTTCTTGGTTGTAAGGAACCGCTGCAGGAGCAGGACGATAGGTATGGCAGGGGTCGACAGCCGAGGCCTGCCCTTCCCGCCGCCAAGCCCAAGCAACGTGTTCGAGGATCGAAGGATCAGGAAGAGGATGTAGCGAGTTTGTCTGTGTTGTTTTATTTGTTTGTTTCTTTAATTTTTATAACATTTTTAATTTTTTCATTTTCATTTTGTATTGTCCTTATCGATTTATTTTTGTTTCATTAGAAAAAAAAAGATCCTACAACTGCCGTTGCTCGTCTGCTGGGAGGGGCTCCCCCCCCCCCCCCCCCCCTATTTCGTCAGTAGAGGATCAATATGCTCGAGGATTCTTCTTCATGTTCAGCGTCTCATACCCGGAACGCCCCAGTGAGTAGGAGGATCCGCAAATAATGAACCTAAATCATTTGCGAAACGGGTTCTGTACTTCGGGTGGCGGCTGAAAGCTGTATGTGTCGTCATCAGTAGGGACCAAAAGTCGAGTGTGCCTTGATGAGCATCACAAAATGTATAGTAAAGGGCCATGCCTTTTAGCCAGTTAAAGGCGTTCGTCTTGGTCGATGGAAAGATATGCCGTCGGGGCGCAATATATCATCAGGGGACTCCGGCAATCGCCGCAAGAGTGATGCCAGCATGCGCTGCGTCAGTAGCCAGCACTCGCTGGTCGCGGCACAAGTCAGACGGTGTGCATCCGAGTCAACCACTGAGCTTCACGGACACAAGGGGTCGTCCGTCAGATGTATGGAATGTAGCCTCTGACGAGTAGCGAACTTCCCATTCACAATCACGTACGACAATGAACGCACCGTTGTAGGTAAAAAAGGCGTGTGTACCGCTCGCCACTGCGTGTTCAAGGCAACTTCAGGATGTCTGTGGGCGACCGTATTTATAGGTTGCTGCTGTTGATAGAGGTGATAATAGTCTTTCGTGTTAGGCATCCGTGTCGTCGAAAGGTCTGACCGTAAGTAACTGAAGTCAATCAAGAACCCTCTGATGTGGGAAAGTGCCAGTGAAATATGTCCTATAGAAACCGGTGGATGCAGAGAGTGTGGTGCCACTTCCGCTATCAGGGTGCCCTTCAGAGTGGCGTGGGCAGAGGTCCACGTGCGACGCATTGTTAAAGCGATCGCGCACTGTTATATAAGTGAATTAAACCGATACTGCCTGCCCGCTGCGGCAGTGTCAGGGTGGCGTATAGGACTTTAAAGACAAGGCCGGCGCTTACGAAATGTCCATTTGCTACTTGAAATCTGTCGGCCATCGTAGCCGTCAAGGGAAGGACATGGGCAAAGTAGTTCAGTTTGGAGACGAGATAGGTGTTGACATAAAGCGTTCTGAGGAGCATATCCATGCGACGCAATTTGTTGTCCTGCAGCAGAGCACGCGTCTGGTGTAGGAGCCGACGGTATGTATGCAGCCGCCGCTGTGCGGCGAACATTGCTATAGAACTGCACTCGTAAACATTTGAGTACGGACACCTTGTCAATGGGCACCGCCTTCGCATGAGAAAGCCAGCCCCTCTCCGACATCCTTGTATTTTGTCTACCAACTGAGCTACCCAAGTACGACTCAGCCACCCCCTTCCCCCCCCAACCCTCTCAGCTTCAACTCTGCCAGTACCTCGTCTCCTAGTCTCCTTCCTTCCAGACCTGACAGAAGCTCTTCTGCGAACCTTGCAGAACTAGCACTCCCGGAAGAAATGATACTGAGGAGACATGGATTAGCCATAGCCTTGGGTATGTTTCCAGAATGAGATTTTCACTCTGCAGCAGAGTGTGCGCTGATATGAAACTCTCTGTCTCCGCAATATTCTTTCTTCCAGCAGTGCTAGACTGCAAGGTTCCTGGCAGAATTGAAGCTGTGAGTCGTACTTGGGTAGCTCAGTCTCCAGCCGCCGTGGCTCTTTGAATAGATTGCTGGGCTGTCAAATCCACCTCCACCACGGAGGCTATGGCTCGAATCCTCGTTAGGTTCCTTTATGGTCTCTGTAATAAAAAAAAACTGAGTTAAGGGATCAACAACGAACTTCAACGGATGTCATGTGACGTCCACTATGGCCAAATAGTACCAAAAGAAAGGTCGGTAGAGCACTTTCTCGCAAAAGGTAAAGGTCTCGACTTCGAGTCTCGTTCTGGCACACAGTTTTAGCCCGCCAGGAAGTTTCGTATCAGCGTACACTCCTCTGCAGAGTGAAAACCTCATTCTGGAAACCTCAAATTTGATTCAGATAGTGCATCAGTACTCCATTCCGCCACCACGGGCGCCAGCGTAGTGCATAGTTAAAATGGCTACTTTCACTGGAGCGGAGCGTGCTCGCTGTGTGTTTTGGTTTCATGAAAAGAACTCTGCAACTTTTTAACTCTACAGATCGGTAAAGATGACTGAGATAGGCTGGTTTACTACCAACAAGACGGTGCACCACCTCATTTCCTCACGGAAATTCTAAGTTTCCTCGATAATCACTTTCCAGATCGGTTGAATGGCCGCGAAGGACCAGTCGCATGGCTACATCACTCCCCACACTTGACACCACTGGATTTCTTTCTTTGGTGTTTCATTAAAGACTGTATGTATGTTCCTTCCCTCCCAAACAATTTCGCCCACCCGAAGAATCGAATGTACGCTGCCGTTGCACAAGTTACCCCTTATTTTTTAACTCACCTCACACTTTAACAAAAAAAGCGGCTGCCTAAAATAATGAAACCTGGCGTGCAGCCTTTCTGAATTATCTATTTCTAGAGCAAAGTAGGATGATAAATGGATGACAACTGCAGAACAGGCTATATTTATACGTTGCGTAAGGTACTTGTGAATGGAAGAGCGGCGCCGCCTGGCGTTGCATCACTCAAGGGCAAACAAGTTCCTGATGCAGCTAGCAGTTCATTACTCGTGCCGGCAGCCAACCCACGCGTCACCACACGCCGTCTTCTCTGTGCTCGGCAAGCTTAATCTGCTACAGTAAACCGCATCGCCGAACTGGCGAGTGAACCAGTCACTGATGTATAGTACTACCTACCAGAACGGAATGTAACACCCATCAGTGCGCGTCTTTTTCTTCAGGCCCTATCCAGCCGCTGTGGCCGAGCGGTTCTAGGCGCTTCAGTCCGGAACCGCGCTGCTGCTACGGTCACAGGTTCGAATCCTGCCTCGAGCGTGGATGCGTATGATGTCCTTAGGTTAGTTAGGTTTAAGTAATTCTAAGTCAAGAGAACTGATGACCTCAGGTGTTTAGTCCCATAGTGCTTAGAGCCATCACTTTACAGCAAGTTCCTCCCAAATTTCTTCTTGGTTTATGAGGTGCTACATTTCTCGTGACACCTTAAAAGGAAGAGAAAAAGGAGATCATTAAGAAACAGAGCACTAGCTCAGGAGAACGACTATGGGAACGAAACCGATAGTTGAAATGATGAGCTAACTTCCAGGACAAGCAGCACAAGTGCTTTAGAGAAAAATAGGCAACGAACGATAGGCGATCGGAAGGGCAATTGGACCCAGCTCCTCGTCACAACATATGTACACCGTAAGCCATCTTACAGCGAGTGGTTGGAGTTACTTCGGCTCCGCTGTCACTTACTTGTGCCATATTACGAGCGTGTGCTGTAAAGTAATGTTTCCGACATTTTTTTATAAGGAAACTCTTAACGTATTAGCATTCTGCTTCTTTATTCTTCATTTACGCATATTTATGTCTCAACATTTCTCCCAACTAGAAACCAGATTGTTGATACTTTCTTGTCTGTCTGACCAATGTAATACTTTAGATTGGAACTAAACAGTAATTTGAATGTACCAGATTACGAATGGCTTTATGTTGCAGCTTATTGCTTTTGCAGAAACTTGTTCTGATGTTCGTACTTTTGAAGAGACTGGCTGTCGAGAGGAGAGACTTCCGAGAAAGGGCATAGCAGCCTATTTGGTGGTGCATTTAGCACCTTATATTCCCAAGCGAATAGATTTTGTGTAGTGGTGCGATAGGAGAATACTATCCGAGCGGGATGGCGCAGTGTTTGGCACAATGGACTCTCTTTCGGGAGGATAACGGTTTAAATCCGCTTATGATCGAGCAGATTTAGGTATTCCGTGACTTCCCTGAATCGCTCCAGGCCATCATTCCAGGATGGTTCCTTTGAAAGGGTACTGCTGATTTCCTTCCCTACCCTTGACGCAATCCGAGATTGTGCTCCGTGTCTAATGTCCTCCTTGTCAACGGGACGTTAAACACAATCTTTCACCCTCCCTCCTCCAGGAAAATATTGAAGCTTAGATAGATGCGTGGGGCGTTCGATAAGTAATGCTACGCCTTATTTTTGTTGACTAATTTCAGTTGAAAAAATGCGGAATTTGCAGTGGGACATCGTGGAATGTTCCCGCTTCAGCCGCTATAGTTTCATGAAGTTCAGATAGATGCACTTGCAACCTATGTCCTCAATTATTTGCTGGATTTATTGCAACCTCTGCTTCCTCTACAGTTTTTGCTCCCTCTAATACCATGCAAGTCATTCCCTCATGTTTTAACAGATGTCCTGTCATCCTGTCCCTTCTCCTTGTCAGTGTTTTCCACATATTCCTTTCCTCTCCGACTCTGCGCAGGACCTCCTAATTCCTTACCTTAACAATCCACCTAATTTTCAACATTCGTCTGTAGCACCACATGTCAAATGCGTCGATTCTCTTCCGCTCCGGTTTTCAAAAGTCCTTCTTTCACTAGAGTACAGTGTATATTTTTCTTAAATTTCTTCCTCAAATTAAGGTCGATATTTGATATTAGTTGATTTATCTTGGCAAGGAATGCCCTTTTTGCCATTGCTAGTATGCTTTTGATGTCCTCCTTGCTCCGTACGTCATCTACTTCGTGACCATCAATCCTGATGTTAAGTTTCTCGCTGTTCTCATTTGTACTACTTCTCATTACCTTCATCTTTCTTCGATTTACTATCAATCCATACTGTGTACTCATCAGACTGTTCATTCCATCCAGCACATCATGTAAATTTTATTCGCTTTCAAATGGCTCTGAGCGCTATGGGACTTAACAGCTGAGGTCATCAATCCACTAGAACTTAGAAGTACTTAAACGTAACTAACCTAAGGACATCACACACATCCATGCCCGAGGCAGGATTCGAACCTGCGACCATAGCGGTCGCGCGGCTCCAGACTGAAGCGCCTAGAACTGCTCGGCTACTCCGTCCGGCATATTCGCTTTCACTCAGGATAGCAATGTCATCAGCGAATCGTATCATTGATATCCTTTCACCTTGAATTCTAATTCTGTTCCTGAACCTTTCTTTTAGTTCCATCATTGCTTCCTCGATATACAGTTTGAACAGTAGCGGCGAAAGGCTACATCCTTGTGTTACATCCTTTTTAATAGGAGCACTTCGTTCTTGGTCGTCCACTCTTATTATTCCCTCTTGGCTGTTGTACGTATTGTATATGGCCCGTCTCTCCCTATAGCTTACCACTTCTTTTTTCAGAATTTCGAACATCTTCTACCATTTTACATTGTGGAACGCTTTTTCCAGGTCGAAAAATCCTATGAACTTGTCTTGATTTTTCTTTAGCCTTGCTTCTATTAGAAACCGCAATGTGAGAATTGCCTTTCCCTTTCCTAAAGCTAAACTGATCGTCATCTAGCAGATCCTCAGTTCTGTTTTTCTATTCTTCTGTATATTATTCTTGTAAGCAACTTGGACGCATGAGCTGTTAAGCTAATTGTGCGATAATATTCGCACTTGTCAGCTCTTGCCGTCTTCGGAATTGTGTGGATGATGTTTTTTTCCGAACGAAGATGGTATGTCGCCAGACTCAAACGTTCTACACACCAATGTGAAGAGTCGTATTGTTGCCACTTCCCGCAATAATTTTAGAAATTCTGGTGGAATGTTCCCTGTCTCTTCTGCGTTATATGATCAAGTCCTCGAAAGCTGTTTTAAATTTTGATTCTAATAGTGAGTCCCCCATCTCTTCTAAATCGACTCCTGTTTCCTCTTCCATCACATCAGACAAATCTTCCCCCTCACAGAGGCTTTCAATGTATTCTTTCCACCTATCCGCTCTCTCCTTTGCATTTAACAATGAAATTCCCGTTGCACTCTCAAGGTTATCACCCTTGCTTTTAATGACACCAAAGGTTGTTCTGACATTCCTGTACGCTGAGTATGTGCTTCCGACAATCATTTCTTTTTCCATGTCTTCACATTTTTCCTGCTGCCATTTCGTCTTAGCTTCCTATTTATTTCATTCTTCAGTGACTTGTATTTCTGTATTCCTGAGATGCAGGAACATATTGTACTTCGTCCTTCCTTCAATTGAAGTATTTCTTCTGTTTCCAATGGTTTCTTTGCAGTTACCTTCGTTGTACCTATGTTTTACTTCCGAACTTTTGTGATGGCCCTTTTTAGAGATGTCCATTCAAATCAGCTGTACTGCCTACTGAGCTATTCCTTATTTCTGTACCTATAGCCTTAGAGAACTCCAACCGCATCTCGTTATTCCTTAATACTTCCGTACTTTACGTATTGATTTTTCCTGACTAATCTCTTAAACTTCCGCCTACTCTTCATCACTAGTATATTGTGATCTGAGTCTGCCGCGCGGGATTAGCCCAGCGGTCTCAGGCGTTGCAGCCATGGACTGTGCGACTGGTCCCGGCGGAGGTTCGAGACCCCCCTTGGGCATGGGTGTGTGTGTTCGTCCTTAGGATAATTTAGGTTAATTCATGCGTAAGCTTAGGGACTGATGGCCTCAGCAGTTAAGTCCCATAGGATTTCACACACATTTGAACTTTTTTTTGTTGATCTGAGTCTATATCTGATCCTGGGTGCTCCTTACAATCCAGTATCTGATTTCGTAATCTCTGTCTGACCATGATGTAATCTAACTGAAATCGTTCCGTATCACCTGGCCTTTTCCAAGTATACCTCCTCCTCTTGTGATTCCTGAACAGAGCATTCGCTATTACTAGCTGAATCTTGTTACAGCGGCGCTATACGGATCGCCAAAAGATGCAAACTTATCCTTCTCCGTGACGAACGCAGCAAAACTTCATTGGACTGTTCTTTCTCATTTAGCCACAGCCTAGGTCTCGCACCTTGCGGCTTCATCCATTTGGCCGAATGAACAATGCTCACTGCGGGAAGCAGCACGTGAGGCGTGGGAGGCGTCGGCTACGACCTGGTCCAATAGAGTGGTGCCGTGTGGGCGTACTGGCTCTCCCGGTTAGGTGGCACAAGGCCGTCGCATTGAAAGGAGATTATGTTGAAAAATGTGGTTCTGGAGCCAAAATAATGGGGAATAATATGGTGTACTGGAATCCTGGATAAAAGCAACCTGCTTTCAGGAAAAAATATGTTGCATTAGTTATTGAACTCCGATTGAAAATCGAATAAATAGTGGGGAGGTAATGAATTGTATTGGGGAAAAATTAATTTATTGAACAATTTGGCTAAAAGAAAGGACACTTCCTGATGCATCAAAGAAAAATGGGAGGCGTGGCCTTGGCGGTGGTGGTAGGGGGGGGGGAGTGGGGTAGGGGTACAAAAGGTGGTAAAATAGTGGAGGCAGACCAGGGCTCGGATAGGTTCAAATGGATGTAGGCTGGAGTAGTTATGTAACGATGAAGAGACCTCCATATGATAGACTGAGTGTAGAGCTGCATCAAACCGGTATTCGGACTGAAGACCACAATAACAACAGCATGGTCTAGATGTAAGGTCAGCGCGCCATTGGACGTAGCGGTGGAGCGAAATGTGCGCCCGGCAGCCGCAGGCGCAGCATCGAGGCCGTTGACCTTGGGATCCGCCACGCCCACGCCCCCTCCGCTCTGCTCCGGCCTGCCAACGGTTCACATTGTCCGCCGTTAGCCGCTGGCCTGGCGTGGTTCCGGCTCTGCCGGCTGTCCCCTCTGGCAAACACGAGGTCCACCACTGGCAGCGGGAGCTCTCTCCTGGTTGTAGCGGGCAGGCGACCTAGCTTCGTGCACATACATTTTCTACATACGGCCAAGTAAAATATGCTCCACTTTTTCTGAAAATTACAATGCTATGGAGTTCGTACGTAAGTTTTACATCTACATTCACAAATAAGTGCCTGGCAAAGAATGCATCGAACCAACTTTAAGCTACTTCTCCACCGTTCCACTCTGGAACAGCGGGCGGGAAAAGCTAACACTTGAATCTCCCCGTGCGAGCTCTGATTTCTCTTCTCATGATGATCATTTCTCCCTACGAAGGTGGGCGCCAACAAACTATTTTCACACTCTGAGCAGAAAGTTGCTGATTGAAATTTCATGAGAAGGTCCTGCCGCAGCGGAAAAGGCCTTTATTTAATGACTGCTACCCTAATTCGTGTATCAGATCCGTGTCACTGTCTTGCTTTTATCGCCTTAATACAAAACGAGCTGCTCTTCTTTGAACTTTCTCGATGTCGTCCGTCGATCCTATCTGATGCGATCCCAAACCGCAAAGCAATACTCCATAATAGGGCAGACAAACGTAGCTGTTTTATTTTCTAAGCGTTCTGCCAATAAATCGTAGTCTTTGGTTTTCTTTCCCCCCACAACATTACCTACGTGATCGTTCCAATTTAAGTTATTCGTAATTGTAATCCTTGAGTTTACAGCCTTTTGTGATTTACCGTGTAACTGAAATTTAGTGCTTTCTTTTTAGAGCTCATACGGTTGACTTCACAGTTTTCATTATTTAAACTGCCACTTTTTTCACCATAGAGGTTTCTTGTCTAAATCGTTTTTCAATTCGTTTTGATTAAAGTTCAAATGTTCAAATGTGTATGAATTCGTAAGTGACCAAACTGCTGAGGTCATCGGTTCCTAGACTTACACTCCAAGATGCTACTCCAGGCGGGTGTAAATGAATGTGCGCAACGGAAAATAATAAACGCTAAAATGATGATTTTGCCCTGTCTGACTACCCCCTGAAGCAGATCTTAGGATCTCTTCATTCTCTTTTTATATATAAATTACAATCTAAATATAAACGTATGATCAAGGCAGCCAATACTACTAAATGATAAGCGTTGTTGTTCAATATATATTTATTATAGATTAAAATCAGCCGTTTAAGTACAGTTGTCTATATTTCCTAACTAAACCTATTAATCAATTGCACAACTCTGCCCCTTATTATGACTGCGCGATCTAATATCAATAATGCGAAATGACTGACACCATCTATGCACCAAACACTAGAAGACACTACTTTCAAAGATGATCAACGGTGGTGTGGAATATGAGTGGAAATAAACTAACGTGATCACAGCTGTTTAGCTTTATAGCCCTGATAAGCCGAAGCAATTTGCGGTATCACCGTTATGTACTGTGTTCGCTGGGTCGAAATGATGGTTCTCGTACTCGTCTCCGACGACGGAAGAAATCCAGCCACAAACTCTTTCAAACACTAGGACGGCAGAAGGCTGTCCTCTGACTGACTGTCTTCTTCTCTCTGTGTCTTGCTCCCAGCCACAAGGACTGAGTTCTGATCTCTCAACGTAAGTATAGTCCGTCCCGATAGTTGAGTGGTCAGCGTGACGGCTTACCGTCCTGCGGGCCTGGGTTCGATTCCCGGTTGGGTAGCGACTGGGTGTTGTGCTGTCTTCATCATCATTTCATCCCCACAGAGCGCGCAGGTTGCCCAATATGGCGTCGAACGTAATAAGACCTGCACCAAGGCGACCGGCCCTGCCCTGCAAGGGGCCTCCCGGCCAATGACGCCAAATGCTCATTTCCGTTTTTCCAACGTACGTATAGGCAGAAGAAGCGCTCTCAGTTACTGAATACTGCGTACTCAACGACGACTTCCAACCTGGAGGTGAAGTCCAGAATCGTATATGTTCGCAACTGTACAGTGCCTAACTGTTCTAATTGTAAATTCTCCTAAGAGCAAAGACAACTCCGTCTGTACCAACAAAGCTGATACCGACCGAGAGACACACACGGGCGCTCACAATGGAAGACCACATCTCTCCACCGAGGGATTCCCAGTAATGCTCGGCTCCCCACCCTCGTAATTCCGAAAACGAGTCATATTCCCGAAACCACGGAATATTCTCCCTCTCTGCAGATTCTTTCGAACGCCGACCAACCATATTTTAGTCTTTTGTCGTACAGCGCGGAAAGTTTGCGAGGAAAAATCTATACTCGTACAATGGTACGCTTCTGAGTAAAAATCCTTGGAAATAACACAGCATACGTGGTTTCTGAGGTGCCGCTTCTTCGTTCCTCTCACTTGCGTCCGAGATTTGCAGAGTTCTCGGTTATCCTTCCGGTCCTGCTACAATAGCGGCCGGTCGTCACCCTGTTGTGCTCCAGAGCTCAGGTGCCACAACGTCCGACTAGCTACTTCCTGCTTTTAAGTAGGACCAACATCTGTGCAGACCTTCCACCCAGAGCTTGAGTTCTGTCTGCCGTTTCATCTCCACTGGCGTTCCAACCTCTACCAGTATAGGCAATCATTCAGTACACCATTCTGATAATAAAGACAATCCGTCACCATTCATGCAATAAGCAGTTATTTACAAGGCTTACGTGATAATGTCTGCCTCCTTTAAATATTCATATATACGATGTACAACCTATCAAATGATACATAATTGTGATTGTAGCTCACGGCAAAGTATGTGGGTGAGTGCTTGTAAGGGTCGAAACTATAGGCACCTTACAACACACTGCTTAAAGTAACTTATGCCAAGAACAACACTCACGCCCATGCCAGAGGGAGGACTCGAATCTCCGGCGGGAGCGGCCGCGCAGTCCGTGACATGGCGCCACAAACCGCTCGGTTACTCCGCGCGGCCGTTTTGATCATCTGATGACCTTACATAACGGTAAATGACAGCATCCTATGCAAACAATGTAAGAGAATTGCTCAGATTGTCCCCTAGATCTTTTACGCAGATCAAGAACAAATTCCTTGGGGAAAGTCAGATATTACTTGTATTTTAGTCGATGGCTTTCCGTCAGCTATTACGGACCGCGACCTTTCTGACAGTAAATCATGGATCCGATCACACAACTGGGACGATACTCTGTAGGCAACCAATTTAATTAGATTGTGAGGAACCAGTTTGACGTCCACTATCGATAGCACTCATTACTTCGTGGAATAAAGGCTACTTATGTTCCACAAGAACGATATTTTCTGAATCCGTAATGGTTATTTGTCAATAAATTTTCTTCGAGGTGATTCATACTGTTCGAGGACGATATATGTCCCAAAATCCTACTGCAAATCGACGTTGGTGATGTGGGTCTGTAATTCCTATTTCCTTTCTTGAGTATTCCAGTCTCGCGGTTGTGTAATTACTAAGTACAGAGCTATTGTATCAGCATACTCTGAAAGGGACCTCACTAATGTACTATTTGGACCGAAAGCCTTCCCCTTCGTAAGTATTTTCAGCTGATTCGCTAAAGCAAGGATATATACTTCGAAGTTACTCTTGATTTGAATTCTTTTGTGAAGGAATAGGAAACGTACACACCATTTAAATGATTTCGTTAACATTTACAGCATTAAAGCGTTACAATACGTGTTTAAGCGCGGCAACTTCTCTAAAAGGCTGTGTTAGGAGTATAAATGTTACGGGCTCGGACCCAGGGTTCGGTTCTGGTGGCTGGAGGGGCGAGTGGGGGTCATACACTAGATTCTCATTCCTTTTGATATCTTGCACAGGAAATTTGTAATCAATAAATAATTGATTTTAACAATAATAACAAGAATCTACAGGGATATTACAAATGATTTATTTGATTTCAAAGTTCTATATTTTCCAAAATGTTACAGGTACAAACATGATTGATGCATAAGTAGAACAATAAAATAACCGAGTTTTATTGTGTCTGCCATCTGACGTTACGAGTGCAGTGGCTTGACAAAATGTCGAATAAGTAAGAAAAGTTGTTGTATGTTGGAATAGGCCTATGCGAAATGTTCATCTGTTCCAACTGTGCAACGTGCATTCAGAAGGAATTAGGGAAAAGAAGCTTTAAGAGGATTGCCGTTGGTATCGAATATTTAACGGCACTGATTGTCTCTGGAAACAGAAAAGTGCTGGTGGACCAAGTGTCACAGATGCAACCATGGAGAGGGCGAGAGAAAGTGTCGCATGCAATAAAAAAAATAATAAAAAATCAATGGCCCGGGAATGACACAAACTTTAAACATGGGAGCAAACTGTGTGGAAGATTTTGCGACAGTGGTTGTATTTCAAACTGTACCGTCTGCAGCTCGTGCAACAATTAAAACCGGAAGATTATGGCTGATACTTTCCATTTTGCATCACAATGTAGGAAGCACAAGAGGATGAACATTTCACCATCAAGCTGATATTCGAGGACGAAACAACGTTCCACTTATATGGAAAGGTTAATCGCCGCAGTGTACGAGTGTGAGGCAAAAAACATTCTTCCGTAATTGTGGCGCATGAATGACATTTGCCGAAGGTTAACGTTCTGCATGCAATGTAATAAACGAAGCTATTTCTTTGAGAAGACTGTGACGGACTATTCCTACGGACATTGATATACTGTAGTTGTTTCCACAACTGAGTGCTTATTCCGAGAATTTCATCTGTCAATAAGTTGAGGCACCCTCCCATAGAATCGTCGATGTTCGGCTCTAACTAAACGACGAAATCCCGCCTCGATGCATTGCGGTTGGTGGTGAAGGGAGTTCAGTTGAAGAGGAGCGGACGTCTCTAAAAAGGGCAATCGCAGATGTTCGACAGGCAAACAATGATACAAGGAAGGCAACTCCAAAAAAACTTTGGATAACACAAGAAATACTTTAACTGATCCACGAAAGAAGTACTTAAAAAGATATTCAGTGAAAGACAGGGGTACAGATATACGAATCCTTTAGGAATGAAATAAATGGGAAGGGCAGGGCAGCCAAAGCGAAACTGCAGCAGGAAAAATGTGAAGTAATCGAAATAGAAATGCTCGTCGGGGAGACTGACTCAGCGTACAGAAAACAGACTGAACAGGTGAGGCAAAATACTGCATCAGTGTCTTACACCCTCTTTAATCTTCCAATCTTATCCTTATCTCTTAGTTCTTGGACGTATCTCTTACTCCTATGCTTCTCAGAATTTCGAACAACTTGTGCCACCTAACATCGTCGAACGCTTTTTCTAGATCGACAATTCCCATAAAAGTGTCTTCATTTTTCTTGAGTCTTGGTTCCAATATCAAGCGCAACGTCAGTGTGCCTTTGTCTTTGCTAAAGGCAAAATATCATCATCTAACGGATCAACAGTTTTCTTTTCCATTTCTCTGTACATAATTCTCGTCAGCAACTTGAATACATGAGTTGTTACGCTGATTTTGCGATAATTCTCGCACTTATCTGCCCTTGCTATCTTCGGAATTATGGTAGATGATATTTTTTGCAAAGTCTGATGGTACGTCGCCAGTCTAATAGATTCTACGTCCCAATTTGAACCGTCGTTTGATTGCAGCTTCCCCCAAGGATTTTACAAATTCTGATGAGTATTATCTGTCCTACTGCCTTATTTAATGTCAACTGTTCCAGAGGTCTTATAAATTCTGACTCTAATACTGTGTCCCCTAAACCTTCCAAATCGACTGTAGCTTCTTCCTCTATCACGTCCCCACACAATCTCTCCCCTTCATAAAGGCCTTAGATATACCCTTCCCACGTACCCGATATTCCCTGCGCTTGTTAATTCGCATTGTGCTCCTAACGTTTCCGCCATTGTTTTTAATTTCACTGTTGTTCTGACTTTTCTGTATGCTGAGTCAGTCATTCCGACGATCATTTCTTTTTCGATTTCTTCATATATTTCCCGCAATCATTTCGGCTTGGCAGCGCTGCACTTCCTATTAATTTCATTATTGATTTTTATTGCTGTATTCCTGTATTTCCTTGAACATTTTCATACTTCGTCTTTTCGTCGATCAATTAAATTGTACGGTGGTTATAATTAAAATTTTGATACTTGAGCCAATGTAAACGGAAAAGTATTTGCCGTGTGGGCAGCAACTTTATAGGAATGATGTTCAGACCGTGCACTGCAGAATTTGTGTTGTTAGTAGTGTTGGTGTGATGACTTGCCGTTAGGCGGCGGTACTGGTGCAGTGACTTAGGGGTGAAACACAAGCATGAGTGTGCATTGAAGGTGGAAACAGATGGTATGGGTCCGGACACGTTGACCTGGGATTTACTGGTAAAGCTATTTTATCAAAGCAACAGCAACGGCGCTGCTGCTCTTTGCGAGTGTCGATGCATCAAAGGAATACAGAGAGATCCTCATTCGTCACCGGGGTTGAAGAACATCAATCGGAAGTTCGAATTAATTGGCGATTTGAGGATTGCTCCTGGGAGAGCGACTGCTATGCGCTCCAAATTGTTACAGAAATTACGTTTTGCTGAGGCTGAGAACGCTGGACGCAATGTGCCATCTTCAAGCAGCGCACAAGCTGTGTTAGGACAACTGAACGTTCCATGGTCCACGTGAGATGTTTCGGACAACAGTGGAGCATCCCTACCAACCAAGTACCGTCTCTTGCTCCACGTCAGGAAGTACCCGCTTTTCCGTCTCGGCTCGGTCACAAGTGTCGCTCCAAGGCGATCTCTTTGCGTCCTCCAGAGCTATGCCCACGGCATGGCCATACAATTTATCAGTTGGCTCATCCTCCTCCTGGACAATCATGTTATTATTCACTATCATTGTTTAACAGTTTTGTACCGCCCATAATTTGCAAATGCTCACGGTAACAAGAAGACGAAGAGCTGATCTTGTTGTGGCTATAATTCCATCGCTACGAGACCTCCATTCCGCTGGTTAAGAATATACATCCTGTCACCTCCATCTGCTCCTCTGCTGTTCACATACTTCCCCATCATTATATTCAGAATATATATTTATGTGACATACAGGAGCGATGTGGCCATGGACTTACACATTATTAAGTAATAGGATCCATCTGCAATCTTTTGCTTTCATCAGGGATTTTGGTTCCTGAGAATTGCGTTTCATGTGGTACATACATTCAGACAGTAGGTGAGATTGCTTGTAGTATTTTTCTTTCAGATTCCAGTAGATAAGTTCTAGTGTGCCATGTTTTCATACAATGTTACATGAAAATTCGGTATTAGCAAGTCCTTTCTAGAATATTGTCCCGAATAACAGTTGTCAGTCAAGAGTGCTCAATGCATGTATTTTGCCTATAAAGTGGCACATACGAAACTTTTCCAGCTTTAAGTGATATATCTTCTTAAAGGAAACTCCCTCATTACAGAGCGTTCATCAATCCAGGTACCTGCTTTAACACTTGCTCGAAGTAAGTTTGTCTTAGTTAAATTATTCGTGAAATGAAATCAGATCACGCTGTAATTGGACTTTTATGGGTCAACATTAACAAAGAAAAGAGGGCTTGAAACTTCCTGGCAGATTAAAACTGTGTGCCCGACCGAGACTCGAACTCGGGACCTTTGCCTTTCGCGGGCAAGTGCTCTACCAACTGAGCTACCGAAGCACGACTCACGTCCGGTACTCACAGCTTTACTTCTGCCAGTATCCGTCTCCTACCTTCCAAACTTTACAGAAGCTCTTCTGCGAACCTTGCAGAACTAGCACTCCTGAAAGAAAGGATATTGCGGAGACATGGCTTAGCCACAGCCTGGGGGATGTTCCCAGAATGAGATTTTCACTCTGCAGCGGAGTGTGCGCTGATATGAAACTTCCTGGCAGATTAAAACTGTGTGCCCGACCGAGACTCGAACTCGGGACCTTTGCCTTTCGCGGGCAAGTGCTCTACCAACTGAGCTACCGAAGCACGACTCACGTCCGGTACTCACAGCTTTACTTCTGCCAGTATCCGTCTCCTACCTTCCAAACTTTACAGAAGCTCTTCTGCGAACCTTGCAGAACTAGCACTCCTGAAAGAAAGGATATTGCGGAGACATGGCTTAGCCACAGCCTGGGGGATGTTTCCAGAATGAGATTTTCACTCTGCAGCGGAGTGTGCGCTGATATGAAACTTCCTGGCAGATTAAAACTGTGTGCCCGACCGAGACTCGAACTCGGGACCTTTGCCTTTCGCGGGCAAGTGCTCTACCAACTGAGCTACCGAAGCACGACTCACGTCCGGTACTCACAGCTTTACTTCTGCCAGTATCCGTCTCCTACCTTCCAAACTTTACAGAAGCTCTTCTGCGAACCTTGCAGAACTAGCACTCCTGAAAGAAAGGATATTGCGGAGACAAGGCTTAGCCACAGCCTGGGGGATGTTTCCAGAATGAGATTTTCACTCTGCAGCCGTCGGCTACTGAGGGTCGGTTGTGAAAACTAATGGTTGAAATTTGGTACACTCTTGACACTGTGGACGGGAAGTACTGAATTTCCAAACGATTTCCGAAATGATATGTACGATACGCCTATTTCTATTATTCCGCGTACAGAGTCTGTTGATTTCTATCGTTCGGACCTGTGTACAAATGACAGTTCCGCCACTGCTCTTTTATAACCTTTTGAAAGCGATACCACAGCCATCTGCATTAGTGCATATCGTTATCGCATGACTGTTGTCACCTCAATGTATAACTTGTTATGGGTTTTCAATTTTAAATTGTAACGTTGTCTAACAACACAAAAAAAAATCTGGTGACAGATATTGAATAGCTTTAAGGAAGCAAATGGCGCTGCATGTACGTCCGCATCCCGCATTGACAATAATGGTTCAAATGGCTCTGAGCACTATGGGACTTAACATCTGATGCCATCAGTCCCCTAGACTTAAAACTACTTAAACCTAACTAACCTAAGGACATTACACACATCCATGCCCGAGGTAGAATTCGAACCAGCGACCGTTGCGGTCGCGCGGTTCCAGACTGAAGCGCCTAGAACCGCTCGGCCACAGCGGACGGCTCCGTATTGACAGTTGGTATGATAGAACGTCCGCCAAGAATGATGTTCTTAAAGCTTCTACGACACCTGTTTAAGCAAATGACTTCGACATCTTACCGCAAAAATCATTATTCTCAACGAACCATAAGGATATTGGTACTTTCTATTTGGAGCATGAAGAGATGAGACTCCGCACTGTGACTACCTGGTTCACAACGTGTTGGTGCACGGGTGGAACGCAACACAGCAGCGGTTTTGCGTGACGTGGATGTAACAATTTATTAACAAAAAATTCTTCTCGATTTCAAGCCAGGTCAATTCGAATAAAGGTAAAAAGTAGTGAGTTTTGGGAGCTGGTGATAATGATGAAGATATTTTGTTTGTGCGGCGCCCAACCGCGTATTTATCACGCCCGTACAAGTTCTCAGTTTTTCGCTGTCCAATCCCGCCACTTTCCCGAATGATGATGGAAGATAAAAAGAAGAAGACAACACAAACAGCCAGTCCCCGGGCGGAAAAAAAATCCCTGATCCGGCCGGGAATCGTGTCCAGGACTCGTTGATTGAATGGTAGCAACGCTAGCCTTTTTTTTCGTTATCGTTCGTTGCATCTGTGTCCCATGACATCCGTTCAAGTTCTTCGTTGACCCATTCACTCAGTTTTTTTAATTACACTCCTGGAAATTGAAATAAGAACACCGTGAATTCATTGTCCCAGGAAGGGGAAACTTTATTGACCCATTCCTGGGGTCACATACATCACATGATCACACTGACAGAACCACAGGCACATAGACACAGGCAACAGAGCATGCACAATGTCGGCACTAGTACAGTGTATATCCACCTTTCGCAGCAATGCAGGCTGCTATTCTCCCATGGAGACGATCGTAGAGATGCTGGATGTAGTCCTGTGGAACGGCTTGCCATGCCATTTCCACCTGGCGCCTCAGTTGGACCAGCGTTCGTGCTGGACGTGCAGACCGCGTGAGACGACGCTTCATCCAGTCCCAAACATGCTTAATGGGGGACAGATCCGAAGATCTTGCTGGCCAGGGTAGTTGACTTACACCTTCTAGAGCACGTAGGGTGGCACGGGATACATGCGCACGTGCATTGTCCTGTTGGAACAGCAAGTTCCCTTGCCGGTCTAGGAATGGTAGAACGATGGGATCGATGACGGTTTGGATGTACCGTGCACTATTCAGTGTCCCCTCGACGATCACCAGAGTTGTACGGCCAGTGTAGGAGATCGCTCCCCACACCATAATGCCGGGTGTTGGCCCCGTGTGCCTCGGTCGTATGCAGTCCTGATTGTGGCGCTCACCTGCACGGCGCCAAACACGCATACGACCATCATTGGCACCAAGGCAGAAGCGACTCTCATCGCTGAAGACGACACGTCTCCATTCGTCCCTCCATCCACGTCTGTCGCGACACCACTGGAGGCGGGCTGCACGATGTTGGGGCGTGAGCGGAAGACGGCCTAACGGTGTGCGGGACCGTAGCCCAGCTTCATGGAGACGGTTGCGAATGGTCCTCGCCGATACCCCAGGAGCAACAGTGTCCTTAATTTGCTGGGAAGTGGCGGTGCGGTCCCCTACGGCACTGCGTTGGATCCTACGGTCTTGGCGTGCATCTGTGCGTCGCTGTGGTCCGGTCCCAGGTCGACGGGCACGTGCGCCTTCCGCCGACCACTGGCGACAACATCGATGTACTGTGGAGACCTCACGCCCCACGTGTTGAGCAATTCGGCGGTACGTCCACCCGGCCTCCCGCATGCCCACTATACGCCCTCGCTCAAAGTCCGTCAACTGCACATACGGTTCACGTCCACGCTGTCGCGGCATGCTACCAGTGTTAAAGACTGCGATGGAGCTCCGTATGCCACAGCAAACTGGCTGACACTGACGGCGGCGGTGCCCAAATGCTGCGCAGCTAGCGCCATTCGACGGCCAACACCGCGGTTCCTGGTGTGTCCGCTGTGCCGTGCGTGTGATCATTGCTTGTACAGCCCTCTCGCAGTGTCCGGAGCAAGTATGGTGGGTCTGACACACCGGTGTCAATGTGTTCTTTTTTCCATTTCCAGGAGTGTATTTTTTATTACAGTGGACAGCTAAACCTCTAACCGAATACGCTGAGCTACAGAGTCGGCTTCACTAGGCCACGAGCTACGGACGCAGGAAGTGTTAGAGTTTACCGCGATTGCAGTTTCTGTCTTCAGTCAGAGAGGACCAAAATAACGTGTGCATAGAAGGCTATTTAAGTAGCTCATTGCAGCTCCGGCCCGCCGTGTGAGTTGGCGCGAGGGGCCGGCGTCACGTTTGAGACTGCCGCTCCCACCTCCCTACAAGCGTCAAGCTTTCTTTCTTTATCCAAAACCCGCCCCCACGCCATACTGTGTACCCATGGTCCCTGTTAAAACCGTTGGTCTTTATTCTAATCTTAGCTGCCTCTTTTGTAAAGGAATCCCAATATAAGAACCTTCAACATCGCAGCGCGTCAGCAATCGTTGGTTAATACATTAAAAAACTAGAAACCCGCCTCGATTGCGAAAAAAGTACCTAGTGTTAACCTAGGTTTCGGCGTAGATAACTACACCTTCTTCAGAACAATAAAACCCACAAGTGCCCAAGAAGACCTTTGTCAATGATTAAAAGAATACCATAGCTATAAACGAAAAAAAGGGAAACACAAACAGTACATATCTACAAAGTCAAAACCGTTACTTAACATAATGGTGTAACCTCCACCTCACACCGGCCGTGCGAGCCCTGGTTTCTCGCCTTTTGTTACACTGAACGTTTCTTTCTATGTGCATGGGTGTATAGAAAACACTTTTGCATTTAGAGGAGACAGTCGCAGATTTAAATTTCTTGTAAAGATCTCGCCGCAATGAAAAAATGCCATCCCAACTCTTGTGTCATATGCGTGACACTCTCTCCGCTGCTTCGCGACAATACAAAAAGTGTTGTCCTTCGATGATATTTCTCAATGTCCTCCGTCAATTCCACCTGTTTAGGATCCCATACCGGTCAGCAGTACTCCAGCAGACGACGGACAAACGTAGGGTATGCTGTCTCTTTAGCAGTCCTGTTCATTTCGATGTTTTCTGCCAATAAAACGTAGACTTTGTCTTGCGTTCCCCACAACATTATATATGCGACCGTTTCAATGTAAGTTATTCTGAATTGTAGGCTCTAGGTGTTTAATTGAAATGACAATCTTTAGAATTGCATGATTTATCATGTAACCGAAATTTGATGGATTCCTTTTAGCACTCATTGGGATGACCTCACGTTTTTCGTCATTTACGGTCAACTGCCAATTTTCTCACCATACAGATACCTTGATTACATCGTTTTGCAATAGGTTTTCGTCTTCTGATGACTTCACTATACGGAAAATGATAGCACCATCTGCAAACAATCCAAGAGGGCTGCTCAAATTGTCTCCTAAATCGTGTATTTAGACTAGGAAAGCAGAGCCTATCACACAGATATCACTTGTGTCTCACCCAGCAACGTTCCTTCAATTACTACGAAATGTGACCTCCTGAAATGAAATCATTCTGTCATCAGACCTGCCACAGGTCGCCGGCTATCGTGTTCTACATAGTGGGTAGGCCTCCGATTTGCACGTCCTGTGATTGGGCGTGTACAGGTAACGCCGTCTACTCGCGGTTGCTCCGTGGTTGAACCACTTTCCATAGGTCCTCACGACAGTAGCACGAAAACAGCCAACCAGCATCGCGTGGTGCTCGTTCTCATTTGCCGAGCGGTAACGGTCGTGACTTTGACAAAGTCGGCATTTCAGCTGGTTTACCATCTGTGGTCCATGTCATCGCTAGAACCGTCTGTTGCCCGAATATATACTTTCCTCACTGCGTCAAGCGACCGCGTCACCAATTGGCATTCGTTCTCGGTGCGTCGTGTCATAATGTTTTGGATCGTCAATGTAGGTAATCGTGCGTCAAAAGATTGTCTACAACCTCTGGATATACAGATTCGAATCCAAACCATATTCATGATCATTATGGTTTGTTTTTAAAGATCGAAACAGCAGCCGTGCATGTAAGCCAAATTATGGAAATTAAAGACTGCCTTACAGGAAAACTACTAAGCTTTTCCTTTAGAGCATGTTATGAGTCCTTCGTGCCTCCTTCAATGGTTGTAGGTATTCAGCACTGTAAAATACAATAATAATCATCAGAACGAAAATTAGGCCAAACAACATTGTTTGTCGATTGTGATTATTACCTCATCTTAAGAGTGGTAAGTTTGTTAGGATCTACCTTATATCATTATTCACGGTGAAGAACGATGCCAAAAAGTATTAATGAGGTTGTTCACTCTTATTTCCTGAATATTGTAGTATAAGGAACCGTAGTCTGGTAGCTCGTTACAGAGTAACTATTCATTGCTCACAAATATTAGTCAATACATACAAATATTAGTCAGTAAAAATATTAGTCAATACTTTAAACGCCTGCATCATTTCTTGGGAATGTTTGGAGTGAACGAGATCTTTTTCTGGAAAATGAAACCTTTACTTAATAGAAATGCACATATCCTTTTCTCTTCTCTTAACACATGTTGGTGCTGTCACCAGAAATTCAACACGATGTCGAAAACCAAAGTGGAATCTGTTTCTCTTAAGCTACATAAGGCACAGCAGTGTGAATCTACATACACTGACAGACAATAAAAGTTAGGCACTTAGATGGCGAGGAGAAAACGAAATGAGAGTGTGTGATATTATTTCAGTGATCAGAAAACAGAGTCGAATTTACAAAGAACTTGGCAGTACAAGCCCACCGATCGATACAGCATGGCCTGGAAGCATTGTACTCTACCCTCAAACAAGTTGGGACTCAAATTTTGTAGCCGGCCGGTGTGGTCGTGCGGTTCTAGGCGCTTCAGTCTGGAACCGCGTGACCGCTACGGTCGCAGGTTCGAATCCTGCCTCGGACATGGATGTGTGTGATGTCCTTAGGTTAGTTAAGTTTAAGTAGTTCTAAGTTCCAGGGGACTGATGACCACAGATGTTAAATCCCATAGTGCTCAGAGCCATTTGAACCATTCAGATTTTGTAACTAGTCATTGATATCTTAGACACTAGAGTTGACGTCAGAGGGCGTCCTACACAAGTTCTATCGTGCACAGATGTGGGGATCTTGAGGGCTAAGGCAGTACCTCGACATCACGCAGACACTTCATACAGACACGTGTCAGTGTGGTCGAGCGTTGTCAACATGGTACTGCCACATGATGAGTGATACATGAGGACGCAGGATCTCCATTGTGCAGTTTCTTCCCTCAGTCATTACCAACTATGACAACAAGTCATTCCTACATGCTACACCAGGTGTGACACCACTCCGCCTCTCCAAAACAATGGAAGAATGGGACCTCTCACAAGGTCGCCGCCATATTTGCTGACATGGTCATCTGGGGTATTGCAGAATCGCGAGTCATCCCTGAACACAATGCGACGCCATTCACTAGTCGTCTGTCGTTTCTGGCCACGGCATCACTGCATACACAGACTTTTGTCTTTTTGTGTTAACGTCAGTTACGCACTGGTCGGTAATTCCCTAATCTGGTTATTGCTAGTTTGCAACGAATGATGCGGGAGGACACAGACTGCTACAGTGAGTGCATTACTTGTTCTAGAATTGCAGGTGCACAATACGGCGACTGTCCTTTGCGTTGGTGGCTATAATTTCGCACCTTACAAGCACTCATCCACATACTTTTCCGTGATCTACAAACACAATTAGGTATCATGTGGTAGGTTGTGCATCGTAAATATGAATATATAAAGGAGACTAACGTTGTTACGTATGGCTTGCAAAAAATTGTTAACACTTACTGCATTAAAAGTGACGGAGTGTTTTTATTATCAGAATGGCGTAATGAATGATTGCCTATACTAGTAGAGGTTGGAAAGACAGTGGAAATGAAACGGCAGGTGGAACTCAAGCCCTTGGTGTAAGACCCAGCTTAAACATAGGAAGTAGCAAGACGGACGTTGGGACACAATAGAGTCGCGACTGGGCGGTGAGGTATCCGGACGGGAAGGATTATACTTTACGAAAATCTTGGACGCAGCTGAGGGGAACGAGGAGGTGTTCCCCTTGGAAATCACGCAGGTTGGGTTATTTCCAAAGATTTTTACTCAGAAGGGTACCATTGTACGAGTGTCAGTTTTTCCTCGCTAACTTTCAACGCTGTACGACAAAAGACTAAAATACGATTGGTTGGCATTCGGGAGAATCTGCAGAGAGGGAGAATATTCCGTGGTTTCGGAAATATGATTCGTTTTCGAAATTACGAGGGTGGGGAGCCGAGCATTGCTGGAAAGTCAGCGGTGGAGAGACGAGGTCTTCCATTGTGAGCGCCCGTCTGTGACGGTCGCTCGGTGTCAGCTTTGTTGGTACAGACAGACTTGCTGTCTTTGGTCTCAGGAGAGTTTATACTTAGAACAGTTAGTCACTGTACTGTTGCGAACATATACGATTCTGGACTTCACCTCCGGTTGGAAGTCGTCATTCAGTTCGCAACGTTCAGTAATTGAGAGCACTTCTGCCTATACTTACGTTGAGACGTTATCTGAACTCTGTCCTTGTGGCTGGGAGTTCGCATTTCTCGTCTGTAGAACGCAGAGAGGAGAAGACAGTATTAGAGTATATTAGTCAGAGGACCGCCTTCTGCCGTCCTAGTGCTTGAAAGAAAAAAATGGTTCAAATGGCTCCGAGCACTACGGGACTTAACATCTATGGTCATCAGTCACCTAGAACTACTTAAACCTAACTAACGTAAGGACAGCACACAACACACAGTCATCACGAAGCAGACAAAATCCCTGACCCCGCCGGGAATCGAACCCGGGAACCCGGGGACGGGAAGCGAGAACGCTACCGCACAACCACGAGCTGAGGACTGCTTGAAAGAGATTATGTGTTGGTGGAGTTGTTCCATTGTCGCAGACGACTACGAGAACCATAACTTCGACGCAGCAGACGCAGTATATATGGTAATATCGCAAATTGCTTTGACTTATTAGGGCTCTATAGCTAAACAACTGTAATCACGTTAGTTTATTTTTAGTGAGGTTCCACACCACCGGAGATCCTCTTTGAATGTAGTGTTTTCTAGTGTTTGGTACGTCGATGATGTCAATCATTTGACGTTACTGATATTAGATCGCGTAGTCATACTAAGGGGCAAAGTTGGGCAATTGATTTATAGTTTTAATTAGGAAATATAGACATTTGTCATAAAGGGTGTTTTTTCAGTCTGCAATAAACGTATAATAAGAAACAACGTTTATCATTTAGTAGTATTGGCTGCCTTCATCATACGTTTATATTTAGATTGTAATTTATATATAAAAAAAGGGAATGAAGAGATCCTAAGATCTGCTTCAGAGGGTAGTCAGACAGCATCAAATCATCGTTATTGCGTTTATTATTTTCCGTTGCGCACATTCATTTTACACCCGCCTGGAGTAGCATCTTGGAAACTGTGTTCGACCAGAATCCTGATGACAAGTATGGCTGCCATCACTTTCCCATGCAGTCCAGCATGGAACAACTGTTACCTCTATATTCACCAAAAATTCAAGTATTTCATGGTTCGACCATCGGCAAAATGGAGGTCCACAAAGTGCACCCTTCTAAACTCTGTCAGGTGTTGACAACGCTGTCTCAAACGAGTACACGGCGTCTCCCTGTGCTTCAGTGTTCACTCAACACTGACGCTTTTCACGCCCCTTATATACCCTACCAGGCTTGGTAACGACAATAAAGCACGCCGGTGACCGTTCTACCTGTCATAGAGAATTGCCGCCTTAATCTTTATATACCCGCCAATGGTAGGTACGTGAGCAAAGTTACTTTGACACTGGCGACGTCTGTTTGGTGTTTCATCTTCTCTTGTCATATATTGTAGATCGAAGCGTGCTGTAATTTGGTTCAAATGGCTCTGAGCACTATGGGACTTAACTTCTGAGGTCATCAGTCCCCTAGAACTTAGAACTACTTAAACGTAACTAACGTAAGAACATCACATACATCCATGGTCGAAGCAGGATTCGAACTTGCGACCGTAGCGTATGCTGTAATTTATTCAGTTTTTTTCACATTATTTTATTTGATTTTGTAAATTCTGACCTCACTGTAAGAAATAACTAAAAACTTGATATTTGTGGATGCTGTGCATTTTATTTTAAAATCGTAATTTAAAAACATTTTTATTATTTTACAAATTATTGGAAAAACGATTTTCTTCTTCGATACATAGATACGTGGTCTGTTATTGATAAATAGTCTAGATATTTTAGCATCATTTTCAACAAAGAAATTAATGCAACTGTAGAAAATGTGTCAACTGAAACTGAAATAACAAACGATTCTGTTGGTGGAACATACGCAACTGCGCATTATACCAGAGGCTGAAAATATCCCTACACTGTGAAGTTCTTTTATTATCACACGACCAGTTTCGGGCTCTTAAACGTCCATATTCAGGTGTCGTAAGTTGGTGCTGTGTACCCCGTACGCCGCGGTGGACGTGTACTAGGCGCGGTGTGCCACCTAAGAGCGCAGAACTCCCTCTCCTGCACTCGTAGGCAGCACACCGCTCCTAGTACACGTCCACCGCGGCGTTCGGGGGTCACAGCACGACACCGGTCGTGTGATAATAAAAGAACTTCTCACACAACTGAGGCGGTATTTTCAACCCCTGTAACTAAAATAATTCATGACAAATGAGTAGTACAAGTCTTATACTGAAGATGAGAGTCTTTGATAAACACTGTTTGTATTTTATTAGTTCGCACCGTCCAGTCGCACTAATATGACCACTAATCAGAAGTGTGAATAGCCACCTACTTTCAGCGTGGAGCGTTGCAAGACGTGCAGGAAGAGACTCCGTGAGACTCTGGAAAGTACCGACACGGACGTGGAAGCATACCGACTCGAGTGCAGTGGCCAGCTGCGCTAGGTATCTCGGTAGAGGATCCATGAGGCGAGCTCTTTGTCCGAGGTGGTCCCACAGATTCTCGATTGTGTTTAAATCCGAGGTGTTTGGTGGCCATGGGAGCACGGTAAAATCAGCCTTGTGCTCGTCGAACCACGCATATACATTGCGAGCTGTGTGACACGAGCATATTTCTGCTGGTGGATGCCATCGTGCCGAAGAAAAGCAAACTGCTTGTAGGCAAGGGCATAGGTGTGCTTTTGTTGATCCACTCTGGCTCCCAGACAGAACTGCCCCTCCTGTGGCCTGGACCTTCCGACGATTGTTGCAGGGTGTTTGTTTCCAGACACTTTACGCCGTACACGTCAACGGCAATCTGTCAGACGGAGCATAAAACGTGATTAATATGAAAAGACCACCTGTTGCCACTTGTTGGACGTCCAGTTGCGTTCCTCGCTCTTGAACAGCGGGCGCCTGCTGTCGGAGGTCCACATTCAACACAGTTCGCTGAACTGTAGGAGATACTGTAGATAGATCGTTGGTTCATATGGCTGGAAATTTGCTCAACAGTTGCACGTCTATGCCCCTGTATACATCTACGAAGCCGTCCGTAGTGTACCACAGTTGCCTTGCCGGGTCTGGAGAATTAGGGGTAAGTTATAGGGAGAGACGAGTAATATATGTACAGGAACCAAGAGGGAACAATAGGATTTGCAGACCAAGAACGAAGTGCTCGAATTAAAAAGGGTGTAAGACAAAGATGTGGTCTTTCGCCCTATTGTTCAATGTATACATCCAAGAAGCAATGATGTAAATAAAGCAATGATGTGAATAAAGAAAGCTTCAAGAGTGGCATTAAAATTTTGGGTGGAATGAAATCGGTGATAAAATTCGTTGATGACATTGCTATCTTGAGGGAAAGTAAAGAAGAATTACTAGATCTGCTGAATTGAATTAAGAGTATAATGAGCACAGAATATGGACTGAGAGTATACCGATCAAAGGTGAAAGTAATGAGAAGTGGCAGAAATGAAAACAGCGAGAAACTTAATTCCGAAATTGGTGATCACGAAGTAGATGAAGTTCAGAGGCGGAAAAATAACCAATGGTGGACGGAGCATGGAGGACATAAAAAGCAGACTAGCTGGCGAAAAGAGCATTTCTGGCCAAGAGAAGCCTGCTAGTACCATACATATTCCTTGAGGAAGAAATTTCTGAGAATGTACGTTTGGAGCACAGCACTGTGTGGTACTGAAACATGAATTGTTGCAAAAACGGTACAGAAGAGAATCGAAGCATTTGAGATGCGATGCTATTGATGAATGTTGAAAATTAGGTGGGCTAATAAGGTAAAGAATGAGGAGGCCGCCCGCAGAATCGGAGAGGAAAGAAATGTATGGAAAGCACTAACAAGAAGAAGGGACAGGATAGTAGGTCATTTGTAAACACATCAGGAGATGGCATCCATGGAACTAGAGGGAGCTGTAGAGGGTAAAAACTGTAAAGGAAGACAGGGATTGGACTACATCGAGCAAATAATTGAGGACATGCGTAGCAAATGTTACTGCGAGATGAAAAGGTTACCACAGGACAGGAATTCGAGGGGGGCAGCATCAAACCAATCAGAAAATTGATGATGTAAAAAAAGTCGGTATGAAATAGTAAACTGACTTAGAGTCAACAGCATTCCGTGACGAGAGGGGGCTTGTGCAGTACCACCGGGTACGTATACTCCTATTATCTACGATACGGAGCGATCACATGAAATTAATAGCAGGAAAGGCAGACGCCAGACTGAGATTCATTAAAAGAATGCTCAGGAAAAGTGGTCCAGCAGCGAAGATGTAGCTTACAAAATCCTCGTTCCATCAGCATTGTAATGTTGCTCGCCAGTATGTGAACCGTCCCAGATAGGACTGACAGACTAAATAGAAACGATCCAAAGAAGAGCAGCGCGTTTCGTTACAGGTTCATTTAGTAATCCCGAAAGCATCACAATGATGATCAACCCACTCCAGTGGCAGACACTGCAAGAGAGGCGTTCTGTATCGCAGTGTGGTTTACTGTTGAAGTTTCGTGAGGGCGTACGTTCCTTGAAGAGTCAAAAGAGTCAACAAATATGCTTCGTCCTACCTATATCTCGCGAAAATACCACGGAGATAAAATTAGAGAGATTCGAGTATATACGAAGGCTTACCGGCAATCGTCCTTCCCTCGTTCTACTCACGACTGGAACAGGAAAGCGGAGAAGTGACACTTGTACACAGTCCTCGGTCACAACCGCAAGGCGGCTTGCGGATTACAGGTGCAGAAATTTTTCGCCTACACGATGTAAGGTACAGTGTATAATTAATTTAATGGTATTATTATAATAAGACTAGTTTTACACTGAAAACTGTTCTCGTGCAACAGCAGTATGTCAAGTCGACCGCCGTCCATCGCCATAAAATATCTGAACTAAACCACATCTCCTGCGGCGATTACGATAATGTAATGAAATAATTGAATAAATACTGGATGTAATGAATGTTTTAAAATTTGTATTCAGTCACTTCTTGGCCACCCGATAGTCAGTTTCAGTTTTTATTAAATGAGTTATGATTTATTAATACGTTTAAAACCATTTCGAATCTCTGGTGAAAATAAACCCAGTTGAAGAGCTGGCGAAAATAATTAATTAGTCACTATTTTGCAAATTTTGGTGAATATTTGGAAAAAGCCTTTAGATTGTGAAATGTGCTAAAAGTAAGAAAGAATATCTTCGGCTTCAAAATGCTGAGATGCATTATTTTGAGCCGTCCGAATCACTGCATTTTTACTCTGTAATTCACAATTCATCTCCTGGCAGAAGGTTCATTCCACTCTCGTACAGCTTACGGGGAAAACAAACACTTAAATTTTTCCGTGCGAGCTCCCATTTATTTTATTATTATCATCATTTCTCCTTATGTAGCTGGGCATCAACAAAATATTTTCGTGTTCCGAGGAGAAAGATTGTAATTGAAATTTCAGGTGCAGATCCCGCAGCAACAAGAAATATGTTTACTCTAGTGATTGCCACCCCAATTCACTTATCATATCCGTTTCGCTATAGTACAAAAGGAGCTGCCCTTCTTTCAACTCTTTTGAGTCCTCCGTCAATCCTATCTGATGCGCAGCGATACTTCAGAAGAGGTCGGACGAGCGCAATGCAGGTAGTCTCATTAGCAGACCTTTTGAATTTTCTAAGTGTTCTGTCAATAAACCGCAGACTTTGGTTCACTTTCTCCACAAAATTATTTATGTGATCATTGCAATTTCTTTTATGTGATTTATCTTGTAACCAAAATTTACCGCATTACTTTTGGTAGTCAAGTGGATCACTTCACACTTTTCATTATGTCGAGTTGCCACTTTTCGCACTGTACGAATGTCTCGGTGGAAATATTTTGTTCAAATGATTTTGCATTTAGTTTTGATCATCGGATATCTAAAACAAGACGGTAAATGACAGCATCATCTGCAAACAATCTAAGAGGGCTGCTCAGATTGTCTCGTAAATCGTTTATGTATATCAGGAACAGCAGAGGGCTTCTACCACTTCTGTTTTATTCGATAACTCTCTGTGAATTATTAAGGACTGTGACCTTCCTGACACGAAACAACGAATTTAGTCGTATAACTGAGACGATACTCTGCAGGCACACAATTTGATTAGAAGGCGCTTGTGAGGAGTGTTGCCAAAAGCCTTCTGGAAATAAGAATATGGAATCAAACTGACATCCCCTATCGATAACAGTCATTACTTCGTGAAAATGAAAAGCTAGTTGTGTTTCAAACGAACAACATTTTTTGAATCTTTGGTGGGCGGAATTTTACCAGAACTGCACAGTTTATGGAGAACCAGCATATATTGATCTTACTTGTAAACAGTATTAGATTCATTGACTGGAAATGATGAACTTTCATAGTTTTGAATTCTAACAGGTGCTATTAGGAAAACAGATGTAAATCTGAAAAAATTTGATTTGGCACACAATTATTGACACCAGACGGAGTTATCTTGTTAAATAACTAAAATGATCAAATGCGGCTAGTCTAATGGTGATTTAACTGCTTGTCATTTGCCAAGCACAGGAAACGATAGCGGGCTATTTTTCATCATAGTAGCTGTGATGTCAGCAATGGCCATTTCATTACAGATAATTGGTTTGGCTGTTTTATAATTACTCATAAAATTTTCGGCTGGCCTTTGTTGAGTGGGTGGAAGGAAGAACGGATAAAGGCATTAAAAGCCGATGATTATGACTCCGGACAAATGGATCGGAGAAGTATTTCGCTGAATTGCAAGACATACGAAAACACCAAAAGAATAATGGAGACATGGCAACGGGCAACATCTGGGAGAAACATGCATACACATAGCTGAAAATGGTCATGCACACGATATTATGGGGAAGACTTTTCCATGGCAGTGTAGTTGTAGTAACTGACGACTACTACGATGATGATACACAAATGGTCAAAACGGCCGAACTCTGCAGGTACATTCTAAATCGATTCATGGTTGAAAATATTGCGCCACAGTTATCCTCATTGAAGTGACTTTTATCCATGATGAATTCTGTTGGACTCCGTGACAGTCCCTTTATGAGGGGTGGAGAATAAGAGTGGAGAGTAAGATCCACTCCCACACACAAATGAAGGTGATTTACTTAAGAGAATATCGGTTTCAGGATTATGTCCATCTTCAGGTGATTACACATTCATTTTCATGTTTTCACATTCAGTGTTCGAATCAATATAGCCGGAGTACCCTAATCGTAACTGCACATTTCTCTTTTTTTACAAATACACTTCAATTGTCACGTACGCGCTCCAGATTTGTCACCATTGTAATTATTTGAACTGTCATATTACACCTTTAACACAGTAATGGACGCTACGAGTTCATGTCTTATTTACAGTTATTAACATTTAGAGAGCCTTTACTGTGTTTAAGACGTAATACGGCAATTAAAATAATTACCATGGTGACAAATGTGCAGTTAATGTGTGAAAATCGAGATGTGTTTGTAAAAAATGTCACAAATGTGCAAGTAAGATTATAAGACACGACCTATATTGAACTCCAACACTGAATGTGGTTGAAATTGTTCAAATGGGTCTAAGAACTATGGGACTTGACATCTGAGGTCATCAGTCACCTAGACTTAGAACTACTTAAACCTAACTAACCTAAGGACATCACACACATTCATGTCCGAGGCAGGATTCGAACCTGCGACCACAGCAACAGCGCGGTTCCGGATTGAAGCACCTACCACTCGGCCATAGCGGCTGGCAACTGAATGTGAAAAAATGAAAATCGGTGCGCAGTTCACTGTAGATGGTTAAAAGTCCGACACCGGTCGTGTCTGAAAGTAAATCGCCTTCAGTTATGACTGGTAGTGGATCCCATCTTACATCCCTTTTTCCGTCAGTTCAGGCAAATGTCTTACAGTGGGGCCGGCCGGCGTGGCCAAGCGGTTCTAGGTGCTTCAGTATGGAACTTAGCGACCGCTACGGTCGCAGGTTCGAATCCTGCCTCGGGCATGGATGTGTGTGATGTCCTTAGGTTAGTTAGGTTTAAGTAGTTCTAAGTTCTAGGGGGCTGATGACCTCACATGTTAAGTCCCATAGTGCTCAGAGTCATTTGAACTTACGGTGGATTCTACTACTTTCTTTCTCATACAAGACGGTCTTAACACACACAAGTTCCCATTGCTGCATTGCCGCATATGCTGGTCTATTTGGTGCCGTATTCAGTAGACATACGAGAGGACTTCAAAAAGTGATTTCGACATTATTTTGGCAGGCCAAGTAGCACCAATAGCATAACCACCAAGTCTCTGCCAACAACGGTCGGAACGTCCAACACATGTAAATCCTCAACGTGAAAAATCCGCTCCTCGGTCACGGAGCCACTCGAGTGTCGCCGTGTGAACGTGCTCATCGGAAAATCTCTCTCTCCCCCCCCCCCCCACCCCCTCCGTGTCCTTTCAGCTTGCCGGGAAGACAGAAATCGCGTGACGCAATATCTGGACTTTTCGATCAATGTCACCAACGTCTCTCGGGCCTTGGTGGAAATGCTGCACGTCGCTACGGCTGTAAGCGGAATTTTTTTTTTTGTCCATATACATCCAGCATCCCACGACGAATCTCTGTGCAATTTACGTCTTTCACCCACAAGAATCGTGCCGTCCCAACGAGCGAGGTGGCGCAGTCGTTAGTACACTGGACTCGCATTCGGGAGGACCCGGGTTCAAACCTGCGTTCGGGCATCCTGATTTAGGTTTTCCGTGATTTCCCTAAATGCCTGGATTGTTCCTTTGAAAGGGCACGGCCGACTTCCGTTGTTAATCCGATGGAAACGAATACCTCGCTGTTTGGTCCCGCCGCCAAATCAGCCAACCAAACAGCCGAAAAATCTTGCTCTCCCACGTACTTCAAATTTCGAATATATTTCCGGTTGCCCCACCATTTCACTCGCACAAAGTCACGCAATCATTATCTGTACCGTCTCCAGGAAACTGAGCCGTGCTATGGCTCGCGTTGGTGCTGTTTGTAGATTTCCGTTCTCTGTTGGAGGCCAGACGGTATCGTTTAGTTGGCATGGACGCGGTTGTTTGCCTCATTCTCGTGTCGACTGGCGCCACTCGGTTTCGCGAGCGTTGCCTTTCCGCTAGTTGCAGCAGCGGCGGTTATCGATATGTAATAACTGTTGCCCTATCTTTGGGGCGACGTCGTCGTTTTTCAGTGTCGTGTGAGTGGCGAGTGAGTTGGGGACTGAGGAGAAGCCAGGTCCGCGCAGTGCACGAACAGGCCGGGACCGCTGGCGGCACACATGGACTGCCGGATGGAAGGGCTGTAGTCATGAGGGTGCAAGACTTCGTCGTAAACCGGATCCAGCAAGCTTTAAGATGAGTGCATTTCAATCCAAGTAGAGAAATCTCCCTATTGTGATAACCCGCGTTTCTCAAGTTCAAAATGGTTCAAATGGCTTTGAGCACTATGGGACTTAACATCTATAGTCATCAGTCTCCTAGAACTTAGAACTGATTAAACCTAACTAACCTAAGGACATCACACAACACCCAGTGATTCTCAAGTGACTTGAGTTCGTGTTGTTGCTCTTAGTGTCACTGAGGCGAAGAGCAGCGAGTGTAGTGGTTGAGGAATGCGGATCTGATTAGCTTTCCTCGACTTCTTGTTACTGTTTACTGCATTCTACTTGTTACAATTTGTTAAGTTCAGCCAGCGGTAATTTTTCTTACCCGGTGGCCGCTGACGCCCGAGTTAGTGTATGTAACGGCAGTGTACATTTCCTCGCCTTGCCGCTGCTGCCCGGTAAGGCGTGAAGTTTTGACAGCTTTCTTGGTTGCAGGACGATTGGCGATTCCTCTATTCTGGTGGTAATGATTCCTTTCTCGCTCCGGGTGCTCTAAACAAAGTATTCTGGTCGTAGTGCAGTCCGCCGATTCCGGCTTTGGCGTATTGTTCCATCGTTGCATTTGGTTTATCGGACGTCGGGTAGCTTGAGCAAGATTATCATTAGTCATTCGTTAGGTTGCCGTTAGTCTGAGTTACCATCTTGTGAAGTGAATGCAACTCTTGGCTGCCTATCTCATCGCTCACGAAAGTGGTTGTTGCCGGACCTTCTCGTAGATCGATTCCTGGTGCACCGTCAGGGTCAGATACTCGTTTTTTTTTTTTAAATTAACTTTTGCTGTTGTATTTGCTGTTTTACAACAGGTTTCAAATTTTTTTATATTATTGCCATTCCTGGCGTGTAAGGCCTTCAGCCATGATTGTGATCGCTTGCCTTAAAATTCTAATTTGATATTTGTGTTTACTCATGAAGCCCTTAGAACCCTATTTACTGCCATTCCTGGCGTCTGTGGCCGTATTCTGTATTTGTGACGACTTGACTTTAATATTTAAATACCTGTAATTTGTAAGGTGCAGCGAGTTTTAAACAATTCTTAATTTATTGCCATTCCTGGCGTGTAAGGCCTTCTGCCCAGATCACAGTGGCTTGCTTTTAAAACGTTATCTGTTGTATCTGTATTTAATGGTGATTTGCCAAATTGTAACTCACTGAAAACACTACTATTCACACTGCTGTTTATTCCTTAATTAATAACGTGTGGTATTTTTTATTTATTGTTGAGTCTGGAATTACTGGTTTAAAATAATTTCTGTGCAATTGTAGAAGGCAACCAAAAGTAACTGATTACGTCCCCGTCCACAATCGTAACCGAATCCTGCCTTCCCTTGGACACAACCAGATCTCAGAAATATTGAGCAAGTACTCCCTTCTGTCAATGAACCGGTTTTGTTGCGTCATTTTCTTACTGTCGGACGCCTATAAAACTTTTCTTCTGTAGTCCCTATGTACAATGCTGATACAGCATGTTAATGTTACATTTTACTTTACACAGGCTCGTGTATGGACGCTGTACTGCGCTCGCTTCAGCGTCGGGCTAAGAATTCTTTCAAACACCCCCAGATCTCGCAAACATTGACGTGGCTAAACAGTTCTCCGCTTCATTTTTGCAACCCATACCAACGGGTCAGCTACTGCTTCAGTTTTGAGATGATGCACGCGGAAGAATCGTGAAGACTGCAACCGTGGTACTCGTCGCACTCTACCTAGATGTTCACTTGTGGACCATGTGGGAGCCTTAGATGTCGTCTTATATCAACAGCAAAATGTGTCGGTGCCCATTCATGCATGCAGCACGTTCTTGATCGCGGACCATAGATGAATTTTGGCCCAATAAGATGGGGACATAATAGAAATGTTTACATTTTAATTACATTCGTACGAAGGCGTGCTGAAAAGTATGCCTCAGAATGTTTTATGTAAAGACTCCTAATAAAACAAATGTTATTAATATTCGACAACTTTATTATTTACATTTTCATATTTATTTCTCAACGTAATCACACTGGTGATGAACACATTTCTCCCACTGAGATGGTTCATATGGCTCTGAGCACTATGGGACTTAACTTCTGAGGTCATCAGCCCCCTATAACTTAGCACTACTTAAACCTAACTAACCTAAGGACATCACACACATCCATGCCCGAGTCAGGATTCGAACCTGCGACCGTAGCGGCTGCGCGGTTCCAGACTGAAGCGCTTAGAACCGCTCGTCCTCTGCGGCCGACTCCCAACGAGAGACCAGTTTGTTAATACCATCACTGTAAAATGTTTGTTGACGGAACCACATCAGTGCCGAAGTGAATTCCTCAACGGTGTTTGAGTTCTGGAAAGTGATGAAAATCTGTTGAGCCCAAGACGGAACTGTATAGAGGATGGTCAATGAACCCAAGACGTCGGATTGTTAAGATGTCGCAATGCTCGTGTGTGATCTGGTATTGTCATGCTCCATGGTGTTCCATGTGTGGAATAATAAAGATGCTTAATATTAATAACACTTGTTTTATTCCAAAAAGCCTTAAGAAGTTTCACATAAGTCGAGGCGTCACTTTTCAGAACCCCCGCGTATTAAGTAGAACAATTCTTCATACTGAATTCAGCAGCGGCACACATCTGCTGTTACCCAAGAAACGTTCCATTCGCGGTCTCATCTTTACTGGAAAGCTTTCGCCTATATTATCGTATACTTTCATCTGTGATAATTTTCGCTGTTAATTGTGGTAACACTGCTATCCTCCAAGTAGAAACATTACATCTCTCTATGAATTCCCTCTCCCAAGTCAGCACTTTTTTACGCTTATTCTTACGTTTGTGGCAAAAAACGCAATTACAAGACGAAATTAAAGTTATTCAAAGTCTCGTTTGTCATTCAATGTAATCTACACGTTGTTAGTGTAAATTAACACTAATTATGGGTAAATACTACATACTTCAGTTCTCCATTAAAACAAATTGTTTCCTTAGAGAGGAAAATAACCCCAGAAAATAAAACAGCTTAAGTCTTAATTGCCCTGTACTGTTGCTTATGGTGAAACAGGCTACGACTGCTGTGTTTTGGGATGGTTTCTATGCCTTTTCTTTGTCTGTGCAATTAGCGGACGCGCTGTGACCGGTGTGTGTTACGACGGCGGCAGCAGAAGTGCTTGCGACCGTAACGGCAATTGCAGGCTGCGGCCAGCACAGGAAGTGTTGTATGGTCCCACACGCGGTAGCCCTTTTGTGTTATGCAATAACACTGCCTGGAGAGGTGATATGAGCAGCTATAAAAAGCTGGCGAGTTTTCCGCTGCGAAAAACATGTCCTGACAACGCGCTATTTTGTGGCACTCTCTGGAGTGCGACGAAACAGAGGCGCGGAATTGCGTTCAGTTAGAAACTTGCTGGAAGTAGCGCTTAAAACTCACAGGATTTAGGTAGTATCTGAACTCTGTCAGTGTTACAGTTTGACAAAAGGCACACACTACCGACAAAATTTCGGAATATGTTAAGGGATATTTATTACGCTCGAGATCCTTTAAGTATGAGGGGCAGTCAAATGAAAACCTAACAACCGCCACAATTGAATCACGGAACATATCCAGTAAAAACTAATACCACACCCGTTAGGATATTTATAACACAGGAAGACGATACGATCAGTTTCTGTTTCGTGAGACGATGTCGGTAGCTGACGGATCCACAATCACACCCACTCTTGCACTTCCTCATCCTACTGAAACTGACGTCCAAGCATATCCTCCTTTAGGTCTCTAAAGATGCGAAAAACATACGGTGAATGATCTGGGCTGTACGGAGAATGTTGCAGTCTTTTCCCTACAAGATCGCTGAAGCGTAGCTTTGTCCGATTGGCAGTGTGAGGCGGACGTTATTGTGCATTTCCAAAGGAACAACGCATCGTAATTCTGAACACAGGCACTGCATATCGCATTTATCCGCAGACACCGGGTGATCGACTTTGAAGTAAAATGCCTCACCTGTACGGGAATGTACATAATGGACGAGTACAGGTTGTAGACACGTGACTGACGACATATGGAAGTTTGGGTCTAGCCGTGTGTCGTGTTCGGATAGCCTAATGGTAAGACTACCGCTCTACGGGAGCGCGGGTTAATGACCAGAAATGTCGTTTACTCAGTTTGCGAGGATTTGACGCTGTTGAAATTCCATGGCTTCGAATGTCGCCCGATATCGATCGTTTTATAACTGACAGGTGTCCACTAGAGACGGCTACGATAAACTGGAAGTCTGTCACGGATAAGATCCAGGGTGCAATCACAGAACACGAGCGCCGCTCCATCTCACTTTTTCATGAGGTTCGGGCCATGGAAACGTATGTGTTAAGTAAGGCTTATTTTATTGCACAAATCTTTCCACTTCCTGCGATGATGTCCCGTAAGTTGCAAAGATTAACTGGCAGGTTTATTCTCCACTACTCTGTATTTTGCGTGCGTTATGGGGTCATGGTGCGGCCCCGTTTGCAGGGAGGTTTGGGCCTCCATGACATTCGGGTTAAGGCTTCTGCATTATTCATCCGTCGCACCGTGTTAACGTGTCAACACGCTCCCCCTCCCAGTCACTTACAGCTCGCCTTTATGACTGTATCCGACCGGCGAGTTTATCACCTCCAGTAGATATTGGTAGTTTTAGTTATAAATTACGGCACGTCAATGAATTTTGTCTTGAGGTCAGTTATTTAGGAGTAAATATCCTTTCCCAAGAGAATCTCTCCCTAAAAATGCTGTTAAGCCGCTGGCCAGTTCCTTATAGTCTTCCCTCTGTGGAAGCTCTGTCGCCAGAAACGAACTGGAAGACTGTTTGGTATTTTCCCGATGGAAATAGCGTCCTCGTGGTACCAAGTTGTTCATGATATTGTACCTACCACCGTGCGACTTTGCGACTTTTTCATATTGGCCTCAATGTAACGGATCGCTGCAATCGTTGCCATGAAACTGATACATGATCTCATCGATTGATTTCCTGCGGTCATGACCATTGGAGATGGCTTCGCCGGCAACTGACTTTTCTCTTCAGTGCGTCGGAGGCGGCTGTCTCGGGGGAGATTCTCGTGAGTCCCGATTCAACCTTCTTTCCTCGATCGAAGAACAATACCCTCATGTGGCTTGTTGGTGATGGTGAGTGGATATGACGCAGATCCGTGTGCCTTTTCCCACTATATGGCCACCGCACATTGGACGTGGCTCCCGATGTCCCTTATCGTGAACTTTTGCTAATATGTTGTATCTTGTTTTATTTTTGTGGATACTTCTATGGATTTAGATGTTCCATGATATAGAAGCGATGGAAGAAAAAATGTGCGGGCATGTTAAAATTGACGCCCCATTCCTTCGTATACGTTTCTCTGATTTCACCCTTTTGTTTTGTCGAAATGACTTCTTTTGTTTTATTTTAATTGAGTGCCTTCAATAAGTATTTTGGAAAAAACGAGAACATTTTCTTTTTTTTGAAGGAATACATTGCCATTTGAGTGTATATTTCGATGTGTTTCCTGTGTCAAAGAAGAAAAAGAAAAGCGGAATCGGCAGCATGATAGATTGATAAATTATTGCATTTCATGGTTGGCTGGTTCATAAAAAAATAAAAAATAAACATGGTAGGGGGGGGGGGAATAGAGAGTCTGCCATGTAAGAAGGAGAAAAGAACTGCTCACAATAAGCGGGAAATCCGGGATCGAGTCATGGTCCAGCACAAATTTTCTTTGTCGTCATTTCATTATACAAGTGATCATTGACGGTATTTATAGTTGCGAATACACTTCATGAACTTCTTCAATGTTTCTTCATAGCGCTGTGCCTTGATTGGGTTCCCATCTCGAGGAAATCGACGAGCAGATGGCCCATGCCGTTGAAGGAGGTCATCATGATCTTACCGGGACTTGTGGGAACAGCTTAGGACTTCTTTGGCGGGGAAGATGTGGGACTCTTCCACTGCTGGCTTTGCCAGTTGCCCTAGAGCTCGAAATGGTGGCACCACGTTTCGTCCTCTGAGACAATACAGGACACAAGCCCGTCCAGTTAGCCGTGCGGTCTAACGCACGGCTTTCCGGGCGGGATGGAGCGCCTGGTCCCCGGCACGCATTCGCCCGGTGGACTTGTGTCGAGGTCCAGTGAGCCGGTCAATCTGTGGATGGTTTTTAGGCGGTTTTCCATCTGTCACGGCGAATGCGGGCTGATTTCTCTTATTCCGCTTCAGCTACACTATGTCGGCTTTTGCTACATAAACAAGTTCACCACGTACGCGTACACCACCATTATTCTACCACGCAAACATATGGGTTACACTTGTCTGGTGTGAGAAGTTCCCTGGGGAGGGGGGAGGGGGGTCCACCTGGGGCGAACCGCACAATAACCCTGGGTTCGGTGTGGGGTGGCGGAGGGGTGAAGTGGACTGCGGTAGTCGTCGTGGGGTTGTGGACTACTGCGGCTGCGGAGGGGACGTAGCCTCTCCGTCATTTCTAGGCCCCCGGTTAACATACAATACAGGACAGAAGCGCATGCCCTTCCTCGTGGTACCGTTGCAGATTACTCAGACTTAACGCTATTCTGCACATCTTTTGCCCATCCGTCAGGTGATGCGGCATCCTCTGTGCTCAAATTTTGCGATAATGCAAGTGGTCTTTGATTGTGGCATGCACGGAGCATTGGCTAATGCCGGGCTGAACATGAATTTCATCCAACCTGATTCGTTGGTTTCCACGGATAAGGAAATCGATCAGTCCCACGTCACGTCAGGGACATGCAGTGGTTACTATACACAGAGGACATAGGACGTTGAATTTCCCGTACTTTAGCATCCTCAGCCACCAATAACCGAACCACACATCTCTGCTTTTCTTAGCTTGTCTCCATGTCAACAGCTGGACGTACACACCGGACCAGTGCGTCAACAATCAAGGTTATAACCCAAGAACTGCGTGCACCTGCGATGTGGCACTATGGTGTTCCCCTACCGCAGCAGTGACAGTATCGAAACGTAACAGTGGAAGCACCTGTCGTACGGACTATGTATTATGGCGGGTTTTCATTTGACTTCCCCTTATGATATTGTTTGTGGCTTGGTTAGTCTTACCCGCGACGAGACAGATAGCCAGTCATTAGAAGAGTAACAGTAATATTTTATTTGGACACTGACCTCGAGACTATGGCTCCCCATAAGCCTGCTTCAGTACCAATTCGCTTAATAATTCCACAATTTCTTTTTCAAATAAGCGGACTGTATGTACGTTACAGTTGGCAATAACTTCTGGAACTGATGGTTCTCTTATTTTTAATCGGAAGGTCGGCCTGCTTAGCTGAGTGGTAACGTGTTTGCCTCCCACACAAGCGGCCCGGGTTCGATCCCCAGCCGGGTTGGAGGTTTTCTCCGTTCGTGGACTGAGTGTTGCGTTGTCATCGTCATCACCGGCCCACAAGTCGCCCAATGTGGCGTCGAATGAAATAATTGCACTTGGCGGCCGAACTTCCCCGAATTTGGCCTCCTGGCCAACGGTGCCACACGCTCAGTTCCATTTAATCTGAAAAAGAGTTTTCGTCGCTGTCGCTATACTTCATTAACAGAATACTCTCTCTTCTCAACTGATGTGCAATCACGATTGAGTCATGATGGGACCACACATAACAAACAACGCGTACGCCCCTGTCTCTGAATGAAGTTACACGCTTAAGCGACTGAAACTTGCACATAACAACTTTCTTTACAGTACATCGATGAGAGTACAAATCCAATGGATCTTACACAACATTTTCTGAAATACTACCGGATTCTTGGCCGTTTCTATGAGTTGGTGATTTCCACTTTTTTATTTGCTTTTTGTGTTAAGTGTGAAGGCAAATAAAGAACTGGTGGCACAGCATCTGACTTGAGTTTCCTTCCGATACCAGTGGCCTCAGTTTCAAAAAATTCGTTTCAGAGCGCTGTGTGGTCGAAAGGTTTAAAATTCATCGCTTTCCAAAGCATGGGTACAGACATTCCTTGGTATTTTGGGAAAACTGTAACCAGTTGAGGACTACGCAGAAACAAGTTCTGAAACAGAACAGACGAAATCAAGATCTTGAAAATAATTCTTTATACATTTCCGTACGTATTTTTACAGTATAGATATACACTACAATGACCTTTATCACTCACTTCCTACAGTTTACACACAAATAAATACCTTCAGATAGAAGACCATATGAATCTGCTTGGTGGTGATATCACTCCCTTGCTTTAGCGTGTTAATGTACTGACTTAATATCAAAAAAATTGCCCTTACACACCATTTTGCATTACTGAAAGAATGAGATATTGCTTCCTTTTACGTACCTCTCGGTGTAACCAAACGCTGCACAGGATCTCTCTACAGTAATAGAGAAACCTTAACTGAAAAAACTACAATTAAGGGAAACTGAACTCCGTTCCAGAGGTCACCTACAAATACATATACTGTAAACCGCGCATTCCGTCACCGGAACCCGGCTTCCTGAAGCTTTCTGCCCATAAGCATTGAAGTTAGATGTTGGTTTCATTATAATGACGTCACGCTTAGCCTATATCATCTGTGGTCCATGGGTCTAATGAACTGACTGTGGTGTCACCGCCAGACACCACACTTGCTAGGTGGCAGCCTTTAAATCGGCCGCGGTCCGTTAGTCTACGTCGGACCCGCATGTCGCAACTATTAGTGATTGCAGACCGAGCGCCGCCACACGGCAGGTCTAGAGAGACTTCCTAGCACTCGCCCCAGTTGTACAGCCGACTTTGCTAGCAATGGTTCACTGACTTCTACGCTCTCATTTGCCGAGACGATAGTTAGCATAGCCTTCAGCTACGTTATTTTGCTACGACCTAGCAAGGCGCCATTATCTGTTGCTATTGGTACTGTGAATCATGTAATGTCAAAAGCGGCGTTCGTTATTAATGGATTAAAGTTAAGTATTCCACCAGCTACGTCCGTTTTTCTCAATTCTAATTCCCTTGTCATGTTCCAGACCTCACGCCAGCCTGTGTGAGCTAAACGCGTGCATTTCGGCCTCCTTTAATAAAACGGTGTTGGCTCTCCTGCCAACCACAACTCTGACTGTGAAGTACGTAGCCTCTATGTAGCTGTCGGGGAACATCTCTGCCTATGCAGACGACCAGTGTGCTGGGAAATATTGAAGCGGGTGTGAAATATCTGCACACGTTTTCTTTTTCGCTCTTTTGTTTCATTAGCTGTTGGACACGCACTAGTGTATGAAGTGGTATTCCAAATCGCTGAAAGCAGCTATTGGCTGTTTTCTGTCGACTTTCAGGTGGGAGATTGCGCACGGAAGCGCCACTCGCCTCGCAGCAGTGCGGTTTCGGTTAGTTGGGGAGATGAGGAAGGGGTGCTGAGTGCCTAAGAGGCGAGCTGAGCCTCGGCGAGCAGTCGCAAGGGGGCGCGCCACGAAACTACGTCACAGCGAGGGCTCCACGAAGGACGCACTGCTGACGATCCACTGCACAGCCCAGCACTGCAGTGCGCTGGGCTTAACACGAGGTTGCCTGTGATCTTCTGATCATGGGACTCTTATAAACAAACTGTCTACGTGAAATAGCATATCATAAAAATTATAAAGTCATTACTTCCGCGAACTCGCGTCGCTACTGCGTCACGAACCAGTATCATCAGGCTACTGCCTGACTCGCCGACTGTTTCGTTTTTGCCTTAATTGTAGGTGGCACTAGACATGCGGCATTTGGTCAACACCATCTAAGTGCCCGACGGATGGATGGGGTAATTGCGACGGTCCCTGCCATCACGACCCCCTTCTGAAATATGAAGTATTTTGCCCTCCTGCTCCCACTATTTTTCCCTCTTTCTTCTGCAGTTCTGTTGTTGTTGTCGTCTTCAGTCCAGAGACTGGTTTGCAGCAGCTCTCCATGCTACTCTATCCTGTGCAAGCTTCTTCATCTCCCAGTACTTACTGCAACCTACATGCTTCTGAATCTGTTTAGTGTATTCATCTCTTGGTCTCCCTCTACGATTTTTACCCTCCACGCTGCCCTCCAATACTAAATTGGTGATCCCTTGATGCCTCAGAAAATGCCCTACCAACCTGTCCCTTCTCCTAGTCAAGTTGTGCCACAAACTCCTCTTCTCTCCAATTCTATTCAATACCTCCTCATTAGTTATGTGATCTACCCATCCAATCTTTAGCATTCTTCTGTAGCATCACATTTCGAAAGCTTCTATTCTCTTCTTGTACAAACTATTTATCGTCCACGTTTCACTTCCATACATGGCTACACTACATACAAATACTTTCAGAAACGACTTCCTGACATATAAATCTATACTCGATGTTAACAAATGTCTCCTCTTCAGAAACGCTTTCCTTGGCATTACCAGTCTACATTTTATATCCTCTCTACTTCGACCTTCATCAGTTATTTTGCTCCCCAAATAGCAAAGCCGGCAGCGGTGGTCTAGCTGTTCTATGCGCTGAGTCCGGAACCGCGCGACTGCTGCGGTCGCAGGTTCGAATCCTGCCTCGGGCATGGATGTGTATGACGTCCATAGGTTAGTTAGGTTTAAGTAGTTCTAAGTTCTAGGTGACTGATGCCCTCAGATGTTAAGTCCCATAGTGCTCAGAGCCATTTGAACCATTTTTGAACCAAATAGCAAAACTCCTTTACTACTTTAAGTGTCTCATTTCCTAATCTAATTCCCTCAGCATCACCCGACTTAACTCGACTACATTCCATTATCCTCGTTTTGCTTTTGTTGATGTTCATCTTATAGGCACTTTCAAGGCACTGTCCATTCCATTCAACTGCTCTTCCAAGTCCTTTGCTGTCTCTGACAGAATTACAATATCGTCGGCGAACCTCAAAGTTTTTGTTTCTTCTCCATGTATTTTAATACCTACTCCGAATTTTTCTTTTGTTTCCTTTACTGCCCGCATCTCGTGGTCGTGCGGTAGCGTTCTCGCTTCCCACACCCGGGTTCCCGGGTTCGATTCCCGGCGGGGTCAGGGATTTTCTCTGCCTCGTGATGGCTGGGTGTTGTGTGATGTCCTTAGGTTAGTTAGGTTTAAGTAGTTCTAAGTTCTAAGTGACTGATGACCTAAGATGTTAAGTCCCATAGTGCTCAGAGCCATTTGAACCATTTTTTTGTTTCCTTTACTGCTTGCTCAATATGTAAATTGAATAACATCGGGGAGAGGCTACAACCCTGTCTCACTCCCTTCCCAACCACTGCTTCCCTTTCATGGCCCTCGACTCTTATAACTGACATCTGGTTTCTGTACAAATTGTAAATAGCCTTTCGTTCCCTATATTTTACCCCTACCACCTTCAGAATTTGAAAGAGAGTATTCCAGTCAACATTGTCAAAAGCTTTATCTAAGTCTGCAAATGCTAGAAACGTAGGATTGTCTTTCCTTAATCTATTTTCTAAGTTAAGTCGTAGGTTCAGTATTGCCTCACGTGTTCCAACATTTATACCGAATCCAAACTGATCTTCCCCGAGGTTGGCTTCTATCAGTTTTTCAATTCGTCTGTAAAGACTTCGTGTTAGTATTTTGCAGCTGTGGCTTATTAAACAGATAGTTCGGCAATTTTCACCTCTGTCAACACCTAATTTATTTGGGTTTATTATACTTGGTACAAAATCGGGGCACGATATTTGTTTACTTCAGTCTAATTATTGCAACTGTCACAACAATAACAATAATAATTGGTCTTTTGAGAATATCGGGACTTTTTAAAAAATTTTGTTACGTATTTGTATTATTCAAAGGTGCAGAAAGTTAACAATTACAACTATTTTACACTCCTGGAAATGGAAAAAAGGACACATTGACACCGGTGTGTCAGACCCAGCATACTTGCTCCAGACACTGCGAGAGGGCTGTACAAGCAATGATCACACGCACGGCACAGCGGACACACCAGGAACCGCGGTGTTGGCCGTCGAATGGCGCTAGCTGCGCAGCATTTGTGCACTGCCGCCGTCAGTGTCAGCCAGTTTGCCGTGGCATACGGAGCTCCATCGCAATCTTAACACTGGTAGCATGCCGCGACAGCATGGACGTGAACCGTATGTGCAGTTGACGGACTTTGAGCGAGGGCGTATAGTGTGCATGCGGGAGGCCGGGTGGACGTACCGCCGAATTGCTCAACACGTGGGGCGTGAGGTCTCCACAGTACATCGATGTTGTCGCCAGTGGTCGGCGGAAGGTGCACGTGCCCGTCGACCTGGGACCGGACCGCAGCGACGCACGGATGCACGCTAAGACCGTAGGATCCTACGGAGTGCCGTAGGGGACCGCACCGCCACTTCCCAGCAAATTAGGGACACTGTTGCTCCTGGGGTATCGGCGAGGACCATTCGCAACCGTCTCCATGAAGCTGGGCTACGGTCCCGCACACCGTTAGGCCGTCTTCCGCTCACGCCCCAACATCGTGCAGCCCGCCTCCAGTGGTGTCGCGACAGGCGTGAATGGAGGGACGAATGGAGACGTGTCGTCTTCAGCGATGAGAGTCGCTTCTGCCTTGGTGCCAATGATGGTCGTATGCGTGTTTGGCGCCGTGCAGGTGAGCGCCACAATCAGGACTGCATACGACCGAGGCACACAGGGCCAACACCGTCATCATGGTGTGGGGAGCGATCTCCTACATCGGCCGTACACCTCTGGTGATCGTCGAGGGGACACTGAATAGTGCACGGTACATCCAAACCGTCATCGAACCCATCGTTCTACCATTCCTAGACCGGCAAGGGAACTTGCTGTTCCAACAGGACAATGCACGTCCGCATGTATCCCGTGCCACCCAACGTGCTCCAGAAGCTGGAATTCAACTACCCTGGCCAGCAAGATCTCCGGATCTGTCCCCCATTGAGCATGTTTGGGACTGGATGAAGCGTCGTCTCACGCGGTCTGCACGTCCAGCACGAACGCTGGTCCAACTGAGGCGCCAGGTGGAAATGGCATGGCAAGCCGTTCCACAGGACTACATCCAGCATCTCTACGATCGTCTCCATGGGAGAATAGCAGCCTGCATTACTGCGAAAGGTGGATATACACTGTACTAGTGCCGACATTGGGCATGCTCTGTTGCCTGTGTCTATGTGCCTGTGGTTCTGTCAGTGTGATCATGTGATGTATCTGACCCCAGGAATGTGTCAATAAAGTTTCCCCTTCCTGGGACAATGAATTCACGGTGTTCTCATTTCAATTTCCAGGAGTGTATAATTAACTGCACTGCTGCGCTTGCAGTTATTAAAACTGGGAAAACATACAGAGAGTATCAAAAAGAATCAGCTGATTTGGCAAGTCTGTATTCTGAAAATAATATATAGAATGAATTTTCTTTTTTTATGATCGGGAAATTCAAAAGAATTTTCCACAGCTGCTGTTTGCGATGTTTCAATTCGTTCGTTGTTGTTAGTAACGGAGGTACATAAACAGAGTCTTTTATAAACCACCCACAAGAAATAATCACATAGTCAGGACGGGTGACATTGGACGCCAGAAATGTAAGGCTGAATCATTTGGTCATGGGCGAGCGATACATCGTTTAGTAATCGTTTGATTTGAAAATTCCCGCACTTCCAGATGCCATTGTGGGGGTGCCTCCTCCTGTTGATAAATGAAGAGGTTCGAATCAGTCTCCAATTGTGAGAAAAGAAATTTCTCAAGCATATCGAGATATGTGCTTCCTGTAGTGTTCTCGGCAAAGAAAAATGGACCGTTCGCCTTTTCCCGTGGAACTGCACAAAAAATATTAAATTTTGGAGAGAGTAACGGGGCTTTGAGGCAATGGCCTTGCCGCAATGCCGCAATGGATACATCCGTTCCCGTCAGATCACCGAAGTTAAGCGCTGTCGGGCGTGGCCGGCACTTGGATGGGTGACCATCTGGGCCGCCATGCAATGTTGCCATTTTTCGGGGTGCACTCAGCCTCGTGATGCCAATTGAGGAGCTACTCGACCTAATAGTAGCGGCTCTGGTGAAAGAAAAGCATCATAATGACCGGGAGAGTGGTGTGCTGACCACATGCCCCTCCTATCCGCATCCGCATCTGAGGATGATACGGCGGTCGGATGGTCCCGATGGGCCACTTGTGGCCTGAAGACGGAGTGCTAACGAGGCCTTGAGAGTTCGCTCTTTCGAGCACTACGTTGGTGAAGCCCATATCTCCAGTAACATAATAGCTATGTTTTTTTTTTAAATCAGGCGATTCTTTTTGATACACCCTGTATTTCTTTCACAATTTAGTTCATATTTTGGTTGTTTGTTAACATTTGTCCGCAGCTCGTGGTCTCGCGGTAGCGTTCTCGCTTCCCAATCATTGGGTCCTGAGTTCTATTCCCGGCGGGGTCAGAGATTTTCACTTGCCCCGAGATAACTGAGTGTTGTTGTGTCGCCTTCTTCTTCATCATAATCATCATCATCATTCATCCACATTACGATCGGAGGAAGGCAACGGCAAACCACCTTCATTAGGACCTTGCCTAGTACGCCGGTGCGGGCCTCCCGCTTCAGTCCCTTACGCTCTGTCAAGAAGTATCATTTCCAGAAAACATTTGTTTCCATCTGTATTGTTGTTAATTTATTTGGAATGTTTTAATATTTGAAAGATCACGACATGCAAAAATGGGTCAAATGGTTCAAATGGCTCTGAGCACTATGGGACTGAGGTCACCAGTATCCTAGACTTAGAACTACTTAAACCTACCTAAGGACATCACACACAGCCATGCCCGAAGCAGGATTCGAACCTGCGACCGTAGCGGTCGCGCGGTTCCAGACTCAAGTGCCTAGAACCGCTGGGCTACAGCGGCCGGCATGACATGAAAGTGAGGATAGTACAATAAACAGCATTTAAATGGTAACTTAGAAACTCTTATGCAGAGTGCCCATCAATTATCTTTACAACTTAACACTTTAATAATTTTAAAACTATATTAGATATTCATAAATGGTTTTGAACATGTGACATTAATCTTCTAGATGAGGGAGAGTTGAAGCAAACTTAAGTTGAAAACCGTATAAAAATTTGGACGCCAAAGGACGAAGCTCATTCAGTGGCCTGGGACATACAGACTATGGATGCCCAAGTGCAATGAAATTTTCTAACACGCTATGCAAGGCAATCAACGTCGCGGAAAAAAAGGGGGGAGGGCGGGTCACGCATCCGTTTCAGATAAAAAATTATACAAGCTACGGTAGGCGTATACAAGGAGAGCGACAAATTCGGTGCGTAGGCGCCCAGAGAGTTCGAAATGAGACTATCAACAAGCACAATGTTTTGCAGGAAAGGTTACGGCTGTATCCCTACAAGGTGCAGCTGCTGCAGGCATTAAAGCCTACGGACAAGCCTCACCGAAAGCAGTTTGCAGCGTGTATCCTAGGCGAGACTGACGCAAACAGTGACTTTCTGGAAAGGATTTGTTGCTTCGATGAGGCACCGCTTCATGTATCAAAAGGTTCAAATGGCTCTAAGCACTATGGGACTTAAAATCTGAGGTCATCAGTCCCCCAGACTTAGAACTGCTTAAACCTAACTAACCTAAGGACATCACACACATCCATGCCCGAGGCAGGATTCGAAGCTGCGACCGTGGTAGCAGCGCGGTTCCGGACTGAAGCGCCTAGAACCGCTCGGTTACAGTGGCCGGCCCTTCATGTATCCGGCAAACTGAATTGTCATAATATTCGTATATGAGTTACATGTGAAATGGCAAAAGACAGTCCCTGGGTCAAAGTGTAGTGCGGCCTGATGAATAATTACGTCATTAGTCCATTTTTTAAAATTGAATCTGCTGTCAAGAGTGGTGTTGACCTGGGCATGTTACAAGAATTTGCTGTGCCACAACTGCAAGACCTGCAATTTATGTTAATTTCCAGCAAGATGGAGCCACAGTTTCTAGATGAAAAGTTTCCGGATAGGTGGATTGGACGACATGGTCCAGTTCGAAGACTCCCGTAATCTCCTGACCTCACACTACTGGACTCCTTTGTGTAGGATTTTGTAAAGGATGTGGTGGGAGACGTACAGGACTTGAAGTCACGGACTCGCAATGCATTTAAATCTGTAACCGGAGCGATCTTGAATCGTACGAAGACAGAAATGGAGTTCCGACTCGATGTTATTCGTGCCACTAAGGGCGCGCACATTTATGTGTATGAATAAGGAAACAGAACTTTGAGTTATCTTATCACAAGTTGAAAACCATTTGTTAGTATCTAGTACACTTTTAAAGATATTACAGTCCTAAGTTATAAAGGTAATTTATGGGCACCCTGTATACAGACCGATCATTCAAAAATGGAAAAAACAACTGTGAAGTAGATAATTCATAATTCGGAAACTGTTTGATATTTGTACATATAGATGTTTGTGCATGAATTTGTGATGAAAGCAGATCCCGTCTTGGTTGATCTTTGAAACAGCAACTGACAGACCCCTTCCAGTTGCAGTCTGTAATGTATCAACTTTCTTCTCCACGATGGGTTTTGTTGTTTTAAATTCGCTCAAGAGAGTAAAATGTTATCGAAGAAATGATACATCATACTGTCAAAAAGAAAAGCAAACATGTAATCATAAAATTAGGAAGAAGGTATTCTTTTACTATTTTCTTATTGCCTCAAAGATTTTGTAATAGTTCGCGAGATGGTTTTGTTCTCATGGAGTTAGCTGGAGGCCAAGAAGTCGCTGGAATGCAGCGAGCTCGGTGACTAGAAACCGTCTTGTTAATTGGCAATGCGGAGAAATGGTTTGCATAATAGTAATCGGACCTTTCAAAACATACACTGCAGGTTCGATTTAGCTGTCTGTTTGCAACTAAACAAAAAAGGCCAAAAAATACACAAAATTACGTTGTTACAGGAATGCAGAGTTATGCCTATACTACAAAATAAAGATGAGATCATTCAAATAGCATAATTATTTCACAGCAGAATTCAAGTTACAGAAGTAATGCAACCTTCTATGAGCAACGATCAGCAAGGAAGTAAAAAAAGTCACTATATTCTATTAACATGAAAGATCATAATCACTTTCATGGATATAATGTGTATAAAGATGACGTTTACCATGAATAATTTAGTTTTACTTTATTGACAGATTCTATCAGAATTACGCAGCTCCGCTGCTTGAAATGGAATGGTTTGCTAGAAGTCGAGACCGATGATTCGTCTTGATTAATGCTTATGCGGAAAATATTGACTTACAAAAGTAGGTTGACGCGAAAGAAAATAACACGTCCACTGCCCTTCTTGCTAAACTGAGATATTCATTCCGAGTATGCGCCAAAAATTTTCAAGAGATTTCTGTTTAAATTAATTTGAAGTCTTCTGTCGCATGAGGTTCTACTAGCCCCTCCTGTTCGGCTGTTGACAAGTGATCTGTTATGATCATATCTAACGGATTGGGAATCCAGTCATACTCAGATGAAGGTTCGGGAAACTTTTCTTCGGATTGTTGACGAAGGATTTCGGGATGTAATACGCCAGTTCTATTAATTTTACCTACATCCTACTCGTTGTCGTTCATGAAATCGTACAGTCAGTATCAACATGACCACGTCCGGCATTTTAGTGTGCCACCGATAATGCTGTCGTTGACACGAATCAGGATCAGAATACTTGAATCGAGAAGATTAATTAGATTTCCTACAGATAATTTGACGAAAAATATTTCGCAGGTAAAGGATGTCTTTACAAGTCAGGAAAAGTATGTTGTACTGTCCTCTGGAAGACAATAAAATCAAAGAATAAGACTGAAATGTAATGGGACTCTGGGAGCATGAAGAAAATCTAAATGCCACAATCGTGAATAAACGCTGGGCACTCTGAGATGATGCCGCATTGCTATCCTGCGTGAGTAAAAATGGTCTGCTGCAGACTATTTTCCAAACTTTCAGGACGTGCGAAGTGTGTGTAACTGAATCATGTGGATTATCGTAACGAGGAACACCGTGATACACACTGACCCTTCATTGCCCCTGACTGCGACGAAAATGTTTATCGCACGACCAGTTATGTAATATATCTTTTCTATTTATGAATTTGGCCAGCTATGGACCGCATAATTACGGTGTTTCATTTTCTTCCTGTCGTCTCTTATCATCCGTCCACACTCTCTTTGGTCGAGGTTCTGGCTTATCTTTTTCACACTTTGCGTTTACTACCAACCTGAAGCGATTCCAGTCACGTATTATTTTCTCTGTGGCCCCAATTTTTTTCATCTTTCTTCCCAGCTCCTATCCATCCTACGGTTTTCTTCAATTTATTTACTTAACTTCTTTGTAATCCGTGTTTGTTCCACTTCTTTTAAATGTCGATACAATTTTAGCCGCCTTTTCCTCATTGAATCTGTGATTTTTTCTGTATTTTTATATAAATCTTCATTTCTCCTTTCAATCCATACATTGTTTTTCTCAGGACCTAGAATTTTCTTAGTACTTTCCTCTCTCTCTTTTCTAGTTCTCTTAGTTCGCCTTTCTTATTCAGTGTTAGGCACTCTGATCCTTACGTTGTTTGTGTCTTAATAACTGAATTATAGTGTCTGTTCTTCACTTGGACAGATATTGATTTCTTATTGTAGTAGTGTGGTGTTAATTTGTATGGAAGTTCTAAATTCTTTACCTTTTCTTTAGTAGTTTTTTAATCCAGTACGTTGGCTTCCAGCCATTCCGCGAGGTATTTAAATTTGCCAACTCTTTAATTTTCGCAAACTTTGTTTTCATAAATTTTTCTCTGATGTGTTTGTGTTCTACATACTCGGTTTCTTCATAAGACATTTTTAGCTCAGCCTTTTCAGCAATCTTTTTTAACATATGAAACATAACAATTGCGTGTTTTCGGTTTTCAGTTATCAATGCTATTTCAACCACAAGGGCTAAACGTTTCGCTTCAAATTAGTTCTTTCCTTGTGCCATGTTTATACCTTTTATGCCTCTGTTTTCTAATCTGTCTTCTCGTGTTTTTACTATTTTATTTAAAACCAGATTTTAGAGAATCGGGATCAGTCCGTCTCTTTGTCTAATTCCTGTTTTGATTTTGAACGGTTCAGAAATTTTGCCTTCAAACTTAGTCCTTGATGTTGTATCAATTACCATTTGTTAAACAAGTGTTCTACTATTTTCTTCTACTACTGTGTGTTTATTTTGTATACCTCTCACTCTCAAAATAGTTTTTAAATGAAGAATCTGTGCTGCACATGATCTACCTTTTCTAGATCCTGGTTGGTACTCTCCTATGTTAGATCCTCCATGTTCCTCTATTCTATTTAGAAGTGCTTTAGACAATATTCTGTATGATACTGGTAATAAGGATATACCCCTGTAGTTGTTGGTGTCTATTTTATCTCCTTCTTTGTGGACAGGATGGGCCAGTGCCTTTTTCCAGTCGCTGGATATGATTCCTTTTGCCCATAGCACACTAGACTCGCATTCGGGAGGACGACGGTGCAATCCCGCGTCCAGCCATCCTGATTTAGGTTTTCAGTGATTTCCCTAAATCGCTCCAGGCAAATGCCGGGATGGTTCCCTTGAAAGGGCACCGCCGACATCCTTCCCCGTTCTTCACTAATCCGATGAGACCGATGATGTCACTGTGATTCTTGAACTTCTCCCGGCGTATTTCTTGCTAGAACAGTCCACAGGTGTACTGCCGGTACATAGCGTCCAACGGCCACATTATTTCGGCGATCAGACATGTCGCCATCGTCAGGTGCGCTGACGACCTGAGCTCCTGCGCTGACGCTGCACAGGTGAGGGTGGACCATCGGCTTGAGTAGGAAGTTCTAGCGCTGGTGCGCTTCGCCTTGCTCATGGCGGTGTGGCAAGTGGAGTCTTGGCGGTAGGGAATGGCATGGCGTTGTGCAGTTTTTTTTTTTAACCCAAGGAAGACAGAAGAGTGAGAGAGAGACAGTAGAAGAGGAGGAAAACGAAAGGCCTCAAGTGACTGGCCTGGTGATGGGTATTTTTTTTTTTAAAGGGAATAGGATAGTAGAACGGACAGTAAGAGAAGACGAAAGGCTCAATTGAAAAGCCGGGCTTTTAATGAGATTGAAGAGAAGAAGCAGAAGAGAGAATGAGAGAAGGAGATCAGAAAAACGAAGACCACCGATCCGTATGCCGACATGGACGGCGAGGCAGACACCCCTAGAATGAGGGGTCGGAGAACCAATAAGTGGGATGGGAGAGTTCCCAGGAGGGGAAAACATAGGGAAGGATTGGATTACTAGAACAAGGAGGGAAAGAAGGACGAGAGAACGTGGAAGAGGCGTTGAGCAGCTGACGGGAACGGGGGGAGAAAGAAAGGAAGGGAACGGGTGGAGCAAGGAGGTGAAGGGAGATGGGGGACCAGGGATCAGTGGGCAAGGAGGTCAGGACCATTGGGTGGTGGCCAGGCGATGGAGGCGGGTACCAAGGGAAAGGATGAGAGGATTGGCAGATTGGCGGGAGTGGTGATAAAAGGAAATGACGGAGGAGCAGACGCGATCGTGAAGGAGGGGGATACCAGCAAGCAAATGAAGTTCGCGGGTGGGGAAACGGTACGGGAGTCGGCGGGCAATCCGGAGAGCACTGTTCTGCACCGTCTGGAGACGGTGGAGATGCGTAGGAGCGGCGTTGCCCCACACAACTGAAGCATATTATAGGATGGGACGGATCAGGGACGCGTAGAGGAGGATGCCAAGATGCTCGGGAAGAGAGGAAGATGGATTTATGAAGGGATAGAGCTGACCCAGGCGCCCCAAGGCCTAGCGCCGGATATCCTCAATGGAGGGACGCCAGGTGACCGCCCCGTCCAGGGGGTCTGAGCTCCTGCGGGCGGGCGACCGTCCTACATCCCCTTCCCCCGCGAGGTGTTCTCTCCGCGGTCCGCACCCTCGCGTCGGCGGTCTCTGAGACGCTGGCGTCGGCGTCTGTGGTGACGTCAATCTAATTGCCTCGTCCACCCTGGTAGCCCGTTCGTTTTCTTTGCTGAGCCTCTTTTCAATTAGACTCAGTGCTCGTTCCCATGCCTTGCTGAGGCTGTAGCCGCAATCTCTGTTGATGAGTCCGTCCCTGGTACGAATTTCGGTAGCCTCTCTAACTGAGACAGCGTCGTTAGTGAGGCTATCGAAATTCGTACCAGGGACGGACTCATCAACAGAGATTGCGGCTATAACCTCAGCAAGGCATGGGAACCAGCAGTGAGTCTAATTAAAAAGAGGCTCAGCAAAAAAACGAACGAGCGACAAGGGAGGACGAGGCAGTTACACCGACGCCACCACAGACGACGACGCCAACCTCTCAGCGACCGCAGACGCGCGGGCGCAGACTGCGGAGAGAAGGCCTCGCGGGGGAAGGGGACTTAGGACGGTCGCCCGCCCTCAGAAGCTCAGTTCGTCAGCGCACCTGACGATGGTGACATGTCTGATCGCCGAAATATTGTGTCTGTTGGACACTATGGCTCGGCAGTACACCCGTGGAGTGTTAGAGCGATGATGTCACTGTTTGGTCCCCTCCCCTAAATCAACCAACCAACTAACCTCTTGTTCCAACCGTTCCTCCATCTGCCCTGTTCGATGTGATCTCGCATCGTCATCCATAATAATGAAATCAGGACCAAAAGCAGGGATGGAGGACAGCGTCACAAAATATCTGTAATTGCCTTGCGAATTTTCTGCCAAGCGAATAAGTCCCCTAGTTTCCACATTTCTGTTACAATCCCATCCTCTCCTGGTGCCTTGTTATTCTTCATCGACTTAGCAATCTTTTCCATTTCTTCTGCTGTAGGTGGCTCCGATGATGGATTTTCATGTTGTGATTTTTGAAACTGTAATCTGTCAATATCCTCTTCACAGTTTAACAGATTTTTCAAAGTATTCAGCCAAAAGTTGGCAGTTCTCTTTGTTACTTAAAACCATGTTCCCATTTTTATCCTGTAAATGTAAACTTGGTGACTGGAATCCAGTTAAAACTTCTTTGAAAGTCTTATAGAGTGAAAATGTGTACCGTACGTGTCCGAAAGAACAGACACCACGCATTCGTATCAGCAGGTTACGTTCCGCTTTCCATTGATGACAAGAACAGTTTTTTAGAGCGACCCTTTTATAGTTAATAACTATTATTTTGTGAGAGTAAATTGTGCTCACAGGGGAAGCAGAGTCATAAAAAATCTGTATACTGCTATTTGTTGTATGTTCTCTCCACTGTATATTATGTTTACACTGTCACTTGAAAGATGTTGTACATGTTAGAGATATATTTGTTTACACTGGGTACAAAGATAACTGAAAGGTGAAATAGCTGCAGCTTGGCTATTCAAAATGGCTCTGAGCACTATGGGATTTATCTGCTAAGGTCATCAGTCCCCTAGAACGTAGAACTACTTAAACCTAACTAACCTAAGGACATCACACACATCCATGCCCAAGGCAGGATTCGAACGTGGGACCATAGCGGTCGCGCAGGTACAGACTGTAGCGCCTAGAACCGCTCGACCACTCTGGCCGACAGGCTATTCATTAGTCTGTATCACAATTGTATTATTATATTTATATTATTGCCTTTAATAAACATGAATGGGCTGCAACAGAATATGGATATGTTAACAATTCAATTATTGTGCTGAATGCTTGCATATAAGAAAGATTACAACAGATCGTATATAATCAGGTTGAATTGATCGGGAAGTGAATGGAAGTGGTTAAATAAATTGCTGTTGATAGTAATTATAAATCTGAGAATGCTTTAAGTACTTCGTCAAAGATTTTGAAAAACTTGGTTGACCCCGTTTCATTACTGTCGTTTAGTATTTTTTCGCCATTTTCTTTTCTGTGGACAGTGAGTTGTAGACCTTCATACAGACATATCTTGTGTCCTTTGTTTAGTGTGTGTAGTGTCTGAAGGTTGCTTCGTGCGCTGTCAAATCGAAGTCCTGCATCTTTTATGTAATAGGCTACCGGAGATGTGTGCCGTGCGTTGTATCGGAAGGTGTTGATGTATTCATTGAATTTGGTGTGGAAGTTAAGGCCTATTTGACCTATGTATAGAGCTGCCATTTACTACACATGATTTTATATATGCCGAAGGGGGAAAATTTATCTTGACTGCGTTTTAGATTATTATGTCACCTGTGGCAAATTTATTTGTATGATTGTTGTAATATTTTTTATAAATAAGCATTTAATGTAATAACTGAATTTGGGTGTAGAATAACGATTACCCAAGCTCCAGCTATTGCACCACTCAATTATTTTAGCATCCAGTGTAAGAAAGTGGGTCTGTAAGATGTGTAACATATTTGAAATGATAGTGTAAACATGATGTACAATGGACGGGGCATATAAAAAGTAGCAGTGTAAGGACTGTTTACGACTCTACTTTCCCTGTGAGTTTATTCATGATTTTTTAACATTAAAAGTGTAGTTTCTAAAACAAAAACAGTGTTTATCGTCATCGAAAGACACAACAGAACCTATGTTGTCCCTGGTCAGCTAGTGTGATAATTCTGTGCTCTTCTCTAACAACAGCTATGTAATCAAACAATTCGCTATCTGAAGATAACAATGTGAACCATCGAAACGCGTAGTGGCAAAATAAGTGACTAACACAGAAAAATATTTCACTTGTACTGCTTATCGTAATGAATCCTTGGTCTCCCTCTAGAATTTTAATCCCTGTCATTTCCTTTCATTACAAAATCAACGATTTCTTTATTCCCCAGGATGCCTACTATCAACGTTTCCCTTCTTTAAGTCGGGCAAAAAATTTATTTTTTCTCAATTCGTTCAGTACCTCTTGATTAATTATCCGAATTATCCATGTAATCTTCGGCATTCTTCTGTAACGCAGCATTTCCAACCCTTCTGTTCTCTTCTTCTTTTTGATTACTGATCGCCAGAATAAGCTCCAAGAACAAGGAAGACAATCTAAACTGATGTTACACGTGAAGGATTGCAACATTCATTAGTAAGAACACCTGATGTATGAATAAGCACTTGATATAAAAGAAAAATCGAGATGTATTTGTAGGAATTTCTAAAACGTTTACTAATATTAATTGGTATCAACGGAAGGAAATGAAAACCCTGTGTAATGAAACGAACACACAATTTCGTGCACAAAAACCAAGAAGTTCAGTCCTACTGTCTCGGTAACATCCTTCAGAAGAATGAAATATCCTTCGTCGTGATAGAGCACTCGGCTCGCTTCCAACAACGCGCAGTTTTCGTCGAAATCAAGAAGAAACTGCAAAAGATCTGCGGGGCTTGTTCTGGTAATAACAAAAGGGCGGGCCAAGAGGATATGGAGAGACGTAACCCAGCCGAGAGCACGCGTTTACGTCGGCCAGTCCGTTGCTATGGAAACATGCCGCCACGGGAATCGTAAGAAAATTACTTTCGCTGAGTAAGCAGAAGGGCCAAGGGATGGCCCTCACTCCCAAAGTTTCCTACGTCGATAAAGCCGGAGAAGAGTAAATGAACTTCAGTAAGGTCCAGCGAAACTTCTCAACAGACTATAAAATTGGCGAGAGATCTCTATATAAGACACATGCAAGAACTGCTGGGGTATAGGAGTTTCGCTCTGGAAAGAACTTGCAGACTGTACCTAAGACATCTTATGGCATAGCCTCTCTCATGTGAGTACTGAAGAGCTGAGTTTGACGGAGGGGAGAATAGAGGGTGGAACATTTTGAAAGTAGTATCTGAGTTCGTAAGAGAGTTCATCGTAAAACGATCCAGCGCCGCCCCTGAATCGCGCACAGCTTTAATATGCAAGCCTGTTTTATTACTACGGACACTCTATTGTGGAGGGATTCTCGCCTGACCTACTTCAGTTACTTTTGCATGAAAATAAATTCGAAACACCTCTGCACAAAACAGAAAATCAGTAAAGAAGGTAAGTACTGCTAATGTTGGATAAAAACCACGTTATTACACAAGGTGTACCAAAAACTATGATCAAACTTTCATTACAGTTTAACCACACGCAAAAAAAGAAAATATGTCACATAAATAAATATCTGCGAAAGCTTTACTTTCAAGTTAGAACTCATTGTCATCTAACTATACACCTACATGCATACTCTTGAATCACTCTAAACTGCGTCGTAGGGTGTAGTTCCCGTCGTACCACACTTTAGGATTTCTTCCCATTCGATAAGTATGTGGAGCTCGGGAAGAGTGCTTAAATGTCTCTGTGGGAGCTGGGCCTAAGTTCATCTTTATGGTCCCTGCAGAAGTGATACGTATGTGGCTGAAATGTATTCCTGGATTTCTCACCTAATACGTTATAGCATCCACGATATATATTTATTACGAGTGGAATATGAACGTGTGGAAAATTACGTAACTCAATAATATTCATTCAATTATGTATTTCTTAAAAAGATGATAATTATGTAAAACATAGACAATATATGTTTCACATTCTTTGTTAATCTATGTCATTTTTTCTTTTTGTCGTCTTCTTCTGATGTACGTCGCCGACGCAAGACGCGAATCGATTTGAGGTCTGTTGAATGAAAAACATTTAATGTAAAGTTATTGTAATTTTATGTTCATTTGCTGGTAAAAAACAAATAGAGCCAAATACGTTAAAACTATTTATGATTAATTATTGAAAAATCACTTCGTCTTTTAATTATAATTTTATATTAATTGTTTTATCATAGCTGCAAGAAGCGCAGCCATTGTTAGTTGCGATTATATAGCAACTTCGTCTGTACTTCTAGTTGAAAATAGCATAGGTTTGTGTTAAACTAATTTGCAAAACAATTTAAGAATTCTTTTTTTATTGGTGGCATCATTTAAATGATTAATTATTTATTGAGCAATGGAAAATCTTAATTAAAAAAGAAATCCTGTATCTTCTGTTGGCCGCCATCTTAACTTTTATCACAGCGGCAAATTTAAATTACTTGAAACTGCAAACAATATTCCGATGTGTAAGAAATAAATGTGCACCGGTGGTGCTGAACTCGATTTATAAAAAAAATAATCGAATCAGACTGCATTTTCTAAGAACAGTGCTGATGGTATTTATTGTTGAACAAGATTTCATTGCTGATGTATGAAGCCGAAATTAAACTACGCACGAACTACGGAGAAAAAAATTTCTGGTAGCATACGTCAGTGCTGTGTGCGGGTGGTATTCTGTGGTTCCTTTTCATGATCAATTTGCTAAGAATAATTAAATCCATCGAAGACAAAAATTATAAAAGCTCTGATGTACGATCTGTTATTTTAGTGATATGAACACAACTTACAGTCAACATTATTACACTACGTCAGGTAGAATTCTTGTGCAATTTGAACAAAATAATTATCCGAGAGAAGTTATAGTATGAACAACGTATTACACATGTGTATAATATTAGCAGTATCATTTACAAAATCAAATCAATGCAACTGTTCTAAAAAAATGAGTGAATTCAAACCGCAGAATACCGTAGAGTATCATATCATCCATATTCATCGCATTTGTCCATGTTGATGATACACAAAAACCACCACAACGTGTTCTTGAAGCTCTCTATATTGGCTTTCGCGGGAGCTTTGTCGTATATGTTCAAGTGTATCCCTGTTCAGGTTTTTAAATATTTCGTTCCGTGTTGTAGTAGTATGACAGGTGTGTCTCTGTAAGCGTGAAGACAGGCTACAGTACTGTCCACCCCCACCAGATCCTGTTGCTGCTTCCCGTAGGTGGCGCATTGTTCCGGCTTGCTACTACACTGGTGGACATTGATAAGACACGTGGAAGCAGACAAGCATGAGCAAAGGTGGACAGTGTGGTTTCTGTGGAGGGTAGGAGTCACTGCTTCAGACATCCACAAGAGTTAGGAGACATGTGAGCGGAAAACAGCACCAAGTCGCAGATGCGTGTTTCATCGCTATCAGTGTTCAGAGACGGCAGGGATCTGTGCAGCAAAATGCAAAAGTGCTTGGCGTCCAGCAACTGCTTGCAACCCAAACAATGACCAGCGTGTTAATGACTTGATAGTGGGGCACAGACGAATCACGTTTGATGAGCTAAAGAAGGCAACAGGTCTGTCTTTTGTTTTTGAAATCACCCGCCTTCTCAGTACTCGCCGCATATCTTTGGCGAGTTGGCTTCCGTGTTCTGCGAGGCGACAGAACGAGGAAGAAGGGGCTGCGGGGAGTTAGCTCTGGACTGTGCGCGAGGAGCAACGTCGGTGTCGGAGGGAAAAGCCGCTTGGTCGGTGGGCCCCTCAAAAGTAGTCGGTTGGGGATGGAACGCTTTGGGTACGAAGATACTAGTATGGAGGGCCTGTGTTGTTCCGATGGCGGTCATCGTGTGGTCATTCAAGGGCTGAGAAGCGATTTCTTGGTACTGTCCTTGGATTCCGACGAAGAATTACGACAAGTTTGGTGTATGAGGTGAACATAAAAATTCTAAAAAGGTGCACGTTGATGGCGAGTATATCAGACTTGTGAGTAGTGTAAGCTTTACTTCAGTACTGCAGTCACCAGTTAGAGCGCTGCTTGGGAGGAGAGCGTTGATATCAGCATTGCCATCCATTTAGCTGCTATAAAGTAAATGACTTTAAAGTAAATGAAGGTGGATCCAAGCGAGGGACCGAATCATTGCTTGTCTTATTAAGAATCCTAAGTCGGCATCCAGGTGTCAAACTCTGTTATTTACAGTCACAACGAGAAATATGACACTCCAGTAGTGTCCACGGGTGAACTTGGGAGGTACTGTTGAGTGTTTATTGCAATGGAAACATCGACTGTGGAGATTTTGATTCGGACGCTGATGAATCATGCAAATTGCAGTTCATTTCTTATCGTATTTTACAGTTTTACTTGACGTGGCGAAATCGCCGATGTTGCTGTTGTTGTTGTCTTCAGTCCTGAGACTGGTTTGATGCAGCTCTCCATGCTATTCTATCCTGTGCAAGCTTCTTCATCTCCCAGTACTTACTGCAACCTACATCCTTCAGAATATGCTTAGTGTATTCATCTCTTGGTCTCCCTCTACGATTTTTACCCTCTACGCTGCCCTCCAATGCTAAATTTGTGATCCCCTGATGCCTCAGAACATATCCTACCAACCGGTCCCTTCTTCTTGTCAAGTTGTACCACGAACTGCTCTTCTCCCCAATTCGATTCAATACCTCCTCATTAGTTATGTGATCTACCCATCTAATCTTCAGCATTCTTCTGTAGCACCACATTACGAAAGCTTCTATCCAGTTCTTGCCCAAACTATTTATCGTCCACGTTTCACTTCCATACATGGCTACACTCCATACAAATACTTTCAGAATCGACTTCCTAACACTTAAATCTATACACGGTGTTAACAAATTTCTCTTCTTCAGAAATGCTTTCCTTGCCATTGCCAGTCTACATTTTATATCCTCTCTACTTCCACCATCATCGGTTATTTTGCTCCTTTACTACTTTAAGCCTCTCATTTCCTGATCTAATTCCCTCAGCATCACCTTATTTAATTCGACTACAGTCCATTATCCTCGTGTTACTTTTGTTGATGTTCATCTTATATCCTCCTTTCAAGACACTGTCCATTCCGTTCAACTGCTCTTCCAAGTCCTTTGCTGTCTCTGACAGAATTGCAATGTCATCGGCGAACCTCAACGTTTTTATTTCTCCCCCATGGACTTTAATACCTATTCCGAATTTTTCTCTCACTCCCTTCCCAACCGCTGCCTCCAATTTTATGCCCCTCGACTCTTATAATTGCCATCTGGTTTTTGTACAAATTGTAAATAGCCTTCCGCTCCCTGTATTTTACCCCTGCCACCTTTAGAATTTGAAAAAGAGTATTCCAGTCAACATTATCAAAAGCTTTCTCTAAGTCTACAAATGGTAGAAATGCAGGTTTGCCTTTCCTTAATCTATTTTCTATGATAAGTCGTAGGGTCAGTATTGCCTCACGTGTTCCAACATTTCTGCGAAATCCAAACTGATCTTCCCCAAGGTCAGCTTCTACCTGTTTTGCCATTCGTCTCTATAGAACTCGCGTTAGTATTTTGCAGCTGTGCCTTATTAAACTGATAGTTCAGTAATTTTCACATCTGTCAGCACCTGCTTTCGTTGGGATTGGAATTATTATATTCTTGAAGTCTGAGGGTATTTCGCCTGTCTCATACATCTTGCTCACCAAATGGTAGAGTTTGGTCAGGACTGGCTCTCCCAAGGGTGTCAGTAGTTCCAATGGAATGTTGTCTACTCCCGGGGCCTTGTTTCGACTCAGGTCGTTCAGTAAATCGCCGATAGTATTTTCATAATTTAGCTTGGGGGTGTCATTCTGTGGTTTGGTGTGGCTCTCCCAAGAGTTTAAAGCCCCAAATATTTTTTCTTAGTGCCTTTGCTGATGTTGGCTTGCAACGGTGAGCTATCCGCAGTCAGCTTCCCCACACTTACAATAAAGTCAATTTGCTGTGTTTCTATTGCTTTAAGCACGTCACTGAGGCCGAGGTTGCGATGTTTTAGAATCTCAGCCCGTTTGAGTTCTCTGCAAAGTTTTGAGCAATGGCACCAGAAAACTTTTCACCTTGGAAAGAGGCTCCACAAGAATAATTAATATTACAATTCCTAGTCATGTCCTTGAGTTCAGCAATTCTTTCCTTGAACGAGTGATTATTATGACGACGCGTGCGAAAAGAATCTGAAACAAGCAGCAGTTACTTGAATATCAGTTTTGAAGAAGTCGTTGCTGTCACATCTTCGAATGAAGCAATTGTATAAGGATTAGCCGGCCGGAATTGCCGAGCGGTTCTAGGCGCTACAGTCTGGAACCGCGCGAGCGCTACGGTCTCAGGTTAAAATCCTGCCTCGGGTATGGATGTGTGTGATGTCCTTAGGTTAGTTAGGTTTAAGTAGTTCTAAGTTCAAGGGGACTGATGACGTGAGAAGTTAAGTCCCATAGTGCTAAGAGCCATTTGAACCATTTTTTTTCATAAGGATTAACTTCACGATATCCAATGATTTATGGCGTTATACGACATTTCGTTTATTTGGATAGAAGCGTCTGTGGCCCGAAGATGGGATAATGAAATGCCGGAACTGGTAGTCTTCAGAATAAAATAAAGTAATGTCTTAAAGTACACGTCTGTTGGTGAATTTTATTGACATTGACAATTGTTGGTTATTTACGACATACACTGAAGCGCGAACGAAACTGGTATAGGAATGCATATTCAAATATAGAGATATGTAAATAGGCAAAATACGGCGTTGCAGTCGGCAACGCCTATGTAAAACAACAAGTGTCTTGTGCAGTTGTTAGACCGGTTACTGCTCCTACAATGCCAGGTTATCAAGACTTAAGTGAGTTTGAACGTGGTATTATAGTCGGCGCACGAGCGATGGAACACAGCATCTCCGAGGTAGCGATGAAGTTGGGGCTTTCCTCTACGACCATTTCACGAGTGTGCCGTGAATATCAGGTATCCGGAAAAACATCAAATCTCCCAGTACGCTGCGGTTGGAAAAAGATCCTGCAGTAATGGGATCAGCGACGACTGAATAGTATCGTTCAGCGTGACAGAAGTGCAACCCTTCCGCAAAATGGTGCAGATTTCAATGCTGGGCCATCAACAAGCGTCAGCGTGCGAACCATTCAACGAATAATCATCGATATGGGCTTTCGGAGCCGAAGGCCCACTCGTGTGTTCTTGATGGTTGCACGACATAAAGCTTCAAGCCTCGCCTGGGCCCGTCAACGCCGACATTGGATTGTTGGCGAGTGGAAACATGTTGCCTGGTTGGATGGGTCTCCTTTCAAATTGTATCGAGCGGATGGACGTGTACGGGTATGGAGACAGTCTCAAGAATGAATGGACCCTTCTGTCGGCAGGCGAATGTTCAAGCTGATGGAGGCTCTGTAATGGTATGGGATGCGTGCAGTTGGAGTGATATGAGCCCCTGATACGCCTAGGTACGACTCTTACAGGTGACACGTACGTAAGCACCCTGTCTTATCACCTGCATCCCTTCATGTCCATTATGGATTCGACGGACTTGGGCAATTACAGCAGGACAATGCGACACCCCACACGTCCAGACTTGCTACAGAGTGGCTACCGGGACACTCTTCTGAGTTTCACACTTCAGTTAACCACTAAATCCCCCAGAAATAGACATTATTGAACATATCTGGATGCCTTGCAACGTACTATTCAGAAGATATCTGCACCCCTTTGTACTCTTACGGATTTATGGACACCCCTGCACGATTCATGGTGTCAGTTCCCTCCAGTACTACCTAAGACTTTAGTCGAATCCATGCCACGTCTTGTTGCGGCGCTTCTGCGTGCTCGCTGAGTTCCTATACGACATTACGCAGGTGTGCAAGTTTTTCTGGCTCTTCAGTGTATAAGCTTAATAACTGAGATATACATAACTTAAAAGTACTTTCGTGGTATCAAAGCTATGTGCAATGAGAATAATATTGTTGGTAGAAACAAAGTCTTGTATGCTGGTACAATCAGGTGAGTAACTGCTAATTGTGCTTAGTACCATCGTGCTACTATATGACTCTGATACCATGTTCATAAATTCTCTTCTGTCTTCAGAGAGATAAGAAAAGGAGCCCTGGACTGTGAAAATTATGAAAAAGGGAATTATATTTCGAGATACATCAGAATACTTGAGAATAAATGTTGTAGAGTAGGAAAAATTGTCTCCATGTTACTAATTGCTCTTCAGTACTGCAGTAGAACAAATACTTTCATATATATTCATCTGACAACCAGCGTACATACTACTTATAAGTTATAATAAGTAATAAGTTATAATAAGTTATAATAAGTATTCTTGTTTTCCGTGTTGAGGAAGGCGAATGCAAGACTACGGACAGTTTCGTACATGAAAAAAATCTGCCAAGGAAAGTGTTATGAAAGCAAGGTGAAGAGCTCCTGGTCTGCATAGTTCTAAAAATATTTATGTTCCGACAGAGCTCTCCGGTCGATGTGGCCGAGCGGTTCTAGGCGCTTCAGTCTGGAACTGCGCGACCGCTACGGTGGCAGGTTCGAATCCTGCCTCGGGCATGGATGTGTGTGATGTCCTTAGGTTAGTTAGGTTTAAGTAGTTCTAAGTTCTAGGGGACTGATGACCTCAGTTTTTAAGTCCGACAGTGCTCAGAGCCATTTGAACCATTTTTGGACAGAGCTCGTTTTAGGAAAATCTACTGTGTCTTAAATTTTTCCGACGAGTCGATTTAATTCCTAATATGCTAATGTGGAAGGCCTGAATTATTACACACCTAAGGTCGCCACAAAGTGTTTATTTGGATTAAAACGTATTCTAGTCACAGTTTTCTTTAGATATGGCAGGACCTGGAAGAGAGAAGATGCCAAATCTGGTCACTAGTGTGGAAGTTTCCGAAATTCGTGCTCCCTTTGCCAATGCAACTTGGTAGACAGATAATTATTATGTTTAGTTATCCATGTCTCTTCTTACTTTTACCAGTCTAAAGGGATATCCCGAACACCATCGAAAAAATTTCCAAGGTACTCTGGTACAAGGGGCCCATGGTCTCCAGTGCTTCACTACAGAGTGTATTCCATTTGACTTCTTATCCTATTTTTTTGTATGTAATGTGTAGAAAATATCTGCACAACGGTGCACATGTCGGTGGAGTGTCGAGAGTGTCGTCCTTGGAAACAAACTTCTTCCGTTCGATTGCAGTATTTGTTGTTGACAATAGGAATGGCTGCTTTCTGAATTTTCGCAGCAGGGTACGTTTTAGGTTGATCATAAAACCCAACAGTATGGATTTTGGCGATATGCACTTCGTGTATCTGTTCCCTGAACCCAATAGAAGACCGGCACGTTGACATTATGCTGAGCTGTTTCCGCAGTGGTGGTATGGTCGCACCACAGTACTTTAGCATCCGTACATAGACGTTTATGAGAAACGGGATCCTTCTGTGTTCGAATAATTACATATTACAGGATATTTCACTGTTGTGAAGGTGTTTTCACAGAGACGAAGTTAACTGGGACAACAAACAGCTTAAATTGTAAGTACATTACTACTCTGCATCGAGTCGCCATAGACCATGACTTTCTTTTATCAGAATACTCAGAAAGTATCCCTGAACAACCTCCCAAATTTGTCTGTGCAGTTAGGATATTTCCATATATACGATACTGCAGTGCTTGTGTTATTCTGATTACGATGCAAAGTTCCTTTGAACATGCATGCATGTCCAAAGGAACAGCCACTGCGCCGAACACGTCACGAAGCACATCAAATGAATTCGTAGTTGCGAGTGAGGACTATCATCAGCTGTAGTATGGAATGACGAAGATTTGTGCCGGTCCGGGGCTCGAACCCGGAATTCCTGCTTATCACTAGCAGTTATCTTAACCACTTGGGTTATCCAAGTACGCTCCCAGGGCCGATCGACCTGTTTCTTCAGGCATACAGTAGCTGAAAATAAGTATTACAAACCTCGAAGTGCAGAACGATGATAGTAATACTAACCCTGAATCTCCTTGAAACCCTGTGAAGGGAACCCAAGTAAAATTGTGAGCGATCGCACTTAGTCAGTATGACATACGGAAGTTTGTGATGGTCCTGGAAGAATGCTCAGATAGCCAATGTGATAATGCCACCGCTAGCGGCAAGCGGGAAATTTGGGTTCAGGTCCTGTTCTGGCACTAATTTTCATGTGTCTCCAATAGGCAGTATCTTCATACCTAATGTGGCTAACGTCATACTTTCTGTATGCCGTCTTTAGTTCCAGTTTTGGGGGTTCTTCACGAAGATCAATATCAAGAGAAGTATCGTCATATTGTGGCAAATCAGTGTGGCCAGAACGGAGGTTGTGATACGATGCTGTGAGATCGCGTCACGGCAGAGTACGACAGGGCCACATATAGACCGAAGTGATTGAAGCATATGAGTGGAAACCCTAGATCTCAACGCTTGGCTGGCTATTCGTAGTGGAGACTGCGGCTGCGTCTGCGTACGCTGACGATCTAAAACATCGTGATCACTGGCTACCGCGAAACTGAATGCCACCCAGTAGCGTTGGCTAGTACATAAGCAGAGCAGAAACGAATAGGGAATTTTTCTAGGCATGATGCAGCTGCAAATGGAGAAAATCACTTTTAGAAATGACTTTAACAAATGGCAGTGCTCTGGCCTGATGCCTGGAAAGCAGTATCCCGGAAACTGTGAAACTAGTCTACAGCAGTTGAGCATTTATGGGAAAAGGTTGAAGGGCGGTGAACGAGAAGTAGGTGGTAAGATGTTGGGCGTTCGTGCATCAACAAAGAACGTGCATGTCCGAGGCTATGGAACCTGTTGAACTTCGATGTTACTCGAAATGAGGGTGGGTATAATCAACAGTTCTTTGCTAATTATACCTGACCTATGTTTACACTGAAATTACAATGAAATCCAGACCTTAAGCTCTTACAGGCGTTGATAAATACGCGAAAGAACAGATACCATCTTATTTAGATAACGCTTACCGGCCAATGCAAAATGGTTCAAATGGCTCTGAGCACTATGGGACTTAACTTCTGAGGTCATCAGTCCTCTAGAACTTAGAACTACTTAAACCTAACTAACCTAAGGACATCACACATCCATGACCGAGGCAGTATTCGAACCTGCGACTGTAGCGGTCGCGCGGTTCTAGACTGAAAAAGCGCCTAGAACCGCTCGGCCACTTCGGCCGACCGGGCAGTGCACTCACATTGCCCGAACTCTTACTGGATTGACTGCCGCCAGTAATGAGTATAGTGGGCAGGGCACTACAAATGTAATGAGTGGACAGTAGGTTGAAAATGTATGTCTCACAAGGAGCATGCCGGAGATACACAGTGTTTCAAAAATGACCGGTATATTTGAAACGGCAATAAAAACTAAACCAGCAGCGATAGAAATACACCGTTTGTTGCAAGATGCTTGGGACAACAGTACATTTTCAGGCAGAAAAACTTTCGAAATTACAGTAGTTACAATTTTCAACAACAGATGGCGCTGCAAGTGATGTGAAAGATATAGAAGACAACGCAGTCTGTGGGTGCGCCATTCTGTACGTCGTCTTTCTGCTGTAAGCGTGTGCTGTTCACAACGTGCAAGTGTGCTGTGGACAACATGGTTTATTCCTTAGAACAGAGGATTTTTCTGGTGTTGGAATTCCACCGCCTAGAACACAGTGTTGTTGCAACGAGACGAAGTTTTCAACGGAGGTTTAATGTAACCAAAGGACCGAAAAGCGATACAATAAAGGATCTGTTTGAAAAATTTCAACGGACTGGGAACGTGACGGATGAACGTGCTGGAAAGGTAGGGCGACCGCGTACGGCAACCACAGAGGGCAACGCGCAGCTAGTGCAGCAGGTAATCCAACAGCGGCCTCGGGTTTCCGTTCGCCGTGTTGCAGCTGCGGTCCAAATGACGCCAACGTCCACGTATCGTCTCATGCGCCAGAGTTCACACCTCTATCCATACAAAATTCAAACGCGGCAACCCCTCAGCGCCGCTACCATTGCTGCACGAGAGACATTCGCTAACGATATAGTGCACAGGATTGATGACGGCGATATGCATGTGGGCAGCATTTGGTTTACTGACGAAGCTTATTTTTACCTGGACGGCTTCGTCAATAAAGAGAACTGGCGCATATGGGGAACCGAAAAGCCCCGTGTTGCAGTCCCATCGTCCCTGTATCCTCAAAAAGTACTGGTCTGGGCCGCCATTTCTTGCAAAGGAATCATTGGCCCATTTTTCAGATCCGAAACGATTACTGCATCACGCTATCTGGACATTCTTCGTGAATTTGTGGCGGTACAAACTGCCTTAGACGACACTGCGAACACCTCGTGGTTTATGCAAGATGGTGCCCGGCCACATCGTACGGCCGACGTCTTTAATTTCCTGAATGAATATTTCGATGATCGTGTGATTGGTTTGGGCTATCCGAAACATACAGGAGGCGGCGTGGATTGGCCTCCCTATTCGCCAGACATGAACACCTGTGACTTCTTTCTGTGGGATCACCTGAAAGACCAGGTGTACCGCCAGAATCCAGAAACAATTGAACAGCTGAAGCAGTGCATCTCATCTGCATGTGAAGCCATTCCGCCAGACACGTTGTCAAAGGTTTCGGGTAATTTCATTCAGAGACTACGCCATATTATTGCTACGCATGGTGGATATGTGGAAAATATCGTACTATAGAGTTTCCCAGACCGCAGAACCATCTGTTGTTGACAATTGTAACTACTGTAATTTCGAAAGTTTGTCTGCCTGAAAATGTACTGTTGTCCCAAGCATATTGCAACAAACGGTGTATTTCTATCGCTGCTCGTTTAGTTTGTATTGCCGTTGCAAATATACCGGTCATTTTTGAAACACCCTGTAAGTTCCTGCAGTCGCACTATCCTCTGTTTCGTAGGTGGCTTTGCCCGCACGGTAGCTCAGCATATTGGGTCGGAGGGTTAGCTGCCCTCTATAATAAAAAAAGAACTGAGTTAATGGATCAACAACGAACTTAGACGGGTGTCTTTCGACGTCCAGACAGAGCAGATGCAACGAATGATAAACGAAAAAAATGAGTTAAAAAATTAAAAAGGTGGCTCAGACGGATAGAGCGTCTGCCATGTAAGCAGGAGATCGCGGGTTCGAGTCCCGGTCGTGGCACACATTTTCAACATGTCCCCGTTGATCTTTATCAACGCCTGTAAAGAGCTGAGGGTCTGGATTTCATTGTAATTTCATTTTTTGAGAGCTGCAAGGCATGTCCGAAAGAGCGAATACCATATTCATATATGTTCACATTGGTTTAACCAGGGAGAAAAGAAATATATACAGAAGGAAAAAAGGAATTCAGATGGAAAGACGTCAATTTTGATCCGATGGCAGGATATGCCACCTGGATAGATGTGCTGATAATGATATCAAAGACGTCCGCCAACAGATAGCGTAGTGGCTCAGCTACCGGAGTGCCTTCTGTCTCTAGCCAGAAGGTTCTGTGTGGTGCAGACATGTGAAGCAAGCAGGCAGCTTTTATGACTTCCTTTCAGGCTGCGTGGTTTTTTAGGGGGTACATGAGTGAGATACAGATGCTGTTCATGAACAGAGAATTCAGGTATTAATTTATTCTACATGTAATATGAAACAGTAAAAATAATTGCATAACTTAGTTGCTGTAGTTGCAGCGTCAGTTACTAACAGTAGCTCTGAATGTTTAAACATAAACGGATACCTCAGATCTACAAATCAATCTTCAATACAGTAATTATACAGTAGATCACGAGCCCTTGTCACTATAAAAGTCTGTGAATGTTATTCAATTGACAAACATAAAATGGCCAACTGAATGAATGTTCGAACTTACGAACGCCCGCCGCTGCATGTCGTTGGCAGCTGCGTCACCGTTCGTGACAGCGCCCTCTTGCTACGCTGGCGGCTGTAAGAAACGCGGCCGCGTAACTGGCGGCGCGAGTATTTGAAAGTGCGGTCAGCCGGATAGGGGCCTTTTACCGCAGGAGCCATGCCACGGAGATGCACTCGTGCTGCCTTCAGCGAAATGAGCTAGCCTGAAAGGGGTCAGACGTGGCCTTCCTAGTAGCGGAATGGTGCTTCTGGAGAATTACCACTAAAGTCGTGCGTGTAACATCAGTTGTGAAACGATACTGGCATCAGTGGTCACGTGAACGTACACCTATACACGAAGTTCTGGATATCCACACAGCATAGCCGCCCGCCAGGATCGTCGTATTGTAAGAGCACCAGTGGCAGATCGTACCGCTACCACAGCACAGACAAGAGGGCTTCTGAACCCAGACGTGTCAACATGAACTGTTGCGAACCGGTTATTAGCTGTGGGACTATGGGCATGCAAACTTCTAGCCTGTCTTCTATGTAAGCTAATTTGTCCGTCGCTGACATAGAAGACCGCAAACCTTCGTTCCTTCCCGTCTGGGCAAGCTGTGCAGTGACTAGAGTACATGTAAAGCTTACTGGGACAGGGTAAATGCTAGCTACAGTGAAGTCGCTTATTCGATTGTAATATTGGCATTTTAATTTGATATCCCCCACAACTGACAAAATTTACAAAAAGAAATGTGAATTTCTTTGTCCGCCCACACACTCCTCAGAATGGCACATTAAGAATTTGCAATTATGCGCCCCTATTACCGGCAGCTGAGGTGATAAATACTCGGTACCTCGCAAGAATATCTACCAGATCAAGAATTTTAGGTAAGTTGTTGGAAGTGGTTAACCGTTGGTGAAAATCTCGCTTCTGAGCACACAAAGAGCTCTAACCGCAGAACTGTGCACGAAACACGCGTTGGTGCAGTGCTGCGACACAGACCGTGTATCTCCCTTCGAAGACGATGGCCAAGACGCCGTCTCCAAGTCCGTACCGCTCGATGGCTGAAGGCGAAGTCCTCTCTCTCCGCAATTCTCCCCTCTCACACGCATAAGAAAACAGGGCGGAGTAATACTCTGTTTCGGCCAATGTCGAACGCTCTATGATCGCCGAAATCCCTCCAACGGCATTTCTGAGATCTAGCCAATGATCGAGTAGGCAAACGAAATTCCCGTCTTCGCCACGGGTTGCCCAGCACAGGATGCTCCGGATACCGGGCTATCCGCAAAGGCGCCGTGTTGTCCCACGTTTCCGGTGAGCGCTACCTGCCGCACACGGCGGCCTAGACTAGTTAGATTTTGTATGTTCTGCACCACTAGACCAATCTTATAAAAAATAAAAAATTACTCGCTAACACTCGCAATTTTTTATTTTCCTTTAGATTGATCTAATGATCCAGAACACACAAAATCTAACTACTATCCCTTTTAACAAATAATATATTATAATATAATATAATGTAATAACACATTAGCAGCTATAATAAAAAAATCATTTTTTACATACATTTCCCATAGGTGAATGAAATAAATATATAAAAAGTATATATATAATTATTTACTTTCCGCTTTATCAGCCATAAGATTATTATGAGCTGTTGTTTCTAAATGTTTTTTGAATGAAGACTTAGTTACAGTTCTATCACATTTACCAGTAACAATTAATTAAAATGTATAAGTTAACAAAAGTAATTTTTATTAAAATATAAATGGACATCAAAAAATGGACAACAAATTATAATAAACAACCGATTTATCTAAAACACAATACGATTTATCTAAAATATAATACGATTTGTAGCACAATAACATGTATTAGTGAACAAAAGTAAATTTTAGTAAATTATAAATGGACAACAAATTATAACAAACAAACGATTTATCTAAAATGCACTACGATTTATCTAAAATATAATACGATTTGTAGCACTATAACATGTATTAGTTAACGAAAGTAAATTCTAGTAAATTATAAATGGACAACAAATTATAACAAACAAACGATTTATCTAAAATACACTACGATTTATCTAAAATGTAATACGATTTGTAGCACTATAACATGTATTAGTTAACGAAAGTAAATTTTAGTAAATTATAAATGGACAACAAATTATAACAAACAAACGATTTATCTAAAATACACTACGATTTATCTAAAATATAATACGATTTGTAGCACAATAACATGTATTAGTGAACAAAAGTAAATTTTAGTAAATTATAAATGGACAACAAATTATAACAAACAAACGATTTATCTAAAATGCACTACGATTTATCTAAAATATAATACGATTTGTAGCACTATAACATGTATTAGTTAACGAAAGTAAATTCTAGTAAATTATAAATGGACAACAAATTATAACAAACAAACGATTTATCTAAAATACACTACGATTTATCTAAAATGTAATACGATTTGTAGCACTATAACATGTATTAGTTAACGAAAGTAAATTTTAGTAAATTATAAATGGACAACAAATTATAACAAACAAACGATTTATCTAAAATACACTACGATTTATCTAAAATATAATACGATTTGTAGCACAATAACATGTACTAGTGAACAAAAGTAAATTCTAGTAAATTATAAACGGACAACAAATTATAACAAACAAACGATTTATCTAAAATACACTACGATTTACCTAAAATGTAATACGATTTGTAGCACTATAACATGTATTAGTTAACAAAAGTAAATTTTAGTAAATTATATTTAGTAAATTATGATCTGATGCCCTTACCAGTCACTTTGTTGTTAATAACAATGTCGGTAAGCTAACGTGTAAGTGGCCATATCCTGGCATCTTTCATCTAGTCATGCCACAGCATCGTGCCCGGCTCGACTAGTGCCATCATAGGATCATTTGTCAGACAGTAAGGGGCACTGTGCTCTTCAGCGATGAAAGCAGATTCTAGCTGCATGCAAGTGATGGTCGTTTGTGCGTACGACGTAGACGTGGTGAGAGCTGTCTCGTGGAGTGCATTCGTCCAACACACACTGGCGTCATCCCAGACTTTATGGTCTGGGATGCAATAAGCTACAATTCTCGTTCACCTCTGATGTTTCTGGAGCGACGCTAACCAGCGCTCGGTACGTGTAGAATGTTACTAGACTCGTTCTTCTGGCGATCTTGCAACAGGAAGATGATGTGTTGTTCCAACAGGATAATGCTCGCCCACACACTGCCCCTGAAACTCAGCATGCTCTGCAAGTCGTGCAGCAACTTCTCTGGCCAGCACGACCTCCGGACTTGTCTCCAATAGAGCACGTGTGGGATATGATGGGAGCCTGTGAAGGCTACAGCAGCTTACTAATACAGGTGTTTCAGCGTGGGTCGACACCTGGTACCTCAGAACCACTTGTGCTACTGATCTGTAAATGTAATAATTTCATGTACTCCCTATGCACTGTTACAACAATCTATCTTGAATGAACTGGATACCTCTAAAGGGGTGTACAAATTGTTTTCCGGCTTTGTAGTACAAACTGCCAAATACATTAAAGAGACAAAACGCCAGGATGGTTTTGGATCTGCAGGCAGTAAGTCATAAGATACTCTCCACGTCGAAACCTACATTCGTTACCATATCGCCATCAGCGATGATCTACTGACTGCAATTAGATAATATACAAGTGGATAATCAACATTATAAAACATACCGACAGTTGTTTGGGTGATGGCCCTGACGTGACCCAGGCTTTGTACATTCCATCCTAGTTAACTATACTTAATGAGGCACCTATCAACCTAAAATGAGCGAAGACAAAGAATATGGCCTACTAAGCAAGCGAGGTGGAACTGCCACGCATAATGGGTCGGCCAACACCAGACACGTTCGTTCAACCAATGGTCAGTCACACCTACTGCTTAGGCTACAGTGATGTCACACATTCACTTTACTAATAGTTTCCTTTTTTGTGAACATAGTGTCGTACATCGCTTCCTTAAGTGCAGATACTTCGCAGTACTTGAAATAATTTTCCATTCAGGTTGACACTTGTACAACATAATTTTTTGATGGATTATTTTTCCTTTCCTGAGCTGCACAGCCTTGGACGTGTCCACCTGGTCGTCGCCAAGGAACTTTCAGTTCTTACTCCTTTTGTATTCTTACGCTGGTCTTTCAGAATTTTCGACGCCGCGTTCCGAATCCCCGCCATAATGAATTGACGTTCTCGGTCGCTCCATCGCCCTGCCATGCTCCACTGGCTGTTCACGTCTGTCCCCTGATTAAAATGTTCAATCAAAATTCAAATATCTCGTGATCGAGAACTCAGGTCATGATGCAATTTCCAGCATTCGCTTTTAAATAAAAATCCGCACCCATACAACTCATGTTTATAATTGATTTATTATCTCAACAAAATTTTTTAAGTCCAGGTCCTAGGTGGCGATTGTATCTTCCAGTAAGATAACTGTCCGCTTCACAAGGCCGTAATCGTGTTACCAAGAGCAGGCTACTGAACTCAAGTTCATGTCTTGACTACAAGATGCGCGTGATCTGGATCTGATGAAGTACATCTGGGTTGCTAGTGGGTACCAGTTCTGCCCCCACAACAGCCGGTCTTAATGCACTGAAATTATGTGACCTTTCGCACAGACCTAAAGGAACTAATAAGGAATTATCTATTCCACGCCACACATAATCGCTGGTGTATTGTTTACTCGAGAATCTCGCCATTTGTGTGACTAATTGTATTGAGCCCTTTTATTTGTCATTTGCCAGTGACGTGGGTCTTGAAGGATTTTGGAATCGTCAGTCCCGGGCGTTACAAAGCAGAGCTTAGTACACCTTTTACATTGCATAACATGAGCTGCCATGATCTAATTCGAATTTTCGTATGTGCTTCCCGGCATAACTAACTGTGACCTCGAAAATACTTTTACTCTCCTGCCATGTACTGCTATAAGAAGTGGAACTCTATAAAACAAAATCAAATTCGTCCAATAACTTGCGGCAAGGATGCGATTAGTGAAAGTGTTCCAAGACTATGGGTCAACATTTAGTATACTACTGAGTTGCCAATAAGATCTCGACCTGGTGATCTGTACATATAGTCAACAGGTCACTCGCAATAAGATATTATGACGTATTAAGAAACGGTCACGTAACACAAACTACCAAACATCTGAATTTAAACAAGGATGGATTACAAATAAAATGTGCGTACCAATGTGAATGTGGGTAGATAGAATGAGAAAGGAGTTTCATCGAACTGCAGAATGAAACCAAAGATCACAATAAAATCCGGTGTATTACTAAGGTGCATTTACTTGATTCTTGTCACTGAATAGGCAAAAGAAGAATTAAAAGGTGCGAAATATCAATGGACGTCGCAGGGTGAGGAATTAACTAAACAGGCATGGGAAAAGTGCAGACCATTCATCAAAAGTCATTTGTTACTTCATAAAACAGCAATATTTTATTACACCGGTACCAAAAACACAATTACATTCAAATGACTCAGATGATTATGCCAAAATTCCTTCAGTTGAACCAATAGATGATTAATCAGATAATTCTAACGAATAAAATGACTAATTTAGGCAGGAATAACAGGCAAGTAGTATAATCAAGTATATCTCAAACATTATCTTAGCGCTGGGCAAACAATGACAGCAATGATGCTGAAGATTACAATTCCAACATTTGACTGGCCAAAGGGGTGCTAAACATCAATGAACATAACTTGTAAAAGTATAGTCGCATAAATTTACGACCGGCCAGAGTGGCTGAGCGGTTCTAGGCGCTACAGTCTGGAACCGCGCGTCCGCTATGGTCGCAGGTTCGAATCCTGCCTCGGGCATGGATATGTGCGATGTCCTTAGGTTAGTTAGGTTTAAGTAGTTCTAAGTTCTAGGGGACTGATGACCTCAGATGTTAAGTCCCATAGTGCTCAGAGCCATTTGAACCATAAACTTACGCAAGAATGGTATCAACACAAATATCCAATATTTGATCAATCAGAGAAGCGCCTTGGGCGCATTCAAGACACTGGCGTGGAAGAATAATAAAATACTATTTAACAAATTCACCAATACTCCAATATTAAAACGGTTAAGTTAAAACTCAAACTTCAAACAGGGAAAATATGAGAAGGGCAGGAACGTCTGAATAAGACTGTTTAGAATAGCGAGTACTACTGGCTAAATTATCTCCCGATTTCTTCGAAGTAGAAACTCAATTTGAGAGGGACTCCATCGCAAGCCAGGAGGCTACAGTGAGACTGGAAGCTGTGCGCCGCCCGCGTGCACATACGCAGTCTTCGCCCCGTGAACCGGCGGGTAACAAATAAGACCCAGGGGCATCGCCTCCAAACCTACGAACAACTCGGAAGGCCGAGAGAAAACAAGTAAACATATGATTCATGCATAATAATCATATGACATATGAAAATGCCGAGACCAAGACAAGAAGCTCAATGTGACCGTGGCCTCAAGCCGCAACGAAACCTTACATCTACATCTACATTTATACTCCGCAAGACCCCCAACGGTGTGTGGCAGAGGGCACTTTACGTGCCACTGTTATTACCTCCACTTCCTGTTCCAGTCGCGTATGGTTCGCGGGAAGAACGACTGCCAGAAAGCCTCCTTGCGCGCTCGAATCTCTCTAATTTTACATTCGTGATCTCCTCGGGAGGTATAAGTAGGGGGAAGCAATATATCTGATATCTCACCCAGAAACGCACCTTCTCGAAACCTGGACAGCAAGCTACACCGCGATGCAGAGCGCGTCTCTTGCAGAGTCTGCCACTTGAGTTTGCTAAATATCTCCGTAACACTATCTCGCTTACCAAATAACCCTATGACGAAACGAGCCGCTCTTCTTTGGATCTTGTCTATCTCCTCTGTCAACCCGATCTGGTACGGATCCCACACTGATGAGCAATACTCAAGTATAGGTCGAACGAGTGTTTTGTAAGCCACCTCCTTTGTTGATGGACTACATTTTCTAAGGACTCTCCCAATGAATCTCAACCTGGCATTCGCCTTACCAACAATTAATTTTATATGATAATTCCACTTCAAATTCTTCCGTACGCGTTCTCTCAGATATTTTACAGAAGTAACTGCTACCAGCGCTTGTTCCGCTATCATATAATCATAGAACAAAGGATCCTTCTTTCTATGTATTCGCAATACATTACGTTTGTCTATATTAAGGGTCAGTTGGCACTCCCTGCACCAAGTGCCTATCCGCTGCAGATCTTCCTGCATTTCGCTACAATTTTCTAATGCTACAACTTCTCTGTATACAACAGCATCATCCGCGAAAAGCCGCATGGAACTTCCGACAGTACCTACTAGGTCATATTGTGAAAAGCAATGGTCCCATAACACTCCCCTGTGGCACGCCAGAGGTTACTTTAACGTCTGTAGACGTCTCTCCACGTCTTACGTATTACAACAAGAATATTACGATAAGAATTACTAAGAGGATTAAGCAGGTAATCTTACAATAAAATATACCAACAACTTAATCTGGAAATGGGAATGAGCGTTTGGCGTCATTGGCCGGGAGCCCTCTTGCGGGGCACGTCCGGCCGCCTTGTTGCAGGTCTTATTACGTTCGACGCCACATTGGGCGACCCGTGCACCGGATGGGGATGAAATGATGATGAAGACAACACAAACCCAATCCCTGAGCGGAGAAAATCCCCAACCCAGCCGGGAATCGAACCCGGGCCTGTAGGACGGCAATCCGTCACGCTGACCACTTTTTTTTTTTTTTATTATTATTATCAGATTGACTTGGTATATTTCACGAGAATTCAGACAACCATAGTCAAGTCATCATTTAATATTAGCTGCAAAAAGAAAATCAACAAATTAGGTGAAACACAAATAAAACATTTCTTCTGAAGGGGAAGACCAACCCGTTACCCCACCCGTATGAATTTTGGGTGTATATATATACATGCAAAAGAGAGAGAGAAAAAAAAATTACGAAAAAATACAACAAGGGAGGGGACTCGAGCTCAGGGAAGAAACAGGAATCACAGGGGAACTTAACCAACACCTTGACGGTTAAACACAAGAAAAAGCATATTCGCAAAAAGCGTTCGGTATTGTGGTAACCGCTGCCATTTCCAATGCGCAGTTGACAAATAATGGTGAAAAACGCGGGGATCTGGGTCATTACCGCCTTCAATGACGTAATGGACATAGTAACCCAAGAGCCAAACAATCGTGTTCGTTTTCGTCTGAGGAAAATAAGAGATGTCCGGATGTAAGAAGATGTCGTCTGGGAATGCGGTTTCAGGCCCTCTAGTAAGAAAAGCTAATTGACGGCGGACCCAGAGCCAATGATCCCGTCCGCAAGCAACTAGCCTGTGAAGTAAGGTGTCAGTTTGATGACATTCCTCACACTGATCAGTCGGACGAAGGCCAATACGAAAAAGACGATCACCGGTAGGTATCAGACGGTAAATGACCTTATACCACGTTGAAACAATCTCCATCGGCAAAATGGGAAGACTAAGATGAGACCAGACCGTTTTCCATGACGTTGACGGGGAAGCAAGTTCAACAGAAGAAGGGAAACATGCTGTACCCCAACGGATTTGTAGCATGTTGGTAGTTATATGCGTCATAGAAAGTATATCAGCACCCAGAATACCGACAAGTACAAAGTATTCACGAATGTGCCGCAATTTAGGATTAATCCGTCCAACATCAACAGGAGGGGTCAGACTGGCCGGCCGGAGGCGGGAAAGTAAACGAGAGGTGACTGAATGCGGAGCCCGCGTACAGGTTAAAACATTGCGGCGGGCAAATAAGATGGACGTCTTCACTTTGATATCTGAAAGACCCAATCCTCCAAGCTTCCGAGGCCTGGCCACAACTTCATACCGGACACGGAAGACATGGCGGCGCCACAGAAATCGACTAGACAGCTGTTTCAGCCTGCGGGCCATCATCGCGGGAAGCGGGAAGACCTGCGCAACGTAGTATATTTTACTGAAGACATAGGTCTCTAAAACCCGTGCCTTGTGAAGGAGGCTAAGGGAACGGCGGTCATGTTCAAGGATCACCCCGTGAACACGACTCGTAACCTCACGCCAATTTAGTGCCGCCATTTTGATCGGATTACGATCCACTATGATCCCCAAGGTCTTATGGCGATCGACAACCGTCGCCCAAGGAATGACGACATGATCAAAGCCTCTCAACGGCAGGAACGTGCATTTGCGATCATTAATGCGAGCACCAGCAAGACCACAAAATGAATCCAAGGTATCCTTAAGCCGCGGTATATCCTCGGCATGTCGTACTAAAACCATGACGTCATCGGCGTATGCACGGACTGTAAAAATTTCCCCCAATATATTCCAGCCACGTAAGTGCATGGTGAGATGGCGAAGTAAGGGCTCTAAGGATAGAACAAAAAGTGACATGGATAAGGGGCTTCCCTGGGGTAACCCCCGTCTGATCGATATCCGGGGGGTAGGGTGACCGTTCACAATCACCGAGACACTGATACCGGTAAAAAGATTAGTTAAGACTTGTCGAGCATCATTATTAAAGCCGACAGCGGTGAGCACTCTCGATAAAAAATCATGGCTGACGCGATCGAACGCTTTTTGGAAATCAAGAAAAAGCAAAGCCCCTGGGATATTAGCGGCAGCCGCCACCGAGATTACATCGCGACATTCGAGAACGGAAGTCAGTATCGTGCGTCCAGGCACACAGCTTTGGTGGGCGGCAATAATGGTATCGAGCAGCTTAGAGAGACGGATATTAATTGCTCGAGCGACAAGTTTATAATCAAAGTTAAGGAGAGTAATAGGACGGAGGGAATCAATTGCAGGTCGACCTGTGGATTTCGGGAGGAGGACCATTCTGCCTTCCTGAAAAGGAGCAGGAAGTGAGACTCCCCGCATCACTTCATTTACCATTGACGTTAAGGTGTCACCAATGAGCGGCCAAAATTGAACATAGAACTCCTTAGGAATACCATCTAATCCAGGCGACTTGCGGGACTGCGATCCTGCAACAACATCATATATGTCATCCTTCTGAAAGGGACGCAGAAAGGCGTCGTTTAATTGAGGAGTGACGACGCGAGGCAGCAAGGAGGTAAAGTCGTCAAGAGAGGTTTCCGCCGGGACATGAGTATCGTACAGATCAGTAAAATAGGTGTAAACTAAGTCAGAAATGTCACGGTGAGAGGTGAACACGCGGCCGTCAGCGGTTGTGAGGGAGGCAAGGCACCCACGTTTCCGGCGCGACCGTAAACGGACTAGATGGTAGAGTGACGTCAGTTCCTCTTGTAGAAGGGAACGTGGTTGAGACCTCGTCCGCAGGCCCTCCATTTGAATGCGTTTGAGCTGCAGCAATTTGGCTTTGATGCGCTGTATATCAGTAACCCGGAGGGGAGCATGCGTAGCACTATCGTACAGTTGACGTAAGACAGAATAGTAAAATTCTTGCGTTCGTCGATCTTCTGCCACCTTCGCAGCCCCAAAACGCATGAGAGCCCTACGGATGTGAGGTTTTGCATACAGTGTCCACCATGCCACGATAGACGGGTACCGGTCCATAGTACGAGAACAACGAGTCCAAATGTCCTCCAGGACGATACCAAGGGAGGTATCTTGCAAATACGCGATATTGAGCATCCAAGGAGGACGAAACAATTTTACCGGTTGTCGCTCGTAATTAAACGTAACGGCTACAGCGCAATGATCAGTAAAACAGGCTGGTATCACATCAACAGCTAGAAGTTGCCCACACAAGGAATCGGAAAGGTAAAAGCGATCGAGGCGACTGCTAGACGTGGGAGTAAAGTAGGTATGTCGCACAAGTGTAGGATAGCGAGAAACCCACACGTCACGCAGGTGCAAGGAGCGCACAAGGTCGTCGAGTTCTTTACTGAAATTAAAATTAGGAGACTGATCTACCGGCCGTAGAACACAATTGAAGTCCCCACCTAAAATTATCTTTGTCGGGGATTTACGAAGCAGGTAAATGACTTCTTCTTTATAGAAACTCGAGCGTGCGGTAGTACAACCCGAACCAGAAGGGGCATAAAGAAGGAGTAAACTGAGATCATAAAACGTGCACCCGATCCCCCTTCCACTGTCAAGTACTTCGAAATTCATCAACGGAATGCCTTCTCTATAAAACAAGGCAGTGCCCGTAGAAAGTTCGGATGCGACATTAAAAAACGTCGAGAACCCAGGAATGGAAAACTGGTCGAATAGGACTTCCTGTAAAAAAACAACATCTGCCCCAGACTGATAGATAAACTGTCGCAAAGCGGCGAGCCGAAGCTCAGAACATATTCTGTTAATATTCAGAGTAAGAAATGTATATGCTTGCATGGAACTTCAACCTAGAAAGAAAAACAAAGATCGGTAGAGAGCCGTCAGCTGACGGAGCAGCATACAAGTAATCATACCAGAAACAAGCGCTGAACCACAGAGAGAAAAACTACGAAACAGAACCCTCATCTTCCCATTGCTTTTTCTTCGGCCGTGACGCGGCTCTCCGTGGCTGTTTACGGATTCGACTGCGGCTCCGCGGTGACGACGCTGCAGCGTTCGGCTGCGTAGGAGCATCATGTAGACATTCCGTGTCAGATTGCGAGAGAGAGGCCTCTACATCCCACTCGTCCGCAGACATGGGTTCACGGTGGGACAGTTGGTGAATAACAACGGGATCCACTGGCTCTGGAGAATCAATCAGTTGTTTGATGGGAGGAGGCTGTGACCCAGAGGGGGCGACAGAAATTCCAGAAGGGGGATGCGAAACAGAGTCAATAGGAGAAGTGTCAGAGAGCACCGGAGAAGACACGTGGCAACCAGAAGCAGGTTCCGTCACGGGCGTCTCCGAAGAGGCTGCCGCGGTAGCAGGAACAACGTCAGATAAGGTGTCAGGGAGCTTCTGCAAAGGCGTGATAGCACCTGTGGCTTCCTCATCCACGATTTCCGACTGAGAAAGAGAGTCCTTTACCGGAGGCCCATCGGAAGGGCGAGCCAATAAGGAAGATTCATCAGCCGCATCATCCTGTGTTCGCCGACGCTTGTTGTGAGAAATCAGCGCGGGAACATCGGAATTATGGGCAGCAACATCCCTACTCAAGGACAACGGGGGAAAATCACGGCCGTTGTCGGGCAACGGATCACTGCGTCCCTCAGTAACAGTGAGCGATTCAGTCCGAGATCCTTGCGGGAGAAGATCAGCTAAAGTAAATTTTTTACGCTGTTCGTATGTAGGTTTTAATACCACCACATGTCGCGGACAATTAGTACGGAAATGACCAGTTTCATTACAATAATAACATGTTCCTTCCTGGCCACTGTACGTGATATGGACCCTATAACCACATACCTGTAGGTGAGAAGGAATAGGTTTTTTGACCACCATTTCCACCGACCGGATACCACTATATACCTGTAAGCGGTGCTGAGCAGACCAGCGTTCCCTTCGAATATGGCGTACGTCCCCATAAGGAAGCAAAACGGACTTCAGAAAAGAGTCGTCAACCTCGGGCGGAAGGTTAAATACCCGAACATTCGTATATACCACTTCTGCATTTGCCAAGAGAACCATACTAGTGGAACCATCACGGTGCGTAAAGGGTACCTGAGAACCATGACGAGAAAGTAGCCTATCAACCTGGAGCGGGTCAAGAAACTTAACAAAAAACACATATAATTCGCTGTCGAAATATGCGGTATGCACCTGATCAGTAGTGACCTTAACTGTATCGACTAACCAGTCATGTATCTCCAAAGAACCGGGCTGGACGTGACGCGTGGATTTGTCAAAGGTAAAACTGACTGTACCTGTACGCGGAACTTTCGTGGGAACCATGGTGGACATCACGGCGAGAGACGACGCCGCGACAGGAAGGGCCGCACGAACACCAAACACCAGCCGACAACCAGCGATGCGACGCGCACGGAGACCAACACGGCACTAAACTGACAGGAGGAAAACACGCTGCGCTACGGTAGAGGCGGAACTAAGAGCACGACCTAGTCGCCCGACGCGCGAAGCGAGAATACCACTCAGCTATCGGGGCGGACAACTTAATGTAATAACCAGGGAATCACACGGTAGTCAAAAACATTACCTTAAGTGGCTTAAAAGGTAACAGGCAAATATTGAGGGCTAACATTCAAACAACTATAATAGTAATAATATCTAAACCAATAAATAATTTTTTTCAAGGAGCAAAATCTCATCAGAGTTATAGAACTTAATTAGTGAGCCAAGATTCACAGGGCTGTTAGTTTTCGCGTACCACAGCCGTAGACAATTTCAGAGTTGCTACATCAGTCAGGGAAGCAATGACTTCCAACACAAGTAAGACCCAATTTCGATCTCAGTGGCCACTAACATACGCGGCCTAGGATATACGAAAATTAATTCCAGGTGCAACTGACAAAGTAAGCGGACGCTGAACATGTTGTAATTACAAGAAATTTTAAAATACACAAATATGGTACTCAGAAAATTTCAAACAGAGGCACCAGAGGGTGAATTTAACACTTGATGAAGAGCGACGGGGAGCCACAGGCAATTCAGCGTAGTCGGAGCAACCTCAACACGGGAGCACGTGTGTCAATCAAGTAACAAGTCCCTTACCCCAAAGGGCAGAACAGGACGGCACCATAAAATGAACAGCACTCAAACACCCACATTAGCAGCTATGCCTGTTTAATCCGGGATAAACCGGCTGGGTCAACACTGTGTCCAAGCATTGCCGCCCAACACCACACTATCGACCACCGGCCGCTGAGACAATCGTGCTCCCGTAAGCTCCGTGAATAGCTCACCGTACGTCACGTGTGCCTCTTGTCTCTCTCTCTCGCTGACTGCGACTGACTGCCTGCTGATGTGTTCAACAAGCTGCTCCAAGGAACTACAGCCAAAGACTCAACAGGCGATCGGAGCACCACCCGGCCACTAGAAAGAGACGATTCGCGCCATTAGGCAAATATGCAAAGACAGAACGAGCCAACACGCTCGGGGCCAAAGAAATCATTAATAATACATGACAAGGGCTTGGTACAAATGATGTATATGAAGATAGTAACTGTTCTCGAAAGCACAGGTACCATTGATGACCATGCAGCTTCTCTAGAATAAATTATAATTAATGGAAACCCTCAGATGTCGACGGGTGTTGTTGTTATACCTTGATGGGGACAGCTAAAAATGTGTGCCTCGACCAGGACTAGAACCCGGGATCTCCTGCTTACTTGGCGGACGCTCTATCCATTTTTTTAAAAATCTCATTTGGTTCGCTTTTGTTCGTTGCATCTCCTCGGGGAGAACGTCGTTGGACATCCGTTTAAGTTCGTTGTTGGTCGATTAACTCAGTTTTTTTATTAAGAGGGCAACTAACCCTCTGACCGAACACGCTGAGCTACCGTGCCGTCTCCATCTGAGCCACTGAGGACACAGATGAATAACGCGACTGCGGGGACTTATCCCTTGCACGCTTCCCGTGAGATCCACATTCCCAACTGTCCACAATCTACATGCATAATGTACCCAACAGATTTTTGCCCATCCTCTCATTACTCGCGCACACTAAGGTGACGATTCCCGTAAGCAGGAGATCCCGGGCGCGATTCCCGGTCGGGGCAAACATTTTGAGCTGTCCCCATCAAGGTATATCAACAACACCCGTCGGCAGCTCAGGGTTTCCATTAATTATCATTTATTCTAGAGAAGCTGCATGGTCATCAATGGTATCTGTTCTTTCGAGAACAGTTACTATCTTCATATGTGTCGTTAAAGGCTACCGCGCCATTGACCTTCGTCTGTGCGAAAGGGCACAGGTTGCCCGAACTCTTTCGGGAATCGTCACCTTAGTGTGCGCGAGTAATGAGTGGATGGGCAAATATCTGTTAAGTACATTACGGATGTAGATTGTGGACAGTTGCGAATGTGGGTCTCACGAAAAGCGTGGCGTTATTCATCTGTGTCCTCGGTGGCTCAGATGGATAGAGAATCTGCCATGCAAGCAGGATATCCCGGGTTTTTGAGTCCCGGTCGGAGCACACATTTTCTGTCCCGATCAAGGTAAAACAACAACACCTGTCGGCAGCTGAGGGTTTCCATTAATTATCATCTAAATAAATGACTTTGCGGTAATCTAGTCACAATGCAGCAAAGTGTGGCTCACACTCGTTCTAAAACTCCTGTACAGAGGATGACTGCAGTAATACCTGAGAGTTACAAGTTCTACTACAGTATCTGTCACCAGCTCTAGGAGAAGTCCTCCATTTCTGCATCTCTAATGTGAAGGAATCCCTCCCTCTGATGGTCCAGGACCAAGAAGTTCCATCTCTGGAGATCTAAGATGAAGTGTATATCTGCACTCCTATTCAAAATCTTGCTGGTTCTTCCAGCAAAGGATTCTCGTTAGCCAGTTGCTGCAGAGCTTCCTAGTTGTGACCAACGATAAATTTACAGCAATAGCAACAGTGTCCCGTCTCCTAAAGAATCTCCCGTGATTAACCAGTAGAACCCATTTATGTCCTAAGTGGAACAGAAAGCAGAAATTCCCGCCCACAATGACGTTGGTTTCACGTTCTGGCCAATTATAGCGGCTGTTTGTACACACTCATGAGTCCTCATACTCACTACGAAAATAATTTTGGTGAACCAGTACGGCACTCCCTCACAAAATTTAAACACCAACTATTGCCGGCCTCCTTTGAATTCAACACATCCTTCTTGCTCAGAGTTGATTGTGTTTTCCAATCCCGTAGCAGATCTCTATGCTGTTAGAAAGGGTTCTTTGCAGTTTTTCACATAATGGAAACTTATAGCCTGCCGATTGCTGTGCGAGGTTATTATCGGAAGAGGTACACTGTCCCTGACAATGCTCGCCCATTCGTTGTGAACCTAGTCGGAACTCTGCCTTTCACGTACAGTTGTGGTTCCTCACTTTACCTCAGTCAGCCAGTGGACGCAGCTACGGGAAAAAACGTTACACACACCCTGCATGGAAATAAAACTGTGAAGTACTTACTAGATTCGCTGACATTTGTTTTTTTTTTTCTTTTGTCTATCTGCGCTTTCATGTATCTCTAGTAATCTGAATTGACTTGGTCATCTAATTTAAATAGTGGGTTATTAAGTAGGTTGTGGAGTAGTTTTGGGAAAAGCTCTCCTGTAACATCATCTCTTGCTTCGTTTTAACATTAATGCTGATGTACTTGTGCTGAAACATGTCTATAGCCCAACTACATCGAAGAAATTTTACTGTGGCTTTGGCTTATATTTTTTCATTTTGGTTTCGTGGGTATTGGATTTATGTGTTTTGTGGCATAGACTGAGGCTGAGGTGGTTATCCTGTTGCCAAGGCCACATACTGATTTTAAATTCAAACTCATACTTAAACATAAGCTTCCACACGACTAGGCTTATTTGCTGGTGTGAGGGCAATGTTACTTGTATAAGTAACAATGTTACTTGTGTATGTAACTAGCTTACAAAATTCTGTTCGTTCTTGCATAATTAAAAAGAAGACACACTTAAACACATCAAAGTGTCACATTTACTTTCAAACACGAATACAAAAATTCGCATGAATACACAAGATTAACAATTGAAATATGATAAAACTCGTAAATATCTACAATTGTGTCATTGTAGAATGAATTAAGTGGTTAAATCTTATGCTCGTGGTATCATGTCTAAGCTAATGTACAACACATAACTGTGTAGTTCCATGTCGACTCTAATATATTTATAAGTAAACATTATATACGATAAAACAGATAACGCCACACATTAATGAAGAAGAACGCATTTCGACACCCCTAATGCTGTGCTTAAAATTTCTCCTTTAGATAGGCCGTTCACAACAGGGCAGCAAAAATGTACAGTAAAACTGACGAGCAGGCCAGTCCCCTGAAAATAAACTATCGGCAAAATAAACACACCGCATAAAAGTACATTGTCCCTGTAAATATTACATTTTAAAAACATTGTCCCTGAATATACCAGGTTGAAAGAACACAAACATCACATAAAAGAAACTACATTGTCCCAGAAAATACAGTCTTAAGAAAGCACACACACACTTCACTGGCTGAGGTAAATCACACTGTTTATCATGCGAATTATTCCATCTTTTTTCCAACACAAGAACAAAATAGTTTGATAAAGTCAGTGTCTGCTGACACACAAATGAGCAGTTTGCGAAAGCGAGATGCGATTTGCAAACTTGAATTAAAATTATTCCCCACACATCCATGTTTGTTTACCTGAAGCTAGTCATCATTACTGTGCACGTCCATGACAAAGTCATACTATTAAGAATCACCACTCTCAGTGTACTGTATAGTGCTGTATAGTACTGTTCAGAGTTAGAATTATAGTACAGCATTCATATGGCAATGACGTATAGAATTATGTCTCGTTGACTAGTAAAAATCTCACAGGGTAGCAAATGAAGCTGAAGATTGTATTCGCTATCAAAGTAGTCAGATTAGATTGTCTCTGTAAAACATGTGTGCACCACTATTAGAGCTCCAAAATGACACAATTGGTTTTGCTTCTCTTTAGTTTGCTTCGCATTGATTTGCATGGCCACCAAATTAGTGAAGTCTCTTGTGTTCACATGCAGACCCCACGCAAAGAAACTGGCGTGCCAGATAGACTGACAGCCTGTCTCGTTTTTCTCGTAGAGACTGAGGAGCTGTCACTCGAGGCATAGCCTCTTGGCGTTGAGGAAGGACTTTGGCCAAGCTGCCTGCTCGTGAGGTTAGGTAGAAACGCAGCTCCTGTCTGGGGATACGCTGCGCCTACACGCCTGCGCCGTCTGCAGCTCATACAAAACAAAGCACTCAAAATCATAAGCAATGCTCCACGATACACACGCATCGCGGACCTTCACCGGGAATACCGACTTGAGACTCTCACGGAGGTAATCCACAAACTCACCACAAGACTATACAGAAACTCCAGACATTCGCAAAACCCGTTTATTCTGAATCTGGGGAACTACGACCACAACCATGGTGGAAACGTAAAAGACAAAAAGACATACTTGTAACGACCTAACATCTATGGCCAAGCATACGCAAACATAACGGTACAGGCGAGCCCCTGTTAATCAGACGCCATTACTGGATATCCAGCTGGAATACACTGTCGAATAACTGGCACCACGCAGGGAAGCCGTACCGTACACTGCACGCAGACAAGCTCCACACATCCCCCACACAGTGAGATGATCTATGGCCGATCTCCCACTACTATATAACGATCTTGATTGCTCCAGGAATGTAGCGGCAGCAACAACTGGGATACATCGCCATTGCTTGCCACGGTAATGATGCATGATACCCATACTAACAAATCCAACCTTGCATGAACTATCGCAGCTAGTAAGCCACTACTGCTCTTACTACCCATCCCACTGTCGCAGAGGTTTTTTTCCCACGGCACGAGCCATGGCACTTTTTTTCCCTCTGCTCTTCAAATCGCTACCCTCACTCGCGTTTCGTCCACTATCAGCTGATGGACCGTGTTAATGCGTGGCCTTACCCAGATCCAAGGATAACATCACAGCCCAGTCCACTTACTAGATAATTAACATGTTGACGGAGGTGACAGTAGAACTTTTTGTTTGGTCACCACATCGGTGTGGGCGTGGAGAGGTCCCATCTTCTAGGTAGAGGGCCTTCGCCAACAAGTTCGTAGTGTTCGCCGCTTCTCTTGTTGACCTAAGCTGTGGTGCGATGCGTTAGTACAGACGCCCGAGATGATAAGCCCTGCTGGAGCCACGCGCCTGTTGTAGGGATGTCCTTGACCGACAGCTCGTCCGCTGGCAGACAACAGTGGAGCCGTGTAAACACGACCCTCCGCTCGCTAGCGTCCTAGGGATGGCGGTTACCTCCGAAACAAACGGTTTTCCGTTATATCGTATTTTGCCACGCCAGTTTAACCTGGCTATTAAAACCGCTGAAAGTAACCGGTTTCTGAAATAACAGATTTTCGGTTTTTATTCCTATTACTTCCTAGAATAAAGACATCGAACAAAGATGGAGAAATTTTGACTCAGTCTCAAGATAAACAGAATCAAAATACCAAATTGAATAGGCAAATAAAGCAAAACATAGTCCATCCACCGTTAGTGTTTGAATAATACAAAAGATTAGCAATATTCTCCCACTGATTCGAATCTTTTGAGATGCTGCTCAAAAATCATATTGTAAACCACGATCACACTACTGCTTGGGCATTACGAAAAGTCAGTGCTAAAGGATGAAAACGAATTGATTTTTTTTCGTGTTAATTTGTCCGTTTTCAAGGGCACAAGCAGCAAGTCAGCTACTTTATTTTGTATCCCGCCTGGAAGGCATCGCGTGGGTCTGCTCCTGAAATCTGTAACATAGGCCGAATGTAGGAAGCGAGTAGGAGCAGGTGAGGTGAAGTAAAAGTCGTTTTACTATAGTCCAAAACACAGTACACAACTGAATACGTAACTTGGTACAGATGAGCACGTACGTGCGACGTCTTAGACCCGTCGTAACTGATACAAAGTCTCTATACCAACCTAAGCTGAAGCGATGTTTCCCGGCCGTCTCCATTTGATGAGGTGGGGTGAAAGTAGAGCGGCTGTCGTAGAGCTGCACAGTGTCGGCTAGAGGGCACTGTCGTCGGTGTAGATCGTCTGCTCTCGTAGTGCCAACATACTAGCTTGCACTTAAGCTGTGGCGTCATAGCTATCGTTACCACACTTTCTACTTTTATTGTATGCTATGAATGAATAGATGTTGAGTTTTTACTGAGTAGACAACATTCCATTAGAACTACCGACGGCCTTGGAAGAGCCAGTCCTGACAAAATTCTGCCATCTGGTGAGCAAGATGTATGAGATAGGCCAAATACCCTCAGACTTCAAGAAGAATATAATAATTCCAATCCCAAAGAAAGCAGGTGTTGACAGATGTGAAAATTACCGAACTATCAGTTTAATAAGGCACAGCTGTAAAATACTAACGCGAATTCTTTACAGACCAATGGAAAAACTGGTAGAATCCGACCTCGGGGAGGATCAGTTTGGATTCCGTAGAATGTTGGAACACGTGAGGCAATACTGACCTTAAGACTTATCTTAGAAGAAAGATTAAGGAAAGGCAAACCTACGTTTCTAGCACTTGTAGACTTAGAGAAAGCTTTTGACAATGTTGATTGGAATACTCTCTTTCAGGGAGCGAAAGGCTATTTACAATTTGTACAGAAACCAGATGGCAGTTATACGAGTCGAGGGGCATAAAAGGGAAGCAGTGGTTGGGAAGGGAGTGAGACAGGGTTTTAGCCTCTCCCCGATGTTATTCAATCTGTATATTGAACAAGCAGTAAAGGAAACAAAAGAAATATTCGGAGTAGGTATTAAAATCAATGGAGAAGAAATAAAAACTTTGAGGTAATTTGTAATTCTGCCAGAGACAGCAAAGGACTTGGAAGACCAGTTGAACGGAATGGACAGTGTTTTGAAAGGAGGATATAATATGAACATCAACAAAAGCAAAACGAGGATCATCATGGAATGTAGTCGAGTTAAGTCGGGTGATGCTGAGGGGATTAGATTAGGAAATGAGACACTTAAAGTAGTAAAGGAGTTTTGCTATATGCGGAGCAAAATAACTGATGGGGGTCGAAGTAGAGAAGATATAAAATGTAGACTGGCAATGGCAAGGAAAGCGTGTCTGAAGAAGAGAAATTTGTTAACATCGAGTATAGATTTAAGTGTGAATAAGTCGTTTCTGAAAGTATTTGTATGGTGTGTAGCCACGTATGGAAGTGAGACGTGGACGATAAATAGTTTGGACAAGAAGAGAATAAAAGCTTTCTAAATGTCGTGCTACAGAAGAATGCTGAAGATTAGATGGGTAAATCACATAAGTAACGAGGAGGTACTGAATAGAAATGGGGAGAAGAGGAGTTTGTGGCACAACTTGACAAGAAGAAGGGACCGGTTGGTAGGACGCGTTCTGAGGCGTCAGGGGATCACAAATTTATCTTTGGAGGGCATCGTGGAGGGTAAAAATCGTAAAGGGAGACCAAGAGATGAATACACTAAGCAGATTCAGAAGGATGTAGGTTGCAGTAAGTACTGGGAGATGAAGAAGCTTGCACAGGATAGAGTAGCATGGAGAGCTGCATCAAACCATTCTCAGGACTGAAGACGACAACAACCATAATTTCCTTCTTCTAAGTATTTCATAGAAATAGTAGACAAATCTGTAATGGTTTAAAGCAAATGAAGCCGCTTGAAATTTATTGCCAGATTATTGTTGGTGCCAGTCTGCAGTACAGTGGATGTCTGGAGAAGACAGCGAGGAATTACAGTACAGACCAGGTGGGGGCAAGTCTTTCATAATGCACTTACACACACACCTTAAGGCGAGACACGCAGGAACAGGGACATTATTGTCTCAGCAATGCTGTATCAGTTCTTATGTCATGTGTTTGTTGGGCGTTTCTGTCAGCACTGTTATTAAAATTTCTGGGATAGCTTTTCCTTTTTTCTATAATGACGCAATATTTCAAACAAATTCAAATTTTGCGAATAAAGCCTACTCCTCCCCCCTTTCTTTTTAGCACTGCTGCTGTTTCAGTTTTTCTTCTCGCTTACAAGTAAAAAAAAAAAAAAAAAAAGTCAGGTCAGAGACCAAAAAAACTACCGAAAAATGCCGGTTATTTAGAAAGAAAATACCGGTATCGGTATTTACCCGTCGGTTTTTCCCATACCTATTTGCGTCCTGCGCCGAGCCTAAAGGCGGTCATGTTTCGGAACCAAGCACTATCATCAGGTCACACCACGATGACAATATTGCATAAAATATTCTGTAATAAGCTGTTACAAAATATTTTCCTCTATGACTACTAATGTAAGACGTAAAGTGCAACCTCAAAACATAGGCAGCTCTTTACCTATAGCGCACAATCGTCAAGCTCACTTACCTAAGTAGGTGTGTCATATACTTAAATGAGGATCTGAACTTCAGCAATGGAAAGTCTTAAATTTTAGTTTAATATGAGTCTGAATGCATTTTTTTTATCTTAAGTCTTCTTCCTTGGCCTTATACCTAACTTGGCCATTCCAGTGACGTCTCTGCTTGCCTGTGTCAGAGAAGGCTTGCTGCGAGTGCTGTGTGGCTGGTGTTATCTCTGAGTAGGTCGAAGCACCGTCGGCTGGTGCAGACTCTCAGAAGGATCTGCCTGAGGACGAGGCAGTGAACACACTGTCTGCTGCAGTGGGGCGGCGAGCAGCCACAGAGGTGCGATCGCTTGCAACGAGAGCTATATGTCTGTTTCCCTCTCTCGGACACGTGCACGGAGTACAGCGTCTTGGTGAGTCCTACGCCTGTCACTTACCAATACGTTGAGTTCTGATTTAACCCTTCCAGCAAGTCAAGACTGTTCACCTTGTGTCGTTTGGAGTTCGTTGTCGGCTGTTGGCATATTCCCGCGAGCAACAACGTGCTTTTCAAGTTGGAAAATTCTAGCCACCCTCCGGTGGAGTTTCACTGTACTTGGTTATTTGAAGTGAAGTGCACCAGCGGAATATTCTGCCTTGTGGCCGTTAACGTTCCGGTTACCACCCTGGGTGTTGACGTAACTTTCAGGCAGCGTAGTTTCCTCATCGTTTGTTGCTGTCCAGCACGGTGTGTAGTTGACAGCTCCGTGTATAATTGGTTGTGGGCGCCAATATCTTCTTGTTCCCGTGAAGTCCCTGTTGTGCCCTGGTCAGGTGAAGTGGAAGTTATCTTGTCGGTGGGTCCGCTGACTGTCGGTCGTTTGGGTTGTCGTCGGATCGTGACTGGTTGGCCCGACTGCCTGTCTCTTCTAAGCGAGCGTTAGTGCTTGAATTCCAGGCCGACCCTTGAACATCTGTGCACCCTTGTGTGTACTGCCTATTTTTTAGTTGTTCTTGTTGTTGGTACTTGTATGGCTTCTAGCCGGTTTTGTGTTTTAAATTAGAGTTGTTTTACTCTTACGGCCTTCAACCTAGTTTAAGGCACTGTTTCACGTAAGCCATTTGGTATTTTCAATTTTTTTTTTAAATTTTTAAGTCTTCGGCGTTCAGCCGATTTGAGTTTCAGTTTTTTGTTCTTAATGCCTTCAGCCTAAATTAAAGAACTGTTTCACATAAGGACTCTGGTATAAAAAAAATAAAGGCCGATTTGAATTAACTTGTTTACTTGAGCCCAACTAAAGTACTGTTTTAAGATAAGGCTTGCTGTTTAAAATTTCTGATTAGGCTTGCGTTTTAAGTTATTGGCATTCAGCCGTTTTTAAATTAAAGTGGCTTTCAGCCGCTAATTAAGTCCCAAAGATTAAAGCAGTGTGTATAAAAAATTTTTTTGGTCTCTTGTAATGTTTGACCAAATAATAAAGTTGTATGTTAGAGTATAACTGACAGCCCCTTATTTTGGCCCCTTTCCACAAATTATTCTATCTGTCCTGTGGGTTTAGCTGGGCGTTTCACAAGCTTGGTTGCTTCAAGTTTGGTTTATTACGATGTTGTCTTATTGAGTTGTGTGTCTTTCGGCGTGTTTGTGTCTTGGATTGAGCCGGTTTAATGTTACCTCATAGTATATGCCAGTGTTACATGCGTTTGACATTACGCCAATCGTTGGAGCCATCTGAAAGGTATGTTATTCCTGAAGAATCAAGCTTGCAGAGATCACTAGTAACTCTTTTTATTACTATTATGATTTAGCTGAGCCGATATTGTGCTGTCAAGTCATTAGTGTACGCTGTGACATCAGCAGAAAATGTTATATATTTTAATTGTGTGGTATTTTATTTGTGACATGCTGATGTTTCCTGCCACTTCTTGTTATAATTTGATGCGGTATCACTATGTTGTAAAAAGGATTTACAGCTAATAATGGTGCAATATCTGATGAAGTGGAGATCTGTCGAACCAGTAATTGTACTAAAAAAAATGAATTATTAGAGACCTTGGCAAATTTGGATCTTCAAGAATAATGTAAGTTACTGTTTTTGTTTCTAGCAAAAGGGAGTGGTTTCTTGTGGATGCCAAGATTTTTCCTAAATTATCCCCTGGTTAAAATAAGTGTTAAGTTTGGCTTGTATTATTGACTGCATACGTTGTAGCTGGTCTTTCAAGTGACGAAAAGGAATGTGTTGTGTGACTGAGAGTTTAATTTATGACGGTTGTTACCACTTGATTACTTTTAAATATTTACTGTGCCTAGATTGTATAATAAATGGTGGAAAATATATATATATATATATATATATATATATATATATATATATATATATATATATATATTTATAATTTGTACAGAAACCAGATGGCAGTAATAAGAGTCGAGGGGCATGAAAGGGAAGCAGTGGTTGGGAAAGGAGTGAGACAGGGTTGTAGCCTCTCCCCGATGTTATTCAATCTGTATATTGAGCAAGCAGTAAAGGAAACAAAAGAAAAATTTGGAGTAGGTATTAAAATTCATGGAGACGAAGTAAAAACTTTGAGGTTCACCGATGACATTGTAATTCTGTCAGAGACGGCAAAGGACTTGGAAGAGCAGTTGAACGAAATGGACAGTGTCTTGAAAGGAGGATATAAGATGAACATTAACAAAAGCAAAACGAGGATAATGGAATGTAGTCAAATTAAATCGGGTGATGCTGAGGGAATTAGATTAGGAAATGAGACACTTAAAGTAGTAAAGGAGTTTTGCTATTTAGGAAGTAAAATAACTGATGATGGTCGAAGTAGAGAGGATATAAAATGTAGACTGGCAATGGCAAGGAAAGCGTTTCTGAAGAAGAGAAATTTGTTAACATCGAATATAGATTTATGTATCAGGAAGTCATTTCTGAAAGTATTTGTATGGAGTGTAGCCATGTATGGAAGTGAAACATGGACGATTACTAGTTTGGACAAGAAGAGAATAGAAGCTTTCGAAATGTGGTGCTACAGAAGAATACTGAAGATAAGGTGGATAGATCACGTAACTAATGAGGAGGTATTGAATAGGATTGGGGAGAAGAGAAGTTTGTGGCACAACTTGACTAGAAGAAGGGATCGGTTGGTAGGACATGTTTTGAGGCATCAAGGGATCACAAATTTAGCATTGGAGGGCAGCGTGGAGGGTAAAAATCGTAGAGGGAGACCGAGAGATGAGTACACTAAGCAGATTCAGAAGGATGTAGGTTGCAGTAGGTACTGGGAGATGAAGCAGCTTGCACAGGATAGAGTAGCATGGAGAGCTGCATCAAACCAGTCTCAGGACTGAAAACAACAACAACAAGAGCTAACGATTTATGGTTACCACTATTTAACTTGTGCGCTAGTTACACTGACGCTACATGAAGGCTTCAATATACATTAAGACAGATGAGTGTTACGTTTGTTTTTAGAGTTGTGTGCCTAAGAGTGGTTTAAAAAATCGAGATCTTAAATATGTCTCTAGTCATTCGCAAGGAGAGATGTCGATGGCTATTAAACTGTGTTATGGTCGACAATCGTGACATTTGAAAAGTGTTATCATTACCACCTGGTCAGCTGTGAAGTCGGCTTTACGTGGTATGGTACATTCATAGCGTTAATTGCTCATGTTGAGTGCTGATGTAACATGGAAGAGTGTACTGCCTAGCACAATTTGTATGCTGACAATGTAGTTTATATTATGATGTGGTAACATAGACTAATTCATGCTTTTATTATATGACGTCAATGATTTTATATTCGACTAATAGGATGCTGTAAATGCTTTTTAAAACCTGACGACTGCCTGAAATCGACACTGGTTGTTAATTAAAGAATTTTAGTAGTAGGTCGAGGTAGTAATGACATTTTTCAAGTACTTGATAGCTGTACGGCACCACCTCCTGAACACAGATGGTAAAATTGCACTTTCCATGAAGTTGCTTGTGTGTTTATGAATAAATGTCTACTGGAATTATCTCCAGCGGAACGATTAACACTCTCCACTCCACAGGCATACAGTCATTATCAGCACACTGCGTATGGCTGCCATTACTTGTAGCAAATTTAGAAGAAATTAGTGCTGCTACCTAAGTAGCAGTTATGTAATATTATATTTTATTATTATTTTTAATTGGTCCCGAAGGTGGTGTGGCCATCATAAAGTGAGCCGGTACTCACCGTTGCTGCTTAGTTTTCGATTGTGTACATTTCCAGAGCTATCAGTCTGTTGGCAGAACTTCCTTACAGTTTCTCGATATATTTCCTCCACTTACAGTTCGTCATTTAGTCCCGAAGAATGTGGAGACACAGTAGCAGAGCTCTGTTCTGAATTCCTTGCAGCCTTCGTCTCATTTATCAAAAGGTTAATGCTATGCTTTAAATAGACGTAGATTACGACCAGAAATGATAATGCCCCCTCGTAGACAAATTCCTTTTCAAATTCTTTAGAAAGACTCACAGTGTATAAGATACTTAACAATAAATATTGCATAAAAATGTAATGTTAGACGATAAATAATAAAATAATGAATCAATCCCCACTGTAATAAAATGTTAAAAGCAGAATAATACATCGGTTTGAACACGGTGTGTACTATTATAAAATATCGATAGGTCCATAAATCATCTAGTTAAGTTTGTGTCGCCATAACAATAGCTTATATCCTGAAAACTAAATCCTTTGCATTGAAAAGATATCCAGCGTCCAGAGGGAATAGTGACACTTCGCAACTGTTAGTTGACAATATTCTGCCGCATTTCCATTTTCCTTTTTACCCCATCCATGTCTATGGCTACTGTGGAGCTGTAGGCGGCGCAGCGTCGCCCTTCTTCCACATCGTGTTGCAGTTCACCAGCCTGCCACAGTCGTGGTAACCACACCGCATATGCAACGTGCCGTCGTGACAGGCTGCATCAATCGGCTTTAGTATTAGGGAAATACCAAAAGGACCACAACACTAATCCATACAACGGTTTCGCGATGTGAATGTTAACCACTTGTGGCTTTTAAATACAATGGCTGTAAGTTAAGACAAGATACTATATTCGTGCCGGCCGCGGTGGTCGAGCGGTTATGGCGCTTCAGTTCAGAACCGCGCGCCTGCTACGGTCGCAGGCTCGAGTCCTGCCTCGGGCGTGGATGTATGTGATGCCCTTAGGTTATTTAGGTTTACGTAGTTCTAAGTTCTAGGTGAATGATGACCTCAGATGTTAAGTCCCATAGTGATCAGAGCTATTTGAACTATTTTTTTTAACCATATCCGTACCTTCCCTGTACATACGCAGCTTAGAAGCAAGTACAGTGCAGTTAGAACATCATGGTGGTCAATAAAATACATCCTGAGGAAGCCGTCTTGCAATAGTCGCCGAAACGTCAGAATTTTAAAGTTGACAGTGCGGCCTCAAACCCAGAAGGATTTTTTTGACTGTGACAACGACCGCGAAAGACTACGTTTACATTTAACATCATAGTACTTGAGAAATGGTCTCTATAATATGAAAGACAAACTGTACGTCAGTCGTTAAGAATACAGTGAACAGTGAGACATGTTAACTGGAGCAGTTTCATTTTCCTGCACTGCAAATGGGAAGTAAAGTTATCTTTTATAATTTGTGCGTAACATCTCCTATGACAGAGAAAGGAATGTACCACTATGGTGTCCTCCAAAAAAAAAGATACCAGAAACATGTAGTCAACTCCCTTAACAGTGTCTCCATTGTTTTTGATGCAGAAATTCGAGCGAGTTCTTCGTTTCCACGTTGTGGCCCTTGTGTGTAATTACACTCTTATTTAGTGGGAACCGCTCCTCGCCTGCCCACGGGATTTCTAATAGCTAATGAGCATCATTTTTCACTTGCTCAAGAACGAAAAAAATTCATTGCCTCGAAAAGTCGAGTTTCACAGAATTTTATGCCTCCAGTGCTTCCGAGTTACAAACATAAACTACATAAATAAAAATAAACTGTCACATATATGAATAATCATCACCCGAGAACAGCTTGACTGCTTTGGTTTTTTTTTTTGAGCCCGTGATTGTGGACGGTAATGGTATGTTTCGTATGAAAAAGAAAATTACAGACAATGCGTTCACTTTGACAGTTCTGGTAGCACATGTTTTCATAACAACAAAAATCAGTTTGACAGTTATACAGGGTGAGTCACTAACTATTGCCACCTGGAATAACTCCGAAAGTATGATAGGAGCTTAAACGTTTCTGGGACAAAAGTTGCATGGGACAGCGGCGGCCATAATATGACGTTGGCTTTTTGTTGCTAGGTGGTGTCACGTCAGAGACATGAAGGTCAACTTTATTTTATTAAATGGGATGCCATATTTTAGTGCTTACACTACTGGCCATTAAAATTGCTATACCAAGAAGAAATGCAGATGATAAACGGGTATTCATTGGACAAATATATTATACTAGAACTGACATGTGATTACATTTTCACGCAATTTGGGTGCATTGATCCTGAGTAATCAGTACCCAGAACAACCACCTCTGGCCATAATAACGGCCTTGATACGCCTGGGCATTGAGTCAAACAGAGCTTGGATGGCGTGTACAGGTACAGCTGCCCAAGCAGCTTCAACACGATACTTCAGATCATCAAGAGTAGTGACTGGCGTATTGTGACGAGCTGGTTGCTCGGCCACCATTGACCAGACGTTTTCAGTTGGTGAGAGATCTGGAGAATGTGCTGGTCAGGGCAGCAGTCAAAAAATTTCTGTTTACAGAAAGGCCCGTACAGGGCCTGCAACATGCGGTCGTGCATTATCCTGCTGAAATGTGGGGTTTCGCAGGGATCGTGTGAAGGGTAGAGCCACGGGTCGTAACCGAGACGTGTAACCAATGGCACCCCATACCATCACGCCAAGTGATGCGTCAGTATGGCGATGACGAAAACACGCTTCCAAAGTGCGTTCACAGCGATGTCGCCAAACACGGATGCGACCGTCATGATGCTGTAAACAGAACCTGGATTCATCCGACAAAATGACGTTTTGCCATTCGTGAACCCAGGTTCGTCGTTGAGTACACCATCTCAGCGCTTCTGTCTGTGATGCGGCGTCAAGGGTAACCGCAGCCATGGTCTCCGAGCTGATAGTCCATGCTGCTGCAAACGTCGTCGAACTGTTCGTGCAGAGCGTTATTGTCTTTGGAAACGTCCCGATCTGCTGACTCAGGGATCAAGACGTGGCTGCACGATTCGTTACAGCTATGCCAGAAAGATGCCTGTTATGTCGACTGCTAGTGATACGAGGCCGTTGGGATCCAGCGCGGCGTTCCGTATTACCCTCCTGAAGCCACCGAATCCATATTCTGCTAACAGTCACTGGATCTCGATCAATGCGAGCAGCATTGTCGCGATACGATAAACCGTAATCGCGATAGGCTACAATCCGACCTTTATCAAGTCGGAAACGCGATGGTATGCATTTCTCCCTCTTACCCGAGGCACCTCAACAACGTTTCACCAGGCAACGCCGGTCAACTGCTGTTTGTATATGAGAAATCGGTTGGAAACTTTCCTCATGTCAATACGTTGTAGGTGTCGCCACTGGCGCCAACCTTGTGTGAATGCTCTGAAAAGCTAATCTTTTGCATATCACAGCATCTTCTTCCTGTCGGTTAAATTTCGCGTCTGTAGCACGTCATCTTCGTGGTGTAGAAAATTTAATACCTAGTAGTGTATTTTCTGATAGCTGCTATCGAGACGAATCCAATGATGTGTAACAGTTAGGTCTTTGTAGGTCAACGAAGGTCACAAAGGTGGCATGAACGTCCATTTACAGAAGGTATGACCATTGGTATCATTGCAGTGCTGCATACTTCTTGTCATGGATTGAGCGGTATTTATAAGGAATACCTCGGCACTTATCGAAGCAAAGACAAGCGTGACGTTATTCTAGGAACGCTCTCAACATACAACCTTGAGCAATTTTTTAGAAAACCAACTCGAGATGGAAGCATGTTAGATATCTTGGTGACAAGCAGACGTGATCTTTTTGAGGAAGTTAATCTAGAAAAAGGTATTAGCGACCATAATGTCGTTGCGGGTTGTATGTCAGTGGAAGTTGCAAAAATACCAAAGAAACAATGTAGAGTTTTCTTGCTTGGAAAACAAATAAAAGTGTCATTAATGAATATCTTGATAGTCAGCTCCAATCTTTCATAGCGGGACACAAAGATATTGAGCATCTTTGGTCGGAATTGAAAGGTACCGTCCACCACATGCCAGATAAATATGTGCCTAGCAACAATATAGGGAAGGGAAAGGATCCACCTTGGTTCAACAAACATATCAGGGAGTTGGTGAGAAAGCAGAGAATTTTGCACAGTCGTTTTAAACCTAGTCACTGCCCCACTGACAAACAGAAATTACGCGAAAAGAAAGCAGCTGTCGATAAGTCAATGAGAGATTCTTTTAACGAATTTGAAAACAATATTTTATCTATAGAGTCTAAAAATAACCCAAAAATGTTTTGGTCGTACGTAAAATCTATGAACGCAACAAATAATTCAATACCTTCTCTTGCTCACAGTATGGGTAATGTAATGGATGATGATAAACTGAAGGCCGAAATTCTAAGCCTAGCTTTCAAAAACTCTTTTACGGTTGACGACTGCAGCACCATTCCCCCTTTCAATCATCGAACAAACGCAAGGGTGACATACTGTTTAGTGTGTCTGGGATTGTAAAACAGTTAAGATTCTTAGACTCCAGGAAGGCATCTGGCCCAGACGGTATCTGCATAAGATTTTATGTTTACTATGCTACAAATATAGCACCGTTCTTATACATCATCTATCAGAGATCACTGAAACAGTGGAAAGTTCCACGGGACTGGAAGAAGGCCTAGGTCATAGCAAACTATAAAAAGGTAGAAAAGTGAATGCGTATAATTACCGGCCAATTTCAGTGACATCGATTTGTTGAAGAATCATGGAACATTTTGTGTTCAGTCATAATGACTTTTCTAAACTGAGAAGCTCAACTGCAGAAACCAGCACGGTTTTAGGAAACAGCGGTCATGCGAGACACCGGTGGCCCTCTTTGTGCATGACATACAACAGGCACTAGATACCGGCTCCCAGGTTGATGCCATATTCCTCGACTTTCGAAAGGCGTTCGACTCAGTTCCGCACTGTCGCTTGCTCCAATAAGTACGCGCTTACGGTCTGTCCGATGACATATGCGGATGGACAGGAAGTTTTCTAAGAGACAGATAGCAGTATGTCGTCCTGAATGGGGAGTCTTCAATAGAAACAAGCGTAAAACCAGGCGCGCCCCAGGGCAGCGTAATAGGTCCACTGCTTTTTAGGATTTACATAAACGATCTGGTTGATGGTATCGAGAGCGGCATTAGACTGTTTTCCGATGATGCTGTAATCTAGAGGAAAGTAGAATCACACGAAAGTTGTGAACAAATCAATGAGGATTTGTAGAAAATAATTGCGTGGTGTGATGACAGGCAGTTGTCTCTCAATATTACTAAGTGTAGCCTACTGCGCATAACAAAGCGAAAATCTTCATAAATGTACGAGTAAAAAATAAATGCCCAGTCTTTGGAAGTGGTAACATCCGTGAAGTATCTGGGTGTGACTGTTCGAAATGATCCCGAATGAAACGATCAGATTACGCAAGTAACGGATAAGGCGAACTCTAGACTGCGGTTTATTGGTAGAATCCGGAAGCGATGCAGTCCTTCAACAAAGAAAATTGCTTACAATTCTTTAGTTCTTCCAGTTTTAGAGTATTGTTTGTCTGTATGGGACCCTTACCAGTTAGGTCTGATTCAAGTGATTGAGAAAGTCCAAAGAAGAGCGGCAAGATTCGCTAAAGGTACATTTAGCCATCGCGAGAGCGTTACAAATCTCATAGAAAATTTGAAGTGGTACACACTTGCAGATAGATGACGTGTTAAGCGGAAGGGGGTCCTCACTAACTTTCTAAATCCGATCTTCGACGAGGATGTACAACATATATCATTACCACCAACTTTTAAATCGAGCAATGATCACCATTCAAAGATAAGGGAAATTCCTGATGCCTTCAGACAGTCGTTTATCCGTCGCGCGATCCGTGAATGGAACAGAGAGGGGGAAATACGACTTGGGCGCGAATAGCGCCCTCCGCCACACACCGCTTGGTGGCTAGTGGGAGTATAAATGTAGATGTAGAAGCACATGCTCTGACAAATCTCCCTCGTTTTTTTTGTTTTTTTCTTTGTTTTGTTTTTGTGGTCTTCAGTCCTGAGACTGGTTTGATGCAGCTCTCCATCCTACTCTATCCTGTGCAAGCTTCTTCATCTCCCAGTACTTACTGCAACCTACATCCTTCTGAATCTGCTTAGTGTATTCATCTCTTGGTCTCCCTCTACGATTTTTACCCTCCACGCTGCCCTCCAATGATAAAATTGTGATCACTTGATGCCTCAAAAAATGTCCTACCAACCGGTCCCTTCTTTTCGTCAAGTTGTGCCACATTCTCCTCTTCTCCCCAATTCTATTCAATACCTCCTCATTAGTTATGTGATCCACCCATCTAATTTACAGCATTCTTCTGTAGCACTACATTTCGAAAGCTTCTATTCTCTTCTTGTCCAAACTATTCATCGTCCATGTTTCACTTCTATACAAGGCTACAAATACTTTCAGAAACTACTTCCTGACACTTAAATCTACACTCGATGTTAACAATGTTCTCTTCTTCAGCAACGATTTCCTTGTCATTGCCAGTCTACATTTTATATTCTCTCTACTTCGACCATCATCAGTTATTTTACTCCCTAAATAGCAAAACTCCTTTACTACTTTAAGCGTCTCATTTCCTAATCTAATTCTCTCAGCATCACTCGATTTAACTTGACTGCATTCCATTATCCTCGTTTTGCTTTTCTTGATGTTCATCTTATATCCTCCTTTCAAGACACTGTCCATTCCTTTCAACTGCTCTTCCAAGTCCTTTGCTGTCTCTGACAGAATTATAATGTCATCGGCGAACCTCAAAGTTTTTATTTCTTCTCCATGTTTCCTTTACTGCTTGTTCAATATACAGATTGAATAACATCGGGGAGAGGCTACAACCCTGTCTCACTCCCTTCCCAACCACTGCTTCCCTTTTATGCCCCTGGACTCTTATAACTGCCATCTGGTTTCTGTACAAATTGTAAATAGCCTTTCGCTCCCTGTATTTTACCCCTGCCACCTTCAGAATATGAAAGAGAGTATTCCAGTTAACATTGTCAAAAGCTTTCTCTAAGTCTACAAATGCTAGAAACGTAAGTTCGCCTTTTCTCAATCTTTCTTCTAAGATAAGTCGTAAGGTTAGTATTGCCTCGCGTGTTCCAACATTTCTACGGAATCCAAACTGATCTTCCCAGAGGTCCGCTTCTACCAGTTTTTCCATTCGTCTGTAAAGAATTCGTGTTAGTATTTTGCAGCTGTGACTTATTAAACTGATAGTTCGGTAATTTTCACATGTGTCAACACCTGCTTTCTTTGGGATTGGAATTATTATATTCTTCCTGAAGTCTGAGGGTATTTCGCCTGTCTCATACATCTTACTCACCAGATGGTAGAGTTTTGTCATGACTGGCTCCCCTAATGGCGTCAGTAGTTCTAATGGAATGTTGTCTACTCCGGGGGCCTTGTTTCGACTCAGGTCTTTCAGTGCTCTGTCAAATTCTTCACGCAGTATCGTATCTCCCATTTCGTCTTCATCTACGTCCTCTTCCATTTCCATAATATTGTCCTCAAGAACATCGCCCATGTATAAACCCTCTATATACTCCTTCCACCTTTCCGCCTTCCCTTTTTTGCTTAGAACTGGGTTTCCATCTGAGCTCTTGATGTTCATACAAGTGGTTCTCTTCTCTCCAAAGGTCTCTTTAATTTTCCTGTAGGCAGTATCTACCTTACCCCTAGTGAGATAAGCCTCTGCATCCTTACATTTGTCCTCTAGCCATCCCTGCTTAGCCATTTTGCACTTCCTGTCGATCTCAATTTTGAGACGTTTGTATTCCGTTTTGCCTGCTTCGTTTACTGCGTTTTTATATTTTCTCCTTTCATCAATTAAATTCAATATTTCTTCTGTTGCCCTCGTCTTTTTACCTACTTGATCGTCTGCTGCCTTCACTACTTCATCCCTCAAAGTTACCCATTCTTCTTCTACTGTATTTCTTTCCCCCATTCCTGTCAATTGTTCCCTTATGCTCTCCCTGAAACACTCTACAACCTCTGGCTCTTTCAGTCTATCCAGGTCCCATCTCCTTAATTTAGCACCTTTTTGTAGTTTCTTCAGTTTTAATCTACAGTTCATAACCAATAGATTCTGGTCAGAGTCCACATCTGCCCATGGAAATGTCTTACAATTTAAAACTTGAGTCCTAAATCTCTGTCTTACCATTATATAATCTATCTGATACCTTTTAGTATCTCCAAGGTTCTTCCACGTATACAACCTTCTTTCATGATTCTTAAACTAAGTGTTACCTATGATTAAGTTGTGCTCTATGCAAAATTCTACTAGGCGGCTTCCTCTTTCATTTCTTAGCCCCAATCCATATTCACCTACTATTTTTCCTTCTCTCCCTTTTCCTACACACGAATTCCAGTCACCCATTACTATTAAATTTTCGTCTCCCTTCACTATCTGAATAATTTCTTTTATTTCATCCTACATTTCATCAATTTACCTCATGCAAATAGTAACGTGCCGTTACATGTAAACACTATTCGACGGCTTCGCAGCAGAACACTAATAGGAACGGTAAGACTGCTATCGTCGAATCAAGCGAATATGCATGATGCATTCCTTCGAAGAACAAGTTGATATGCTTCTCATTTACGGAGAATGCCAACGTAATTCAGCGAGATCTAGAGACTTATACGCTGAAAGATATCCTCAACGTACTCACCCTACACGTCGTACATTTAGATGTATGTATGATAAATTGAGAACAGCTGGATTTCTAACGCATCGGAAACATATCAGGCAAGGGAAAGTTACTAACGAGGAAACGGAAAATGGTGCTCTTGCCACTGTGCTTCGGGATCCTTGTGTTAGTTCACGTCAAATCGCAAGGGAATCTGGCATGAACCAGAGTAGTGGTCTTCATCGCCATAAATATAATCCTTACCACGACAGTTCAATAATGGTTCAAATGGCTCTGAGCACTATGGGACTTAACATCTGTGGTCATCAGTCCCCTAGAACTTAGAACTACTTAAACCTAACTAACCTAAGGACATCACACACAACCATGCCCGAGGCAGGATTCGAACCTGCGACCGTAGCAGTCACGCAGTTACAACGTCAGTCTCCACCAACAATTGACTGGTATGGATTGTATGCATCGCATTGAATTCAGCCGATGAACTCAACTTCAGATTCAGAGGGATGACACATTTATTAATTTGATTTTATTTGCTGACGAGGCTACATTCATGAACCACGGAAATGTTAATTTGCATAAAACACATTATTGGGCAACTGAAAGCCCATGTTGCCTGCGGCAAGTTGCACAGCAAAAACCGTGATCGTTGAATGTATGGTGTGGGATTCTGGAGGACAGAATTATAAACCCCTATTTCATCGAAGGAAATCTTAATGGTAGGAAGTACATCACATTCCTGCAAGAGGCATTAGGTTTATTATTGGAAGAAATACTTTTAGGAACAAGTAACAGAATGTGGTATCAACACGACGTCTAGAAATGAGATGCTAGTCAATTCCCAAATCGTTGGATTGGTGTGTGTGTGTGTGTGTGTTTGAGGTTTACGGGCGCTAAACAGCGTGGTCATCAGCGCCCAAGCGCATAGAAACAGGAACACAGGCGGTGAAGGGACGAAGACGGACGCCGAACAAGGAGAACGGCTAAAAGACACAGGCCTGACGCAGTTCCAAATGCGCACATACAGAGGCAAAACAAGAGGAGAAGAAACACACTAAAAAAGGAAAGGAAACACAAGGAAAAGAGAACAGATACCGAAGTGAAACAAGGAGGTAATCGTGACTGGCGGACCTCTTACCTAAAAACTGGGTGAGCCAGTCACCCAGCAGCACATTAAAACCTTCTCCCTAAAATCCGAGGCAACAGATTGGACAGGACACAAAACCGTAAAACCTTAACGACAGTCGCTGCGTCGTCTTGCAAAATAGAGGGCAAATCCGGTGGCAAGGAAACCACCGCCCTCTGGTCAGAGAATAAAAGACAGTCAAGTAAAATGTGGCGGACAGTAATCTGGACGCCACAAGCACTGCAGATTGGGGGGTCCTCCCGCCGGAGTAAAAAACCATGCGTGAAGGGACTGTGTCCAATGCGGAGGCGAGTGAGGAGAACCTCATCCCGCCTGTATGACTGGTAGGACGTACGCCATGGTCGCGTAGTGGCCTTTACCAGACGCAGCTTATTGTCAGAAACTGCCAACCACTCCTCTTCCCATTGATGCATAACACGAAAACGCAAAAGGGAGGTTACAGCATGGAGGGGGACGGCACATTCAACAACGTGAGGGAGGGAACATGCATCTTTGGCAGCCACATCCGCCAGTTCGTTGCCCCTAATACCCACGTGCCCCGGCACCCAGCAGAAAGAAACCTCCTTCCCCTGCCGTTGCAGGTGGAGTAGGGCATCATGGATGTTCTGGACGACCGTATCCGCTGGGTACAAGTGTTGAATGGTCTGAAGGGCACTCAGGGAGTCAGAACAGATGAGGAACTTAATACTGGGAACACATCTCATCTGCTCCAATGCCCGCAATATTGCAAACAATTCGGCATCGAGGATGGTAAACACCGCAGGAAGCCGTAACTTGACGACTCGATCAGGGAAAACAACAGCACAACCAACAGTGTCCCCCTGTTTAGAGCCATCTGTGAATACAGGTACATGGTCCGGATGCTGGTTTAAAATATCGTAAAATAAGGAGGTAAAAACAAACGCCGGAGTGCAGTTCCTCGGGTTCTCCGACAAGTCTAAAAGGATGCTGGGCCTCTGGAGCAACCAGGGAGGCGGAGATGTGTCGTGACCGGCTCGTTCAACAGACTTGGCACCTCCGATTTTTTTCTTGTGTGGATTCGTAAAAGTCATTGTTAATAAAGACGTTCTAACTGCGTCTGAAGATTTGCAAAAGAGAATTGTCAGAGCATGTGCTTCGATAAGTGCCGATTTGATAAAGAATACCAATCAATCCGTGATAAGAAGACTGCAGTACTGCATTGATACCAAAGGTCATCACTTCGAACACCCTCTGTAAATGGACATTCATGTCACCTTTGAGACCTTCGTTGACCTTCAAAAACCTTACTGTTACACATCATTGAATTCGTCTCGATAGCCGCTGTCAGAAAATGAGCCTTCATATCTCTGACGCGACCCCACCTAGCAACAAAAAACCTACGTCATATTATTGTCCCCGTTATCCCATGCAACTTTTGTTCCACGAACTTTTCAGCTGCTATCGAGCTGTCAGACTTATTCTTGGTGGCAATAGTTAGCGACTCACCCTGTATACATAATATATGAATATATGTCAAATATAAAGTGGGAGAGTTTTTACCGAAAATCTCTAAAAGGTCTTGGCGGATTCACTTCAATTTTTTACACGATACTCTATTGAACATTCAGACGGAAATTGACACAGAGAGTGGGGGAGGAACAGATAGGCAAAGAGAGGAGAAGGAAGTTGTGCACAGAGAGATGGGGAGGAGATGGACGGAGAGAGAGAAAGGGGGGGGGGGAGGGATGAGAAGATGAGCATAGGAGTGGGCAAGGAATTTAGGATGTTTATGAAATTCCCATACATATTTAACGACTGCAAAGCATTGCCGGATTCACTAGCAATAAAAAAACGAAAAGATACTTGCTGGGCTGACTTGCAGAGACAAGCGTGAGAGCTTTGACCATAACATTTACCTGGAGGGAAAGAAATGAATATAAAGCTCTGTTTTTATTTCGTGCTGTACACATTGCAACTCTCTATGATTTTAATTGTGATTGTGTATTAATTTAATTTATATAACGAGCGAGGTGGCGCAGTGGCTAGCACACTGGACTCGTGAGGACGACGGTTTAGTCCCGCGTTCGGACATCCTGATTTAAGTTTTCCGTGATTTCCCCAAATGCCGCGATGGTTCCTTGGAAAGGGCACGTCCGACTTCCTTCCTCGTCCTTCGTTAATCCGATGAGACCGATGACAGATGATTTTATTTATAAAACAGCCAATGAACAGTTTCACAGATGTGTGAATTTGTTTCGAATCTCATTTGAGTAGCAATGTTTAATCTCTATTGTGACAAACGTGTAACGCCCAAACAGGATGGCTGCTTAAGCTCATACTCTGCAAGGAATTCAGTAATGGTCATGTAAGTAGGTTGTTCCACTTCATTTGATGTCATTTTATTATGGCCGAGACGTGTTTTAATTTTTTCTCTTATAAGCTTGCCACTGCTCAGCAGACATTGCAATTTTCTTTGCTATAATTGTAATACGTTTTGCGAAAGTAGTAGCTTAATCATCATTGTACCTGTCTTATTTATAATCTTACACGTTAGATAATTTGGCAGAGCTTTTTCAACTGATATAATATGAAACGTCACTTGTGGTAAACGAACTATCATTATTGTGTTTCAACTGAAGGTAATCATGTATTCGTGTGTCACCTCAATGCACAGTATCGGTTTCACATATTTGGACGCCTATTTGTACTGGTTCAACAGTATTCTGACTGGTCTGCTACGACTAGCCACAAAGTCCTCTCTTGTGCCAATCTGTTCACGTCAGAGTGGCATTTGCGCCCCATCTTCCCAATTATTTGTTTTATATATTCCAGTCTCTGTGTTCCTTTACAGTTTTACACTACGCTCCCTTTAGTACCATGGAAGTGATTCCCTGATGTCTTAATCCATGTCCTATCATCCTGTCCCTTCGTCTTGTCAGTGTTTTCCATATGTTCCTTTCCTCACCGATTCTGAATATACTCTCATCACTTCTTTCTTTATCAGTCCGTGTAATTTTCAACGTACTGATATAAAACCTCATCTCAACAAGGCCGACTCTCTTCTTTCCCGGTTTTCTCACATTGCAAGATTCACTGCCATACAATGATGTGCTCCATACGTATAAGGGTGGCTCAAAAAAGAATGCCTCGTGAGTCATCAAAAATTTAACAACGAATTCATAACAGCACAATTTGTACACATTACAGCCTGAATTGTCCTTCATATTACATTACAGTCCAACATATCCATCATTGATTTGTATACAATCTTGCCGTCTTTGAACCGACGTATGACAACCAATCCGAAAAAATGCAGGGCATTGATTCTTGACCCAGTTTTATCAGAATGATTTTAAAGGTGTTGTTTTTCGAATCTAATGCTTCTGTCTCCTTGAAGCAATTTATCAGCACGTCCTCGATTAACCTCTGTGCAGATGTCGGTCGCCCACGGCGTACTTTATCTGCAATATCCGTTTCCCCGTTACCAAACTTTTTCACACAACGCGGCGCATTGGTGATGCCTATCACAACCTGCCCATACACTTTCTTCGTGGATGATATTAAAACAACTTTAAAACCATGGTTGAAAAAGCAAACCCAAAATTTTTGTAAACTGGTTCCGATTGGTGAATTCAGCGGTGGTGGAAATGTGTACAAACGCATGATGGTTGTAATGAACAGTGGTGTTGTGTAGAGGACAGTTCAGGCTTTGATCTGTACTATGTGTGTTCACTGTTAAAATTTTTGTGGCATAGGACTATTACTTTTTCAAACAAAGTCGTAAGTTCTCAGAAATTTCATCCTCAAATGAAGGCTCATTTCGATACTAGTAGATTGATTTTGCCCAAGAATGCCTTTGCTGATCTGCTTGTTATGTCCTCCTTATTCCATCTGTTATGTTTCATTCCGCTTCCGAGATAGCAGAACTCCTTCACGTCACTTGCCTCAGGGTCAGAAACTCTAGTGGTGTAAATGATCCACAGCGACAGTTTTTACATGCTTACGAAATCCAGTTAGATATAGTAGTCTCTATAATAGCACGAAGGTTTAAATGAGTTACCTTGTATCGTGTTCAGGGGACCTGACTATGATGACAATGAAGCACCGAAACTGGTAGCTAGGTGATAGTATTAAGTAAAGTTAAAATTTTTTGTATTTGTTTTCTTCAAGACTTCAACCAGCAGCAATGCCAATCCATTTACACAAGACGGAAATATAGAAACTGTCTGGTGACGATACCACACCGCACAGCAATATTCCAGAAGAGAAAGAACAAGCGTGGAGTAGGCAGTCTCTTTGGTAGACCTGTTTCATTTTGTAAGCGTTACGTCAATAAAACGCAGTCTTTGGTTCGCCTTCCCCGTAACATTTTCTACGTCATCGTTGCTATTTAAGTTGTTCATAGTTGTAATGCCTTTGTGTGATCTTTCGTGTGAACGAAATTTGACAGATTCTTTTTGCTACACATGTACGTATCTTAACACTTCTGATTATTTAAGAGCGAGTTGCAACTTTTCACACCTTCTAGTATCATACCTAAATCATTTTGCAATCGGTTTTGATTTTGTGATAACATTATTCAACGGTAAATGACAGAATCACTGTCAGGGGCTAATCATTTCCCTTTTACTCGATAACTTTCCATCTACTACTGCGAACCAGGACTTTGCTGACAGGAAATCACGAACCTATTCGCATAATTGACACGATAGTTCTCGGGCATGCAAGATGATTATAAGACGCTCTTGTGGAAGGTGTCAAAAGCCTTTTGGAAATCTATAAATATGGAGTAAGTTTGAGATTTCCTGTCGATAGCACTTATACTCAAATTATTGCTTTTGGCACTGACTAGCTGTTGAACCTCGGAAGAGTAATCCAACAGTGCACAGCAACTAAATACCTGCCCAATCTTCCTACTCATGATGAATTCTACTCTCGTTACAAAGTTCTTTGCTGCGGTTGCTGTTGTTACCCTATATTCTCCTGTTCAAATATCATAATTTTATATCCATTTCATTTAACTGACCCCAATTTGACGGAGCCTTAGCATTTCCGTTTTTAGATATTCTAGCTTTCCTAACTGATTTAAACTTCTTACATTCCACCAGCTAACTAGTACAATGTTAAACTTTCATTGATTACTCAATCTATTACTCTTGGTTACATCCCCCTTGGAAATCCCATCACGGAGATTCCAATGGGGAACTAATCCGGAATCTTTTTCCAATAGAGACATCATCATGATACATTTTCAACTGCAGGCCACGTATGCTGTGGATACGCGTTACTTGTCTTTAATGCTGTGGTTTCCATTTCGTTCTGCATATTCATGCTGCTGTTCATCGTTAATTCATGCGCATTTTGGGAGCAGCTTCACTCCCCAAGGGCAGGAAGGTGCCCCGATCATCTGTCCGCTCCTCTGCCCCCTTTGACACTCGCATTGTCAGAAAGTGGGGAATTCTTATGCTGGAAGCCTCTGTCCGCCATTGCTACTGATCTTTTTCAAAATTATACTTTAATAGGCAATGATGAACTACAAGTATGCACGTAGTACTTTGTGTAAAATAAAGTAAAACCTAGAAACGAAATGAATTTTTCTGGACAATACAGAAGAAAATAACGGCAACTAGAGTAAAATTAATTATTGCAATTAAACAAAAGCAGCCTTTTCAGTTGATTATCCTCAAATAATGTTAGGTTCATCTTCCAAATCTATAAACGTCAGCGTTTTTTTTAGAAATGGTTGAAAATAGGTATCCATGTACACCATGAAATTAAAAGTGGAGTTGTTCCTCTAACCAGACAAAATAATTCTGTAGCATACACTACCAGCATCAGAACAGTTGCGAGTTCAGAAGTTTCGTTTTCTTTCGAATACATATTTCTGTTTTCCGTGCTTGGCTTCTTCCATTTCCTCACACACAACTATGTCACTGACATGAAATAATTATAATAATGTAAGATACTCTTTTGAAACATTTTCTTTTCATTACGTCATTTACCTAGGGAATGGCGTGATTGTGAGTACCAGCACGGAATCCTAGATCATGATATACACCTGGTTGTCTAACGTTTTCTTATGATCGTCGTCCCTTGCAATTAGAAAATATTTCCGTTCAATACAGAACAAATATTCTTAGAATTTAGCATTGTTTAGTAATCGGATATCGCGTGCAGTCACGCCACACCAGCTCTCGAACGTTCAGATAGCGTGCGCTTGCCCTATCAATTACAGCCAATCGATGGTTGAGAAAATTCCACGTGTCCTGCACTGCCCCACAAACAAATCCATGAGCGAGTGAGCTCATTTTTCCGCATTTGTGGAAGGCGGATGTTGCACTGCGATGGATTCTATGCCATTTGTAGCTCGTTGGGATTTTGTCACTTACAACGTAACTTTCGTTTGATGCCCACATCCATCTGTCACTCAGTCTTACATACTTGTACCGCTAGCTCTCCCCCCCCCCCCCCCCGTTTGAAATCAAATAAATTCTCTTTGGTTTTAAATTACGTCTTTGGAACAAGATCCTTGAGCTTTCGACTCCTATCTCCGTCAAATGTGAAACTACAGATTTCCGGTGTTGGTATAGTGATCTACTTATTTTGGTGAGGTGGCAGTGTTGCTCCACGTCTTGCAGAGTATGTTGATTTCAGGGCCAGGTTAGTGGGCGAGCATTATCCTGTTGAAGCAACACATCACCTCCCTGTCTTAAAGATGGCAAAAGAATAGGTCTAACAACATCCAACACATACCGAGTGCTCTTTAGTTTCCCGTTCAGAAACACCAAATCCGAACGAGAGTTGTAGCTTATCGCGGCCCAGACCATAAGGCTTGAGGTGGGGCTGGTGTGCCATGGATGAGTGCACTCTAAGGGACAGTGCTCACCAGGTCAACGTCGTATGCGCAAACGACCACCACTTTCGTGCAGGCAGAATCTGCTTTCATCGCTGAAGAATATGGCGCGCCATTTCATCTTTCATGTGATCCTCTGACAGCAGCGGTCGAGTGATGCACTTCGATGGTGTGGCGTCATTGGAAGCCTGGCTAGAACTACCGATTGTTCCACTGCTAATAAGCGGTTCGCAGCAGTTCATGTCGGCACGTCTGGCGTCACAAGCTCCATCCTCTGTGATGTGGTAGCTGTGCGATATGCCACTGCTGCCCTCACAATTCGACGTTCTTGGCGGGAGTCTGTGCTGCGTGGACGCCCAGAACCACGTCTACGGGTTCGAGCATGTACACGTGACCACTGATACCACTATCGCTGCATAGCTGAAGCAGCACGTCCAGCTTGTGTGGCAATGCTCCAGGACAATTCCGCCACTCAGAAGGCCACAGATTGACTCTTTCAAACTCGCTCAGCTGGTTGTCGGAAGCCAAGTGCAAATCGGTAGCTTGGTTGTCTGCCTGCTTCACACGTCTACACCATAATGAGCCTACTGGCTGTATTCACTGTTAAAGAGTAGATGGTTCTCTGGTAGCTATGCCACTATGCAATCTGATGGCGAACGACGGTGAACATCTACTATTCCGCAGATGCCGTCATCGGATCAAAATCGACGTGCTCTTTTCAGGTTTACTATTTTTTTCCCCGAGAGTGTAGTAACGCGCTCCTTGCTGGAGACGGTCGCTGCATCTCGTAAGACCTCTGGTGTCACACGTGTTATGACGTACGCTATAAGGGCCGCATATCTCTTTGATCCTGAGCGGTAGCGAATGACATCAGGTTGTGCGAGAGGCCGCACCACATTTGAAACTGTCGCGGCTCCCTGTATACCACAATTATTTTTATTTTCACTCGGCGTTCAAATCCCGCGTCTATGCCCTCTGATCTCGCTTAAAATTATTGCATTTTACTATAAGCTTGGCAGCCTCTCTTCTAACGGAATCACGATATGAAGACGTCTGGCCGAGATCCCCGTCTTTTCCAACTGCATTTAATGTCCATCCAGCCGCGATCTGATACAGTCAGTCATTAGAGTTCGTGTATGTACAGAGTTCTTAAATATGTTAGTTTGCATAATAGGCTCCACTTCCCACATGTTTCCCTTGTACAGAACATTCTCATATAACTGTAGCTAGTTACAAGGAAATATAGATAACTGAAGCATTCTGATTACTTTAGAATAGTTGTGAGAGGGGCTCAGGTGGTGCGACGTTCTGCTGGTCTCAGACGTGGACAGTCGTCTTCTTTTCATCTGTTGTGGTCCATACAAACGTACAGTTCAATTATCTAAGAGTAACTACGGCTGTTGAATCTCATTTTGCGTTCATATAATGTATTTCTTAGAGTTTTGTCATTTTGGCCCATCGGTCAGATTCTTATGTGTCTCAACAAATGTCAGCGAACTAACAAAGTGGTGTATACACTCCTTGAGCGGTAATAACCGCACCAAAATGGAAAGGGAGCTATTGTAGGATTCTGGAACGACGTGTGAACTAGTTAAGAAATTCATGCCACGAGCCGCGCGGGGTAGCCAAGCGGTATAAGGCGTCTTGTCACGGTCCGCGCCGCTTCTCCCGTCGGAGGTTCGAATCCTCCCTCGGGCATGAGTGTGTGTGTCAACCTTAGCGTAAGTTAGTTTAAGTTAGATTACGTAGTGTGTAAGCTTAGGGACCGATCACTTCAGCAATTTGGTCCCATAAGACCTTACCACAAATTTCCATTTCATGCCATGTGCCCTCCGACCGACCTTGCATTAGTCATATGTGCACTTGTATGTTCGTCTCGATATAACGATTTTACTAATTTTCTGACGCATTTCAGCAGAACCTGAAACAGACTGAGACAGAAGTATCTCGAAGATATTGTCGATACAGATGATAAGTGAAATTTATTTCACATTCTTTTGGACACGCCAGCCGCAGTGGCCATGCGGTTCTAGGCGCTGTAGTCCGGAACCGCGCGACTGCTACGGTCGCAGTTCGAATCCTGCCTCGGGCATGGATGTGTGTGATGTCCTTAGGTTAGTTTGGTTTAAGTAGTTCTAAGCTCTAGGGGACTGATGACCTCAGATGTTAAGTCCCATAGTGCTCAGAGCCATTTGAACCATTTCTTTTGGACACAGTCAGTGGCATAAATCGCCAGGAAATTAATTAAAATAACTGAGGTCAAGTGGGTACCATGACGGACAAGGCACCGCTTAGTTTGTGCCTTCTACATCTACATCTACATCCATACTCCGCAAGCCACCTGACGGTGTGTGGCAGAGGGTACCCTGAGTACCTCTATCGGTTCTCCCTTCTATTCCAGTCTCGAATTGTTCGTGGAAAGAAGGATTGTCGGTATGCTTCTCTGTGGGCTCTAATCTCTCTGATTTTTTCCTCATGGTCTCTTCGCGAGATAAACGTAGGAGGGAGCAATATACTGCTTGACTCTTCGGTGAAGGTATGTTCTCGAAACTTTAACAAAAGCCCGTACCGAGCTACTGAGCGTCTCTCCTGCAGAGTCTTCCACTGGAGTTTATCTATCATTTCCGTAACGCTTTCGTGATTACTAAATGATCCTGTAACGAAGCGCGCTGCTCTCCGTTGGATCTTCTTTATCTCTTCTATCAACCCTATCTGGTACGGATCCTACACTGTTGAGCAGTATTCAAGCAATGGGCGAACAAGCGTACTGTAACCTACTTCCTTTGTTTTCGGATTGCATTTCCTTAGGATTCTTCCAATGAATCTCAGTCTGGCATCTGCTTTACCGACGATCAACTTTATATGGTCATTCCATTTTAAATCACTCCTAATGCGCACTCCCAGATAATTTATGGAATTAACTGCTTCCAGTTGCTGACCTGCTATTTTGTAGCTAAATGATAAGGGATCTATCTTACTATGTATTCGCAGCACATTACACTTGTCTACATTGAGATTCAATTGCCATTCCCTGCACCATGCGTCAATTCGCTCCAGATCCTCCTGCATTTCAGTACAAGTTTTCATTGTTGCAACCTCTCGATACACCACAGGGATCATCTGCAAAAAGCCTCAGTGAACTTCCGATGTCATCCACCAGGTCATTTATGTATATTGTGAATAGCAACGGTCCCATGACACTCCCCTGCGGCACACCTGAAATCACTCTTACTTCGGAAGACTTCTCTCCATTGAGAATGACATGCTGCGCTCTGATGTCTAGGAACTCCTTAGTCCAATCACACAATTGATCTGATAGTCCGTATGCTCTTACTTTGTTCATTAAACGACTGTGGGGGAACTGTGCAAACGCCTTGCGGAAGTCAAGAAACACGGCATCTACCTGTGAACCTGTGTTTATGGCCCTCTGAGTCTCGTGGACGAATAGCGCGAGCTGGGTTTAACACGACCGTATTTTTCGAAACCCATACTGATTCCTACAGACTAGATTTCTAGTCTCCAGAAAAGTCATTATACTCGAACATAATACGTGTTCCAAAATTCTACAACTGATAGACGTTAGAGATATAGGTCTATAGTTCTGCATATCTGTTCGACGTCCCTTCTTGAAAACGGTGATGACCTGTGCCCTTTTCCAATCCTTTGGAATGCTTCGCTCTTCTAGAGACCTACGGTACACAGCTGCAAGAAGGGGGGCAAGTTCCTTCGCGTACTCTGTGTAAAATCGAACTGGTATCCCATCAGGTCCTTTCCTCTTTTGAGCGATTTTAATTGTTTCTCTATCCCTCTGTCGTCTATTTCGATATCTACCATTTTGTCATCTGTGCGACAATCTAGAGAAGGAACTACAGTGCAGTCTTCCTGTGTGAAACAGCTTTGGAAAAAGACATTTAGTATTTCGGCCTTTAGTCTGTCATCCTCTGTTGCAGTACCATTTTGGTCACAGAGTGTCTGGACATTTTGTTTTGATCCACCTACCGCTTTGACATAGGACCAAAATTTCTTAGGATTTTCTACCAAGTCAGTACATAGAACTTTACTTTCGAATTCATTGAACGCCTCTCGCATAGCCCTTCTCACACTACATTTCGCTTCGCGTAATTTTTGTTTGTCTGCAAGGCTATGTTGATGTTTGCTGTGAAGTTCCCTTTGCTTCCGCAGCAGTTTTCTAACTCGGTTGTTGTACCACGGTGGCTCTTTTCCATCTCTTACGATCTTGCTTGGCACATACTCATCTAACGCATATTGTACGATGGTTTTGAACTTTTTCACTGATCCTCAACACTATCTGTACTTGAGACAAAACTTTTGTGTTGAGCCATCAAGTACTCTGAAATCTGCTTTTTGTCACTTTTGCTAAACAGAAAAATCTTCCTACCTTTTTTAATGTTTCTATTTAAGGCTGAAATCATCGATGCAGTAACCGCTTTATGGTCGCTGATTTCCTGTTCTGCATTAACTGATTCAAATAGTTCGGGTCTGTTTGTCACCAGAAGGTCTAATATGTTATCACCACAAGTCGGTTCTCTGTTTAACTGCTCAAGGTAGTTTTCAGATAAAGCACTTAAAAAATTTTCACTGGATTCTTTTTCCCTGCCACCCGTTATCAACGTTTGAGTATTCCAGTCTATATCCGACAAATTAAAATCTCTACCCAGAACTATAACATGGTGGGGAAATGTACTCGAAATATTTTCCAAATTATTCTGCAGGTGCTCAGCCACAACAGCTGCTGAGCCCGGGGGCCTATAGAGACATCCAATTATCATGTCTGAGCCTGCTTTAACCGTGACCTTCACCCAAATCATTTCACAATTCGGACCTCTGTGAATTTCCTTCGATACTATTGCACTTCTTATCGCTATAAACACGCCTCCCCCTTCACTGTCCAGCCTGTCTCTGCGGTATACATTCCAATCTGAATTTAGGATTTCATTACCTGTTTACGTCTGGTTTCAGCCAACGTTCTGTCCCTAGTACTATATGGGCGTTGTGACCGTTTATTAATGAGAGCAGTTCTGGGACCTTTCTATAGACGTTCCTGCAGTTTACGATTAGCACATTAATATTGTTATTCCCTGTTGCTTTTTGCCTACTCCTACCTTGCCGCGTCTCAGGAGGCGTCTTGTCGGGCCTAGGGAGGGAATTCTCTAACCTAAAAAACCCCCATGTGCACTCCACACGTACTCCGCTCCCCTCGTAGCCGCTTCCGGCGTGTAGTGCACGCCTGACCTATTCAGGGGGACCCTACATTTCTCCACCCGATAGCGGAGGTCGAGAAATTTGCACCCCAGCTCTCCGCAGAATCGTCTGAGCCTCTGGTTTAAGCCTTCCGCTCGGCTCCAGAGGACCGCGATCGGTTCTGGGAACGATACTACAAATAGTTAGCTCTGATTCCACCCCGCGGGCGAGGCTTTCCGCCTTCACCAATTCCGCCAACCGCCTGTACGAACTGAGGATGACCTCTGAACCCAGACGGCAGGAGTCATTGGTGCCGACATGAGCAACAATTTGCAGTCGGGTGCACCCAGTGCCTTCTATCGCCGCCGGTAGGGCCTCCTCCACATCTCGGATGAGACCCCCCGGCAAGCAGACAGAGTGAACACTGGCCTTCTTCCCCGATCTTCCCGCTATTTCCGTAAGGAGCTCCATCACCCGCCTAACGTTGGAGCTCCCAATCACTAATAAACCCCTCCCCCCGTGTGCCTGCTCGGACCTTGCTGGAGCAGCCAACTGTCCACTCACAGGCAGAGCGGTCGATGCCACACGTCCAGCCTCCACATTTACCTTCCGCCTCGTACGCCGCGAACGCCGCTGAACCTGCCACTCCCCTTGGGGAGAGGGTGGCCAAACTGCGCCCGGTACCCGCGAAGTTGTCTCAACAGCAGGGAGAGTGGGTGAAGCATGTAACACCTGGGGTGTACCTTGCGACGCACCAGACTCCCCACTGCCGCTACACTCCGAGGCAGCAGCCTTAAGACGGCTGACCGCGGCCATCAACACGCTCAGCTGTTCGCGAAGAGTGGCCAGCACATCCTGCGTCCGTACACAGCAGTCACACATCCTATCCATCCTAAGGAATCAATTTACTGAAGAGACTTAATCAACTTTTAACTAGACTGCTAATTCACTAAAGGCGGCTGATTATTGACTAAACTGTGATTATTAACCACTTCTTGTAGAAAACAATGAAAATGGCACTACCTGTCTCTGGACTGTATTCAAAACAAACACTAGCATTACTGGCACTAGCACTATGGCTGACTAAAGGGACTCTCTCTGACTGTATTCAAAACAAACTCGAAATCTATGGAACACTATTAATAGCACTCGACAATTAAAGCTTCCTAAAAGCAAAAACACGCGGAAGAAGAAGTGACAAGTAAGAAAAATACAGTTAATACTTAAATTAAGGTAGCTCGCTGCACAGCAGACGTGAAGCAGACGGCGGTTAGGACGTGCCTTGATGGGCACGGCACACGTCAACTAAAACTCCTGCTGAAGGTGCCAAGCGAGGCAACTGGCACGTGTAGAGGGCTCTGGCCTTGCCCGAGGTGGACAGATATGTGCCCCTCGTGGATACTATTGACTCCAGACGCTGTCGCACTGCATGTGCGGATACTTCTATTACTGAAAACGAGCGAGCTCTTGCACAACTCAAGGTAAGAGTCGTTGCTGTAGGAACCTGCACGGCAATAGACGTTACCATCGGGCGCTAGTCATGTGGGGCCGTTAAGATACATCGTGGAGTGATTCCATATTACCTGTTATTTGTGGGATTCCGCCCAACAGGAGCAGCAATATCGCTGCACTACAAACTGCACTCTCGACAAGCATCGATCCGCGTCCGCTGTGGCCGAGCGGTTCTAGGTGCTTCAGTTCGGAACCGCGCTGCGGCTACGCTTGCAGGTCCGAATCGTGCCTCTGGGATGGATGTGTGTGATGTCCTTAGGTTTGTTAAGGTTAAGCAGTTCTAAGTCTGGGGGTCTGATGACCTCAGATGTTAAGTCCCGTGGTGCTTAGATCCATTTGTGCATCGATCCTACCACTGTCGAACTTTCAACACGTGCTCCTTCTTGCATTACATGTAACACAGTTTTCTCAGAGCCAACAAACATTCAAATCCGATATCTAAATGAGTAACCAGTTGTGTAATCTTTCCTTATACATACGATGTAGGCGACGTTGCTCCTACCGATATTGCGTGGTTGTGGTAAAATACCAATCAGCTGCATCTGGAAGTATGTACTACAATTCTGCCAACATAACATTTGCTGCATGCTGTCTTAATAGTTGTTTATATGCATACTGAATCGATGAATGAAAATTTGTACCGAGGCCTGAATTCGAACCCAGGTCTCCTGTTCACTAAGCAGATGCACTAAACACTGCGCCACTTGGGCACAATGGCTTTGCACGACTACAGGGACTATCCTGGCACTCCACCCTCCACAATCCAGACTCCCATTCACACCACATCCCATTTTGTATTCCCCCTAAACTCGAAGAGCATTTGAGAGGCTGTCATTTGAGACGCTGTCAAAATGTATTGGAATAGCGTCTCAGCATCGAACAAAATGATGGATGCTGAGTGAAACCCGAGCATAGGTGCTTTTAATCAGATGAAATTATCTGGGTCAACAGACTTTTTAAAGCCTCAAACATCTATGAAGTATAAAATTGCAGACTGAAGCGTCAAATGAAAATTTGTCCCAAGGCCAGGATTCGAACCTGGGACTCTTGCTGACTAGGCAGATGCGCTAACCACTACGCCATCCTCTCACGTGAGCAGGGATTTGGATTTAGAAGGGAGGCGTGCTAGGGTAGTCCGTGCAGTCGTACCAAGCCAATGTGCCTAGGTCGCGAAGTAGTTAGTGCATCTGCGTAGTGAGCGGGAGAGCCACGTTTGAATCCTCTCTTTGGTCCAAATTTGCATTCGTCGCTTCAGGATGCATCTATACATCACGAATGTCTGAGATCTGTAAAGGTCTCTGGAACTATATAGTTTCGCTTATTCCATAGCGTTTCAATGTTAATAAATGGTTCGAATGGCTCTAAGAACTATAGGACTTAACATCGGAGGTCATTAGCCCCCTAGCCTTAGAACTACATAAACCTAAATGACCTAAAGACGTCACACACATCCATGCCCAAAGCAGGATTCGAACCGACGACAATAGCAGCAGCGTGGTTCCGGGCCGAAGCGCACACAACCGCTCGGCCACCACCGCCGGCGTGCAGTTTTTATAGCCAGCACTTTTTACATGGTTTCTGTGCGGTGCATTATCCAGCGAGGTTGGATCTGGATGATTCTTGTTGTAAGAGTAGTGCTTTTGCAAATATCGTGATGGTAAGGAGGCAAAACCGCCAGCATCGTAACATGACAGAAACGCAGTTTTACAGAAATTTTCTGGATACCCACCTAAAATTAGCCTCCGCCCTCAAATTTCGGCAACCTACACGCTTGAGTTGGTCCTGTCAAGACGTATTAGTCAAATCCTTGCGTTGGCAGGTGGCTCACACGAAATCTAAAATGAAAGACTAAAATATTTCGACTCAGCACCTCTGCGGTTTTCAGAAAAACTCAGAATTACAGTACCAACAGATATTGAAATTTAGCACTTTTATCAAAATTTTTGGGGTGTGCAAACTCATAATACGCTAGAAATTGAGGATAAAACTATTAATACTAGCTCCTACGTACCACAAGGAAAAACACTGTCGTTGGGAGCAAAGCATTTGACTGCGGAGCAGAGAAGTGTTCGATTTCCAAATGCATTATGCAATTTCTTTTTTATGTGTATTTTTTCGTATCGAAATTAGTGGAAATAGGAGGACTAGTGGAGTGATCAATGAGGAATAATAAGAAGGTACGCAAACACAACCGACTTGGGTTAGTAAAGAAGTGGAATTTTAAGCCTTATTTTACGAAAACGGTTCCAACTAACACTAACTAATTCGTCAAGAAAAACGACCGCACGATGCTTGTTTACAGAGGAGGAGCACAGAACTTTATTTGGAGTTTTCAGAAACCGGGTGTGCTTCTGGAAACACCGCTGGAACTGTAAAAACGCGACAGTGTCTAATTGCATAATACATTATCAACTTTCAGCAACGATTTTTCAGACGATTTTGGCGCACTGCGTGGCAGGCATTAAAATACCGGAAAAAGAAATATTTTTAAATGTAAACCAAGCCAGTTTTCCGGCAGGTATACTGAGCGAGGTGGCGCAGTGGTTAGCATACTGGACTCGCATTCGGGAGGACGACGGTTCAATCCCGCGTCCGGCCATTCTGATGTAGGTTTTCCGTGATTTCCCTAAATCGCTCCAGGCAAATGCCGGGATGGTTCCTTCGAAAGGGCACGGCCGACTTCCTTCCCCATCCGCCCCTAATCTAATGAGACCGATGACCTCGCTGTCTGGTCTCCTCCCCCAAAAACCAACCAACCAACCGGCAGGTATTCGGAAAGCACGATGTAGCTGCGCGGAGACTGCAGTCATTTGATGTTACTGGCGCCGCGAGTAAATCTGCTTTGAATGATGATATAACAAGTACCATTCACGCAGTTATTCGAAGGAAAGTAAGGACATGTAACGAAGTTTATTTGCGTACCTTGCTATTACTCCTTATTGATCACCTTTTAACCCCCCCCCCCCCCCCCCCCCCAGTTCCTACTAAATTCGATAAGGAAAAAAATAAGAATGAAGGGCTCTGAGCACTATGGGACTGAACATTTGAAGTCATCAGTCCCCTAGAACTACTTAAACCTAACTAACCTAAGGACATCACACACATCCATGCCCGAGGCAGGATTCGAACCTGCGACCGTAGAGTCGCGCAGTTCCAGACTGAAGCGCCTAGAACCGCTCGGCCACCACGGCCGGCTAAGAATGAAGGAAAAACATACATAATGCGTTTAGGAATCGCACACTATTCCTCTGTTCCCCAGCCAAGTGACTTGGTCGCTACCCAATCGCCTTTCAGTGAACAGCGTTTTCCTTAGGGTACAGTTTCTATCCACGATTTCCAAGCAAACACGCGTTTGCTAACCCTACATAAGACGATGAAAAATAATTTTCAATTATTTATCCATTCCCTCAATTCTGAGTCGATTACACGTCATGAACGTAAGGGGGTAGCTTACCCAGAAACGGGGTAGGGGTGTTGAGCCAAAATCTCTTTGTCTTTCATTTTAAGTTGTACACAAGCGACCTAATTGGCTCGCTGTGTGTGAGGCCTTCTCCTTGTAAGCCTTTAAGCTGAAAAACGTAAAGGAATAGTGAATGCATCTTTATTAGTTCACCATACAAACGGAAGTTGGGTTTGGAATTTTCAAAACTCGTTATAGTATATACTATCAAGTGTGATGTTTTTATGTTAAAAGAAAATAATGGACAGGTGGGTAGGGTGCATACTTCACTGTCTCCTAAAAACAGTAACAAACGTGATAATAAACGTGATATTTCAAATACACGATACGGACGGAGTTGGGATCTCGTGGCGTTTGCCGGTAGCTGGGGTCCGTGTGTATACGCGCAAGTAACAGTTGTAACGCGGCGGGCCGCGAGAGCTTTGGGTTGGCTTCTAAGCGCGCGAGGTGTCTGCCGACTCAGCAGGCAGAACAATGCCGCTGCCGGCTGACCTCGCGCCGCCCTACGTCAGCCTCCGGTCGGCCGTGTTCGGAACTTGGGCCGCGAACAAAGCCCACGCTACAGCAGTTCGCACGCGTCACCTCACCAATTTATGAATCAGGCTTGCGCTCCATGTGGGCTTATGCCCGTTGACAGGGCTACGGCGCACTGGAGAGGAGAACACATGACGAGCAACGGAGCTGTGTGCGGGAGAACGTGTGTGTGATGGGACTGTGGATGAGGGGACGCTCCGCAACGTGTGGTAACAAGGAAAGCACGACTGCTTCACTTATGCTGCAAACATTTGCTAGTATTTTTTTTTCTTGCGTTCGGCAATCTTCCAGCGAGGGCTGTTTCAACATTGTACTCGTGCGTATCGCAGGCAATGTTGCTCTCCTTGCATGTATTTACATTTACACTCCGCAACCACCTTGTGGTGTGTGGCGGAGGGTTCTCTACGTACCATTGTCCCTTTCTTTCCTCCTCCAGTCGCATCGATATGCGGAAAGAACGGTTGTTGTTAGGCCTCTGTATGACCTCGAAACTCTGTAATTTTACATCCGTGGTCTTTTCACCAGTTATAAATAGTACGAAACAATATACTGATTTAATCTTGCAGCAGTAAGTGCTCTCAAAATTTTAACAGGATACCGCACCGTCATTTGTAACGCCTCTCTCGTTGCTTCCGCCTCTGGATTTGGCTCAGCAACTCCGCGACGCTTCCGCGATTAATGAACGAACCTGTGACAAAGTGCGCTGCCTTTCTTTGGATCTTCTCAATTTTTTCCCAGTTCAATCCGGTAAGAGTCCCAGGTTGACGAACAGTATTCAAGTATCGGTCGAACGAGTTCAAAAATAGTTCTGAGCACTATGGGACTTAATTTCTGAGGTTATCAGTCCCCTAGAACTTAGAAATACTTAAACCTAACTAACCTAAGAACATCACACACATCCATGCCCGAGGCAGGATTCGAACCAGCTACCGTAGCGGTCGCGCGGTTCCAGACTGTAGCGCCTAGAACCCCTCGGCCACTCCGGCCGGCTGGAACGAGTATTTTGGAAGCTACCGCCTTGTTGGGTGGATTCTTTTGACGAATTACAGTCTTCGCAGCTGCCTCTCTAAGATTACTCTAATGTGGTCGTTCCTCTTTAAAACTCTGTTTACGCTCACTCCCTGGTCTTTAATGGATGTGACTGCTTCCAACCACTGTTCGGCAATCTCATTGTCATGATTATGTCCGATTTTTTTTTCTGAGTTATCAGTCTTCTGACTGTTTACACTGTTCCATGCTGCCTAGAATATACGCAGAGCAATGATGAAAATCGTTTTAACGAATTATTTGTTGCTCCACAACGAATTCTCACTCTGCAGTGGAGTGTGCACTAATTTGAATCTTCCTGGCAGGTTAGAACTGTCTGGCGGATCGGCACTCGCACCCTTGACTTACTCTTGTGATTTTTTAGTATGCTGAATCCTGTTATGATAACAGGACAGGATAACCAGGTACCATCATTTTTCATTCAACACACCATTTTAAAAAATTCATTTTTCGCGACTTTAATAGTTAATACAATTCTACTTAACAATAATATGACGGTGACATTTCGGTGGCACTGATTTGCATGTTCAAATGTGTGTGAAATCTTATGGGACTTAACTGCTAAGGTCATCAGTCCCTAAGCTTACACACAACCTAAATTATCCTAAGGACAAACACACACACCCATGCCCGAGGGAGGACTCGAACCTCCACCGGGACCAGCCGCACAGTCCATGATTGCAGCGCCCAAGCCGCTCGGCTAATCCCGCGCGGCACTGCATTGATTTACATCCCAGCCACTCTGAATACCAATTGGTGGTTCTCATTTTTGCGCAAGAACCAGTGGATCCGAAACAAAAACGAATACTACTTTTACACATTAAATGGAGTCTACTGTGTCCATCAAAGCGTTTCCTATACATGAAGAATATTCCAATACGCTACCTCTACGAGATGATTCTTCATCTACCGCAAGCGAAAAAGGAAAAAGGCGTGTATGTTAGACGTGAGATTTAAAAAATTTGAACCAAAAATGACTGTGCGTGGCAGAGAAGCTTCGGTTATCAACCAAGGTGGTCGTTATTAAGTTCTTGGATATCAAAATGGGACAAATAAGCAAATTTCCCTGAAAACTGGGGTAATCAGGGTAAGGAACAAGGTGAGAGCTTACATTAAAATTTCAAAATGATGGAGAGACATTATCAGGGCCTCTGCAATGCAGATGTGGTGGGAGACTGCTGCTGGTCACTCCACCGAGACGTACAGCAGACAGTTCTTCGGAGAAGGTTGTATTAGAGAGAAAGGAAGTGTAAAAAGCTATTGGACACACGACTTCTATGTAACCAAGCGGCATTATCATGTTTATAATTTAATAAAACCTTGCCCACCCGGTTAGCCGTGCGGTCTAACGCACTGCTTTCCGGGCGGGAAGGCGTGCCGGTCCCCGGCACGAATCCGCCCGGCGGATTAGTGTCGAGGTCCGGTGTGCCGGCCAGTCTGTGGGTGGTTTGTAAGGTGGTTTTCTATCTGCCTCGGCAGATGCCGGCTGGTTCTCCTTATTCCGCCTCAGTTACACTGTGTCGGCGATTGCTGCCCAAACACTTTCTCCTCATACGCGTACACTATAATTACTCTACAATGCGCCCAGTAGGTTGAGTGGACTGCTGTAGCCTGTTGTGGGGTTGTGCACCACTGCGGCTACAGCGGGGACGAAGCCTTTCCATCGTCTCTAGGTACCCAGTTCAATACAATACAATACATTACAATAATAAAACCTTTTTTGATACTGTAAAATTACTTTACACACCAATTAAACTTGTTAATTTTCTAGTTTATAATAATCTCACCGTGACAAAACCATACATAATAGGGAAAAAATGTGAGGTCGGATTTGTATTCAGTGACGAAACCGTAGTATATATCTATGTCTAGCTAAAAGAAATTAAAAATAAATTTTTCCTTGGTGTATGTTTCTAAAAATAACAATTGTATTGTTCTGTGTTATTTAGTAACTGGTCTACATTACGTACGTATTGGCCTATGTTATTTATTCAAAATCGTTGACATCTGATATTCACTATTAAAAAGCTTAGGAGTTCGGCCAGATGAGAGACGAAGGTAACTGGAGAACAAGAAAGAATAAAGGAAATATATGAGATCGTGAACCAGCTCAACATACAGTATCTAAACAACATATAAATCCAATGGGCAGATCACGTAATCCGTATGACAGCACCCATCTTCCGAAGTAAGCATTAATTGCCAACATGACAAGAAAAAGATCGCGGGATAAACCAAGAAACGAATGGGAAGGCGACGCAAATAAAAATTCGAAAGCTTTGAGTTTAGTTAATTGTGAGGAAACAGCAAAGGACTGAATCCAGTGCATGGTCTACAGGGCCGCTGACTGCTGGATGAATAACTAAGTGTGTAGTCTAAAGGCTGAAACGAGTTGCAAATTGATAAAAAGCATTTAACACCACGTGGAAGCTACATAAAACAAAATGTCTTATACTATTTGGCCGTATATCTACACTGACGGAAGTAAATCCTAACACCAAGAAATAATTTATGTAGAGTAATGAAATTTGGGATTAAATATCTCCAATATTTAGCGGTCCTGTCAGCAACCATATAAATATTAATTTTAATAATTAACTGGAGTTCCAGTACAGCACTCGTGGCTGCCGCATCGCGGTCGCGAAGTGGGACCGAGGCAGTTCCAGATAAGTTTTATACTCTGATGATAATTTATGGATTTGTAGTTTTAGCTTGACGATGTCCACTATGGACATACGGTAGTTTGTTATTCTGAAGAGGGTTGGCTAAAATGGCTCTGAGCACTATGCGACTTAACTTCTGAGGTCATCAGTCGCCTAGAACTTAGAACTAATTAAACCTAACTAACCTAAGGACATCACACACATTCATGCCCGAGACAGGATTCAAACCTGCGACCATAGCGTCGCTCGGTTCTAGACTGTAGCGTCTGGAACCGCACGGCCACTCCGGCCGGCAAGAGGGTTGGGTTATCCCGACTGAAACCTAGGTAAATTCTAGGTAAACGGTGCAAATGAGGCTGTTGATTATTAAAATTAAAATTTGGGATTACATTTGCCCTGGTATTTAAGTGATTAAAGCTGCAAGTTCACAGGTAACAAAAGCGCGAGAAAAGCCAATGAAACTGTGATATGCCGATGCATTAACAGCCAGTGTAACTGCCAGAAATTTGAGTGAAAGCATGCGAACGTGAAAGCTTCTGTCGAACAGGTGCCGGATGTCAGTTTGTGGGATGGAGTTCCAGGCACTAGGTCGGTCAATACAAAAACGGCTAATGCTGGTTGTCGTCCGATTATGTCCGATTTTTTTTCTGAGTCATCAGTCTTCTGACTGGTTTGATGCGGCCCGCCTGTGCCAACCTTTTCATCTCAGAGTAGCTCTCGCAACCTATGTCCTCAACTGTTTGCTGTATTTATTTCATCTCTGTCTTCCTCTACAGTTTTTTCCCCCCTACAGCTCCCTCTAGTACCACAGAAGTCGTTGCCTCATGTCTTAACAGAGATCCTATCATTTTGTCCCTTCTCCCTATCAGTGATTTCCACATACTCCTTTCCTCTCCGGTTGTGCGCACAGCCTCATCGCTAACCTAATCGCATCCACCTATTTTCAACATTCGTCTGTAACACCACAACTCAAATGCTTCGATTTTCTTCCATTCCGGTGCTAGTCTCCTTTTGATGTCCTCCTTGCTCCGTCCGTCATTGATTATTTTGCTGCCTACGTAGTAGAATATCTAAACTTCACCTACTTCGTGACCATCAATCCTGATGTTAAGTTCTCACTGTTCTCATTTCTGCTGCATCTCATTACTTTAGTCTTTCTTCGATTTACTCTTAGTCCATATTTTGTACTCATTGGACTGTTCATTCCATGCAGCAAATCTTGTAATTCTTTTTCACTTTCACTCAGGATAGAAGTGTCATCAGCGAATCGCCTCACTGATATCTTTTCACATTGAATTTTAATTCCACTCCTGACCCTTTCTTTTATTTACATCATTGCTTCTTCGATGTACAGATCGAACAGTAGGAGCGAAAGACGCATCCCTTTCATACAACCTTTTTAATTGAAGCATTTCGTTCTTGGTCGTTCACTCTTATTATTCTCTTTTGGCTCTTGATCATATTGTATATTACCTGTCATTCCCTGTAGCTTACCCGTATTTTTCTCAGATTTCGAACAACTTGCACCATTTTACATTGCCGAACCTTTTTTCCAGGTCGATTTTTTAGTCTTGTTTCCATTATCAACCGCAACGTTAGAATTGCCTCTCCGGTACCTTTACTTTTCCTATAGCCAAACTGATCGCCATCTAATGCATTCTCAAGTGTCTTTTCCATCCTTCCGTGTATTATTCATGTCAGCATATTGCATGCATGAGCTGTTAAGCTGATGGTGCGACAATTGTCACATTTGTCAGCTCTTGTAGTCTTCGGGATTGTGTGGATGATATTTTTCCGACGGACAGGTGCTTTATCGCCCAACTCATAAATTCTACACACCAACATGGATAGTCGTTTTGTTGTCAATTTCCCCAAATGATTTTAGAAATTCTTATAGCGTGTTATCTATCCCTTCTGTCTTATTTGTTCTTAACTCCTACAAATCTCTCATAAATTCTGATTCTAATGCTGGATCCCCTATCTCCTGTAAATCGACTTCTGTTTATTCTTCTATTACATCAGAGAAATCCCCCCCCCCCCCCCCCCCCTTGAGGCCATCAGAGTACTCTTTCCACCTGCCCACTCCTCTGCATTTAACAGTAGAACTGTGGACTTCCCGTTGCACTCTTCAAGTTACCACCCTTGCTTTTAATGTCACCGAAGGCTGTTTTGACAGTCCTATATACTGAGTCTGTCCTTCCAACAATCATTTCTTTTTCGATTTCTTCACATTTTTCATGCAGCCACTTCGTTTTAGCTTTCCTGCACTTCCTATTTATTTCATTCTTCAGAGATTTTGTTTCTGTATTACTGAATCTTCGGGACATATTTGTACCTCCTCCTTTCATCTATCAACTGAAGTACTTCATCTGTTACCCATGGTTTCTTCGCTGCAAGCTTGTTTATACCTATATTTTCCTTCCCAGCTTCTCTGATTGCTCTTTTTAGAGATGTCCATTCCTCTTCAACTGTACTGCTTACTGGGCTATTCTTCATTGCTGGATCTACAGCCTTAGAGAACTTCAAGCATATCTCGTCATTCTCAGTGTTTCCGTACCCCACTTCTTTGTCTATTGATTCTTCCTCACTAATATCTTAAACTTCAGCCTATTCTTCATCAATACTACATTGTCGTCTGAGTCTTTATCTGCCCCTGAGTACACCTTACAATCTAGCATCTGATTTCGGAGTCTCTGTCTGACTATGATGTAATCTAGCTGAAATCTTCCCGTTCCACTCGGCCTTTTTCAAGTATACCTCCGCTTGTGATTCTTGCACAGAGTATTCGCCGTTAGTAGCTGAAATTTATTATGAAACTCAATTAGTTAGTTTTCTTCTATTCCTTCCCCCACAACTGCATTCCAGTCCTCCCCATGGCCATTAGATTTTCATCTCCCCTTATACATTGTATTACCTTTTTAATGTCCTCATACACTTTCTCTACCTCTTCATCTTCAGTTTGCGACGTTGGCATGTATACATGAACTATCTTTGTCGATGTTGCTTTGCTGTCGATTCTAATAAGAACAACTGCATCACTGAACCGTTCACAGTAACACTCTCTCTTCCCTAAACCCCTATTCGTAATAACCCTACTCCTGTATATCACTTACCGCTGCTGTTGATATTTCCTACACTCATCTGACCAGAAATTCTTATCTGGTTTCCATTCCGCCTCTCTGACCCTCCTATATCTAGATTGAGCCTTTGCATTTCCCTTTTCAGATTTTATCGCTTCCCTACCACGTTCAAGCTTCTGACACTCCACGCCCCGTCTCGTAGAACGCTATCCTTCCGTTAGTTATTGTCTTCTTCTCATGCCCACCTTTTTGGCAGTCCCCTCCCGGAGATCCGAATGGGGGACAATTCCTGAATCTTCTGCCAATGGAGAATCCATCACGACACGTTTTCAATTACAGGCCACAAGTCCTGTGGATGCACGTCATGGATCTTTACTGCAGTGGTTTCCATTGCCTTCTGAATGCTCATGGCGTTGATCATTGCCGATTCGTCCGTCTTTAGCAGCAGTTTCCCACTCCAAAGCTCTGTCTGCTCCTCTGCTGTCTTTGACAATGCCGTTGGCAGAATGAGAGGTGACTTCTTATGTCAGAAGTCTTCGGCCGTCAATGCTGATTGTTAATCATAATTTAAGGGGTGGCTGGTTTCGAACCCGGGACTGAGGACGTTTTTGATTAGCAATCAAAGATGACGTCCCATACGTGGTCGATTGGGGACAAATCTGGTGATCGAGCAAGCCAGGGCTACATGTCGTCACTCTGTGGATCATTTAGGGTTACAACAGCGGTATCTGGGCGAGCATTATCCTGTTGCAAAACACCCCCTCGAATGCTGTTCATAAACAGCAGCACAGCGGGCCGAATCACCAGACTGACGTCAGGGTGCTCCTGCTGTGATACGAAATTTGCGTTCCAGACCGTAACTCCAGGTGTAGGTCCACTGTGTCTAGACCGCAGACACGTGGGTTGTAGGAGCTCACCTGGTTCCTTCTAGATAACTCAAGGCCATTAACTCTTCACCATTACTGGCAACGAGGCAGAATCGGCTTTCACCAGAAAACGCAAGAGACTTCCACCCCGCCCTCCAATGAGCTCTCGCTTGACACCAGTGAAGTCACAAACGGTGGTGGTTTGGAGTCAGTGGAATGCATGATACAGGGCGTCTGGCTCGAAGATGTCCTTGAAGTAACTGATTTGTAACAGTGCGTTGAGTTACTCTGATGCCGACTGCTGCTCGAATTACAGGGGCATAACGATGCTGTGCGTCGAACACGACGCTCTGCCCCTTCTGTAGTGCCACGCCGTCGTCCGGAGCCTGGTCTTCTTTCGACTGTACGTTCTCATTACCATCTCTACCAGCAATGAAGCACTATGGCTACATTCTTGCGAAGCGTGCAGTATCGCGGGATGAACATCCACGACCTCCTTCAATCTCGGTGAGCTGTTGATAATGGTGTCTTCGTCGTTTTAATGGCATTCTTGACTAATATTAACTCACTATGTCGAATCTCAAAGGTAACTAACGCACCAGACTGTTCCAGCGAGTATTTGAAGCAAACATTTACATCCTCTTAGTGGCGCTACTAGCCTAACTCTTATGCAACTGGAGAGGAAGTCAACGAAAGTGTGGTTTGTCTGCATAGGAGACCGCATATAGGTCGCTAGTTTCACTTGTTCTTGAGACTGCTAGGGTGTTTGATATACGTACCAGGATGGATTAAACTAAGAATTCGAAGCAATAAAATTCGGGCAGCTGGTTTATTACTGGAGGGTTCGATCAACAAGCGAGTGTTATAAAGACGCTAGGGGAACTGAAATCGGAAACCCCGGAGGGAAGAAGATTTTCTTTTCGAGGAATAAAATTTAAATAAGAGGCATTTGAATCTGATTGCAGAACAGTTCTAGTGCTCCCTACATACATGCGCGTACAGACCACGAAGATAAGATACGGGCTCATACGGAGGCATATTGGCAGTCATTTTTCTCTCGCTTTGTTTACGAGTGGAATAGGATAGAAAATTACTAGTAGTGGTATGGGGTACCCTCCGCCACGCACCGTGCCTCGGATTGTGGAGTATCTATGAAGATAATTTGAATATGCGTCATCTTTCAGATGTAGAATACGCCTAACGATTTTCTTTTATCTCGCACAATTCCTTCTTGGAGATTGGATTTTTCTAGAGTTTATCACAGATTTATTATGTCTTTCCTAAGACATTTTTGTCTCGTAATTCATACATCAACTTTATTTCACATCCTCATCCATTACAAATCACAGCACTGAAACTTCGAACAGTATGTGATAGAAACATTATAAAAATGTAACGCGAATGCTGTTGAAAAAGTTGTGACTCCAATGTGTATCTGAAAAATTTATGTTCTCAATAAAACGAAAAACCAATCCACGTCGCAAATGTTTCAGTTTTCATTCGATGACTATTTTTGGGCCGAGACCTATTTTCAAATCAACATAACGAAGTCGAAAATGGCATTTCGAAGCTGTCAAAAAATTTGTAGTTTACATTCACAGTGCATGCACATAAATGTAATTTACATTACACATTTTCTTACATCTTCGACTTTGTTATGTGGATTTAGGTCTCGGCCCGAAAATATTCATCGAATAGAAAATAAAATATTTGCAAGTTGGGCTGGTTTTTCGTTGTATTAATTAACAGAAGCTACTCCAGCAAGCTGGAAGTCCATAAATTTGTGTTTTGTTTGTCTTGTAATATCGTCTGCCCTGCTCTGTATTCTGCACTGCACAGGTTTCACCGAAAGTTTATATAATTGGCCATTGTTTTTGTTTATTGACATGTGCCCATGTGTTGTGCGGTAACTGTTGCAGTAATTTATCATTAATGAACAAGTCTATGCAAACACAATTTTTAAGAAATTATTGATTACTTACTTTCTGTAAGATGATCTAAATAGACATTTTGTAACTGTTTAATTATCAAGATCGATTTCATAATTTTATAATTTCATTTTCCGGCGCGTTTAAAAGTTAAATTCAATAATTTTAAAATTGATCATATGAATAACATACGATCAAGAAAACAGCTAACGTAATTGTTCAGTAACGGTAAAGTAGTGAAATACTGTGGAACCGCTCTCCCCATCCTAAGGTGCACCCATGAATATGAGTAACACTAAAATATCTCTAGTTTCTTGATATTCTTCAATGGCATGTAACTCTTGCCTGAAACGGAATTCTATTAGTGTTACCTGTAGCTTACTCCTAAATATTTCACGCTTCTGCTGCAGGTCTGAGTAATGTGCTACTTTAGAAACACATTATTTGCTAAGTCATAGGAGCAAGTACAATACAGAAATGTTGCGATATTTGTACTTAAATGATGATAATATAGCTAATAAAATTACTAACAGTAACCTTAAAATTCATATTTAAACACTGTCTTCCAAAAACAGCTTGAGATGTAACATAAGCGCAGTTAAATTCTGCAACACAGAAAAATTGCGACGCATTTGTTATGGCGCCGAAGGCTGTAAGATTCTCAACAACAAGCAGCATAGGTTAGTTTCCGGCTGCCGGAAACTGCTCCACGTTAAAAGGAGTAAAACCTAATATTGCAGCGTTTCAAATCCGCACATTTTTCTTGTCTCAATGTATTGTGATTTATAGCCCGCACTTCACCATTAACTTCAAAACAGTTTATTTAGCTACTACACCAGAAACGCTGTTTATTCAGTTTCGGTGACCTGCGTTACATCATAACTTACGGTTTATTCCTCGCTATTCGCTTGTGGATACTTCAGTTTACTAAATGTGAAGGAGGTAGCGAGGGACAGAGCAGTTTATTTAAGATTTGCTTGTATATTTTCAATCCACTCGAAGTTCCTCCGGTGGTTAAATTCAGCGCGTAAGCAAACTAAGAAGTACTGAGAGATATAGCACACCTCGTAATGAATTTTCAGGGGGATTTATCACAATAAACTTCTCGTCAGATAATTTCAGACATAAAAAGTCTTCGGTGTCAAAATGGAAGATTAAAGTGATTAGAAACTGATGGAAAGCACAGCGAAGGAATCGACCGTGACATTTTCGTCTACATCTACATCTACTTCTACATCTTCATCTACATCCATACTCCGCAAGCCACCTGACGGTGTGTGGCGGAGGGTACCCTGAGTACCTCTATCGGTTCTCCCTTCTCAGGTCTCAAATGATAATTAATGTTACATTGGTTCTTAAGACTTCTTGCAACTAATTTAAATTATATTGATGATTGACTTACTGTTTAAATTTTGTCTTTACAGTTTTATATCCTCAAAAGCTTGCTAAGAGTAGAGAAAGGTCAAGATACGAAGATTCTACAGGATTGTCCATAGCTAACTACCTTCCTAAAACGTAAGCAGTTGGATAAAAGGAAATTGAAAGTCAAATGACATGAGATGGGAGAACTTGAGTGGCCGCGTTACTAAAACTGGGGCCATTCTGGAAGGTGGACTCTGGAATGCAAGTCTTAGTCATCAGTCGTCTGACTGGTTTGGTGTGGCCCACAGAGAATTCCTCTCCTATGCCAGCATTTTCATCTCAGAATAGCAACTGCAATCTACAGCCTCAGTTATTAGCTGGATGTATCCCAGTATCTGACTTCCTCTACAGTTGATACCCTCCATAGCTCCATCTAGTACCACGGAAGCTGTTTGCTGATTTCTTAATAGATGTCATCTTATCTGTCCCTTCTTCTTGTCAGTGTTATCCATATTCTCCTTCCCTTGTCGATTCTGCGGAGAACCTCCTTAATCTTAATTTTCAGATCGAAGGGGGGGGGGGGGGCGATGGAGAATTACGTGAGGAAAACAATAGTGCTTTATTTATTCGTGAATTATGAAGTGTTTCTTTAATGCAGGTGACGAAAAAGCTGTTGTCTGTAATACAAGGCGAACGCATCGAACTTACATCAAGAGAGAGGAACACCGATGTTGTCGCACAGCCTGCCAACCAACGCCATCCAGACAGAACATCCATTACCCACACTGCGCTGGTGAAACGTATCGTGATATTGGCTCTGCCACAGACGAACTGAGAGCTGGACAGTTGAAAACGGTTACTGTTGAGGTAACATTAAGAGCTGTTCTGTCATCGTATACTGTGAGTCGAGAGCACAGAAAACTCTGCATTTCTCAGGAAACCCTTACAAAATGCAGATGCACTGACAATGAGTTAAATCGTCGGATTCAATTTGCAGAATCTACGAAAAGTGTCTTTTTCTCTATGACGTATTGTTTACAGGTGAAGCTAATTCCCATGTGAATGGAGAGGTAGACAAACAGATGTATCCATCGCAGGCAGATGGTGCACCTGCAGCTGTTAAACAAAGGTGCGCTTTCCTCGCTGCTCTCTGAAGACGGGACATTTCCAACTATTTTTCAACACGATGGCACCCCAACTCATTAAGAGCCAGTTGTCTGGGCATACTTGTACATACAGTTTTCCTACAGTTGGATAGGTAGCACAGGCGCTGCGGAGTAACCACCCACGTTCACGACATGTGAAGGGAGTTGTGTACAATCCTTGTACGCCCCTGGGGTATGATTATATATGGTGATTCCATGCTGATGTTACAAACATTTCATGCATGATGGAGAAGGGTAAACATATCAGTTTGAGGTAAGGTACTGTATAGAATGTGCTTGGTCAAAAAATATGTCAGAGTGGTAGTGAGATGTAACAGAGCCAGGCACAGGTGGGCGAGGATGTTACGCATTCAAAGCAAAACACGGCCAACTGGCATGCAAAGTGGAGCCAGCTGGGCACGGTATAACAACAGACGACGCTGCAATATGCTAGTGGAGGGACGGAACCCTTTCTTCACTTGACACCATGGCAGTGTTTAGAGTTTGTGCATTTAGCCTGAACAAACATAGTCTGGAGTTTATAAGTACTGCCGGCCGGAGTGGTCGTGCGGTTCTAGGCGCTACAGTCTGGAGCCGAGCGACCGCTACGGTCGCAGGTTCGAATCCTGCCTCGGCCTTGGATGTGTGTGATGTCCTTAGGTTAGTTAGCTTTAATTAGCTCTAAGCTCTAGGCGACTGATGGCCTCAGAAGTTAAGTCGCATAGTGCTCAGAGCCATTTGAACCAGTTATAAGTACTCAGCCATTCGCATACTAAATCATTCTTGTCTGAATATCGCAGCCTACACCACAAGCCTGTGACACTTGAAGCTACATCCTGGAATACAGTACGGGGTCCACGGTTCGACATAAGCCCTGAGGCACGAGGGAGCCGCCCATTCGCTGGAGGATATTCACGGCCATCGTCAGCTGCGCTGCCACGCTGAGCCGGAGGATTCGTTGGCAACAGCAGTTGAGTAACGCCATGGTTTCCCTCACTCTTTGTGCTGTCAGCAATGCTGTACGTCTATTGTTTCGTGTGAGAAGCAACTGGAAGCCTCCAACAAGCTGCTCATGATGTACTATGGCCGAGGACTGGAATAAAGAAATTAATTAAACAAATCTACTGTCTTCCTGACGTCTCATTTCACTCTCCGTGGGCCGTATAACAGCGCACTGGTCTGAAACGACCAAATCGGTAGTTACATGCGAAAATCGTTGTTACCTCTGATAGTGGAATGCATGTAACTTCACTGTTGTTGCTAAGATCGTTGGGTTATCCAGGTTCCTGGAACATATCACATTTATTATTGGGTCAACGGACATGGTTCCAACATGATGGAGCCCCACCTGAAGATTCGTAAAACCATGATCGGATATTCTCTGAAAAGTGAATAGGCAAAGAAGGACCTGTTTCGTGGCCAGCATGGTCACTGGATCTCAATCGACTTGATTTCTTTTTGTGGCATCTTGTGAAAAGTCTTGTGTATGAGGCATCTGTTGAGACTGAAGAGGGTCTCCTGACATAACTTCTCGCTGTCTGATGCACTTTTCAGACGACACTGGCGACAATAGAACGGGTACGACAGAACTTACTGCGACAATGCCAGGCCTGCAATGAATCTAGGGGACGCCAATTCGAACAATTGTTGTAAATTTAGCAGCTTGTGAAACTTATGCAGCTACATAGAGTTTATTATTACTGTACCGTAGACTTAGGATTTTCAGCCTCTCTGAAATTAAGTTGCATGCGCTTTTATTAGTCCATTAACAGGGAAAATTATCTGAGGATACTAGGGAGTATTCAGCGGGAGTTCTGTACGTCACGGTCAGGGTGTGGGTGTTGGGGCCCTTAGTCTGATTGTTGCGAGAGGCTACGGCGGAATAAGAGTAGATTTTGTTTATATCTTTCGACTTAGGGCCGGCCGCTGTGGACGAGCGGTTCTAGGCAGTTCAGTTCGGAACCGCGCTGTTACTACGGTCGCAGGTTCGAATCCTGCCTCGGGCATGGATGTGTGTGATGTCCTTAGGTTAGTTAGGTTTAAGTAGTTCTAAGTCTAGGGGACTGATGACCTCAGAAGTTAAGTCACATAGTGCTTAGAACCATTTGAATCTTTCGACTTGGTCCTTTCCAGACCAGGTTCCCTTACCTCAAGTTGATACATTTACCCTCCACTATCATCTCTGGAATTTATAGCATTATCACTGAATCACCATGTAGATGCTTGTGCTAGCACTCTAGTACGTATATAGGTTAAAGTACATGAGGAATGACCGATTCAGGTATCAACCTTACAACGCATTGGACAAAACGTCGATCACGCTCTGTGACCTGGATGTCTCATTCTGTACAAAATGTGAGGTAACTCGAGAGTAAATAAAGGTATTCTGAAACGAAATGTACCATAGCGTTTTCATGATAATTCTCGTATAATCTGTTTGCTATGTCACACGAACCACTTTTCATTTGCGAATTGCGTGTTTGAACTAAGACGGCGGCTCCCAAAACGGCTGCCTCGTTGATAAAATAGCATCACATCTTTTCCTCCTCTCCCATCTCATACTACTTGATTCTCTGTTTTCATCCACCTGCTACTGTTTTAGAATGTTATTTCCAAATCCTGTAGATTTTTTGGGCGAAATAAAACCTACATCAAAGAAAATCTCTGACTTCATTTGGTTAACCAACCTGCTTGAAGTGACATGGAAACCATAAGAAAACTACATTATGATCCTCAGACTGGGATTTTAAGCCCTCTTCTTCCGAACTCGAGTCCAATACTTCGAAATGGAAGGAAAGAAGATTAGGTTTTTAAAATGGAAGGAAAGAAGATTGAGTTTTTAACGTTCAGTTAGTGGAAGAACACAAGCTCAGATCGAACAGGGATGTGGAAGGAAATAAGGCAAGTCATTTTCAAATGAACCATCCCAGTAGTCGCGTTAACATGACTAGATTACGAGAAACTCCGTAAAAGCTAAATCTCTGACAGCCGGATGATGTTTCGAAGAGTGCTCCTTTCGAATTAAAGTGGAATGTTCCGCTTCCCCCCCCCCCCCCGCCCTTCCCCCGCCCTTCTCAGTGGTATTAGCAGAAGTGCTACGGCATATGCAGTTGCAGGACAAGAGACTGACTAACATGATCTTTGATCGTTGTTCAGTGCAACTTAACCTGTAAGTAACTAGGGGCGCTCAATGAGTACTACAACACTTTTTCTCTCTTCCAATTTCGGTTGAAAAAATTTGTTGTGGGACCTTATGGGATATCCCCCACTTCAGCCCCTATAGTTTCGTGAAGTTTCGGTGGCGTTACATGTAGCCTTCAAAATGGCATCTGTTGCGGAGTTGTGTTCCAAGCAAAGAGCTGTTATTGAGATTTTTGGGGGCGGAAAACCATAGCATCATAGATGTTCATAGACGCTTGCAGAATTTCTATGAAAACCTAGTAGTGAACAAAAGCACGGTAAGTCGTTGGGTGAGGCGTCTGTTATTACTGCAACAAGTCGCGCAAACCTGTCTGATTTCGCGCGTGCCGGTCGGCCGCAAATAGCTGTGACTTCTGCATTGTTGGCGCGTGCGGACACACTCATTCGAGGTGATGGATGTCTCTGTTGGCAGTGCTGACACATTCGTCCACCAGTTGGGGCCCTCAAAGGTTTGTGCACGCTCGGTTCCTCGCCGACTAACAGAAGACCATAAAGAGCAACGAAGAATCATATGTGCGGAATTGCTTGCACGTTACGAGGCTGATCGTGAAAAATCTTTTGTCGAACATCGTCACAGGCGATGAAACATGGGTTCATTACTTCGAACTGGAAACAAAACGACATTCCATGGAGTGACGCCAAACCACCTATCCTCTCTAGAACTAGTTCAAAGGTGCACCCTCAGCTGGTAGAGTCGTGGGGACTGTCATCTGGGACTCCAAAGGGGTTAATTTGTTTCATGTTCTCCCGCATGGTGCAACGAGCAACACTAAAGTGCTACCCTCAGAAATAGATGAAAGGCCCGTAGGCACAAAAATGCAAACGAACGTTTCTCTCCTCATGACAAAGCAAGGCCTCTCACATGTCTGCACGCTCAAGAAGAGTTCACAAAACTTCATTTGACAGTTCTACCTCGTTCACCCTAAAGTCTGGATCTTTCACCTTCCGACTTGCGTCTGTTTGGACCAATGAAAGATCCTCTTTGCAGGAAGCATTATGCGGATGATGGTGAGATTACTACTAATGCAGGAAGACTCTTACGTCGACGTGTAGGGTGGTGCTATGTTGCCATACAGGCACTTCAACTAAGGAGGCATGAGGCCGTCGTACTGATCCGAGATAAAGGTGAAAAATAGAGTTTTGTAAGAAAACGAGTGGAGGATAATATGATGTCTAGAAATCCTGAATAAAACCAACCCTGCTTTCAGAAGAAAAATGTGTTTCATTGTTACTGAACGCCTATCATAGATTAGTAGCATCACATGTATGTTGATAGACATTTGACTTGTAGAAATAACTTTGATATAAACATTGTGTGTGTGTGTAATATTTTTACTTATTTTGATAAGTATTTCTGATTGTTCAGCTCATTTATGATACTCTCGAACATGATGTCAACTTACACAATCCATATCATTTGGATACTTCCGCAGATGAAGAAAGAAATAGTTTTGGTTGCAGGATGTAACTATTATTTACTTACAAGTGAAGCATATCGCCTGATTCTGTGCCGTAATCAAATATTTGGTTACATTGTGTGGTGTGCACGTTGAGGTATGCGATGTAGTCCAGTGAATGCAAAAGCGGATCAGACGAATATCGGTCTGTCACCATGCAACCTTTTGAGAGGTGGGGTTGCTCGTATCTGAGCTATGCACATAGTACTGGGTACAGAACTATTTTCAGAGACTGGATATGTTTCTTATGTTTGCTATATCATCCCTGCCATGAGATGGAAAAAGTTTTACTTTTGTAGATGGGGCCATAATGGCTGCTAGCAAAGCTACGTTAGTTCCACCATCTAGGATTTTTTTTAAATTTCCTGTCATCTGAAACATAGGTTAGCTGGACTTGTCCATCATTCTTCAATATTTTTGAATTTTTCGCCACCACCAACAGGTGTTTTTAAATTTCCCATCAGTACCAGTTTAGATTCATCGACTGAAACCCGGCCGAACACAGTCTTCCGGAACTTCGTGTATTTGCGACCGACTACAGAGCCGCCAATTTGAAGCAACGCCTTAATCGCTCATTTGCTGTAAAAACTTTATAATTTTACGCATGTCGGTTTTAAAACTTTTGAAAATCATATTAAAAAGACTCACTGACACACATGATATATCTGGAAGCCGAAAAGTCGTAACAGATGGCTTTTAATCTCGAGTACAAATTCTCCAAATGTACCAACAGATTTTCGCTGGTACAATGTCTCCCTTTCTTCCTAAGATCGCTATTTGGAGTCCCTGAGTATTCCTCTTGCACTTTCTTTTCAGAAGTATTTCGATCCTGGCAGCGTATCTCTAAATTATTTCATCTAGTGTTGTGGCGTATTGGTTGAGACACTGGACTCGCATAGGAGGGAATGACGGTTCAAACCTTCGTCCCCTTGTCCAGGTACGATTGCATGGTTTTCCTTAATCGCCGGTTGAGTACCGTACAATCTGGTCGCACTAGCGTCTTTTAATGCATTTGTAAAGCCTTCAGATAAATTCTAATCTTCCCTACTACAGAATTTACGTGTTCGTCCTAATTCTTGGCGTTTATTACAGAGGTGAGCAACACTTAAGGAGGAAAGTAGCTTTCGCATGATGTTCATTGCCAATTAACATAACTGAATGCAATTTGGAACATACATAGAACTGCTGAAGTATAGTACAGTAGGTGACCGAAAGAAATACGCAATGAGACAAACAGAAATGACACTTGGCAATAGTTACACTGGAGGCATCTAAGTTCATGACGGTTTCCTGGGCATTACAAAAGGCGGGACGTGGCTTTTAATAGGATATATAATCACCGCGGATGCATCCTCTGCAACGTGGTCCGCTGGTCACAAGTTTGGTAAGGAGTTCTTGGGACAGGCCGTTCTGTTCCTTCACCAGCTTTGCTTGTAACTGCTCCGTGGTCGTGCATGCGTTTTGACGTGTTACAATACGCGGCTTCAACGCATCGCATATGTGGTCTATAGGATTTAAGTAGGGGGAACGTGCAGGCCAGTCCATTCCCCGAATATTCTCTGGTACAAGAGTTCCTCCATCAGCCCTCTTCGATGAGGTCGCGCATTGTCATCCGTAATAATAAAGTCCGGGCCGAAAGCACCCCTGTGAAGACATTCCTATGGACGGAGTGCAATGTCAGAATAACCTTGACAGAGAAATGTAACGTGTTCAAAGATTTGGTGGTCAATACGCCCATCCAACATTATGCCTCACCACACCATAACCACCAAAACGGTCATGTTCGACAGTGTTCGTAGCTGCATTACATGTTTCCACCTCTCACCGTACGAGCGTAAGCCCAGCGTTGTTGAACGTGGTAGTTTTGGTGGTCTTGTTGTTATGATGTGGGCTGACGTAATACTGCATGCGAGTGCTGACCTCCAGCTGTTTAAAGACCCTAGACTCTCTGGTCAGCGATACTGTGAGAACGTGCTACTTCTCCAAGTGCCTCTTTTCAAGGATGCTTTCGGTAACGACTTCATTTTTATACATGACTGAGAGGGCTTCGAACTACACAGTTACATGAACCCTTGGACTGAGCGTTACTCGGGAAATGGACTGGCCTGCACGTTCCCCCGATTTAAATGCCATCGAGCACGTGTTCGATGTGTTTGAGAGACGTACTGCAATCTGTCTACATGCACCAATGATGATCTAGCAGTTGTCAGTCTCGCTGGTAGATCGAATGCCCTACCACAAGAACTTATCAAACTTGTGTCCAGCATGAGAGTAAGTTCTAGAGCATGCACTGGTATCGCTGGTGATCACTATTATGTACCAAGGCCCCCCTTTTCTGATGTCCAGGGGACAATCATGAATCGGGTGACTCACCCAATTTAAATTTAAGGAGGTATTAGACACATGGCTAAAAAATAAAGCATATTACTCAACTGAAGAATATCTTGGAAGTAATGTATAAACAATGAAATAATGTAACTATCATTAACTAAATGTGTAAAACCGTATAAGTAATTCTTGAACGTAAACTGTATAATGATTATTGCTGAAATTGTCTGATTAGTAAGAAGTTTATGTATTTATTTGTATTTATGTATATGTAAAATGAAGAGGTGAGTAAAATGTACAAATTAGTAATTACTAAAAAGATGTATGTATATGTTTGCATAATGTATAATGTAAAAATTAGTAACAACTATACTTATATGAACTACGTAAAATGTATTTTGATGAAGCCAACTGTGTGGTAAACATACTGAAAGTGTAGAAAATAAACATAAGAACATATGCATTATTGTCGTTTCTGTTCGTCTCAGTGCTTAATGTAGTAATTTTTTCTACGTATCGTTTCATCGAGCTATGTTACATAGCAGTGACTCATAATGCGAAAGTCCCATTCGTCCTAAGTTTTTCAGACGCTTCAAACGAAGTGAGTGGCTCGTAAACAGCTAATCTTGTAAACGGACACTTAAAGTGTTCCCTTTTATTCTTATTATCTTCTCATTATCTAAGTGGTATCTGTAGTGACGTATTTCAAAAAGATCCGTAAAGTACCACTAAATATATCTGGTAAAAAGTATCATTATCTATAAACGAGTGAACACTTACGCTGGGAGAATCTTCCAGAACTGTAACATCAGTCAAAGAAAAATCACTAGAAAAATGATAGACGATTTCACTTGTCTTGGCACTTTCATTTTGTTTTTCTTTGGTGGTAGCTTGTGCGGAACAGATGTAAGTTGACTTTAATGTAATTTTGATGGCTTGATAATTATATATTTCATCATAATTAGGCAGATTAATTATTTCGCAAGGACGACCATCCTGTCTTCATGGCATTTAATTAGTTTATACTGTTACTTTTAAATGCGTTTCAGTGGAAAAGTAGAAGAGACTGACGACAGATTTTTCGGAGGCGCACGACCGAACATTACCCGTGTTCTTTCGTTAACCGCTTCATACTAGAAATTCAGAACCTCACTGGGATATTTTATCTTATCATTTCCCTTCCTGCACAAATCGTTGTACTGTGCCAGTTGCACGGATCTGATCGGTTTTCGCTTATGAACAATGACGCATAGCAGCTTGTGCACTGGCCTGATACAGTTCCAGTCAAAAGAAAACTCTCTGATGAGCCGATAGTAATAAGGTAATGTTTCAGTAGAAGCGCGAGAAATTTTAATGAGGCGCACTGCACTATGCTATTTATAGAGCTTGCCCGTCACGGATTTGGGTTCCCTCCAAGTTACGACTGCTGTGTGTGAAATATATCTTGTTAGCTATTAACTATCATCGCCCCTTTGAGAAACCTTCCCACTGAATATCTCATTGAGAGATAGGAAGTTAATGCAGAACAAGACGCCCCGACATGGGTCTCGGTTTATACTTCCATTACTGTCTATAATTAAATAATGCGTTTTTTCTCTCTACTGTCGATAAAGAATGCTCGAGCAATAATCCTTATTGTCTACAGAAAGAGTCTTAAAATAAAACTATGCATTAAGAAATTAAAATCAATTTAAAAAATGTTATTGTAATGGGAAGCAACAAAACGTCACGGAAAATAAAGGTAACGGATTCCAGTGTTTGGTTGCTTGCATTTCATGTGTCACTATCTTTTTCCCAACAAATCATTAAACAGTTCGTAACTACCGTTCAATCATTATAAGCCTTGTTTTAAAAGAAAACTAAAAATGTATAAATTACATTGTTATATAAGATAGTTACCAGTATATCGGCTATTGAGCTGCGTGAGAGCAAGACGGATAGATGACTTACTGTTTCAAGTAGTAGCGTCCATTTTGCTTAATTATACTCTGAAATAAATTTGCTATAAGTAGAAGCAACTTTGATTATTTATACCATAAAATGATTAGTTTTCGATAACTCTAATTTTTATGTGGTATGACAAAGATAAGACAATGGACACAGTAGCCGAGGTAAATGCTGAAACTAACGTCGTCGGTGGCCGTAATGCCGATCCGGCAACAGAGGATATGAATCTCACTATTTCTGAACCAAAATTAAAGATGCAATCAGTGAGGAAATGCCAGAAACTAACGAAAAGGTAGGTGCTCAGGACAACTGCAGCAGTGATTAACGCGCATGACAAAGAATTAGCCACGTGAATGGAAGAACATGCTGAAGAGCTAGTCGCGGGAATTTCTGCTCAGGTAGGTACTACCCTGGCAGAACGCGATAAAGAATAAGTCACACGAAAGGAAGAACGTGACAAAGATTTATTAGCCACGTGTATGGAAGATAAAGAGTACGTCACACGAATTTCTACTCAGGTAAATACTACACTTACAGAGCGCGATAAAGAGTTGGTAAAGCGTATAGATACTGGTCAGTGAAGTATTTCAGCTGAAACTGCAGAGTTAAAGAAAAAGTATGAGGACACACCTGAAGCCGTAAAGAAATTAGCAGCTGGTGTTTAGATTCCACAGAAAGATCAGATTATGACTGAAAGTGCAGTGAACCAACTGTCTCAAGGAATTGAACATCTAGTATTGGAACCCAAAGGAATGTTGCAAAAGCGCTATAGATGCTGAAGGAATAAGGCTTTGCAATGAATTTACCTAATTGTTAGATGAAAAGGACAAACGTATCAATGAAACTGAGCGGAAGAGGCGATATAGTGAGCTGGTATTGGATCACCACCTGACTAAGGCACTACTTGTGCAGGTCGCTACATACTGCCAGGTCATTTCTTTGTTACTAGGGAGAGGTATCCTGTTTTTCATAGCAGTAACAACAGACAATTCACCATTAAACAGCTTTTGTGTTGCACTCCACCGGCGTCTGGTTCGTAGAACATCATGTGCCGTAAGTGTCATACAGATGGCAGTGGAGTGTCCTAGAATATCTTCATGGGGTATGGCACCCTTTCTAAGCAGGCACCAGAGCAAGGGTGAGACGCTGTGCAATATTCGGAGGGGGCCGCTAGCAAAAGCGCCTTCATCTCACAGGCCACACTATACCGTTGTCGATTCTGAAAGCAATCTTCTTCCCCCTGTGTTCTCCTCATGCAGGAACCTCAGCGATAAAAGCAGAGCACGCGCGGTGACACAGAGTCGACTGTATTCCTTGCGCTCTTCACGCACGAGTGTAAATTGGCGGAAGGCCAAGTGAGCCCAGTGCAGCGGTACACTGACAGACCTTCTGGAACAAACCTGCTGTTGTCGGTTGAGACCTCGAACACGCAGCACGCTTCCCTGTCAGTCGTGCAATTGTGATTCACTGGCGGTGTCTTTTACGTAAGAGCACGGGTAATGGATGCACGACCCGACCGGAAGCTTACGCAGTTCCGTGGGACGATGTGGCTCAAGGAGGCAAGAGGTGGAGGGCCAAGTGTGGCATTGTTCTTTTTTGTGACACTGCATCTGTGTTTACCAACAGAATTTATGTACTACCCTAACCAGTCTTCTGCGAAACGTAAATGTACACTACTGGCCATTAAAATTGCTACACCACGAAGATGACGTGCTACAGATGCGAAATTTAACCGACAGCAAGATGATGCTGTGATATGCAAATGATTAGCTTTACAGAGCATCCACACAAGGTTGGCGCCGGTGGCGACACCTACAAAGTGCTGACATGCCTGGTGAAACGTTGTTGTGATGCCTCCTGTAAGGAGGAGAAATGCGTGCCATCACGTTTACGACTTTGATAAAGGTCGGATTGTAGCCTATCGCGGTTGCGGTTTACCGTATCGCGACATTGCTGCTGGCGTTGGTCGAGATCCAATGACTGTTAGCAGAATATGGAATCGATTAATTTAGGAGGGTAATACGGAACGCCCTGCTGGATCCTAACGGCCTCGTATCACTAGCAGTCGAGATGACCGGCATCTTATCCGCATGGCTGTAACGGATCGTGACACCACGTCTCGATCCCTGAGTCAACAGATGGGGACATCTGCAAGACAACAACCTTCTGCACGAACAGTTCGACGACGTTCGCAGCAGCGTGGACTATCAGCTCGGAGACCATGGCTGCGGTTACCATTGACGGTGCATAACAGACAGGAGCGTCTGCGATGGTGTATTCACCGATGAACCTGGGTACACGAATGGCAAAACGTCATTTTTTCGGATGAATCCAGGTTCTGTGTACAGCATCATGATGGTCGCGTACGTGTTTGGCGACATCGCGGTGAACGCACATTGGAAGCGTGTATTCGCCATCCCCATACAGGCGTATGAGCCGGCGTGATGGTATGGGGTGCCATTGGTTATACGTCTCCGGCACCTCTTGTTCGCATTGACGGCACTTTGAACAGTCGACGTTACGTTTCAGATGTATTACGACCCGTAACCCTACCCTTCCTCGATCCCTGCAAAGTCCTACATTCTTCAGGATAATGCACGACCGCACGTTGCCTGTCCTGTACAGGCCTTTCTGGATACTGAAAGTGTTCGACTGCTGCCCTGGCTAGCACATTCTCCATATCTCTCAGCAACTGAAAACGTCTGGTCAATGTTGGCCGAGCAACTGTCTCGTCTCAATACGCCAGTCACTACTATTGATGAACTGTGGAATCGTGTTAAAGCTGCATGGGCAGCTGTACCTGTACACGCCATCCAAGCTCGGTTTGACTCAATTCCCAGGCGTACCAAGGCCGTTATTACGGCCAGAGGTGGTTGTTCTGGATACTGATTTCTCAGGATCTATACACCCAAATTGCGTGCAAATGTAATCACATGTCAGTTCTAGTATAATATATTTGTCCAATGAATACCCGTGTATCATCTGAATGGCCAGTAGTGCAGATATATTTCAATGCTTCCTCCTATTCTTATTCGTAGGCTGGACTGTGTTTATGTTCTTCAAAATCTCACCGTTGAAGAAGGCTCATTTTCATAATCACTCACTTCAAGCACTATACCGAGTCTGAAGGCTACACTGCTTTAATGACAGCTACGGAGACACACTCTATATGCCAACAAGTAACCGAAAATATCGATCGAGCTGATTGTAAAGACGTGTCCAAAAAGGGGAATTTTAGCGCTTTCATGTGAATGCAATCACATCTCAGTTCTGTACGTGGGACAATGACATTGATAATTATTGCAAAAAGATTTTTCCATGACCTAAATTTACCAAGACAGGACAAACATAAAAAACACAAAACAGTATTTTCTGTAAAGAAATAAAATTGTAAAATAAATTTCCCAAGTGGTAATTGAAAGGATTATTCAAAAAGGGCGTCAGCAAATACCTGTTAAACAATAGAATACATAAAAAAGTTAGGTAGAAAAGGCAGCAAAAGTAAGTAATAAATAATAAAAGATCTGTCACTTCAGAAGTCACTTTTTTACTACAGTAATGTTTCTTTTCTGAAAACGTTACATCAGTGTTCTGCAATAGATAATACAAACATCATCTCTTCTCTCTGACCTGACATCTCACCCACTGTGGAGGGATACTTCATAGCGATGCATAACGAAGTAATGAGTGCAGAATATGGACTGACGGTAAATCGAAGAAAGAGGAAGTTAATGCGAAGTAGCAGGAATGAGAACAGCGAGAAACTTAACATCAGGATTGGTGATCACGAAGTAGATGAAGTTAAGGAATTCTGCTACCTAGATAGCAAAATAACGCATGACGGAAGGAACAGGGAGAGGTTGTAACAATGGAAAATTGTACTGAAATGCAGGAGGATGTACAACTAATTGACGCATGGTGCAGGGAATGGCAATTGAATCTCAATGTAGACAAGTGTAATGTGCGGCGAATTTATCATTTAGCTACAATATAACAGGTCAGCAACTGGAAGCAGTTAACTCCATAAATTACCTGGGAGTAGGCATTAGGAGTGATTTAAAATGCAATGACCATGTAAAATTAATCGTCGGTAAAGCAGATGCCACACTGAGATTCATTGGGAGAATCCTAAGGAAATGCAGTCCGAAAACAAAGGAAGTAGGTTACAGTACACCTGTTCGCTCACTGCTTGAATACTGCACACTGGTGTGGGATCCGTACCAGATAGGGTTGATAGAAGAGATAGAGAAGATCCAACGGAGAGCAGCGCGCTTCGTTACAGGATCGTTTAGTAATCGCGAAAGCGTTACGAAGATGATAGATAAACTCCAGTGGAAGACTCTGCACCAGTCGGTGTGGCCGAGTGGTTCTAGACGCTTCAGTCTGGTACCGCGCGACCTCTACCGTCGCAGGTTTGAATCCTGCCTCGGGCATGGATGTGTGTGATGTCCTTAGGTTAGTTAGGTTTAAGTAGTTCTAGGTTCTAGGGGAGTGATGACCTCCGAAGTCCCATAGTGCTCAGAGCCATTTGAATGACTTTGAAGACTGCAAGAGAGACGCTCAGTAACTCGGTACGGGCTTTTGTTGAAGTTTCGAGAACTTACCTTCACCGAGGAGTCAAGCAGTATATTGCTACCACCGACGTATATCTCGCGAAGAAGCCATGAGGATAAAATCAGAGAGATTAGAGCCCAAACAGAGGCATACCGACAATCTTTCTTTCCGCGAACAATACGAGACTGGAATAGAAGAAAGAAAGAGGTGCTCAAGGTACCCTCCGCCACACACCGTCAGGTGGCTTGCGGAGTATGGATGTAGATGTAGACGACATGGAAATAGACTGACACTGGCCTTAATTGCGCATTTTTTTTTTCAGAATGTACGTTGGAGCGCAACATTCTATGGTAGTGAAACTTTGACTGTGGGAAAACTGAAAAAGAAGAAAATAGAAGCATCTGAGATGACGTGCTGCAGAAGAATGTTGAAAATTGGGTGGACTGATAAGGTAAAGAGTTGAGTGGTTCTCTGTAGAGTCGGTGAGGAAAGAAAGAAAACACTGACAAGAAGAAGGGGTGAGATGATAGGATATCTGATAAGACATCACGGAATAACTTCCATGGTACTAGGGGGATCTGTAGAAGGAACTGTAGAGGAACACAGAGGCTGGAATACATCAATCAATTAACGGAGAATGTAGGCTGCAGGTGCCAATCTGAGGTAAAGAGGTTAGTGAATGCCACAGGATAGGAATTCGTGGCGCGACGCATCAAACCGGCCAGAAAACTGATAATTAAAAACAAATGTGTTTGTGTAGTGTACGCGGTGCTCGATGTCAAAGAAATGAATAAACAGTGGAGCACTATGTCTTTAATTATTTACAACTTTCATGCAAAACTGTCGTAGCAGAATAGCATATCACACTGGAAGTAAACATATTGAGGATGCGCTGTTCTAAACAGGCTGGTTTTGTATTCGGGAGGGTTTTCCCATGCTCCATAATCTTCTTCAGCTAAACTCCGGGAAGGTTCCTACTATAACACCACCTGCCCCTATCTTACACGTCAATTCTTGTATAATTGAACAGCTTTTTTGTTATTAGACACGATTACACATGTCTGATATCCTTGCAAAGCGATTCAACGACAGAAAATGTCACTACTTCAAAAATGGTTCAAATTGCTCTAAGCACTATGGGACTTAACATCTGAGATCATCAGTCCCCTTGACTTAGAACTACCTACTACTACTACTACTACTACTACTACTATTACTACTGTTACTGCTATACTTGAGTCGTGGTAAAAATTGCTGTTTCGAAAAGCGCCCCGGAGCGTCGTGTGAAGCAATTGCCTTCCGTTTTTGGCGGTGGCGCCACTGTGGCAATCGCAGCTTTGGTGTCTCCCTCTGGTGGGAAAAGGGAAAGGTTGCCGGGTTCACGTGCATTTAAGGGGCGCTATGAGCTCGCCAGTCGGTCAGTCTGGGTCAGTCTCTCGTCCCCAGCTTGCTAGTTGTCTTTCGTCCGCATTTGTTAGGCAGTCTCTGTCTGTCGTTCGGAGTGCTAGTATGTTAACGTTTAAAACCGGAAAAATGAGAGCCTTTCCTCTCCGCCAGTAAAATAACTCAGCGAGTGGTCGCCCGGTCGGGGCTTAGTTCCTGCATCTGCCCGTTAGGGCGCCAATCTGCTCGAGTTTGCTCAGGCAATGTTCATTGCCCGTTGAATCGATCTGTTGGTCTGTTGCGCACTGAGACACAAGATGACTTGTCCGTTATGAGCGTCGGCGCATGTGAGGTCGCCACGTGAGTCCAGTGGCCCGCGGTGTATAGCGAGGGGTAGTGACTTCGCGGTCGACACGAGAGCAACAGGAGTCAACCCACGACATCAGTCTGGCCGGTACGAGCTGTGACGCCGTGAGACGGGAGATCGGCGCGCCTTCCTGCGTCCGTTGAAGCGGCTGGCAGCGGACTGTTCGGAAGAGCGATTTGGGGGTGCTGCACCAGGTCTTCATGAGAAATCGCAGTTTATTAGAAGTTAAGCGAATGGTGATATTTTGTTTGATTTATTCTTGTTAAATTCTACTTGTGTTCCTGGTGAGGTCACCAGCCATTTTGCTTTGGGGTCGTCCCACCATTCTTTTCCGTTTGCCCTCCCGCGGGAAGGTGGTTGTTTATAAATTGGGTGGTCCGTTTTAGAGCAACCTGCGGTCCGGGTTATTCGGTAATCTCCCTATCAAATTACCGTACGTTAGTAGCTGCCTCTGTCATGTTTGTTGGATTTGGTGTGTTAACGAATTTATTGCTTGGTGTGTAACGGCCTAATACCTGAAATATGTTTTGATCTTTGGAAGCTTTAATATTATTGCCTATGATCTTGAGAGGCGGTATGTGTGTGCTGCAGAGTATCTTAACTTTTGTTCGGCCAACCTTGTAGAATTTTATATAAAATTGAATTTCTTGGGCTTTTATTTAAATGATAATTTTAGTATATAAAGTTGCCACCCTTTCACCGTAAGACTTTTCTTAGAAATTAAAATCAAGTTGCACCTTCGGTGGCAAGGTTACTATTTTAACTGTTAGTGTTTTGTACCATTTCCATCCCTCCTACGGGGGGTGCATAGTTTGTGTGCTTGTGTAAATTGTTAAAACTCTTAGTTTAAAGTTGTCTGGTGTGTTGCAAATTTACACCAGTGTAGTCTTTCAGAGGCTGTTGTGAGCGGTCGTAACTATGGCCGTGTCAAAAGGGAGTGGCAAGGTTCTCTCCCCAAAAGCTCATACAATCAAAATTTGTTTCTTTCTGCCTCTGTATAAATTGTAACTTAAAAAATGCTTTTAGGCGCTATTTAAGTGAATAAAATTCCCATTTGTTAAAAGGTATTTGGTTATGATTTTATCAGTCACTCCCTGGCAACTACTTCCATGTTTATATAGTGTGATTAAATGTGTTAATGTTCTTGATGAATCGCTAGTAAATAAAATAAATTGGTTCAAATGATTGAGCACTATGGGACTCAACTACTGTGGTCATTAGTCCCCTAGAACTTAGAACTACTTAAACCTAACTAACCTAAGGACATCACACACATCCACGCCCGAAGCAGGATTCGAACCTGCGACCATAGCAGTCGCACGGTTCCGGACTGCGCGCCTAGAACCGCGAGACCACCGCGGCTGGCAATAAAATAAATTCTTAAGAATATTCTTTGAAAACAAATCACGGTTCAATGCTAATGCACTGGAACTACTTCATGAATTACATGGTACACTAACATTAATGCAACCACCGTCTATGTTCAGCGCCGACATGGAATACCAGTGCAGATGAAAGCACTAACAGAGAGGGCATATAAGCTCTCTATGGGGGGAGGGCAGCGAGATCACTGAAATTTCGGGCCAAGGTTGAAAGCATTTCCGAAACGGCTAAGTTTGTAAACTGTTAGAATGCCACCATAGTTAAAGTACACCATACATGAACCAGTTATCTATCAATAATGTCTCCTCAGCGACCGTTGCTGCGTGTGGCTGTCGGCAGAAGGCGCCTATTCATGCACCCACACTGACTGCTGTTCATCGGTGACAAAAGCTGGAATATGCACACCAATACCGCAATTGGACTCCACTGAGTGCGATTGGTGGCCATTCCAGACGACAGATGGGCGCGTTGGCATGTTCGGCGTGAGTCGTTTGAAAGGATACACACTGCAAAAGTATCGGAAGAGTCCTGGTCAGATGAGGGGGCAAGTGGTTTGGGGAATGTTTTCGTGGCATTCCTTGGGCGATCTCGTTATTGAGGAAGTCCCAATGGATCAACACAAGTATGCATCCATTCTTGGAGACCATGTCTGCCACCACATTGTTTCTCCTCGGCACAATGGCAATGGAACGGGTGACAAAGCTCCCAGCGTACATGCGTGGTTCGAAGAGCACCAGGATGAGTTTACCATACTCCCTTGGCCACTAGACGCCCCAAATTTAAACCGAATCGAGAATCAGAGGGACCATCTCGAACGGGCTGTTAGCGCCATGGACCTTCATCCGCGGAATGTAGCGCAGCTATGTGCACTGGAGTTGGCATGACTCCACATCCCTGTTGGTACCTTCCAGTATCTCATTGGATCTCTTTCCGCAACAGTTTGCGCTTCAAAATGTCGTTATTCAGGCTTTTGACAGGTAGTTACATTAATATGACTGGACAATGTACATTGAGGCGACAAAAGTCAACCTAGTATTCTGTCGGACCTGCTTTTCCCCGGTGTAGCGCAGCAACTCCAACATGGCATGGTCCCAACAAGTCGTTTGAAGTCCCCTGCAGACCTCTGCGTCCCGTCCAGCATATGTAGTAGAGATGGCGCATATATCAAAGAACGCTTGTTTTTCTTGGGTTTTGCCGCAAAACAGCAAAATTCAAGGATCAACTTTAATTGTTGATCAGCTGTTCTCGTACCACCAACTTTCGGAATCATAAAGATTTTGAAATCGGCAGAAATACGAGATTCGCCGTTGTAACGTGTATCTACAAGGAAACGATGATAGTAAACCATTCTGTGCGGTAAAGCAAGATACACCCCAATAGAAGTACATTTTATTTTCTTATCCTATTAAGTGTTGCCTGAGTACAAGAGTCCGATAACGAAGAAACTAAATTCATGAAGGATTAGACCTAAAGGGACGTGATGTATCATCACAGTTTATCGAATCGATGCAAAGTTTTCATTACAGTGCCAAAAACAGCATTACATATTTGCAATGATAAGCCTGTACAAACCTGTACCAAACCATTGGATTAGTTTGTTCCTTTTCGAGATAGTAACGAAAAAAATCTGTACTATAACACATTAGAAACGAATGTACAGTGTATGCAATCTAAAAATAACACCAGGACAAGTGATTTACATGATTCTTACAAACGAATGAAGATACCTAATGTATGGTTGAAGAGGACAACAAAATAAGGTAAAACATATCACCATAGGACAAAAATTTGGCTGTAGATGAAGCCTGTGTAAAGAAAAAAGGAGTAAACAGTCTCACGTGAAGTGAGTCGTCATAACAGAGTAAAGAAAACAATTACTGACAATGCTAGACTTGAAACTTCCTGGCAGAGTAAAACAGTGTGCCAGACCGAGACTCGAAATCCGGACCTTTGCCTTTTGCGGACAAGTGCTCTACCGTCTGAGCTATCCAAGCACGACTCACAACCCATCTTCATAGCTTCAATTCCGCCAGTACCTCGTGTCCTACCTTCTAAACTTCACAGAAGCTCTTGTGCGTACCTTACAGAACTAGCACTCCTGGAAGAAAGGATATTGCAGAGACATGGCTTAGCCACAGACTTGGGGATGTTTCCAGTATGAGATTTTCACTCTGCAGCCGAGTGTACGCTGGTGTCGGACTTGCAAACAAACAGTTGCACGCTCTTGTTGATGGCCACCAAAATTACAAGACATGGAATGACAGCAAATAACGATAGTTTAGTTATCGTGAGTATACAGTGTAATATGAAGATACGTGATTAAATTCGTAGATAATTTGAGGGTATAAAAATACAAAATTTAGTACAATGAGCTGCCATCTCTGGTGGCAACAATGGTTCTAATGCAGTTGGTCCTTGGGTCAAAACAGCACTTGGATGAAACATTCTGTAGTGGCGACTTCTACCACCGAATGTATCAGGATGACAAAATGTAACGGGAAGACACCAAATGTAGTGGGTGATGCCAGAATGTGCCGTGTTAAAACTCGCTGATAACTTTCCAAATGATTTATTTGTTTCCACTACAGTGCTCCATTTACCTCAGTCCGCGTCACAGGGTCCCGCAATGCTGAGGCCACTGCCCCAGCGACCCAGTGCAACGTGCTGTGTCAAGCCGGCCTTGTACGCCAGCTTCAGAGTTCCGATTACGTCAGGATGGCTGCACCAGCAGCCGACTCAGCGGCCACCATCCTCGTTGTCTCTGCGCTGCTCTGCTGGGAGCTGTAGGCCAGCCCCGCTGCTGCTTCTTCCTCACTGGTGCAGCTGAGAATGCGGCGGCAACGACCGCCCGCGATCTGGTGTCCGAATCTGCAGCCCTCGCCTCAGGAAGTCTCCGGCTCGTGTTGGTAGCAGAGACAACTGCCCACACCAGCGAGCCGAAGAGTGGCCCACCGCTGGCTGGGTGCGGACCCCGTGTCAGCCTCAGAGGGTCGAGCCAACGACCCGCTGTGGACTGGAACACTGGTGCCCCATCTGTTGCTGCGTGTAGCCCGGTGGTGTGATAGGCCCAACCATCCAGGTGAGTTCTCAAACTTGAACGAATCTCGTTAGAAAATATCACCTATTTATACTCGGCTGTGCGCCTCTGTTTTGCTAACTCGGCGCTCTGAGTCATGTACTCACCACACTCAGTGGGCCCCTTCGGCCTGTAGCTTGTGCCATGTGAACCGCTGCGTTTACTCTTTTCAGCTGTTCAATGGCCCTGTGGCTTCTACTCGCAACCGTCATTATGCATTACTAACTGCAGTCTGACCCACACCTGGCTGTAAATTGTGCTCAGAATAAGGCACAAAACTAACTTTCCCTATCCTAAACAGTAGTGCCTCTACAATTCTATTACGTCATTAGACACTGCCTCAACTGTGGTGAGAGCTGGCCTACTGGCCTCTCAACAAGCCATGAATGGATGTTTTAGAGACATGAGAGATCTAGGAAACGACGTAGCCAGGGCAACAGTAGAAACTATTCTCTGCAATGGTGTGTCTGGACATAACGGATGAAACGTCTCGCATTTTCTTGCTGAAATTTGACATCACAAGCCAAAACATTATGACCACTGCCCACCGCGACGTTGTATGCCGCCAGGTGGCGTTACGGGCACATGACGCGGTAACAAAAGTACGTAAGTGGGCGGTGACGGATGGGGGATCACTCTAGCGAAAATACGGGCTGCAAATTGGGGAATCCATTGAGATAAGCGACTTTGACAAAGGACAGATCATTATTATGCAGAGCCTGTGAATGAGTATCTCGAAAATGGTGAAGATGGCCGAATTTTCATGTGCTACTATCGTGAGCATTTACAGGAAGAGAGAGGAGTACAGTGAAACTACCACAAGGAGGTAAACATTTGGACGTCTACGACTCTTAACGGAACGTGAGGTACGGAGGCTTGTCTGCTTTGTGAAGTAGGATAGATGGCGATCTGTGGCATCTCCAACAAAAGGGCACAATGCCGGTGCGCGCCCAAGTGTTTCTGAGCACTCCGCCCGTCGTACATTGTTGAACATGGAGCTCTACAGCAGACCACTCCTACGTGTTCACATGTTGACCCAACGACATCGTCAATTACAACTGGAGTGAGCATGGAACCATCGGAATTCGACCATCTCTCGACTTAAACGTGTCGGCTCTTTGGGCTAAACGCATTTTTGCTAGACTAGCTCGATGGTCGTCATCGAGGTGAACTGCGTCTCGAAACCTGCAGCGCGCCATGGACTCAGGCTGATAGGAGCAATATTATGCTACGATAGATATTCTCTTGCGCTTTCTTGGGATTATGAAAGTAATCGAAGTTACGCTGACAGCTGCGGACCACCTTTATCCCTTCATACTTGATGTCATTGCCGCACGGGTTTAGCTGAGCGGTCAATGGCGCTGCAGTCATGAACTGTGCGGTTGGTCCCGACGGAGGCACGAGTCCTCCCTCGGGCATGGGTGTGAGTGTTTGTCCTTAGGATAATTTAGATTAAGCAGTGTGTAAGCTTAGGGACTGATCACCTTAGCAGTTAAATCCCATAAGATTTCATACACATTTGAACATTTTTTGAACTTTATGTCATCCCGACGGTGATGTCATCTTTCAGCAGTATGATTGTCCTTGTCGCGGACCCATAACAGTGCTACATTAGTTTGAGGGGCATCGTAGTGAACTCACGTTGATGTCTCGTCGACCGACTTCACCTAATCCTGTGGAACTCATTTGGTTCGCAATCGGGCGCCATCACCGCGTGTGCAAATCAGCTGCCCGCTATTTACATGACTTGTGCGTAGACATATATTGTCACATACCTTCATACACCTACGAAGAAACTGCCGGATTCCTGATGCGGAGAATCAGTGATGTATTTCGTTCTAAAGATAGACAAACAAGCCATTAAGCAGGTGGTCATAGTGTTTTGGCTCATCAGTGTGTTTGTCCTCTCGGGCACTAGTCGCATAGGTCCCCTCAGATCTTACACGTCATGAAACATAGATTCTATACTCGCTTGAAAGTCGCCAGATCCCGACTGTCTTCCCATACACATTGAAACGATTTCTGAATAAGAATTCCGGGCAATTTTTCCATATACAGGAATGGAAATGAGCGTATGGCCTCGTCGGCCGGGAGGCCCCATCCGGGGAAGTTCGGCCGCCAAGTACAACTCTTATCTGAGTCGACTCCACGTTAAGCGACTTGTGCGCCTGGGATGAGGATTAAATGATTACGAGGACAATACAACACCCTGTCCTCGAGCGGGCAAAATCTCCAACCCGGCCGGGAATCGAAACCGGGTCCGCTTGCATGAGAGGCGAGCATATTACCACCCAGCTAAGCAGGCGGAACCTATCACAACTACTTTGTCCGACTGAGCTGAAAAGTTGATGATTTGCACTTCCAAACGTGCTGCACATTTCATGCCAACTGTCATTTGTCATCTTCATGGTGTTGCAGTTTTAATATCCAGCGACGTTTTTACTAAGATTTATACTGACTTTCGCTGGTGCAACTCTCTTCAATCCCCCAGAATCAGTGTATTACTCTGTATCGCAATGTGCGCTGATATGAAACTCTCTGGCAGATTAAAACTCTATGCCGGGCCGAGACTCGAACTCGGGACCTTTGCCTTTCGCGGGCAAGTGCTCTACCATCTGAGCTACACAATCATGACTCACACCCCGTCCTCACAGCTTTACATCTGCCAAAATTTTCCTGCGAAAGGCAAAGGTCCCGAGTTCGAGCCTTGGTCCGGCACAAAGTTTTAATCTGCCAGGAAGTTTCTCTTCAAATCTGTTCTTCGACACACACACACACACACACACATACAAACAAACTAATTCTTTTCAGTGTATTCAACGAAAAAATACCTATCTTCCTGCTTACCTTAACACACCAACTACTTTAAACAACGAATCATGGCATGTGTATTCACATCGCAAATGTTATCATTTTGCTGTCCGTATACTTTTGTATATTTTTACTTACTCCGGATGTTCTGTTGATTAATTCATGTTGTTGTATTTAACAGAACTTCAGTGTGAAATCTTGAGTAAAGGAAGATAGTATGAATGAAGAACAGACTTATTTGGCATTTTTTCAACCTGTTCTACTTCTGTTAGTTTCTCATTTCCCTACTCATTTTTTTTTTTGTCATCAGTCTACTGACTGTTTGATGCTGCCCGCCAGGAATCACGAATTCCTTTCCTGTGCTAACCTCTTCATCTCAGAGTAGCACTTGCAACCTATGTCCTCAATTATTTACTTGACGTATTCCAATCTCTGTCTTCCTCTACAGTTTTTGTCCTCTACAGCTCCCTCTAGTACCATGGAAGTCATTCCCTCATGTCTTACCAGATGTCCTATCATCCTGTCCCTTCTCCTTACCAGTGTTTTCCACACATTCCTTTCCCCTCCGATTCTGCGTAGAACCTCCTCATTCCTTATCTTATCAGTCCACCTAATTTTCAACATTCGTTATAGCACCACATATCAAATGCTTCGATTCTCTTCTGTTCCGGTTTTCCCACAGTCCATGTTTCACTACCGTACAATGCTGTACTCCAGAGGTACATCCTCAGAAATTTCTTCCTCAAATTAAGGCCGGAATTTGATATTAGTAGACTTCTCTTGGCCAGAAATGCCTTTTTTGCCATAGCGAGTCTGCTTTTGATGTCCTCCTTGCTCCGTCCGTCATTGGTTATTTTACTGCCTAGGTAGCAGAATTCCTTAACTTCATCGACTTAGTGACCATCAATCCCGATGTTAAGTTTCTCGCTGTTCTCATTTCTACTACTTCTCATTACCTTCGTCTTTCTCCGATTTACTCTCAAACCATACTGTGTAGTCATTAGACTGTTCATTCCGTTCAGCAGATCATTTAATTCTTCTTCACTTTCACTCAGGATAGCAATGTCATCAGCGAATCGTATCATTGATATCCTTTCACCTTGTATTTTAATTCCACTCCTGAATCTTTTTTTTTATTTCGATCATTGCTTCCTCCATGTACAGATTGAAGAGTAGGGGCGAAAGGTTACAGCCTTGTCTTACTCCCTTCTTAATACGAGCACTTCGTACTTGATTGTCCACTCTTATTATTCCCTCTTGGTTGTTGTACATATTGTATATGACCCGTCTCTCCCTATAGCTTACCCTACTTTTTTCAGAATCTTGAACAGCTTGCACCATTTTAAATTGTCCAACGCTTTTTCCAGGTCGACAAACCCTATGAACGGGTCTTGATTTTTGTTTAGCCTTGCTTCCATTATTAGCCGTAACGTCAGAATTGCCTCTCTCGTGCCTTTACTTTTCCGAAAGCCAAACTGATCGTCACCTAGCGCATTATCAATTTTCTTCACCATTCTTCTGTATATTATTCTTGTAAGCAGCTTCGATGCATGAGCTGTCAAGCTGACTGTGCGATAATGCACGCACTTGTCAGTTCTTGCCGTCTTCGGAATTGTGTGGATGATGCTTTTCCGAAAGTCAGATGGTATGTCGCCAGACTCATAGATTCTACACACCAATGTGAATAGTCGTTTTGTTGCCACTTCCCCTAATGATTTTAGAAATTCTGATGGAATGTTATCTATCCCTTCTGCCTTATTTGACCGCAAGGCCTCCAGAACGCTTTTAAATTCTGATTCTAATACTGGATCCCCTAACTCTTCTAAATCTATTCCTGTTTCTTCTTCTATCACATCAGACAAATCTTCACCCTCATAGAGGCTTTCAATGTATTCTTTCCACCTGTCTGCTCTCTCCTCTGCATTTAACAGTGGAATTCCCGTTGCACTCTTACTGTTACCACAGTTGCTTTTAATGTCACCAAGGGTTGTTTTGACTTTGCTGTATGCTGAGTCTGTCCTTCCGACAATCATATCTTTTTCGATGTCTTCACATTTTTCCTGCAGCCATTTCGTCTTAGCTTCCCTGTACTTCCTATTTATTTCATTCCTCAGCGACTTGTATTTCTGTCTTCCTCATTTTCCCGGAACATGTTTGTACTTTCTCCATTCATCAATCACCTGAAGTATTTCCTCTGTTATCCATAGTTTCTTCGCAGCTACCTTCATTGTACCTATGTTTTCCTTCCCAACTTCTGTGGTGGCGCTTTTTAGAGACGTCCATTCCTCTTCAACTGTGTTGCCTTCTGCGCTATTCCTTATTGCTGTATCTATAGCGATAGAGAACTTGAAACGTATCTCGTCATTCCTTAGAACTTCCGTATCCCACTTCTTAGCGTATTGATTCTTCCTGACTAATGTCTTGAACTTCAGCCTACTCTTCATCACTACTATATTGTGATCTGAGTCTATATCTGGTCCTGGGTACGCCTTACAATCCAGCATCTGATTTCGGAATCTCTGTCTGACCAGGATGTAATCTAATTGAAATCTTCCCGTATCTCCCGGCCTATTCCAAGTATACCTCCTCCTCTTGTGATTCTTGAACAGGGTATTCGCTAGTACTAGCTGAAACTTGTTACAGAATTCAATTAGTCTTTCTCCTCTTTCATTCCTTGTCCCAAGCCCATATTTTCCTGTAACTTTTTCTTCTACTCCTTCCCCTACAACTGCATTCCAGTCGCCCATGACTATTAGAGTTCCGTCCCCCTTTACATACTGCATTACCCTTTCAATATCCTCATACGCTTTCTCTATCTGTTCATCTTCAGCTTGCGACGTCGGCATATATACCTGAACCATCGTTGTCGGTGTTGGTCTGCTGTCGATTCTGATTAGAACAACCCAGTCACTGAACTGTTCACAGTAACAGACCCTCTGCCCTACCTTCCTATTCATAACGAATCCTACACCTGTTATACCATTTTCTGTTGCTGTTGATACTATCCGATACTCATCTGACCAGAAATCCTTGTCTTCCTTCCACTTCACTTCACTGACTCCTACTATATCTAGATTGAGCCTTTGCATTTCCCTTTTCAGATTTTCTAGTTTCCCTACCACGTTCAAGCTTCTGACATTCCACGCCTCGACAGGTAGAACATTATCCTTTCGTTGATTATTCAATCTTTTTCTCATGGTAACCTCCCCCTGGCAGTCCCCTCCCGGAGATCCGAATGGGGGACTATTCCGGAGTATTTTGCCAATGGAGAGATCATCATGACACTTCTTCAACTACAGGCCACATGTCCTGTGGATACACGTTACGTGTCTTTAATGGAGTGGTTTCCATTGCCTCCTGCATCCTCATGTCGTTGATCATTGCTGATTCTTCCGCCTTTAGGGGCAATTTCCCACCCCTAGGACAAGAGAGTGCCCTGAACCTCTATCCGCTCCTCCGCCCTCTTTGACAAGGCCGTTGGCAGCATGAGGCTGACTTCTTATGCCGGAAGTTATTTATCAAAATTTAGGCAGTGGCGGGGATCGAACCCGGGACCGAAGACGTTTTGATTATGAATCAAAGACGCTACCCCCTTTTTTCTAATTTCATTTTGTTCGCTTTTGTTCATTGCATCTGCTCTGGGCGGACGTCATAAGACATCCATTTTATGTTCGTTTTTGATCGATTGAAACAGTTTTTTTTTATTACAGAGGGCGCGTAACGCTCTGACCGAACACGCTGAGCTACCGTGCCGGCAACCCTAGACCACGGGTACACTACTGTTCCCTACTCATCAGTGAATGGAAACAGGCAGAATAAACACTTAAATCAACTATAGCCGAAATCATGTTACCCCAAATTTAGTATAACTAAACTCTTAATTTTAGAGAATGGCTTTTTCAGTTGAGGTAGTGATGTATCTGTTGTCACAAAAACTATTACTTTTATAGACTGCGTGATGCTGTGGGCAATGCAAGATATATTTATTTAAAGAAGGGAAAGAAACAGAAAGAGCTAATGAGCAGAGCATATGACTGTTGGCGTCTTGTAGGCCGTTGTGGCCGAGCGGTTCTAGGCGCTGTAGTCTGGAACCGCGCGACCGCTACGGTCGCAGGTTCGAATCCTGCCTCGGGCATGGATGTGTGTGATGTCCTTAGGTTAGTTAGGTTTAAGTAGTTCTAAGTTCTAGGGGACTGATGACCTCAGAAGTTAAGTCCCATAGTGCTCAGAGCCATTTGAACCATTTGTTAGCGTGTTCCGAACAGCGAAAAGAATAATAATGTAGTACTGATGTGAAACATAACATATTCACACATTTTATTACGTAATTGCATTGCAGTGCGTTGTTGTCTTCTGTGTCAGAGGATAATTTATTTTTAAACTTTCGTGTATGGCACTGCAAATGTGGATAATATGTGGTTAAAGAAGAGGGTAGTATCAAATATCTGAGCACACGTGTGCTTTAGATAACAGCGAAGTTTGGGTAGAGGAGACTTGGTTACCGAGAAGCAGAGCCGTCTGACCTTTAGCGAAGAACGCCGTTTGGCCTTTCTATGAGGAGCCTTACGTGATCCTCACAAGGGTTTTAGGAATCCGTTGCAGCCCCTTGTGGCACTATCACGTGGCTTCTAGTCTGATCGTTGGTTGCGGGATTGCCCTCCCGACGTTCCGTACATGCCACATACTATAGTTTAAAAGTAAATTATACTCTGGCAGAGAAGAGTAGTATGCAGTGTACTTAAAAATTAGATATATATTTAAATACACCATTTATTCCTCTTACTGTATTGTAGGCGAGGTATCGGTAAATTACGATATATGATGTCCTTCCTGGTCTTGTTATATTCGGGGCCATCTACAAGCGCGTGTAATTCCTGTCTGTTGTAAGTCTGTCATTGTTAATATTGTTTTCTTTATGTTATGAAGAAGACTCAGTGTGCAAATATTTCTGATTACAATTTCACGTTAGCCTGTTTACTCTTTTTCCGTTACACAAACTTCATCTACAGTCAAATTTTTCTTCAAATATTTTCCTTTACTTTGTTCTTCTCATCAACAATGCGATGAATATCTTCATCTGTTATAAGTAAACATCTAAATTACATATTCTGCTATTTTTTCTTGAGTGCAATCTCTGTTCTTTCCTTTACCATTTTTCGTTGCTATTTAGTAAAGAAACAAACTAATCCAAAAAGTGACAACTTTTAAAACTACAAATTTGTGCAAGGACAGTCTTGTAAATATGAAATGCTGGAGCCCACCCACGGTCATCCTGCAGACATCTATTTAAGGATCTAGGGATCCTCACAGTAACCTCACAGTATATATATTCCCTTATGAAATTTGTTGATAATAATCCAACCCAATTCAAAAGTAATAGCAGTGTGCATACCTATAACACCAGGAGAAAGGATGATCTTCACTATGCAGGGTTAAATCTGACTTTGGCACAGAAAGGGGTAAATTATGCTGCCACAAAAGTCTTTGGGCACCTACCAAACAGCATCAAAAGCCTGACAGATAGCCAACTAACATTTAAAAATAAATTAAAAGAATTTCTAGATGACAACTCCTTCTACTCATTGGCTGAATTTTTAGATATAAAGTAAGTATATTAAAAAAAAAAACCCTTAATCATTAGTGTCATGCAATATTTTGTGTAATGTAATTTCTTGTACAGACATCATTTATTAACCTGACACGTTCCACATCATTACGAAGTGTCGTATTCATGATCTATGGAACAAGTATTAATCTAATCTAATCTAATCTAATCTAGTCATTGTGATACAAACTCTGTGCAGATGCGATATACTTTAGCAATGTAGCACATCTCTCTAGGTGTCATCATTCTTCATAAATTCAGTTTCTTTGTTACTGCACACTTGTACGCAGCTAACAGTCTACACGATAAGAAAATAAAATATACTTCTACAGAAATGTCCCTTGTGGCACCCTGCAGGAAAATGGTTTATTGTCATTGGTTGCTTGTGGCTACGCGCTCCATTGGAGAGTCTGGTATTTCTGATGAGTGCAAATTGTAAACGGTACAAAATATTAAGTCGTGCGACGACAAGTCGTGCACAAAACGAAGTAAAAAAAATGTTGTGAAACTTTAAATTATTGCAAATATACTCGGGGACTCTGAAAATGTGCGTGTAATTAACTGTCAGAACGGTAATATGTAAAGAAATGCAATAATAACGAAGCAAAAGACTCTATTAAACTGTATAGATTCTATGTAGCAATGTAATTGTCCTGTTACTCGAATGGTGCAAGAAGTCAAAATGACCAGCGTTATTAGACACACTTTCTGTCCTAGCCTTGAAGAAAACGCACGCTACGGCACCCATCTCGCATTGTAAATTGCGAATTTAAAGAATATATTGTAATTTATGCTAAATGCGCATTTTTCTTTCATGTATATAGTGACCTTCATGCCGAAGTAAAAGTAAGGTTTATTATTCAAGGTTTTCAGTACGCTGGATAAATAACAAGAACGGCCGAAGGATAGACCATTCTTGGCAGACAAATGGTTCAAATGGCTCTGAGCACTATGGGACTTAACTTCTGAGGTCATCAGTCCCCTACAACCGTTCGGCCACCCCGGCCGGCCTTGGCAGAAATCTTGCAGAAATAACTTCATTATAATTTAATTGCGTTCCATCATCGACGGACACTGTAAAAAACGCGTAATCATATTTAGCAAAGAAAACAAAGAGCAAAAATTAATTTATTTCAATTAAAGTAAAACCGAAAACTTTCAGTTCAGTATATACATTGGCCGCTTCTCAGCAAAACAAATATTATTTCGTTTAAAAAGGAAATACTTTCTTTAATTTAAAAGGTTTATTTCAATTAATTTCGCTACTGTAAAGTTATCCTGCAAGACTATTTTAATGCTATAACACGAAATATAATCCCTGAGATTACGTCAATGTTTATGTTTGTATGAACGCTTCAAGTAGACATCAATTTTGCAACAGATTATAAAAACGCCTCACACAATTCTATATTAAAAAGACGGTGAACCGCATGCTGTTAAATAATCAAAGTTCAGAGAACTATTTTACGAAAGTATAATTCCGGTCTCCCATATTATCATCATTTTTTCTTCTGTCCGCTCCGCCAAGTAAGTGCTCTATTCACGTTCTTACAGGGCCTAAATATCAATAAAGTTACGCGTTAAGATTTTCTTCACATGCGTTGAGGACACCGTAAGTATACTCGAGACAGTGTCCGGACCTCGGCGGTAGCGGTACGAAATATTTCTAGTTACGAATGTTCGTCGTTTGGGAACCGCTATTCACAAATCAAACTGAGATCTCACTTTTGGTTTTGTATCCCAAATACAGCAAGCTTACGTGGGGGAAAAGTGTGTTTAGAAGGTTAAAAAAAGTACGAGTAGGAATGAATGGGTTCGGCAGTGGAAAGGGGGAGTCACAAAGTAGATGTTTGTTGTGGGCATCAGTTAAGATGCACCATTACCCACAACCCTCCTATCCCTCCTTCCCCCTCCCTCCCACCGACCACTCTCTTAACTCTTAGTGCAATTCTCTGTCACAGACTGTAACTGTACAAACACAAACACACACACACAAACACACACACACACAAATGCGTGTGAAACTTAAATGCTAAAGTCATCAGTCCCTAAGCTTACACACTACTTCAGCTAAATTATCCTAAGGACAAACACACACACCCATGCCCGAGGGAGGACTCGAACCTCCGGCGGAATCAGCCGCACAGTCTACGACTGCAGCGCCATAGACCGCTCGGCTAATCCCGCGCGGCACACACACACACACACACACACACACACACACAATCATTACATACACTGCACCTACAGCACATGCGGTGCAACTTACTAATGTTAGAGTTCACGACCGGTTGCCGAAGATGAAACATTACTCGCCACAGGAATTTCCAAACGGGGATTTAATGTATTGTGCTTTATTACGAAGCGACCAGATAGCCTGACGAATGTGCAGAGAACAGTTTGAGTAAACAACGTAACTTTACTTTCTTCCTCAGCTATTCCAGTAATATCAGTGGTTTATTTGGCTGATCGTTGCCGATATCACTACTGAGATAACGTTGAGTTTGTATATATAGCATTACAACTGTCTACATTACTAAACAGTTTATTTTGTGTCGCCTCTTTACCACGACACCAATCACGCAAGATATGACTAACGCCCTTTACTGTGCAAAAGTAGCTCTAGAAGAGATCTGGAAACAGGCTGAAACGCAGTTCTTCAAGAAGCGCACGATTGGTGCCAATACGTAAAATTACCAGTAGCGACCCAAAAATCTACATATATTTTGTTAAACTACCACCAGCTAAGTGATCCACAAATGCGACTTGGTAACTTGCACATAGAAATAGAAACTGTAACTGGGAATTTAGGTGACTTTCAGGACAAGTGATTCGATTTACCTGCTCATTTAGAAGATGCGGATAAGGGATGCATAGAAGTAATATAATAAATAATAAAGTTGACCAAACGCGATTATAAACTGCCATTGAAAACTGTACAGTTGAATCACTAGGCTATTTTAAACGCTGCTGCCGGCGCAACTATGATCCAATGGTTCAAATGGCTCTGAGCACTATGGGACTCAACTTCTGAGGTCATTAGTCCCCTAGAACTTAGAACTACTGAAACCTAACTAACCTAAGGACATCACACATATCCATGCCCGAGGCAGGAGTCAAACCCGCGACAGTAGCGCTCTCGCGGTTCCAGACTGCAGCGCCTAGAACCGCACGACCACTTCGGCCGGTTAGCTATGGTCCAGCACAACTGGTCTTGTACTAACCGATGGAGTGTGTTCTATCCCGTTCAGATTTCGGTGTTGATCCTTGGTGACCCATCCGCGACGTGGTGTTGTCGGAGGTCATGTGGTCGGTCAGTCTCCTTCCTACCGGTGAGTTTCAGCACCTGGAGGCGCGTAAATGTTGAACAGGAACGTCGACTCCACGAGGCCCTGGTGCCGGTTACCGCGCTGAAGCTCGGTGCTGTCACCACTCCGTGATGTGGCGTTATTGGAAGACAGTAACCTTCTCTATGAGCAGTGGTAGGCAACAGTATGGAGTTCATCAGGCGAAGACCGTCATCTCAGGTACATCTTTGGCAAGTTAGTAGCCTGTTCTGGAGTACCTAAAACTTAAATTCGCTACAGTACTGTAATCATGGAATCGAGTGCTCTTATTGTGAACGCCATAGTTCCCAATTCTCAACTCCTTGAGAGGTAGAGAGCTCGGGCATTTAAAGGGAGCTGACGTGAGGGTATGACGCGATGCTCAGTAAGTAATGACAACATGAGTCCTTCTTACTCCGCTGTATTCGCTAAACAGGCTCTTAACTGATACTATTTGATACTATTTCTTATGGAACAGATACAGTTTCTTTCGACATCTCTTACCAGCTAACAAATATGCGAGTCATGTTTCCATTGGTTTTTCTGTTCTGTGCTGTTTTTCTGCTGTGCTCGTTCTCTCTTGGCTCTGTGTTGTAACGTGCTGAGGCCTGATCCACTTGCGACATACCACTTATTTCCTGGTTCTGTCTCTGCCTTTGGCGTGACTGCACTTTACTTATAGCAAAATGAATGAGTTTTAATAAAATTTTCTAATTTTCAACCTCTTACTATTCTGTGCCGTAACAATATGCAACAACACACTATACAGGGGGTCCCAGAAGTGTTGCGTTAAACTTCTAGGGGACGTCGGCCCATCATAAGGACTGAGCAATGCGTAGCAACCCATGACCACAAACATCAGGGGTAAGTGGTAGCAGAGGTCGATGACCGGAAAGGAAATAAGACTGATTCATTTGAAATAATTATTGGACATAATGAGTACACTTGGTGTGAATACAGCTCTAATGTTACAACAAATGCTAGAAGTTTTCACCATCAGACGTCACGCCTGACAGTCATTGACTCTTAACACACCAGGTTTTTCTTTGATTGTAGCAGCTATACCGGGCGAGGTGGCGCAGTGGTTAGACCCTGGACTCGCATTCGGGAGGACAACGGTTCAATCTCGCGTCCGGCCATCCTGATTTAGGTTTTCCGTGATTTCCCTAAATCGCTCCAGGCAAATGCAGGGATGGTTCCGTTAAAAGGGCACGGCCGACTTCCTTCCCCATCCTTCCCTAATCCGATGAGATCGATGACCTCGCTGTCTGGTCTCCTACCCGAAAACAACACCAACATGTAGCAGCTACGCAGACGAGTTTTACGACGAGACCCATTTCAAACTCTACAGGATTGCGATGCATTAGAGATTTTATGAGTGCTCACAGAAGGAAATCAGGGCTAGAGCGCGGGGGTCAGGGAATCGGTCCACCACGCCCAGCCCATCGATGCGGGAATGACGTCTTCAGACGCCTACGAACAGCCAGCCTATGCAATTCTCAGTCCTCATATTGTGCCCCACCTGCCCTAGAAGTTTGCGTCAACGACCTGGTACGCCCTTTTTGATTGCAGCTCGTACAGTGGCATTTAAACAACCATTCCTCCCGCTCTCCATATGTGAATGGAACGGGAAAAGTACTTATATCTGTTACAAAGGGACGTATCCTATGCCATTCACTCTACAATGGTTTGCAGAGTATGGATGTGGATGTAGACGTAGATACAAATGTAATCTATTTGGACCGCTAGCACCTATTACTGCTACATCCCATGGTTAAAATGTACTTCTTCCACAGGTTCAAAACGACAAAGTACTATGCTTTTTTTTCTTCAAGTGAATGTGAATGTGTCCTATAATATTAAAACATACTTGTTTCAGTAGTAAACAGCTTTTGTTTTATATCTTTACTAATCGCTGAAGTACGTAACTTTACTGTTGGAGGTTTCGAAACGGTCATTAACCAGCTACGAGGACAAATTTCCGCTAAAGGTACATCGAAATGTTCACTGAACGGACGCAGCTGCCAAATTTGTACAAGAAGCGCTTGCACTACAGGACTTGCAGTACAGGGGCGAAGGCGCAACGTCAGCTATCTCTGAAGTCCTAAATTTCTCGCATGAGCATAGTTTTCGAGACCTGTTTGATGTGTGAGAACGAAGCTGCACTAACTGCACCGGGTCAGTCAAACAAGCGGCCGAGTAACGATAGGTAAACGTCCGCCGTATGTACAACTTATCAAAGGAACCGTAAGGTACACAGAGGTGTCGCCCGAGACTGATGTGAAGCAAAAGCCGTAGGAGAGCGATTCATCTCTGTGAGCCTCCACGTGCGCCACAGCAACAAAACTCTGATACGACAACGTCACCCGGAAGAAACAGGTAAATTGTCGGACTTTGCTGGTGTTGAGCAAGCAAAGAGGGAACTACAGACTGCGATAGGCACTGTGCATAGAGATGGCGATTCTCTTACATAATGAACTTCGAAGCCATATCTAGCCAGTGCATTACCTATTACGATATTTCCGACAGAAGGTTCTTGTCACCTAAAATTATGTGCGGTAGGTTCTCAAAGTTATACTTATTACTTCGAAAAGTATAGATACCTGATTATTTTATTGTTTGCTTGCACGCACGTGGCTGCAGTCCAGCTATACACTGAAATCCAAGCGCCACATCACCGTATCACGACACTAGACGACCTGAAACAGTATGGTACATCTCGTCTCCAGTCTATCATTGGGCTGCGCCATATCCATACATATTATGAAAATGGATGTGTGTACGGGTGTATGTTCCACATCTCCTCCTAAACCACTGGACCGATTTCAACCAACCTTGACACACATATACCTGTCTGTGGGGGGTGGGGGGGGGGGGAGGGGGAGGGGGAGGGGGAGGATAAGAACTATCTGTCTACCATGGTTCATGAGATGCGACGTCGCCAACGGTAATATGTGTGAAAAACTGCTGCAACATGCATGATGTTTAAATTTATTTCTTCTTTGCTACTAATTCTACTCGCAACGCATTTCGTGAACAGTATCCACAACGCCGCTGGTTGTACCTACACAAATATATGATTTCGCGACATATAATTCAAGAGATATGATGTCATAAACACTGAGATGTGTGAAAAAACTCCGCATCATACATAAAGTTTTAATACATTTATCCTTTACTGCTACAGTCGAGTCAACTTCAGGAAACCCATGACACCTGGCAGCTCTTTTGACAGCTATGCACAAACGACTAGGCGAAAACAAAAGCCGTCTGTAGAGCTATGAAGAGACCTTACCCAAGATAGACATACAAAATCCTGTGGTAGACACGCGAAGCAGATGCGACAATCACACGGATTGCGTTTCATGAATTCGAAAGTGTTTTCACGAATACATGGAATTGCAATTTTTTTCGATGTTACAATACAAACACAGATTGTTTTTGTTTCTAACATAAAGTTGGCAACATGATATTAACTTTGACAATAAGGCTACAAGTAACAAACCCTTGCCATCATTGCAACTGAAGTGACCTATTTGCAGTCCTCAGGCAGACTCCAAAAGTGAAGAGTTGTTACATGGTCAAACCATGTTTTTCCAATATGCAAATAATGTATGGAGCTATATTGATTGTAGATCTAAGTCATCCAAGAGAATTGCATGCAAGGGAAGGTGTAAGCTAAAATAGGCCCTGATGCAGGTATGCTATAATTATAATAGTTTGATTACAACATTGGTGACAAATAATAAGAAACAATGATAGCCATAAAATACCTAGGAGAAATTGTAAGTAATTTCATTGAGTGACAACTACGCAAAATTAGACAGTGTAGACGTAAAACTGAGATTAAATGTTCTACAGAACACCACCAAAAACGCCATTTAAGCTCCATATACGCATATAAAATATTGTCAAACATTCAAGTATTGCAATTTGATACTAATTACCTCATGACTACATAGATTCAAATATACTTAATGTCTGGACCCAGGAGGAATTTTTTTGTTAACACTGAAGCCACTAATTACCTTAATTCTTTAATGACTGCCAGTTTTCACTAGACTTTATATTTACCTCATATTCACATTCTCTTGTTTGCATAATTTCACCAAAGTTTGCAACATAATAGGTCAGTAATGTAAAATACTTAAAACATAATTTGTAATTAAAAAGAAATTATGTGGTTCCTTATTACAAATGTAAATATATACTGACTTTTAGCCCTAGCAATCATATTGAACTATGTGGTTTCTGTTAAATGAAATAATATTTAATTTTTAATTCCAATTTATATTAGGAAAAGACAACTTATATTTCGTTTATAAATTCGTCGGGTTTGTCATCTAGTGTGTCTATAAACAAACAACACATTTATGACTTCAGTTTTTCGAGGAGGTAATTCAGACATTACGATTACTCCTCGTACTCTGTTCTCTGTTCAGAGAATTCATTCTCAATAACAACCAATAAGCTCTCTCCCTGGGACGCTGACTAAATCACACGACTTATTTCTGTGCTCCGTTGCCCCAGGCTAAACTAAAATGCCTGGATGCCTCGGCTGACGACAACGCCACCAAATTATCAGTGTTGGAAGAAGCGCCCTCTGTTTGATTTTATCCCATTTGATAACATTTTTAAATCGATTTTATAATATTCATCATAAAAATAATCGAAAGATCGAAAAAAATTCCATGTATTCGTGAAAATACAAGGTCGTACAAAGAAATTTATGTAAGAATGTGCAAGTTAACTAAACAACTAATTCTGTCCGAATAGCCTTGGAGGCCCAACGGAATCGACCGGCCGCCGTGTCATCCTCAGACTACAGGCGTCATTGGATGCGAGTATGGAGGGGCATGTGTTCAGCACACCGCTCTCCCGGCCGTTGTCAGTTTTCATGACCGGAGCCGCTACTTCTCAATGAAGTAGGCTCCTTTGTAAAAAAACTTAATGTATGATGCGGGATATTTTCACATACCTCAGTTTTTAAGACGTACCTGCTGAGCCATATGTCGTACCATCATACACTTTTGTAGGTGTATTTAGCGGCAAATGTGGACACTGCCTGTGAAATTTATAGCAAATACAGTTGGTAGCAAAGAAGAAATAACTTTAGAAATTATGTACGATGCAACAGTTTTTCATGTAATTCATTGTTTATGACGTATTTTTTGAGTTATGATGGTAGTTTTTTTCCCACCAGAGCGTTTGTTGCTTGACAGTAAGGGGTAAGTGGAAAAAGTTAGGTTGAAATCGGTCCAGTAGTTTAGGATAAGATGTAACACAGAGAGAGAGAGGGTGAGTCACCTAACGTTACCGCTGGATATATTTCGTAAACCACATCAAATACTAACAAACCGATTCCACAGACCGAACGTGAGGAGAGGGTCTAGTGTTATTCTTTGATACAAACCACAAACCATACAAAAATGCACGGAAGTATGTTTTTTAACACAAACCTACGTTTTTTAAATGGAACCACGTTAGTTTTGTTAGCACATCTGAACATATAAACAAATACGTAATCAGTGCCGTTTGTTGCATTGTAAAATGTTAATTACATCCGGAGATATTGTAACCTAAAGTTGACGTTTGAAACCCCCGACGTTCAGTTGCGTGTTGTAACAAACACGGGCCACGGTCGGCGAGCAGCATCTGCAGGGACATGTTTACGATGACGACCGTGTTTACGAGTGCACTGTTGTGGTTTGGTCTAGCTGTCGCAGTGTCCGCAAGTAGCGCTTGCTGCTATTGTTATTCTGCATTCGTCTCCGCACGCAGACCAAAACTGTGACATGGTGTATTCGAACTCTGAAAAGGCGGAGATGATACTCATCTATGGTGAGTGTTGACGAAATACAGCTGAAGCCTGCAGGGTGTATGCAGAACGGTACCCGGACAAAGAGAAACCAACGTGCCGCACATTGCAAAACATCTACCGCCAACTGTATGCAACAGGTATGGTCGTAGCACGCAAACGGGTCCGTAACAGGCTCGTCACAGGAGAAGCGGTTGCATTTGGTGTGTGAGCTGCTGTTGCCATGAACCCACACTTGAGTACACGGGACACTGTGAGAGCCCGTGGACTGAGTCAAAGTAGTGTCATACGCATACTGCATCGTCACCGCTTTCACCCGTTTCATGTGTCGATACATCAGCAATTACATGGTGATGACTTTAATCATCGAGTGCAGTTCTGGCAATGGACATTAACAGAGAATGCGTTGCAATTCTACCTGTTTACTGATGAAGCGGGTTTCACAAACCACGGGGCAGTGCATCTACGGAACATTCATTACTGGTCCGTGGACAATCCTCGCTGGCTCAGACAGTTAGAGCGACAGCGACCGTGGACTGTAAATGTATGGTGCAGAATCATTGGCGACCACCTCATTGGTCCTCACTTCATTGCAGGGGCCCAAACAGCTGCAACATACATCGCGTTTCTACAGAATGATCTGCCAACGTTGCTCGAAAATGTCCCACTGGAAACGCGTCGACGTGTGTGGTATCAGCATGATGGTGCACCTGCACATTCCGCAATTAACACTAGGCTGACCCTTGACAGGATGTTCGACGGGCGTTTCATAGGACGTGGAGGACGCATAAATTGGCCAGCCGTTTCTTCTGATCTTACACCTCTGGACTTCTTTCTGTGGAGTACGTTAAAGGAGAATGTGTACCGTGATGTGCATTCAACCCCAGAGGATATGGAACAACGTTTTGTGGCAGCCTGCGGCGACATTACACCAGATGTACTGCAGCGTGTACGACATTCATTACGCCAGAGATTGCAATTGTGTGCAGCAAATGATGGCCACCACATTGAACATCTATTGGCCTGACATGTCGGGACACACTATATCCCACTCCGTAATTGAAAACGGAAACCACGTGTGTACGTGTACCTCACCCCTCATGGTAATGTACATGTGCGTCAGTGAAAAAGACCAATAAAAAGGTGTTAGCATGTGGACGTAATGTGCTGCTCCAGTCTCTTCTGTACCTAAGGTCCATCACCGTTCCCTTTGGATCCCTACGTAATTCGGTGCTCTCCGACACACACGATCGAACAGCGGAGGAGTGGTACTCATGCGTCAACTTAAGGTTACAATATCTCCGGATGTAATTAACATTTTACAATGCAACAAACAGCACTGATTACGTATTTGTTTATATGTTCATATGTGCTAACAAAACTAATGGGGTTCCATTTAAAATAACGTAGGTTTGTGTTAAAAAACATACTTCCGTGCATTTTTTTATGGTTTGTATTAACCCATTACTCTAGCCCCTCTCCTCATGTTAGGTCTGTGGGATCGATTCGTCAGTATTTGATGTGGTTTATGAAATATATCCAGCGGTAATGTTAGGTGACTCACCCTGTTTACAAAAAGGTGCGGCCAAACTTTCAGGAAACGATCCTCACACACAAATAAAGAAAATATGTTATGTGGACATGTGTCCGGAACCATTACTTTCCATGTTAGAGCTCATTTTATTACTTCTCTTCAAATCACATTAATCATGGAATGGAAACACACAGCAACAGAACGTACCAGCGTGACTTCAAACACTTTGTTACAGGAAATGTTCAAAATGTCCTCCGTTGGCGAGGATACATGCATCCACCCTCCGTCGTATGGAATCCCTGATGCGCTGATGCAGCCATAGAGAATGGCGTATTGTATCACAGCCGTCCACAATACGAGCACGAAGAGTCTCGACATTTGGTACCGGGGTTGCGTAGACAAGAGCTTTCAAATGCCCCCATAAATGAAAGTCAAGAGGGTTGAGGTCAGGAGAGCGTGGAATTGGTCCGCCTCTACCAATCCATCGTTCACCGAATCTGTTGTTGAGAAGCGTACGAACACTTCGACTGAAATGTGCAGGAGCTCCATCGTGCATGAACCACATTTTGTGTCGTACTTGTAAAGGCACGTGTTCTAGCAGCACAGGTAGAGTATCCCGTATGAAATCATGATAACGTGCTCCACTGAGCGTAGGTGGACGAAACTAAAATGATCTCTAACATGGAAATTAAGCGTTTCCGGACACATGTCCACAAAACATCTTTTCTTTATTTGTGTGTGAGGAATGTTTCATGAAAATTTGGCCGTACCTTTTTGTAACACCATATATATATATATATATATATATATATATATATATATATATATATATATATATATATATATATATATATATATACGTTTTTATAATATGTATATCGCTTCTTTATTTAATCGTATGTCGCTGTAAAAAGTCCGGTAAAGGAAATAAATTTTTCGATTATGTTTCACGACATACATAATGGACATTTTAACATACATTACCTAAGTGCTCTTATTTGCTTCTTTACGTCTACTAAGAAAGGACTCTGGCATATGGTTTTTTCTGATTTCACACTGTCAGCTGTGCTATTTAAAATCAAGCAGAATACGTCAAGTTTTGACACACCACGTATCGATCACACTTTAAATTCAAACGTCTTTCCCTCTGCCCCCAGCCAATCGGTTAACTATGCTTCTAACAAGGAATGCTTGTTCCCCTGGATAAGAGCCCTTCACACAGCCCCTGTGTCAGTTACATTTAAAAGCGTCTTTTTTCGAAAGTAACACGGGAATCAAGAGCTACCCCTCTACTATACGGAAAGTATCAGCCGCAACAGCTGCTGAACTTTGACTTCTCTCAGATAAAACCTGTCACCCGTGACGGGAGGCTTAACAGCAGCAATAATCATAAATCGCCTGTTGCTGATATGCACGTAACAGTCGTGACAAGTCGGCAAGGAAGTTTTACGTTGAACAAGTTCTGCTAAGTCCTCGCTTTACTCCACCACAGTTTCTCAACGATTCACACCCCACTTTGCTCGAAGAAATACCTGGTGTCTTCCTGTTGGCTCACATAAAAAGTCTTGCGCACGTCACATGTATCGAGACTGAAGAGAACCATTAGCAAGAGTTATCGATATTATGTGATATTGTGAGAGAACCCAAGAGCTGTTGCTCCAACCAGCAGGACAGAAATTGATGCGATGATGCCATGCGTGTGTAGAAGACAGAGGGCACTGGGGAACTGCTGCTCATGTTGGCGTTCGTATGACTTGAGCAGATAAATAAACTGTTCCAAAAGCTGCTGTTTGGATTTTTATCGTTTGCATCAGAAAACTAGTAAATTAGTGTTTTAATTTCATTCACAAATTTTGGCCCAATTGCTTCCACACGACAAAGTCATATCTTCAGTTGTTACATATGTAAAACACAAACATGGTCTCTTTAAGTTTCCTTTATGAAATCATGAAGAAACATTTGCGTAAGATCAGGACGGGTACATGAAGAGAGACATATCGAATTTAAAGGACTTAACGATATTGCGTGAATTCATTTACAACAGAATGGTAAATAAGCAGTCAAATCAATGAACTGCTAAAAGTGAAAATGCAGCACAAATGAGCAGAAACAGTTTTTATGCGAAGGGACTGATAGTGAATGTTTTGTAGAACTCACAATCGTCTGCATCTACATACATATTCCGCATGCATATATACCAACGTGCTGCGCATGAGGCGAGTACCTTGTTCAGTGCTTGAACTCTCAACTTTTTCAGTACTTGTTTCGCGAAAAGAAACGTTTTCTTCCCTTCAGGGATTACCACTTGAGTTCACGGGATCGTTACCCTAACAGTCATGTTGATCGAAACCTACCTGTAACAAAGTCAACAGCTTTGCACTATTATTCCTAGATATTTGAGCAACGTGACTGCCTCAAGCTGCTCTCCACTAATATCGTATTCGAAATTTGTGGTATTGCTTTTCCTATTAATCTGCATTAACGTATAATTTTCCACATTTGATGCATCCTAAATGTTATTCAGTTTGGAAAAGAATAAAAGGCCAACAGACTGTTTATTACCAGTTGACTGAACAACAAAGATTGGCGCAAAACACACGTGGATTTTAAGCTTATCGATATATCACTTGTCTATAGCAGTTATTAATTACGGTATATAAAATTCTGTTTCGTAACTGCAAAAAAAGAGGCTGAAATTTTTGTCGACTGAAGATGTTTCCTGTGTTGTAGATGAGTATTACATGGAGATGGAATTAGACTTATCTTCTAAATGAATACGTACACCACGATCTTGATGGAACAAAGACACTGGTCATAACGGAGGCTACAAAAGTAAAATTTCCATTTTTTCCGAAAAAAGATATTAACTGCGATGTTCTTTTTAGTCAAGGTAACCAGTTCCCCTTACATTTGTCTCGAAATCAGACTTTTCGGACTACTAAATGTAAAGAATAGGGTATTTCATATTCATCCGACTTCACGAGAACGTGTCTCCCACAACAACGAAGATAAAAACTTGGAGTGAATTTTAAATTTCACCTCAAAGCTTATCGTGAAAGCAGTTATGAGTTACTAGTTCTTGGTGGCAGGCGTCTCCTAGGTGTGGTTAGCTTCCTTGCTCGCGCGTTCATTAACCAACAAGCGTCGGGTCAAGATTGTGATAACACAGCAACAAAAGATATTTAGCGGCCTACATTTCAGCACGTGCAATTTAGTGACAGCTGTGCGGCGTGATTGTCGTAGTGTGTATAGCAGTGCACTTTTGACGGTAAGGAGCGTACGGATCTTGAGAGGCCTCCAATATCGCCCGGTCTCATGGTATGGCGCTGACGGTAAAATGACTCCTTCTATGTGCCCGTCTTTCCAAAGGACTGGCATGAACGGCAACCCCGCCTACAAATAACAACGTATGCTGAAACTCCAGACATTACTGCAAAAGTATGGGACGAGTTTGACTATCGTCTGGGTGTTTGCCGTGCGTCCACTGGGTATCATATTGAACATTTGTGGAAAGTGAATGAAACGTTATCGTAAAAAAAAAGCACACGGTTGAATGCACGTGTTTGTAAAAGATATACCGTTGTAAGAACTTTACGGTCCAAAGCTTAAGTAAAATTCATCCCAAGTTTCTACAAGGGGCGATCAATAAGTTTTCGTTTGAGGACATTGCTGCAGCGTATATGCAATCCAGTGCGTCGTCGGAGTGAGTATAGAACTGACATTTAATCAAGTGGTTTAGTGACGCTTCCGAAACGAAACTTTTAGATCGCCCCTTATAAAAAATGGTTCAAATGGCTCTGAGCACTATCGGACTCAACTGCTGTGGTCATTAGTCCCCTAGAACTTAGAACTACTTAAACCTAACTAACCTAAGGACATCACAAACATCCATGCCCGAGGCAGGATTCGAACCTGCGACCGTAGCAGTCGCACGGTTCCGGACTGCGCGCCTAGTCGCCCCTTATATCTTCATTCATCTAGAAGATAGCCGACGTTGCTCCTCCCCTGCCCCCCTCCCACAGACTGGATGACAACGTTATCTCCTGTGGAGCCCACCAGCATAAATATGGTAGTTACGACCGTTCAGTGAACATTTGGATTCACCTTCCATTTCGAAATCTCCAAGACTATAGTGATTTACTTCATTGATTAGTGAAAATATAAAGCAAAAACTGTTTACTTAGGAAAGAATTATATCTTTAAGTGTCATAGGAAACAGATTCATATTCACCTGAAGAGAGGTAAAGCACAATACTTCTTCGTTTTGAAGGTATGGGAGAAGTTTACTTTACCCACGGGATATAGCAGTTATAGCTGAAAGCTGTCCAAGTACACTACTACGTGCAGAACATTGCCTATGGTTAGGAATGGCCGAGAGGGATTAGCCGAGTGGTCTGGGCGCTGCAGTCATGGGCTGTGCGGCTGGTTCGAGTCCTGCCTCGGTCACGGGTGTGTGTGTTTGTCCTTAGGATAATTTAGGTTAAGTAGCGTGTAAGCTTAGGGACTGATGACCTTAGCAGTAAAGTTCCATAAGATTTCACACACATTTGAACATTTTTTTTTTTTTTTTGGTTAGGAATGAAGACCAGATGAGACGGACATAACGGGCACTGATAAACGAAATTGGGAAACGCGTGTTAAGTAAACTGAGCAAAATTAAATAAAATTGGTGAAACAAGTAAGCTATAAGAAGCTCAGCACTGGAAATTTTTGATTTAAAAAAATATAAAAAGACTTCAACTTGGCTCAGAGTTAAGAGAACGTGTACTCTAACATGTAACTCGTTGGTGGAGGGTCTAGGTTTTTTTTAAAAAAAAAGATCTCGTAAGAGTAAAAATTCATCCCAAGTTTCTGTCTTGTTTCATGTAGAGGATATAGTCTCGTGAAATAGGATTAATCGCCCTTGTACCCCCTTTTTGTACGTAGAGATGAAGATGGAAGTAAATATATGACTTCGACTCAGTAGGTAAAAACGGCCGACTAAAACACTGCATTTCTAAAAGGTACAGACGACTAACTGCTGATGCTGCTTGCTGCCGCCGCTGGAGCTGCTGCCGATGCCCTGGGATAAAAGAGTCCGTTGCACAGCGTGTAGCAGGTATGAGACGGACTGCGAGCGGAAGTGGACGGTAATTAGATGGTAGAGGCGGACGCCTCGCCCTATTACCGCAGGCAGGATCTCGTCGCTTAAACGCTTCTGTCATTATGCGCCAGCGATAAACATCAAAGGAGATGCGGTGCTCTGTCTCAAGCAGCTGGAACTAGACAGCAGTGCAATTTATCTACGCTTTACCACTCAGAAGTGAAAAAGAACAATTCTGAGATGATACCTGGGCTATTGTGGGAGAGATATTAGATGCTAATGGTTTCGTTTGTGCAGTAGCTGCGACGCTAAGAAAGAGATATTCGGCTGAGAAAGTGCATCAAGTGTGTCATTATACAGATTGGAGTAAGCTCAAGTGTTAAAAGCAAACGTATTTCCTCAGTCATTGACGATATCAGTACAGTGTTATGGACAAGTGACGAAATCTAAAGAGGTGGATATTTTGCTGTGTGACTGATAATCAAATAGAAACAGCTACGTTTATTGATGAAATTATGTATCTTTTAGCAACATTCGAGATCCATTAATAGCAACAGCTTTTCTTTTTCAGTTCACTCATACACTGCCCTGAAAGCAGGCCTCTCACTACGAGCTCAATATTACCCGTTCTGCCCTCGTGTACCATACTTTTAATTTTACAATGTTAAGAAATTACTCAGAGTTCGTCTATTGGCAGGTGGTTTCACTATCTAGCGACTTGCTTCCATTTATAGTCCCTCCTAAAACGTCCTTTATAACACAGAACGTAGTTATCGAGAACCCTAATCAACTTCGTTACCCACATTTTGCTGCCGGTTTCGAGTCTTCTCTCATTCCCTATTTCGTCTTTCCATTTCACTCCACCTACAGAAACAGCGCTGTGTTTATGACACTAGACGCGTATTCAGGAGGAGCAGGCTTCAAATCCGCTTCACACTACAACACACCCCTTCCTCTCCGGATGGTAGACTAAGTATAGAATTACGGTGCTGCTAATCGGTTGATATTAATGTGGGATATGGCATCGAATCTGGAGTGAAAGTACGAGGGCTGTTCAATAAAGAAGACCACAATTTTATTTTGACAACATACCTTTACTCATCCTCATAATTTTGATGGTCCTTCTCAAAGAAGTCTCCCGTGAATGTGATGCACTTGTCCCAGCGTTTCTGCCAGTCTTCAAATACATACTGGAAACCATTTTTTGAGAGGACCTTCAAAATCGCCTCCGCAGCCTTCACCACTGTGTCTGATGATTGATAATGCCTCCTATGAAGGTGTTTCTTGATGTTAGGGAATGAAAAAATCACATGGGGCTAAATCCTGACTATGTGTAGAGTGAGGGATGCACTTCATGTTGATTTTTGCAAGATATTCAGCAATAACACTGGCAATATGCGGCCGTGCATTATCGTGGTGCAGCATCCAGCCTGCTTCACGGAAATGTGGCCTTTTGCGCCTGACATGGACTTGCAATGTTTTCAGGACAACCCTGTAGTATTTTCCAGTTACTGATGTGTGTGCAGGTACAACATGCTGATAAACAATTCCGTGAATATCAAAGAATGAGATGACCAGAAAAACCAATTTTGCTTTTTTGGGGTTGGTGATGAAGGAGATTTCCACGCAGAGCTTTGCTATTTGTTCTCAGGATGAAAATGATGTAGCCAAAATTCATCAGCAGTGATTACATTTGAAAGAAACTCCGGGTCTTCCTCTTACATCAACTTTAACTGCATGCAGACCTGCACGTGAATGTCCCTTCGTTTAAGAATCAACTGTCTTGGAACCCATCGCGCGCAAGAACGTGTCATGTGTAATTTTTCTGTCACCAACGTGTGGGTGGTACCCAATGAAATGTTGAGTATTTCAGAAAGTGTTCTTAAGGTAATTCGTCGATCCTCTCTTACAATGACAGCAGCAGTGTTGATATTTCCTTCCGTAAGGGCAGTAGCAGGAGCACCGGGTCCACCTTCCTTTGAAACTGATTGTCTCCCGTCTTTACACATTTTAAATTACCTTCGAGCTGTGCTATAGGGAATAACAGTCTCTCCATAGGCCTCCTGTAACATTGTATAGGCCTCAGCCGAAGATTTGTTGAAACGAAAGCAGAATTTCAAAGCCGCATATTGTTCCTCACGTGTTATCTCCATTGCAGTGGTAGGCTATACTGAACGTGTCGGACCTTGCCTGCCTCTCACAGGCGGGAACCAGGAGTCCCACCACTGAAACTACTACGGCGTGTTTGTTGCACATTAAACTAACAGAGTATCATAAGATTAAATTGTGGTGTCTCCGCCAGACACTACACTTGCTAGGTGGTAGCCTTTAAATCGGCCGCGGTCAGTTAGTATACGTCGGACCCGCGTGTCGCCACTATCAGTATTGCAGACCGAGCGCCGCCACACGGCAGGTCTAGAGAGACTTCCTAGCACTCGCCCCAGTTGTACAGCCGACTTTGCTAGCGATGGTTCACTGAATAAATGCGCTCTCATTTGCCGAGACGATAGTTAGTATAGCCTTCAGATACGTTATTTGCTACGACCTAGCAAGGCGCCATGATCAGTTTCTATTGATATTGTAAATAATGTACCGTCAAGAGCGACGTTCGTCATTAATGGAATAAAGTTAAGTATTCCACCAGCTACGTCCGTTTTTCTCAATTCTAATTCTCTTGTCATGTTCCAGACCTCACGCCAGCCTGCGTGAGCTAAAACGCGTGCATTTCGGCCTTTTTCAGTAACCCTGTGTTGGCCCTCCTGCCAACCACAACATTGGCGACGAGAGTAAAAGTGTTCGTACCTAAATTGCCCTGATTTACTTGTGTAATGTATTCGCCACAATCTCCAGATATACTGTCCGAATTTTATCGCTTACAAAATCAGCAGACGCAGGCCTTACTGGATGCCCTTGGACAGCTCGTCCAGGGTCAACGTTCGATGGAAAATGATGCTGCAGCAGCCGCTCCACTGCTAACGCAGCCACAACGCGCTGTTGCACCCACTTTTCGACCTTTTGATGCTGCACTGGAAAGCTGGACGGAGTGGTCACGCCAATTTGGATTCCATCTCACCGCCTACAGAATTCAAGGTAACGAGCGGCAGCCTTTTTTGTTATCGTCGGTCGGCGTGACTACGTACCGTGTGATAGTCAAATGATTTCCCCGACGCGACGTAGCAACTCTGTCCTACGAAGAAATTTCGTCTGCCTTAGATGCATATTGCAGAGAATCAGTCAATGTAGTTGCCAAACGGTATACCTTCTTTCGTACAAAACGTATGGCAGGTCAGACTAATCGGGAGTGGGTTGCAACCTTGCAAGGCCTCACTAGGGATTGTGCTTTTGAGTGTCAATGTGGACTCCCTTATTCAGATACTATGGTACGTGATGCAATTGCACAGAACGTTTCTGATGTTCGTATAAGGGAACAGATTTTGAAACTAGTAAATCCCTCCCTTCAACAAGTGATGGACATATTGGATCGGCAGGACACACTTGACTTTGCTCAGGAATCATTTGAAAATTCGCCAGCCGTGTGTCAGGTTAACCGGCCCGCCGGGCGAGCTGCACGGAGCAGTAAACAGCCCTCACGCCCGGCCGCGCCGCTGCTGCCAGGCTCTCAGCCACGTGTGCAGCGCCGGCATGCAAATGCAGTGATCAAATCAGGCCCGCGATGTGCTTCTAAATATTCGCGTGAGAATTGCCCCTCACGCCAAGCTATTTGCTTTTATTGTAATAAAGGACATGTTCAGAGCATTTGCCAGAAAAAGCTCAGATCGGAAGCTCAAAACCGTTCCAGGCCCTTTGCTTCACGCCGGAATCGGAACCGAACCAAGGATACTCAGGCTCGCGAAACTTCGCCCATGGAAATTCATGTAGTTCATTCCACTCCGCGCAGTGCCACTCTCTCTAACAGTGACTGTGTTCGTCCCAAAAATAGTGTGCGTCGACATCGCCGGAACACCCGTCAAGTCGCAAGTGATTATGTACCAGTTCACGTTGCACAAGACAGTCGCTCTTGTTGTCAGCAGGACAATAAACTTTTTGTAGACTTGGACATTAACGACAACGTGGTACCATTCCAGCTCGATACAGGAGCTGCAGTTCCACTGATCAATCAAGACACTTACAAACTGCTGGGCACACCACCTTTGCGTGCCGCAAATGTTAAGTTAACTAGTTATTCCAGTCAAGTTATCCCTGTGTTAGGACAGTGCAACCTTCTTGCAACATACAAAGGACAAACAAAACTTATGTCATTTTACGTCCTTCGTTCTTCTTCTTCAGTGAACTTGTTCGGTTTCGATTTATTTCAGTTGTTTAACTTGTCTATAGTAAATCAGGTCCTATCAGTGACCCAGACTATGCCTTCAGACAGTGTTTCTCGTCTATGTGAAGAATTTGCGGACATTTTTGCACCGGGTCTCGGTTGCGCTAAGAACTATAACGCACATTTGGAACAGAAAGTAAACGCGCAACCGAAATTTTTCAGAGCGCGCAATGTTCCCCACACATTGCGTGATGAGGTCGCAAAAACATTACACGATTTGGAATCACAAGGTGTAATTGAACGTGTGCAGGCTTCTCTCTGGGCATCACCCTTAGTAATTTTGCCAAAACCTTCCGGAAAGTTGAGACTTTGTGTGGACTTAAAGGCAACAGTGAATCCACAACTAGTGATTGCAACTTTTCCTTTACCCCGCCCGGAAGATCTTTTTGACAAACTGTGCCCGGGTAAATATTTTTCGAAGTTGGACCTAGCAGATGCGTACTTGCAAATACCGGTGGACAAAGAATCCCAGCACGTTTTGGTGGTTAACACGCATCTTGGTTTGTATCGATTCAAACGATTGCCATTCGGGTGTGCATCCGCCCCTGCATTGTTTCAGCAGTATCTACGAACTGTTTGTGCGTCGGTCCCTACTGCAGTAAATTATGTGGACGATATTGTGATCTCCGGTAAGACGGAAGAAGAACATTTGGCCAATCTCAGAACATTATTTCAGGTCTTGTGACAAAATGGTCTTCGCTTGCGGAAGGACAAATGTTTCTTGCTCGGGGCGTGCCATACCTGGGACATGTACTCAATGCCCAAGGCATACATCCCAGTCCCGAGCACCTCCGTGCCATACAAGACTTGCCTGCGCCGCAGAATTTGAAGCAGCTACAGAGTGTGCTGGGAAAAATAAATTATCACCGTTATATACCACACGCCTCTTCCATTTCAGCTCCGCTTCATCGCTTACGCCGTAAGGGTGTTCCGTTAGTCTGGACGGCGGAATGCGAACGCGCCTTTCGCCAGTTGAAATCGGCGTTGCTTTCCAAAACTTGCCTTACGCTATTCGATCCCCAGAAGCCTCTTTTGTTGATGGTGGATGCATCGGATTTCGGGATCGGTGCTGTGCTTGCGCACAAAGATCGATCGCACGATCGCCCTATTGCCTTTGCGTCCAAATTGCTCTCGTCTGCGCAAAGAAATTATTCACAGATGGAGAAAGAAGCATTGGCTCTCGTATTTGGTGTTACAAAGTTTCATGATTTCTTCTTTGGTCGTCACTCACTTTACCATAATCACAGACCACAAACCTTTGACATCGCTTTTTCATCCGAGCAAGCCTGTACCTCCACGTACAGCGCAGAAATTCATTCGCAGGTCTATTTTCCTCTCGCAGTACCGCTACGATATCTTGTATCGGTCCACTGCTAAGCACTGAAACGCCGATGCGTTGTCCCGCTTGCCTGTTGCTGAGGATAGGGCATTCGATTCCTCCGAAGTTGCTTGCATGTTCATTGATGGGGAAACCGTTGACGTGGTCGAATCGTTTCCGATTGATTTTCGTCGTGTAGCTACAGCCACAGCTGCCGACCCTGTCCTTGCTCCCGTTCTGCGTTTTGTTGCTACGCAATGGCCCTTGTCAGTCACGGATCGGGGACCCGTTGGTTCGCCGATTTTTCGCTCACAAGGAGAGACTTTTTGGACAACGTGGTGTTTTGCTGTTGCGTTCTGATAATGATCAGTCCAGGGTCGTGGTACCATGTCGTTACAGTCCTCTGTCTTGCAGCTTCTCTACCAAGGACATTGGGGTATAGTGAGAACGAAACAACTTGCTCGTCAGCACTGTACTTGGTTCGGAATCGATGCCGCGATTACGACTATGTGCTCTTCTTGCATGGTGTGTGCCGAACACCAGTCAGCACCACCGCGGAAATTCTTTGCATGGCCAAAAGCCACTTCCCCTTGGCAACGCTTACACATCGATTTTGCTGGTCCATTCTGGAATGCTCGATGGTTGGTTGTGGTAGATTCATTCAGTAATTTTCCTTTCGTTGTCCGGATGTCTTCCACGACGTCATCTGCCACCATCCAAGCGTTATCCGCCATCTTTTGCATTGAAGGTCTTTCACAGACTATTGTTTCCGACAATGGCCCACAATTCATGTCCGCAGAATTCCTGTCTTTCTGTAAGGCCAGTGGTATTCAACATCTGACGTCCGCGCAGGTTTCGCCACAGTCAAACGGTGCCGCTGAACGATTGGTCAGGACTTTGAAGTCACAGATGTTGAAGTTGAAAGAGCGCATTCTCGGGAGGACGCGTTATTGCTCTTTTTGTCCTCGTATCGCTCTCAGCCCCGAGATGGTCGCTCGCCGGCTGCGTTGCTCCACGGTCGTCATCATCGAACCTTGATGTCTTTGCTACATCCACCGCATCAGGTTCCTGTGCAGAGGCAGACACTTGCTTTTGCTCCAGGCGCCGTTGTCTACTATCGCCACTACCGAGGTTCACGGCGTTGGCTCGAAGGGCGCATTCTTCGCTGCCTCGGACGCGCTATGTATCTGGTTTTGGGGGCCTCTGGTGAGGTGCGCCGGCAACTCAACCAGCTGCGCCTTTGTCGTCGCACGGGATCTGCTGCTCGCCGTCTGCTTTCAGCGACGGTGCCGTCCGGTCAGCGCCCCGGGGACGCATCTACTGGCTCGCCTCAGCCCAAGGTGTTACCGACGCTGCCTTCCATTTTGCCCCGTGGCGACCCGCCGTCGCCGCCGCCGCCGCCTGTCCTCTCGCCGCCGACGCCCGCAGTGGACGTGTCGCTGCAACCGCCGGGGCGCCTCCCGGGGTCACGCGCCGCCGATCGCTTCCCGTGACCAGTTGTCGTCCGACATGGAACTCTTGCCCGCTCCGGACCATATGTCGTCTTCGCCCTTCGGGTGCCCCGGCCCGATGGAGGTCGACCCTTCAGAACCTCCTGTCTCTCTACGGGCGCATACACCGCATGTTGGCGTGCACCCTGGAGCAGGTTTTCAGGCGTTTCGTAGCTCCCCGAGGTCCGAATGGCAAGGTGCAGGTGGCACAGCCTCGCCTGTTGTTAGGCTCCCCACCTCGTCGCATACGTCAACATGGCGAAGTCTTATGCCACAACCGTACGCCGATTTGCGGGGGAGGAATGTGGTGTCACCGCTAGACACCACACTTGCTAGGTGGTAGCCTTTGAATCGGCCGCCGTCCGTTAGTATACGTCGGACCCGCGTGTCGCCACTATCAGTGATTGCAGACCGAGCGCCGCCACACGGCAGGTCTAGAGAGACTTCCTAGTACTCGCCCCCAGTTGTACAGCCGACTTTGCTAGCGATGGTTCACTGAATAAATACGCTCTCATTTGCCGAGACGATAGTTAGCATAGGCTTCAGATACGTTATTTGCTACGATCTAGCAAGGCGCCATGATCAGTTTCTATTGATATTGTAAATAATGTACCGTCAAGAGCGACGTTCGTCATTAATGGATTAAAGTTAAGTATTCCACCAGCTACGTCCGTTTTTCTCAATTCTAATTCTCTTGTCATGTTCCAGACTTCACGCCAGCCTGCGTGAGCTAAAACGCGTGCATTTCGGCCTCCTTCAGTAACCCTGTGTTGGCCCTCCTGCCAACCACAACATAAATTTTAGCGCGAGAAATTATGACCATAAAAAATTATGATAATTCTTTATTGAACAGCCCTCGTATAACCCGGAAGAAGTCTGGTGCTGTCGTAACTTGATGGTTATTGTGCCATTTACTTTGCGCAATAACGATTGGTTGAAATAAAAATGTACAAAGTAATACGGAAAGTTTCGCTCACACTTAGTGTGAGCGAAATCGCTTGAAACCCTTGACTTTGAAATTAAATTACGTTAGTATTGTAGCATTTTGGCAGACGTGGACAGTCGCAAAGGCACCGACTCGCGCTCGTTATAAAAACACAATGATCACCCAGAAAAATTTTCAGTCATGGTCAAAAGCAAACTACTTAATTACTAGTTCTTTACACTACCAGTTACCTAACAACTGAACTGCTGTTAAACTGTTTTGAAAAAGGTAAACTTTTCGAAAAGAATAATTTTTGTACCGCATTTAAATTGACTGATCTACAATAACTGGCTTTTAACATGATTACGGAATTCGCTGCGTTGGCTTATTGTTACATAAATTACTTCTCATAACAAAATTGTCTAAATATGAAAGTTTGTTAAATATAATGCTTTGTCAAATTACTTGGGTTGTTTGTGGAAGGGGACCAGACAGCGAGGTCATCGGTCTCATCGGAGTAGAGAAGGACGGGGAAGGAAGTCGGCCGTGCCATACCGGCATTTGCCTGGAGCGATTTAGGGAAATCACGTCAAATTACTTGTCATTAATGGGCACTTAACTAGCAAGCTCAAGAGTACTAATTTTTTTGGTCACTTTCATTTAAACTATGATTGAGTTCGATAAAATTCACACTCCTTATCATTTACTTGCAGTTCATTAATGACTCACTCGGTTAATTCTGGATCCGGAGATGAGTCTGTCAGTTGTTACTGAGGTGAGGATTATCCACCTTAACACAGATAAGTTGCTGAAGTATTTATTGGACGTTGCGCAGCTAACACTGGCAAGCCTTTTACAGGACTGGTTGATAAACTGGTCGGGTCTTACTTGAGAGCGGTGCGCTCGGCGCGGCTAGATCCGCTGTTCCACGACAATGTACGGCCACAGGCTCTTCACACAGTTAACTTTAGGCCCCCAGAGCTCTCCTTAAACACTGGTTAACCTTGATGCTTTGCACGGTGCCAAATTACTTCTCCACATTGTGACGGGCTGTACCGTATGTGGGATCTTGCAGTGAAACAAGCCTTGCGTCCTCTCGTAGCAGATTTCCTCCTTTGAGTCCGACCCACTCACTCGCTACAAACAGACTCTCCGTTATCACCTGAAAGACATTGTCCGACTGCGCCGCTCTCCTGCGCCCAGCAGCAGTACGGCGATGACAATAACCTATTGGAAATGAAATGTGTGTGAAATCCTATGGGACTTAACTGCTAAGTTCATCAGTCCCTAAGCTTACACACTACTTAACCTAAATTATCCTACGGACAAACACACACACCCATGCCCGAAGGAGGACTCGAACCTCCTTCGGGACCATAACCTCTTGGATTTACATAGCGATATTCCCTGACTTGGCTAGTGCGTCTACTAAAATTCTTTACATTCCCTTTTATTGGTTATTTTGCACACAGAAAATTATTAAAACATATATACATCACAATAATACACACAACAAATTTATACACTTCATTTAAATGTACATAGTCAATAAAGCAGGGAAAAACATTATATTCGGGCACTGTGTTGTTGTGTTACAAGACCATCCACATTTATGTTTTTCTGATGCCTCTAAATCGATTATATCGGATGGTTCCATAGTAGACAATATGATAGATTTCGAGACACATTTTCCCCCACTCCGATCATATTTTTAATTTGTAATGACCTTTTCGTCAATAGGACATTACACCCTAATCTTTCTTCCTTCACAATTGTTAAACGGCAATTGTACCAGAAATTCAACATTCTTTTATTTTCTCTAACCAGTTATTTTAAAAAATCGTCTTCCTTATTCTCACCAAACGCGGATACTTAGGTTTTCTTACTTTCTTACTCTATTTACATCTTTATCAGCGAAACTAATGTTTCGCACGTAGATTTGTGTACCTTCGTATCTCTCCAATTTATCTTTCATCCATGTACCACTCTCTCATTATGTAACCTTTCATTCTAGAACCTAAGACTGTTCTCACCAGAACAAAATACCTTATACTTGTCACTTACAAAATACTATTCTTCACCTTGTGCTTCTTGAGAGCCCAATCAGTGGCCAATCTGTGAACTGGCACTTCCTGGCAGATTAAAACTGTGCGCCAGATCGAGACTCGACCCCGAGGCAAGTGTTGCGCGCGAAAGGCAGAAGTCCCGAGGTCCAGTTTATGCCAGTCCAACTAATTTTCACTCTTTTGGTGTCTCGATTCTCAGCATGGAAGTGCATAACAATGGAGACGTAACCAGTCCATTGCCATCTTTTGCGAAGAAAATGTTAAAAATGCATGAGAAATGTGTTAATATGTAGTCCACAGTGCGATTTAACCTGTTTCTCATGTTAACATGAATTAGTGAAATAACAATTAAATGAACACCATTTCGGACATGACCGAAAGAACAGATACCGTCTTAGTATATATATAGTTAAAGCTCACCGGCCACTTGACCATCTTCTTCTTCTTCTGTGCGAATGCACAAACAGTGCCCGAACTCTTACGGGAATGGGCAACGCGCCGCGAGTAATAGTGGGCGGGGGCATTACGAATGTAGTGCGGGACAATAGGTTGAGTGTGTGGGTTTCGCGGTAGGCGTGCCAGAGATAAATCCATGCAGTCACGCTATCCTCTGTGTCATCGGTGGCTCAGACGTCGGCACGGCAGCTCGTCGTGCTCAGTCAGAGGGTTTAGCTACACTCTGTAATAAAAAAACTGAGTGAACGGATCAACGAACAACCTGAACGAGTGTCATCCGACGCCCGCCACGAACAAAGTCAACGAACAATACAGAACAAAATTAGATAAAAAAAAGATGGATGGAGCGTCTGCCATGTAAGCAGGAGATCCTGGGTTCGAGCCCCGGTCGGGGCACACATTTTCATTTGTCCCCGGTGACGTATGTCAACGACTGTAAACAGCTAAGGGTGTTGATTTCATTGTAATTTCATTCTAACGAGCTGCATGGTCACCGATAGTATCTGTTCTTTCGGACATGTCCGAAAGAACAGATACTGTCGTAATATATATAATGAATTAGTGAGATGGAAGCTGAGCTATGTCGATAAAATAGGCTTTCATATTCGCGTATTACACAAGTCGTTTCAGGAACGTTTCGTGCATATTATAAAATTTCGTTGCTATCCACATTTCTAAAGTGCCTTTTTTATTTTATTTTTTTTGAATATGCACGACCTCATGACTGTATCATCAGCCACTGCTACCAACCACTACATAAAGGTCCTTTCAGCTTCTCCATGCACTACCCATCAATGTTTCACATGGTTGTTTTGTGATGTCAACTGCTGAAGTCCATTTCATCTCTGTTGGAATTATAACTACCGCTTACACTCCAATATGGTTCCATTTCCATTTGCCTGTTTTTCTCACAGTAATTCTCAACACGCGTCTCCCCGTTGTGCTTTGAGCAACCTCAGTTTCTGAATCGTTTTCGCAATAAATTTGATCAGGAAAGTTTGCAGTAGCACTGCCCTGTGAAGTGGAAATGGGTCAGAGTTCCTACGTAACACAACCTTATAAATAAGTTCAAAAATGGTTTAAATGGCTCTGAGCACTATGGGACTTAACTTCTGAGGTCATCAGTCCCCTGGAACTTAGAACTACTTAAACCTAACTAACCTAAGGACATCACACACATCCATGCCCGAGGCAGGATTCGAAACTGCGACCGTAGCGGTCGCGTGATTCCAGACTGTAGCGCCTTGAACCGCTCGGCCACCCCGGCCTGCTGTTAATAAGTAAATAGTTAAAAGCCATTCAACAGTAAATATCGCATAAAATATTCCTTTGTTCAAGACACCCGGTTTCGACACGCCATGCTGTGATCATATCTTAAAATCTTTTATTGTAAAACATGTTCTTTTTATGCTGATCTCAAGCACAAGATGTCAAGTGGATAAAAATAGCATTTTATAAGAGGTCTGTCATCGTTAAAACATTTAAAAACATAAAGTACCTTGTGCAAAATGCCATGTGCATGTACGTACTGCTCACAGTTGTATAAATCAGCAGCCACAGGCTGCACGATGTTGGTCGGTCGAAGGCGGAAGTGAAGTGTGCCCGCAAGCTGAGTTTATTGTTTGTCTGAGGTCGCCGGACATTCGGCAGTGATTGAGGGTGTGCTAAACTGTGCAAACGTGAGCCGTTGGAACCTGTTACGGCGTGTCTGTGTTGTTTCTATGCTGTGTATGTGGCTAGCTGTGCTAGTGAGCATCACAGGTACTGTAATATGCTTCTTGTTAAACAGCATTAACCAACAGCGAACAGTCCGTCGTTAGAGTGCGTTTAGATCTGATGACACTAAGTTGGCTGGCTACAGTGTGTTACGTTAGCGGCATATGATGCAGATCGTGTACTGACTGTGAGTGATAAAGTGGATGGTCGGTTGGGTAAATACGTATGTACACTGTCGTTAATGGTGCTGTGAGACTGAGCATCGACACGAGCAGTAACGGTCGTTTGTAACAGAATAGGAAAAGGTTGTTTTCTGTTTCTACTGCTGAACTGTTTCAGGTTAGTCTGTGATAGTTTGTTGTATTTTTATGTGATGAGGTGTACTGATGTTAAATTCCACGATAAATGTGTATGGTAGGATGCAACGGCACACAAAAGAAGCTACGGTTGTCTTGATCTTCCTCCTCCTCCTCCTCCTCCTCTTTCTTCTTCTTTTCTGTTTTCTGTTTATGCAGGTCTTCACAGAGACTCTTCCAAGCTTCTATTTTCTCCCAGTCATTTAGCATCTACTGCCACTGCAGTATTCTTTGGTTCACTTCTTCCTTCACTTGATTTCTCTATCTTGTTCGTGGTCTACCAATTGGTCTTCGTCCAGATTCTGTCCATTGTAGGTCTCATTCTTTTAATGTCTATTACTCTCCATAGTTTCTTTTAGGGTCTTGATCCGCAGTTTCGTATTGTTTAATTCCTTATCCTGTTCCTTCTCGTCTTACCCAGTATCGTAGAAAGGGCATCTCTGTTTCATTTATTTTGCTCAGGTTTTTCTTTGTTCAAATCCAACATTCTGATCCACAGGTCACAATTGGCAGATAGTATGACATGAACATCATGATCTTTCCTTGGCTGTTGTTTCCCCAATTCTGATAATGTCCGATACACAACAACAAAAATTCGAATTTTTTTATTCTTTCCAAAATTTCGTCCTTGATTTTTTTCCTTTCTAGGTTAATTTACTTCCTAGCAACATGATACCATGTATTTTAAAAATTTTTCCATTGTAACTTCTTTTTCTTTGAGTTTTCCTTCTTGCTTTCATAACTTCACTTTTTTATTAAGCTTATTTCCATGTCTGCTCCTCAGCCATGTGTCTACTTGTACTTCCAATTTCTGCTCAAATTCTTTCCATATCATCACATCATCTGCATATGCTACGATTTTCATATCATCTGCTATTGACCCTTGGCGAACTTTGCTTATGATTTTGTGCGTGGCTGTATTAAAAAGTACTGGGGAGAGCACACTTTCTTGCTGAACTCTGTTATAAACCATTCTGATTTTTTGCTGTCTATTGTAACACACTTCAGGTACTTTTTGTACCTATTTCTGATTCTTAGTTGCACTCCTTTTGATAATTGCAGTGTATTCAGACCTTGCCATATCTCGTTCCTTTTAACAGTGTCATAAATCTTATTTATATCTATGAATGCATCTACGAAGTATTTCCCAAATTCTTTTTTTTTTTCCTACAGCCTGTCTGGCTGTAAATATGGCTGTGCTCGTGAGCTTTACGTGTGCTATTATATGCTTCTTGTTAAATCTGAATTATTCGACAACTGTGTGTGAACAGTTAATCTCCAGACTGTGCTTAGACATTAAGTTCGCCTGTAGGGGCGAAGTACAGTGTGGACTGTGTATGCCCCGAGGCTGCTGCAGTAGCTGTGAAGACGCTAATTCGACTGCAGTTACGGTTGTTTTACTTTTGCATATGATACTCTCACAACTGATTTTCTAAACAATATCCATTCCATTCAAACGATCTTCCAAGTCCTTCGGCGTCTAACAGAATTAAAATGCCATACGCAAACCTCAAAGTTATTATTTCTTCCCCATGCATTTTAATTCCCTTTCCAAATTTCTCCTGGTTTGGTTTACTGCTTGCTCAATGTTGCAGAGGGCTAATTAGACGAACTTTGCTCCAAATAACGAACTCGGTGTTGTGATGCACGATGGAAATGACCCGTCTGACATCTTAGAAAGCGAGCGTAAGGCGGCAGGTCGGTGTTCTTCAGATTGCGAAGTCCCCTGGATGTGTCTGCACTGCGTCTAAAAATACAGGCTGACCATCCGCCCAGAGAACGTGCGAGTGTTACCCAACTCCACACCACAGGCGAATAGGTCACGTCTATAGCAAAGCAACATCTGACTTCGCCTCTTCAAGCAGAGCTCGAACTACGAAACGGAGGCAGCTAGTGCAATGGTATTAAGCACACACTACACAACTGAGGCCGGCTATATAGCGCCATTTATATTAAAATGACGGGACTAGAAATTGTTATTGTATGTCAGAACACTTCCAAACTAATACTCCAATATTCCCATCTTTGGCGAAAGATATCATTCCAGCGGGCTGTATTTTAAAAATGTAAGAGGCCCTGTTGAAAAGGAATGCCTGCGATAGTCTTTTATTTCACAGAATGTCAAGTGAAAGCCGACCGCGGTGGTCTCGCGGTTCTAGGCGCGCAGTCCGGAACCGTGCGACTGCTAAGGTCGCAGGTTCGAAATCCTGCCTCGGGCATGGACGTGTGTGATGTCCTTAGGTTAGTTAGGTTTAAGTAGCTCTAAGTTCTAGGGGACTGATGACCACAGCAGTTGAGTCCCATAGTGCTCAGAGCCATTTGAACCATTTTTGTCAAGTGAAAACACCTTACCAAACTTATTTTGTTGAGAAGTTTTGCGATATATTTCGCCATATTCAGATCCCCTGACCGACGTGTAGGAACAATTCCAACTCTGGTCCAGTCACAGAAGTGGCCAGCATTCACCGACAAATATCCGTAAATTTTTAAGACAGCGATCACTTCAGTCATCATCTACCTGAAGATGGCCAAAACTGGTTGCTCAATAAAATAACAATTTGGAAATTTAGATGGCTGAAAGGTGTTTTGATTCGACATTCTGTACTGAACAGCGAGGTCCCGCAACCACCTGTATAAAGATGACATACAGAGACCTATTTTTGTTTTGGTCTCAATATCATTATTGTAGCCAAGATAGACACAAAGCCCACGCCTACTACAGTAGTATAAGTATATATGCCAACTAGCTCTGCAGATGACAAAAAAATGAAGAAATGTATGATGAAATAAAAGAAATTATTCAGATAGTGAAGGGAGACGAAAATTTAATAGTCATGGGTGACTGGAATTCGGTAGTAGGAAAAAGGAGAGAAGGAAACACAGTAGGTGAATATGGATTGGGGGGAAGAAATGAAAGAGGAAGTCGACTGGTAGAATTTTGCACAGAGCACAACTTAATCATAGCTAACACTTGGTTCAAGAATCATAAAAGAAGGTTGTATACATGGAAGAACCCTGGACATACTAAAAGGTATCAGATAGATTATGTAATGGTAAGACAGAGATTTAGGAATCAGGTTTTAAATTGTAAGACATTTCCAGGGGCAGATGTGGACTCTGACCACAATCTGTTGGTTATGAACTATAGATTGAAACTGAAGAAACTGCTAAAAGGTGGGAATTTAAGGAGATGGGACCTGGATAAACTGAAAGAACCAGAGGTTGCACAGAGTTTCAAGGAGAGCATAAGGGAACAATTGACAGGAATGGGGGAAAGAAATACAGTAGAAGAAGAATGGGTAGCTTTGAGGGATGAAGTAGTGAAGGCAGCAGAGGATAAAGTAGGTAAAAAGACGAGGGCTGCTAGAAATCCTTGGGTAACAAAAGAAATATTGAACTTAATTGATGAAAGGAGAAAATATAAAAAAGCAGTAAATGAAGCAGACAAAAAGGAATACAAACGTCTCAAAAATGAGATCGACAGGAAGTGCAAAATGGCTAAGCAGGGATGGCTAGAGGATAAATGTAAGGATGTAGAGGCTTATCTCACTAGGGGCAAGATAGATACTGCCTACAGGAAAATTAAAGAGACCTTTGGAGAAAAGAGAACCACTTGTATGAATATCAAGAGCTCAGATGGAAACCCAGTTCTAAGCAAAGAAGGGAAAGCAGAAAGGTGGAAGGAGTATATAGAGGGTCTATACAAGGGCGATGTACTTGAGGACAATATTATGGAAATGGAAGAGGATGTAGATGAAGATGAAATGGGAGATATGGTACTGCGTGAAGAGCTTGACAGAGCACTGAAAGACCTGAGTCGAAACAAGGCCCCGAGAGTAGACAACATTCCATTAGAACTACTGACAGCCTTGGGAGAGCCAGTCCTGACAAAACTCTACCATCTGGTGAGCAAGATGTACGAGAGAGGCGAAATACCCTCAGACTTCAAGAAGAATATAATAATTCCAATCCCAAAGAAAACAGGTGCTTACAGATGTGGAAAAATTACCGAACTATCAGTTTAATAAGTCACGGCTGCAAAATACTAACTCGAATTCTTTACAGACGAATGGAAAAACTAGTAGAAGCCGACCTTGGGGAAGATCAGTTTGGATTCCGTAGAAATGTTGGAACACGTGAGGCAATACTGACCCTACGACTTATCTTAGAAGCTAGATTAAGGAAAAGCAAACCTACGTTTCTAGCATTTGTAGACTTCAAGCTTTTGACAATGTTGACTGGAATACTCTCTTTCAAATTCTGAAGGTGGCAGGGGTAAAATACAGGGAGCGAAAGGCTATTTACAATTTGTACAGAAACCAGATGGCAGTTACAAGAGTCGAGGGACATGAAAGGGAAGCAGTGGTTGAGAAGGGAGTAAGACAGGGTTGCAGCCTCTCCAGGATTATTCAATCTGTATATTGAGCAAGCAGTGAAGGAAACAAAAGAAAAATTCGGGGTAGGTATTAAAATCCATGGAGAAGAAATAAAAACTTTTTGAGGTTTGCCGATGACGATGGATAGTGTCTTGAAAGGGGGGTATAAGATGAACATCAACAAAAGCAAAACGAGGATAATGGAATGTAGTCGAATTTTGTCGGATGATGCTGAGGGAATTAGATTAGGAAATGAGACACTTAAAGTAGTAAAGGAGTTTTGCTATTTGGGGAGCAAAATAACTGATGATGGTCGAAGTAGAGAGGATATAAAATGTAGACTGGCAATGGCAAGGAAAGCGTTTCTGAAGAAGAGAAATTTGTTAACATCGAATATAGATTTATGTATCAGGAAGTCGTTTCTGAAAGTATTTGTTTGGAGTGTAGCCATGTATGGAAGTGAATCATGGACGATAAATAGTTTGGACAAGAAGAGAATAGAAGCTTTATAAATGTGGTGCTACAGAAGAATGCTGAAGATTAGATGGGTAGATCACATAACTAATGAGGAGGTATTGAATCGGATTGGGGAGAAGAGAAGTTTGTGGCACAACTTGACCAGAAGAGGGGATCGTTTGGTAGGACTTGTTCTGAGGCATCAAGGGATCACCAATTTAGTATTGGAGGGCAGCGCGGAGGGTAAAAATCGTAGAGGGAGACCAAGAGATGAATACACTAAGCAGATTCAGAAGGATGTAGGTTGCAGTAGGTACTGGGAGATGATGAAGCCTGCACAGGATAGAGCAGCATGGAGAGCTGCATCAAACCTGTCTCAGGGCTGAAGACCACAACACACTAGTTTCGGGCATGGCCCATTTTCAACATATATGTGGAATATGTTACTTAAAACTTCACCCTTTTGTGAGCTTATTTTCAGTATTTTCAGTGCATAAAGGCGCCATTTTTGAGTCATAATTACGTGAATACGTTATGTACATTGAGTGTCTCTAATGTTACTAAAACTTTTCCTGTGAACATCGCAACAGAGAATGCCCTGGAAAGGGAGGGGGGGGGGGGGGGGCGGGTGTAGTGGTCGCGTCGGGTATCGCTCTCTCTCTGACAGGTCCATTCGTCCGCAGGGGGGGGGGGGAGGGGGGGAGTGAAGGGGTTGCTGGAAGAGGCTGCGTTTGCCCCTTTTGGTATCCGGATACAAATTCTTATTCATTTTAAAATGAGTTGGGTTTTCTGGCAGTCATTGTCTACGATTCCACTAAACTGCAGATTTAAGGGAAATAATACCGAGTCCTTCGTGCTGCTAACTCTGCATTCAGTTTCAGAGCTACTAGGAAGGACAAAGTGACGTTGTATTATAGGCGTGTACGTCGATACTTAGTCCCAAAAATATCAGTCGAAAAATGAAAACACTATTTTCTAAGCATTTATCTTTTATTCCTGCGAGACCTTCTGGCCGATTTGCTGTATGATATTGCCGTGTGTATACCTCGCCGCATTCGATTTCAGCACGACGGAGCCCCGGCGCGTATCAGCAGACAAGTGAGGGTACATCTGCAGGAAACTATTCCCGGCCTCTGGATTGGGGTCCGCGGTGGGGCAGTCGCATGACCACCCGATCTGTCCCCGATCGATTTTGTTCCTGTGGGGATATCTGAAGGGCATTGTGTGGGAAACACCTTTTATTTCGCCGGAGGACCTAGTGGGGAGGACTGCTCTGGCAGCGCCGGTGGTCTCGCGGTTCTAGGGGCGCAGTCCGGAACCGTGCGACTGCTACGGTCGCAGGTTCGAATCCTGCCTCGGGCATGGATGTGTGTGATGTCCTTAGGTTAGTTAGGTTTAAGTAGTTCTAAGTTCTAGGGGACTAATGACCGCAGCAGTTGAGTCCCATAGTGCTCAGAGCCATTTGAACCATTTTGCTCTGGCAGCAGGAAGTATTTGAGATACACCACGTATCTTTGAAGTGTGCACCGTTCAATGCAATGGCGATGTCAGGCGTGTCTTGATGCATCTGGGCAAAACTTTGAGCATCTCCTGTAGTGGGCATCAATTTGTAGCATGTGACTAAATAACTGCAACGACATTTGGTAGTCCCGGATGGCCTTTGTGACCCTCGGTTGCTACGTGATTACTGATCCTTTTGTATGTCCGAAGCGCCATGTCAGTTTGTAAACTTGTTTTGAATCATACTGTATAGCTCTCTTCTGTCCGTAAGCCGTGCACCAATATCGTTCACATCCTTTTCTTCATATAGTCCCACAACTACATCCAGTATGCTGAACTCAATATGACCATTAAAATCGACTAAAAGGATGATCTCCTTCCTGTTGTTAGTACTGTTCAATTTCTCATCACACATCCTTGCCATTAACTCTATCATCATTTGATGGTGCTCATACTCCAATTACAACCACTTAATACTCTTACTTTAACCTCTACTTTTATGGTATGCCTATCTATTCATACCAATATTTTAACTAATTTTTTCTGTGTAAGTATAGTAACTCCGATCTTTGGTCGCTTGTCCTTATCAACATAACTGTTTACACAGATATAACCGCCCAATAGTTCGCTTTCTTCCCCCTTCTCTTTTGGCTCGGTATGGGCTACTATGCCTTACTTCATCCGTAACCTCCTTTATTTTTGTTTGCTTTTCTTTTATATTTTAAGATCCAAAACCCATGATCCATTTCCTTTTGCAGCCTCGTATTGTATTAAACCCATCCGGCTTCTTTTTACTAGAGCTTTTGTGATTTGTTATTTTTCCGCAGCATGGGTGAATACCTCATTCTCGATGCTACCTACCGGGCGGACTAGCTTAGTTTTATTCAGAATTTTCTACCCCTAGTCTTTGACGAAGCTACATCATGCACCACAAGGAAGCAGCGTTTCTGGAAAAAGTTTCTTCTACCTCTTTGACTATTGGCCGAACAATTTCTCATCCGTTCTCGGAGCCTTTGGACTACTTCGTATGCACGGCCGCCCACACTGAAGAAGAGGCTCCTATTGCAGACTCTTCGTCACTTCCTCTAGTGTCCAATCAACTGGCAAGCTAGTTACCTAACTCTTCCTGTTGGCCTTTCAGCTCAACGGACATTAAACAGCTCCCTCAGGGAGGGAGGGAGGAGAAGACTGTTGTTGTGGACTTTTGCAGTAATCTAACTGAAACAAATGGATATAACAATCTGTTGGGACATTAAATGCAGCGATCATGTATTACCAATCATAGGTAAAGAAGGTGGCAGTCTGCAATGGAGAATTCTCAGAAAATATTTCTGCCTACCGTCCTAGAATATTACTCAAGTCTGTGAGGCCCATAGAGAATAGAATTAACGGAATACTGAATGAGCTATCACAGATTTGAAGCATTTCTGTTACGTGACCGTTAACAGCCATTAAATAATTGATGAAACGTATATTTGACCATAAGGTGTTTTTCGGAAAACCTTAGGCATAACCAGTTGATGCTTAAGGTTTTCATTAAAACTGCTGATCGTCAAATATGTATTTCATCAAGTACTTGGTGGCTGTTAAGTAATCTAACAAAAATGTTTAAAACGATGTCAGACCAGGAAATCAAGGTCAACATTTAATTCCAGTGTCGCATTTTTTTTTTCATTTATTGGAGAGAGCCACCGGAGTCATAATAAGCCTAAACTAGCAGACGCTTGCAGAAAGACCTCTCATTAAAATATCAGCAACCTGTATCAAGTGAAGAAACTAGGAATATAAGCGTACGGGACTGTCACCAAGAACGTTGCAGACAATGTAGGTTACCTGGTTACAGAGACTACAAAATGGACTCGGCGTCTCCTATTTAAACTCCACTTCAGATGTTACTAGTGTTTGTATCATTACATCATGCCATATGGCATAGATGTTTGTAGCCTACACCGAAACATGCATGTTCCTCGAAAATGTGTGTCGGACGTGGATATTTGACAGGTGTCGGTGGGCTGAGAGTGCTCATTATTATAGCTTGATAAATTAATGTTGTGGTTGATTAAAATTGGTTACCGGCTTATCTCAACTGCAGAAAGTCTTTGCCCATGTGACCGGGAACAGTTCCCCGGGGGTGGGCAGGTGTCTGTAGGCTGACGCAAGTGGGATATAATCTACCGATGGTGCGTTTCATGGCCTCTAAATTCCGATCATGTTGCCTGAAGTAGATCGCGGTGCTGAACACATGCGAGTTCCTTAGTCAAAGTACCACCCTAGTAACGCGTTGAGTCACTACTAATATAGAAAAACGCTGGAGAAAACTGGCAAGAGAGTGGCGTGGCCATTGGCAGTACTCCGGATAATTTTATTTCCGCCGAGATATAATAAACTTAAGGAAGTTGTTAAACCATGAAGGTTCTCCAAGCTGTTTGTCAAACTTCAAAAAGTTCAAATGTGTATGAATTCCTAAGGGACCGAACTGCTGAGGTCATCGGTCCCTAGACTTATACTGTACTTAAACTAACTTACGCTATGGACAACACACACACACACACCCATGCCAGAGGGAGGACGCGAACCTCAGGCGGGATGTCAAACTTCATTCAACTGTTGACCACATCACAAATATTAGTTGATTAAAACCGACGTCCATCAATAGAAATATGAGACTTTATCCACAACGAATGAAGTCTTGTATTTGTTTTGGCAGGGGAGGAAACAGTCTCCGAATGTCATCCAGAAGAAGCTGTGTCATTTCTGAAGGTGGCTGACACACCCATATATATATACTGGATGAGTCACCTAACATTACTGCTGGATATATTTCGTAAACCACATCAAATACTGACGAATCGATTCCATAGACCGAACGTGAGGAGAGGGGCTAGTGTAATTGGTTAATACAAAACATAAAAAAATGCACGAAAGTATGTTTTTTTAACACAAACCTACGTTTTTTTAAAAAATGAAACCCCGTTAGTTTTGTTAGCACATTTGAACATATAAACAAATACGTAAGCAGTACCGTTTATTGCATTGTAAAATGTTAATTACATCCAGAGATATTGTAACCTAAAGTTGACGCTTGAGTACCACTCCTCCGCTGTTCGATCGTGTGTATCGGAGAGCACCGAATTACCTAGGGATCCAAAGGGAACGGTGATGGACCTTAGGTACAGAAGAGACTGGAACAGCACATTACGTCCACATGCTAGCACCATTTTATTGGTCTTTTTCACTGACGCACATGTACATTACCATGAGGGGTGAGGTACACGTCCACACGTTGTTTCCAATTACGGAGTGGAATAGAGTGTGTCCCTACATGTCAGGCCAATAGATGTTCAGTGTGGTGGCCATCATTTGCTGCACACAATTGCAATCTCTGGCGTAATGAATGTCGCACACGCCGCAGTACATCTGGTGTGATGTCGCCGCAGGCTACCACAATACGTTGTTTCATATCCTCTGGGGTTGTAGGCACATCACGGTACACATTCTCCTTTAATGTACCCCACAGAAAGAAGTCCAGAGGTGTAAGATCTGGAGAACGGGCTGGCCATTTTATGCGTCCTCCACGTCCTATGAAACGCCCGTCGAACATCCTGTCAACTGTCAGCCTAGTAACAATTGCGGAATGTGCAGGTGCACCATCATGCTGATACCACATACGTCGACGCGATTCCAGTGAGACATTTTCGAGGAACGTTGGCAGATCATTCTGTAGAAACTCGATGTATGTTGCAGCTGTTTGGGCCCCTGCAATGAAGTGAGGACCAACGAGGTGGTCGCCAATGATTCCGCACCATACATTTACAGTCCACGGTCGCTATCGCTCTACCTATCTGAGCCAGCGAGAATTGTCCATGGACCAGTAATGCATGTTCCGTAGATTCACTGCCCGTGGTTAGTGAAACCCGCTTCATCGTTAAACAGGTAGAACTGCAACGCATTCTCTGTTAATGCCCATTGCCAGAACTGCACTCGATGATCAAAGTCATCATCATGTAACTGCTGATGTAGTGACACATGGAACGGGTGAAAGCGGTGACGATGCAGTATGCGCATGACACTATTTTGACTCAGACCACCGGCTCTCGCAATGTCCGGTGTACTCATGTGTGGGTTCATGGCAACAGCAGCTAACACACCAACTGCACCCGCTTCTCCTGTGACGTGCCTGTTACGGACCCGTTTACGTGCTACGACCAAACCAGTTGAATACAGTCGGCGGTAGATGTTTTGCAATGTGCGGCACGTTGGATGCTCTCTGTCCGGGTACCGTTATGCATACACCCTGCAGGCTTCAGCTGCATTACGTCGACTCTCGCCATCGATGAGTATCATCTCCGCCTTTTCAGAGTTCGAATACACCATAGTCACAGTTCCTACAACACTACACCATCACAGACGTCTGGTAACACGGTGTGCTACAGTTGGTCTGCGTGCGGAAACGAACGCAGATAAACAATAGCAGCAAGCGCTACATGCGGACAGTGCGACAGCTAGACCAAACCATAACAGTGTACTGCAGCCACACTCTTAAACACGGTCGTCATCGTAAATATATCCCTGCACATGCTGCTCGCCGACCGTGGTCCGTGTTTATTACAACACGCATCTGAACGTCGGATGTTTCAAGCGTCAAATATAGGTTATAATATCTCCGGATATAATTAATATTTTACAATGCAACAAAGGGCACTGATTGCGTATTTGTTTATATGTTCAGATGTGCTAACAAAACTAACGTGGTTCCATTTAAGAAAAGGTAGGTTTGTGTTAAAAAACACACTTCCGTGCATTTTTGTATGGTTTGTATTAAACAATTACCTAGCCTCTCTCCTCACGTCCGGTCTGTGGAATCAATTCGTCAGTATTTGATGTGGTTTACGAAATACACTCCTGGAAATGGAAAAAAGAACACATTTACACCGGTGTGTCAGACCCACTATACTTGCTCCGGACACTGCGAGAGGGCTGTACAAGCAATGATCACACGCACGGCACAGCGGACACACCAGGAACCGCGGTGTTGGCCGTCGAATGGCGCTAGCTGCGCAGCATTTGTGCACCGCCGCCGTCAGTGTCAGGCAGTTTGCCGTGGCGTACGGAGCTCCATCGCAGTCTTTAACACTGGTAGCATGCCGCGACAGCGTGGACGTGAACCGTATGTGCAGTTGACGGACTTTGAGCGAGGGCGTATAGTGGGCATGCGGGAGGCCGGGTGGACGTACCGCCGAATTGCTCAACACGTGGGGCGTGAGGTCTCCACAGTACATCGATGTTGTCGCCAGTGGTCGGCGGAAGGTGCACGTACCCGTCGACCTGGGACCGGACTGCTGCGACGCACGGATGCACGCCAAGACCGTAGGATCCTACGCAGTGCCGTAGGGGACCGCACCGCCACTTCCCAGCAAATTAGGGACACTGTTGCTCCTGGGGTATCGGCGAGGACCATTCGCAACCGTCTCCATGAAGCTGGGCTACGGTCCCGCATACCGTTAGGCCGTCTTTCGATCACGCCCCAACATCGTGCAGCCCGCCTCCAGTGGTGTCGCGACAGCCGTGAATGGAGGGACGAATGGAGACGTGTCGTCTTCAGCGATGAGAGTCGCTTCTGCCTTGGTGCCAATGATGGTCGTATGCGTGTTTGGCGCCATGCAGGTGAGCGCCACAATCAGGACTGCATACGACCGAGGCACACAGGGCCAACACCCGGCATCATGGTGTGGGGAGCGATCTCCTACACTGGCCGTACACCTCTGGTGATCGTCGAGGGGACACTGAATAGTGCACGGTACATCCAAACCGTCATCGAACCCATCGTTCTACCATTCCTAGACCGACAAGGGAACTTGCTGTTCTACCCGGACAATGCACGTTCGCATGTATCCCGTGCCACCCAACGTGCTCTAGAAGGTGTAAGTCAACTACCCTGGCCAGCAAGGTCTCCGGATCTGTCCCCCATTGAGCATGTTTGGGACTGGATGAAGCGTCGTCTCACGCGGTCTGCAGGTCCAGCACGAACGCTGGTCCAACTGAGGCGCCAGGTGGAAATGGCTTGGCAAGCCGTTCCACAGGACTACATCCAGCATCTCTACGATCGTCTCCATGGGAGAATAGCAGCCTGCATTGCTGCGAAAGGTGGATATACACTGTACTAGTGCCGACATTGTGCATGCTCTGTTGCCTGTGTCTATGTGCCTGTGGTTCTGTCAGTGTGATCATGTGATGTATCTGACCCCAGGAATGTGTCAATAAAGTTTCCCCTTCCTGGGACAATGAATTCACGATGTTCTTATTTCAATTTCCAGGAGTGTATATCGGACGTTAACGTTAGCGTGACTCACCCATATATATATATATATATATATATATATATATATATATATATATATATATATATTGGGAAAAATATATTAAAAACAAAGATTCCAAGACTTACAAAGCGGGAAAGCGCCGGTAGATAGGCACAATGAATAAAACACACACACACAATTTCGAGCTTTCGCAACCGGCGGCTGCTTCATCAGGAAAGAGGGAAGGAAAAGGAAAGATGAAAGGATGTGGGTTTTGGGGGAGAGGGAGCGGAAAGACTTACCTTAGGGGGAAAAAGATAGGTATATAATCGCGCGCGCCCGCGCGCGCGCGCACACACACACACACACACACACAGACACACACACACACACACACACACACACACACACATCCATCCATACATACACAGACACAAGCAGACATATTTAAAGGCAAAGAGTATGGGCACAGATGTAAGTCAAAGCGGAAGTGTGGAGGCAAAGATGATGTTGAATGACAGGTGAGGTATGAGTGGCGGCAACTTGAAATTAGCGGAGATTGAGGCCTGGTGGATAACGAGAAGAGAGGATATATTGAAGGGCAAGTTCCCATCTCCGGAGTTTGGATAGGTTGGTGTTGGTAGGAAGTATCATACCTTTGTAACCTCTTGGTTCCTTCCTATGAAATCCCCAAACCACCTTCCCTACCCTCTGGCTCCTACCCTTGCAACCGCCCCCGGCGTAAAACCTGTCCAATGCACCCTCCCACCACCACCTACTCCAGTCCTATAACCCGGATGGTGTACACGATCAAAGGCAAGCCACGTGTAAAAGCACCCACGTGATTTAACAACTGACCTGCCTACACAATGACGCTTTCTATGTGGGAATGACCAGCAACAAACTGTCCATTCGCATGAATGGACACAGGCAGACAGTGTTTGTTGGTAATGAGGATCACCCTGTTTCTAAACATGCCTTGGTGCACGGCCAGCACATCTTGGCACAGTGTTACACCGTCCGAGTTATCTGGATACTTCCCACCAACACCAACCTATCCGAACTCCGGAGATGGGAACTGGCCCTTCAATATATCCTCTCTTCTCGTTATCCACCAGGCCTCAATCTCCGCTAATTTCAAGTTGCCGCCACTCATACCTCACCTGTCATTCAACATTATCTTTGCCTCCACACTTCCGCTTTGACTTACATCTCTGCCCATACTCTTTGCCTTTAAATATGTCTGCTTGTGTCTGTGTATGTATGTATGTATGGATGTGTGTGTGTGTGTGTGTGTGTGTGTGTGTGTGTGTGTGTGTGTGTGTGTGTGTGTACGCGCGAGTATATACCTATCCTTTTTTCCCCCTAAGGTAAGTCTTTCCGCTCCCGGGATTTCAGAGAGTGGAACTGTTAAACCTGTCAGAGGTTTGTATAGTGGCACAACTAGGAGAATTAAAATATTTATAAAAATAGCTTGTTGTCACGTAACTTCCCACAATGTGCAACAGCTACTCCTCCCTGAGTACCATCGGCCCCTTTGCACTACTTCACACGCACATTGACATAGCCAGCACTACGCTCTGGGGATGTCACGGGGTGTGGGCATATGCATACATTCAAGTCCAATCGTATCCACTTATCCAGGTCAGTTTTATTTGCTCCGTTTTGTATATATAAGGCGAGGAAAGCCAATGATCTCTTCGGTGCAGATGCCCACCAGGTTCAACCTCTTACAAGAAGCGGCGAAAGGTCGCGAGTGGTGATGATAGCGGGCAAGGGGCACTACATTACTAGTGTGGCGGTAAGTTGAGAACCTGGGTCTGACAGGAGGTGTCGTAGGGTAGTCCGTGCAGTTGCGATGGCCACTGTGTCCAGATGGTGCAGTGATCAGCCCATATACCTATTAACCAAGTGACCTGGTTCCTAATCCCAATGCAGGGTGTCCCAAAATAATGTATACACTCTTTGAAACTGAATATCTCTTTAATTAAAGGAGATAGAAATACAGTACAATGTTATGGTGTACCTCAAGGTTCAACTACAGGTGGTAAATATACAAAATGGCGTCCTTCAGCCGCAATACACCATCGACAATGACTTAGAACAGCGCGACATGCCAGCTGTATTGTTCCTAATGGAATGCCTCCTCAATTTGCTCTCTAAGATAACCCAGTGTTTGTGGTCTTGCAGTGTAAACTCTGTTCTTGAGAGTACCCCATAGACAAAAGTCTAGAAGAGTAAAATCAGGGGATGAAGCTGGAAACTTCACACTCCCTCTTTGTCTTATCCATCTTGCTGGGAATGTACAACTGACAAATACCCTCAAACAAATGTGAAAGTGGTGCGCCACACTGCTGAAAGCAATAATCTTTATTTTCATAAAGGTCATTAAGACCAGGAGTTATCATATGCAACATTTCTAAGTGAGAGTCACCTGTGACAGTGTTTTCAAAGTAGTACAGTCCAATTAACCTTCCAGAAGACAGACCACAATAAATTCATACTCCTGGTAGATTAACATGTCTTTCCTCAGTTACGTATGGGTTCTTACTGGCCCAGTACATGCAATTATGACAGTTAATTGTTCCACTAAGTTTAAACGTCACTTCATCCGACCAAAGAACTGGATCATGGAAATGTTGCTCTTCTTAGCATCTGTTAACGAACCACTCACAAAATTCACTTCACCTATTGGGATCGTCCTCATTAAGAGCATGGAAAAGTTTTGAAATGTAAGGCTTCAATTTCTGAGCCCACTGATTTCTATTAACACTGCATTTGCAGGTCACAATCTCACGAGAGCATTGTCTTGCACATTTATTCGGGGTTGTGTGTATGCCTGGATCACTGCATCAACCCTTTCATTGTCTGGTGAACATCTCTTTCTTCTGCAATACCACTTCTTCAAATCTTGTACTGTTTCTTTGATGTCAAACTTCTCTCAGATTCCTGCAATTGTTACCGTTGGTTGTGATGGAGTTCCAAATCCAGCCCTCCAACATATCTAACTCACATTCTCTGTTTTCCCGTAACACTTTAGCACGCATCTCCGTTGAGCCAACAATAACACCATTTTTACAGTCCTGGAACAAAATAAAGTGTTGTTCTGTTTTTCATTGCCTTCAGAATAAATAATCACAAAAACTGAATTTCTACCTCCTTCAATTAAAGAGATATTCAATTTCATAAAGTGTGTGCATTACTTTGGGGCATCCTGTATGTCACAAATTTTCAACTTTCCCCATCGATTTAAATCAATGCCCGCTCGCAACCAATGTCTGTAATTCCTTTGTGTCTTAAACTTTAATATCATACTTTTTATACCTGATAATCGCAAAATACGTATTTCTTTTTTTTAAAAAAAGACAGTATTGGTTGCAAAAACCAAAAACCAAGATTGTATTATTTCAGCAAATTCGTAACAGGTTGCTCTACAGAGTGCCCAGCATGGACTGGAACCATTTACGCGAAATACGTTTTAATTCAGCATTCAATTGACACACTTTAGGGGTTTCAAGAGTAATTGGTCTGAGGTATTCATAACGCTACAAAAATGCTTTTAGGTACTAATTGATCCAATTTTTTTGTGGGAAACTTCCGTTTACCCCCACCCAACTCTGAGTTCCCATTTCCCCTGATGACGCCCATGTGGCGGACGTAACTAATTATAGCCTTGTTGTGTACCTTGGCCTTCAGGTAATAGGACCTTTCACTTTAGTGCTTTTTTCTAATAACGGAGCTGTGATAGCAGTAAATCGAAAACAGTCACATTGCGAATAACATAAAAACTTGCTATTAAGACGTATAAAAATTGTACGAGAGTACTGAAAATGTAATGTAATATGTAAAGGGAGATTAAAATCTAATAATCTTGGGAGAATTCAGTGCTGTAGTAGGGGGAGGACTAGCAGATACAATGAGAAGAAAGACTAATTGAGTTTTACAATAAACTTGAACTAGTAACTGTGAATACATATTCAGAAATACCAAAAGGAAGAGATTTACCTGGAACGGTCTGGAGACGGCGAAGATCCCACCTAGAGTACATCATGGCCGGAAAGAAATACCAAAGTCTGTTATTGGATTGCCGGCCGGTGTGGCTGAGCGGTTCTAGACGCTTCAGTCTGGAACCGCGCGGCCACTATGGTCGCAGGTTTGAATCCCGTCTCGGGCATGGATGTGTGTGATGTCCTTAGGTTAGTTAGGTTTAAGTAGTTCCAAGTCTAGGGGACTGATGATCTCAGATGTTAAGCCCCATAGTGCTCAGAGCCATTTGAACCAATTGTTACTGGACTGGATTGTAAGCAGATATAGAGTCAGATCGCAATTTAGTAACGTTTAAGAGGAGATCTAAATTTAAGAGAATTGCCACAGAGAATTAATGTAGAAATGCTCTGAGTATCAGTAATAGAAATTATTATTTTATTATCATTATTATTATAATTATTATTGTTAATGTTAATCAATTGTGAGCTATGGAAGCTATTTGTTGACGTTAACATAATTAACATTAATAATTTTCATGGTTATGAAACTGCAAACAGAACGACATGAAAAGTGAACTAAAAAGTGTAGCAAAGAATTCGGTACGTAATGTTTTGTAAGCGACGGAACTGAAAGAAACAAATTCTGCGGAATTGGACGCCAAAATTTATTCTGTTACCATGAAACTATAAACCGTTAGCTTCTTGAGATACGTATACCAGCGTAGTCCGACGAGACTTAAGGAAACAGAAGTTTAACTAAGTAAAATGTAAATTTCCGTACGTTTTGTACGGCTTCTCCAGATCTTCGTATCACCATGTTCAGTGAAAATCCGGCAGGCTTGAATACATGAATATTATTTTACTCGTGGCTCCGTTTGGAGCAAGTCTTTACTGATTCGGCCGCTTGATTTATTTTGACGTGCTTTGATTCCCTTTCTGTCGTTATCGATTTATTTTGTCAGATGTACGTTTCACGTCAATGAATATAATTATACGAAATGGTATCTCTGTTTTACATGCATAACGTGTGGCATGGCTAAATTTATGCTGGTTGCTCTTCCAGGCGGCATAATTCATCATCCCCGCTTTCAGACAACCTGTCACCGTTAAGCGGGTAACGTCACTGTCTACACTACTGGTATGATAAATTACACTGCAGACTGCATAAATTGGATCGTAACAGCAGTTTTTTCCACGGCGCCAGAGAGGTCAAAGCGGTGGAGGTATTTTTAATAGTGTCGATCAGTAATTATGAAAAGTAGTTATGCTATTGCTTTCCTGCAATCTGATGAAAACAGATTAAAACTAATCATAACCTGAATAAATTCATTTTCAAACATCTGTTGACTTTTTAGCCAGTAATTTCATGTAGCTAAGCTGAAGCTCAGGGAATCATTTCCAGGAGGAATCAAAACATCATTAGGCGGACATAAAATGAATTTCCCCCCCCCCCCCCCCTCTCTTTCTTTCCGTCCGAATAGGCCTCGGAAGACCCAACGGTATCGATTGACCATCGTGACATCCTTAGCCGATAGGTTTCACTGGATTAGGATATGTAAGGAAGGGCATGTGGTCAGCAAACCGTTCTCCCGGCCAGTGTCAGTTTTCGTGACAGGAGCCGCTACTTCTCAGGCAAGTAGCTCCTCAATTGGACCCACAAGGGCTGAATGCACCTGCTTGCCAACAGTGCTCTGCAGACCCGGACGGTCACAAATCCAAGTGCGAACCAAACCCGACATCGCTTAACCTCGGTTATGTGACAGGAACCGATCGTACCAATGCGGTAAGGCTTATGGCAGGTATTCTCGCCTATGCTGGCGTAATCTCGATTTGTACACGCAAGTCTTTCTCCCAAGCTCTTCCTGAAGGCATAATATCACCTCAAGATAAAGGACGTAATGTCATGTGAACTATCCTCTTGTTGAAGTTAGGTGGATTTGGATGTGCAGCATTAAATTGGTGTGGCAGACCATTTGATGAAAGAGTGAAGACTAACCAGTGTCCCAAACCACAGTACACTTTCGATCCGAGTTTTATTTTCCTTCCTCTAAGCAAAGCACTTCACGCGGATTGAAGTTACTTGTTAACTGACGTCTGTTACTTGCCGCTACGCCGGTCCGGGTGGCCGAGTGGTTCTAGGCGCTACAGTCAGGAACCGCACGACCGCTACGGTCGCAGGTTCGAATCCTGCCTCGGTCATGGACGTGTGTGATTTCCTTAGTTAGGTTTAATTGGTTCTAAGTTCTACGCGACTAATGACCTTAGAAGTTAAGTCCCATAGTGCTCAGAGCCTTGCCGCTACAGTGTTGCCAAATCGACTGCCTCTTGGTTAAAGGCGACACACACACACACACACACACACACACACACACACACAGACACACACTTATGGTGTGACACTTCATAAGTGCTGAAGTGCTTTTACATGAACGTGGAGGAATGTGGGAAGCGGTTGCCGTCAGGTATGCCCCGCGGGATAGCCGTCGGGTCTCAGGCGCCTTGTCACGGCCCGGTTGGAGGTTCGAGTCCTCCCTCGGGCATGGGTGTATGTGTTGTCCTTAGCGTAAGTTAAGTTAGATTAAGCGGTGTGTAAGCTTAGGGGCCGATGGCCTCAGCAGTTTGATCCCATAAGACCTTACCACAAATTTCCAAAGCTTGATGCACTGTACGCAGCCTATTGTAATCGATCAATGACCGAACTGCGACAGATGATGCTTTTGTAGCCTTGAATTTATCTTACAACCGCGTTATGCGTGATGTGTTTGAGAAAATGGTGGTCAGCTTCCTGTGGCAGAACTACTAATCACGCTCGCTCTGTTCACGGTGATTAAAGCTGGCCTCTGCGAGCATGTTCAAGGCACAATAATTTCAGTGTGAGCACTGTAAATTGTCACTTTCGTCGGTTACATGAAACTGTCCTCATACTGACTACACGAGCTTTTGCGATACCAATCGATGAGCAGCACTGCTTGGCACTTGGTTACACATTATAGGGAAAAGAATGATAGGAAGAAAAAAAGAGCAAATAAAAGGTCAGTACAACGAAGATATTGAGGCGACCTAATATTAAAAATAAAAGTAGACATTTAAACCAATTACGTGAATTAAAAAATAAAGTCATTTTGATAATTATTTGAATATAAGAAAGAGTTATATCACCTGATGAGATTCGAACCCACGACATTCTGCACACCAGAACTGTGGTTTAAATACTGTTCTACACCACCAGCGTTACTTTTATTCTTCTACAGAACCAGTTAATTTGCTCCGGTCTAAAAGTTAGGTCAAGTAAAATGCCGTATGAAGCTTTCGTTACCATCGTCGTGTGAGTGTGTTGTTTTTGGTGCTTTATAGTGTCTGATGAGCAAGACCGAGAATTCAGGATACAAACACTTGAAGGAAGAATGCCCGGCAAGGAAATGGAATTGTACTGATCGTTTGTTGTGGTTGTTTGGTAAAGGCGAAGATTCCGGGCGTGACATTGAACGCTCTGATTGGAGGAAACCAGTTCCAACACTTGATGCGTCGACTAACAAGAAATTTTAATTAGACTGGACAAAACAAGACACGTCCATCATTTCTTAAAGTACTTGAATAATGAAATAACAAAGATGATGAGACTAAACGTCTATGACGATCAGTTTTTTACTCATCCCCCATCCTAAATGATGAAATCTGTGCACCCCATCTGTCTGGGTCATGTGCAAGTGTGAAAACGGTTTATAAATGTTTTCGCAACGTGCGTTTGAGGTTAAACGTGGGTACCAGCCTGTTATTCACCTAGTGGGATTGCGGGAATCCACGTAAAAAGACACTTCAACGCTGGCCAATTCACCAGCGAGCATTGTTAATACTCGAGCCGGATTCTATTCTTTTCAGGACCTCGCCTCCCCGTATCCCGGAAGTGCCGCGTTAGCGCTCTTGGTTATCCGGGCGAGCAATAATGAGATCATTCGGTGAGTAGAATTCCAGCTAAAATTATTGGGCTTCCAAAGTTCACGTGACTTCTACAGGGACCTTGCCTAGAATAGTACTGACATACAGTAAGGTGAAAAGTTAGGAGTTAGCGATTTGCACAAATACATACGGCGGTAGTATCGCTTACACATGGTATAAAATGACAGTGAATCAACGGAGCTGTCATTTGTATTCAGGTAATTGAATTTAACTGTTTCTGACGTGATTATGGCAGAATGACGGGAATCAAGAGAGTTTGAATGCGAAATGGTAGCTGCAGCTAGACGCATGAGACATTCCATTCCGAATATCGTTAGGTAATTCAATATTCTGAGATCCACCTTGTCAAGTGAGTGCCGAGAATACCAAATACTAGGCATTATCTCTCACCACAATGCAGTGGCCGATGGCCTTCACTTAACGAAAGAGAGTAGAAGAGTTTGCGTAGAATTGTCAGTGCTAACAGACAAGCAGCACTGCTAGAAATAATCGTAGAAACCAATGTAGGAAGTACGGCGAACTTATCCGTTAAGACAGCGAAGCGAAATATGTGGTTAATGGAGTATGGCAGGAGACAATCAACGTGAGTGCCTCTGCTAACAGCATTACATCGCCTACAGCCACTTGTAGGCTAGTGATCATGTAGGTTGGATCACAGACGAATGGAAAACCGTGGTTTAGTCAGATTAGTCCTGATTGCAGCTGGTGTAGAGCTGATGGTAAGGTTCGAGGGTGGCGCAGATCCCGTGAAGCCATGGGCCCAAGTGGTTAACAAGACACTGTGCAAGCTGGTGTTGGCTCCATAATGGTGTGGGCTGTGTTTACGCGGAATGGACTGGTCCTCTGGTCCAACTAAACCGATCATTGATTCATGGACAACATGTTGCCCTACAACAATACCGATTCTCCGGGCCACAATTGTTCCCGACTGACTGGAAGAACATTCTGGACAATTTGAGTGAATGATTTAGTTACCCAGATCGCTCAACGTGAATCCCATCGAACATTGATGGAACATAATCGAGATGTCAGCTCATGCACAAAATCCTGCACCGTCAAAATTTTCACAGTTATGGGCGGCTGTAGAGGCAGCATGGCTCAATATTTCTGCAGAAGACGTGCAGCGACTTGTTGAGTCCATGCTAACTCGAGTTGGTCACTATGCTGAGGAAAAGGAAGTCCGATACAATGTTATGAGGTACCCCATGGCTTTTGTCACCTCAGTTACTATGCAAATCAACATTTGACTTCTTAACTGCCTTCTCCTTGTGAGATTGTAGTCGTTTCTCGCACCTAAGCTTCTAAAATGTCCTACCTTCCAATCTTCAGCTAGCAAATTCCTCTCTGCGTAGATCCTCTGGCTTCCTCTTTCCCTCTTGTCAGGTGTGTTCTCCTTCTAGCTGGGGTCCATTCCATCATCTTCTTGGGCCATCTGTCCTCACACAGACGACATTTATGCCCTTAGCATCTCACTCGTATTGCTACGATTGTATTCATGACAGTGGTTCCTAGGTAAGTCTTTGTTTTTAATTTTATCTCTTAGTGTCAGCCTGTTGGAAGCTCTCCAAAATCCCGCATCGATTGATAATAAGTTCATCTTTTTGTCATCTTTCTGCTCCACACGTTACTTTATTTCTTACAATAGTTTTAAATACCCTAACTTTCGTTTGTGATTTAATTTGTGCGCTCCATAAAACTCCATTTCATTGTCTTGTTGCTTGTCTGCCTTTGCCACTGTGATTCTTAATTTCCCATTTAAGGCATGCATCATTGTTAATAATGACTCCCAAATACTAATAATGGTTCACAGACGTTCAGTCCTTGACTCAGTCCTTGACCCTCTCCTCCAATAAACACATTCTCGGGTTTCTCTAAATTAATATTTGAACCACTACTGACATTCTCTGTGCAACCTTCTAACGGTTTACTGTAGTTCATATCATTCTTATCCTCTGCAAAAATGGCTTATTCATCATCAAAATGCGAAGTGAATAGCTTGTCATCGTTCATAGACACCTCTGTGCTTCGACAGGGACGTTTCCATACCTTAAGGCTCAATTTAAGTATATTTTAAATAATGTGATCGCGTATCCTTGTCACTACTCTTGGGCCAATAGATCAACCAGAGGGGACGATGGTACTCATAGTGGAGCAGTGCTTGTTCGTTGCGGAAAGTTACGCGACAACAATGTCGTGGAAAAGGTGTGGTCAGTTATTTCTGAGAAGTTTAATAGTGTCATCAGACAGGATCTGTTTTGAACAAGTCATAAAATGTTCAGAAACATGCCTGTACACAAGAAAATGTGGCTGCAGTTCACCAGAAACCAACCAGACGCATGTCACGAGAAACCAGAAGATCCATCAGTTATGCCGACGAATACTTCACATGGACCTACAAGTGCATCTCTACGGAGTGTCTGTTGTTCACACATTAAAACCTGCAGATGCCCCTCGGCGCCTCCAGTTTTGTGGGTGGCTGTTCACTGAGATAACATGGATCTGTACTTCAAGTCCAATGAAGTGTGGTTTCACCGAAATGGTTATGTCCGCTCACAGAATCACATAGTCAGAGCAGCGAAGAATCCGCATAACTTCCACGAAATACCATCACATTATCAGAGGGTTGACGTTTGGTGTGCAGTGTCTGCGCGCCGCATTATTGATCTCATCTTCTTTCATCAAACGCTGACTTTGTCGCGTTACATTGCCAGCATTTTGAAACAATTTATGGCAGCATTAACGGAGGAGGAAAAGACCTACAGTTACTTCCAATAGGATGGAGCAACAGCCCAAACATCCGACCGAAAGAGGAGCTCATTTACACAATCTAGACTGACAGAGCACTGGTCAGTATGGTGGCGACCCTAGCCGGCCACCCAAGTCACCTGTTTTTCCAGTGTGCGATTACTTTTTGTGGGGAGCCCTCAAGTCTCAAGTCTAAAGTGTAACACAACAGAAGATTTCGAATGAGATTGCAGCAATTCTAGCAGTCCAGCTTCGATCCGCCAGCAAGTTGCTGACCAGGGTCCAAAAGTGCAAGAGAGAAACGGTGGTCACTTTCAACATCTGCTGTACTTTATTTCCTTTCCTCTGCTGTGTTTCTTTGTACCCTTGAACACTGTTCCCCAAGCCACTTTTATTTGCCCCGCCCTGTATATTAAATTTATCGACAGTGTTTGTATGATTTTTAAACCACTTTTACGCATTTCATACTGATTTTAAGTAGTGATGTTCTTAGTAAAAATTATTATGTCCTAAACAATGGAAATTATTTCAAATAGAATAGTTTTTCAAACTAAATTCTATTTGATTTTTATTGGAAATTTAAATGAATAGCGTATTACATAAACGACTTCTTTGTTTCATTTTTTAAACGTAAAAAATATATTTAAAAACGAACAGAAAACTATAAAAACTAGGAATAAAATGTACATTGCTAATTAAATACGATGTCAACAGCATAGGGTGAAATAATCTTACAAAGTTTATCGTTCAGTGACTCAAATACATTTCTCCTTTAGGACAAACAGCAGTACTTAAAATCGGTATGAAATGCGCAAATGTGGTAGCAAAAGCCTTTAAATAAGACAAACTAAATGAAATTAATTAATTACATTTTAGTTAAATGCGTCATTGTTTTGTGTTAAATAAAAGGATTAGGAATATGGCTGCTCCATTTCCACAAATTTTATGTCCATTGTTTCCTTGGTTGACCTTTAACTCTCCTTCCCTACAGGTTGTAGTTCAAGATTTTCTTCGATGCTCTATTATCTCATTTTATTCATATGTTGTTTTTCGTCTCTCTCTCTCTGTCTCTCTCTCTCTCTCTCTCTCTCTCTCTCTCTCTCTCTCTCTCTCTCTCCGTGTGTGTGTGTGTGTGTGTGTGTGTGTGTGTGTGTGTGTGTGTGTTTGTGTGTGTAGTTCGTTGTCCTCTCATTAATAGTATGTACATTCCACTCATTTTGAACATCTCCCTACTTTATTAAATCTCTTCTGTCGTAGCCCTCTCAAAAATCTGAGCTCTGCAGCTTATATTTTGCTTTCATTTTTCTTTTTCTTTTTCCAACTCTTACTTCCACAAAAAGTAATGTTATTACACTAGTTTCATAAAATTTAAATTCTGAATCTTTTCGGATTTTGGACTTAAGTCTTCTATTTATAGTGCCACATACTTGTTCAGCTTTTCATCTATATCGTCATCATAATCATAATTTGTGTCGCAGCAGCCCGGTTATTGAAAACCTAACTTTGTTGTTGATAACTATTTTCAGTATTTACTGTGAAATGAAATTTTAGGATTATATTCTGTACATGTCCGATTAGCTGATGTACTGATAACTGGAGGTTTTATTCGCTTTCTTGTATTATGACTATCATCTGCAAATAGTAACGCACGTAGATTAATGTATTTATCTAATTTAATTCCTTGGCTAATATCTCCTTTCCAATTTTGTAATAAACTGCCAACAAGAATGTTAAAAAGTGGGTGAAAATGAACACCTATGTCATTCCTTGCTTTTAATCTCAATTGTTCTTTTTTCTCTTGTATTTAGTACTATTTTTGTCTATATAATTTCTTCAGTTTAATTTAATCCTTCGTTAAAATATGAGAAGTTTGAGGAGAAAGTGTTTTGTTTCCACTTGTAATATGCTCTTGGAATTTTAACAGCAAGTCTATATAAAATGTCTACTGGATTTATCACAATGAATAGTACATACTTGTCACTCTCTCTTGATGTATGCACAACGCTGTATTCTTATGGTGATTTCTCCTTATTAATAATGGTGTACTTAACTCAGCGCGGCTAGTTTTCCTTGTATACACATGCCTCGCCTGACGTTCCGTAATTTGTTTACTACGTGTTGATACGAATCAGTATGGCATATTAAACTACAACTAGGCTATATAGAAAAAACTGATTCCGTTCCTGTACTACTTCGTCTGACTGAATTCACTGTAACAGTGATCACCTACTAATGTTATGGTTGGCTGGTCGGTTTGGGGAAGGAGACCAGACAGCGAGGTCATCGGTCTCATCAGATTAGGGAAGGACGGGGAAGGAAGTCGGCCGTGCCCTTTGAAAGGAACCATCGCGGCATTTGCCTGGAGCGATTTAGGGAAATCACGGAAAACCTAAATCACGATGGCCGGACGCGGGATTGAACCGTCGTCCTCCCGAATGCGAGTCCAGTGTCTAACCACTGCGCCACCTCGCTCGGTACTAATGTTATGAATAGAGTAAGCTTAACGTTACTTGATTGTATCTTTGAATTGTATGTAACGCTGTGGAAGCTGGCATTTCATAATGACTCTTCCATATTTATAAGATCTATCGTTTTTTAACAACGAATCTGGCACAAAGAAATTCTCGAATTCCTTCGTCTCCGATTACCTTTTCTTATTTTCTGAAGAACCTAATATATTAGCTATTGAAATCTGTGCTAAAAAATACATCTGGCACTAACGAACTTCCAAAAGTATTGACGGTGAAACTGTATTGACGGTGAAACTGTCAGAACGGCATGACGTCATAACAAATACACGATTGTACATGAACGTAGAGAAGTGGAAAATGAAAGATAAAAAAAAAGTATTTCTAAATGACAGTTTTAAAAGACCACAAGTACTATACCGTCGAAAGGTATGCGAAAAGAAGAAATGAAAGAAATTTGAAAGAAACGAGTAAATCACAGCTCTAAGGTACGGCAAACGGTTGGTGAACTGAATTTAAAAATGGAACAAAGTAGCATATCGATATGACAAGAGAATTTCCAAGACTTTTAGCTCTTAATCCGGAACTGTCACAATCTGGTTTGTTCGTTTTTCATCGCTGGCACTGTAAATGAACTGAAATTTTCGAATTTTAACCAAGAAGTAGTATGGAACGTAAGATGACTCTGCCTTTCGAAGAGCTGGCGTCGAAGGAAGCAAGCTTCCAAGTGCGGCTTTTGTACGAGTGTTAATTTTTAACTTTAGCGTCCACACTCTAAAATGTGGAGGTATCCTGTCTGACAAAAGCGCAAATGGCTCCATGTTTGCACTGCACACAGTGGAATGTTACTGCCTTGAGAGGTTCCTTTCGTCTGAAACGGTCTTTTCTTAAACCCCCTACTTTCTCACATATTTCTCTGTATTTCTGTTCATTTGAGTTTTCATTTCGTTCTATTTGTATAAAGACCGGTTTGTTATCTCTCTGAACAAAGTGCAGTCCGAATTGATGATAAACCAATATTAAAACTGAGCTTTTCCATATTTATTTGCCATTTTGTGCTGTATGCACAGAAGTAGAATTAAAATTCAGGGTGGAATGATTTCAGTGGTAAGATTCGCTGTCATTACTGTCCTTTTTGAAAATGAGGAACAATTACAGGAACTATCGAATGAAATGAACAATCTTCTGAGACTGAATATAGATTGGAAATAAAGGAAGACGGAGGGATTGTGAAGCAGCATAAACGAAATTTACTATAACCTTAACTTCGAAATCGGAGACCATGTATTTGACGAAGTAGACTAATACTGATACCTTGGGGTGTAGGCGCGAGGTATAAGGCACCTTACCGTTGGAGGTTCGAGTCCTCCCTCGGGCATTGTGTGTGTGTGTGTGTGTGTGTGTGTGTGTGTGTGTGTGTTGTCCTTAGCGTAAGTTAGTTTAAGTTAGATTAAGCAGCGTGTAAGCCTAGGGACCGATGAACTCAGCAGTTTGGCCCCGTAGGAACTTACCACCAATTTCCAATTTGCTAGCATGGAAGCAAAATAACGCATGACGGACGACATTTAGGACGACATAAGAAATAGACTATCAGTAATATCGACAGCATTTCTCACCGAAATAAACTAGAAAAGGGTATGGTGTAGGACATTTCTCGAGATATTACGTAATATTTCCAGAGTGCTAGAATGGGCCGCAGAGGGCAAAAATTGTAGGATACAGACATTCAAATATATGCAGTAAGAACTATGTCGAGAGTAAGTGCTACTTCGAGATGAATTTGGGGCAGGAGAAGTCGCTGCAGGACACATTAAACGGTTAAGGTGACGTAATTAAAAAAGTCTATGACAAATAAATACGTTCGCAGTTTCCGAGTTAATAAGCACTGAAGTTAGCCAACCAGGTCGTTGCGCTAACATACTCAAGCGGTCCGCCAGAGACAGTGTCGTCAAACGTGTTCTCTGTTTGCTTTTCCTAAAACCAAACAATAGAGCGCTACAAAAACGGGATACGGCACGGTAGTAAACATCGAATCCGAACCAAAGGTTAAGCAGTCTCGTGCGCTATCATCTAAGATACAGGAACAACTGACACTAAATATATCGGACGTGCAGCTTGAATTTCCACGAGCAACGACCTGATTGGCGAACTTCAATGCTATTTAACCTGAAAACTGCGCAGCTTATCGAGTTTTTCTCTTAACAATTGTTTCTCAGCACTCTCCAACCTGAAATACTTTTACAAGCTTTTCAGATTGTTCCTCACCGGAATGTCTGGGCTATTTAGATAAATGGTTTGTGTCCTTTTCAGAACTCAGTTGTTTTAGGTGGTAAAATTTAAATGATAAAGTATGCATCGATGATGGTCAAAAGTGTGTACAGATCTTGAGCGATAAAGTCATTGTAATAGATGATGTCAAGTGTTGTGATGAGATATGTAATGTGAACCAGTTTTTGCAGCATCATAGCTCTGAACTTGAGAAATTGTCCTGTAATGATAAGTGGGTTAGATATTTTAGTGGTAGCAAGCATGAGGACTGCCATTCTGAACTGTTGAAATTAATTCAGTAATTTTTTGCTGTTCCTGCACTTAATGCTAATGTCGAAAGAGTGTTTTCACTAATGAGAGCACAGTGGACAGATGAAAGGAACAGATTACCTGTTTATTCGGTCAAAGGTATTGCTTTTGTAAAGTATAATTTTAAAAACTTCTGTTATTTGGAATTTTTTGATTATATTTCAAACAAGCTAAATATTTTGCACAGGATTAGTTCTTCAGAGAAATATAACTCACTGCTGTTGCTTATCATATTTAACATTGCATGTATCAGAATTGAAAATAAATATTAATGTATATGCCTGTGGGTATTATATATATCATTTAAATTTGAAATTGACATAGTTTTTTTCATTGAGTGATAATGTTCTACATTTTTGACAAACATCCTACATTTTTTACTAATGTGCCCTACATTTCCATTAGATAATCTAGTAATCGTATGCATACATTTAGGGAGGGAGCCAAGGAAAGTATATATTGGGGTCTCGGAGGCTATTAGGTGTTGGCATCGCACGGGAAATGCCTTAAGTTATTCTCTCGGAAGGGTCCAGTCACCCCATTAAGTCTAATCTGTTTGTTGTGCCGCTCCTCAGAGTTATGATAGTTTTTGTAGATTTTAGCTATCCTGATGTAAGATAAGTGGTCAGTTTGCGTATTTATTATGGAGAGAGGGTGTGACTGTCTTTTTAATGAAATTGTGTACGTAACCCACTTTACTTATTCAGAGTTCGGACATTCTGCTAGAGGGTATAGAGTTTTTGTGTAATTGCGTCGGTGCGGGCAAAGTGGTTGTTTTGGCGGTGACATGTGGCCACTTTGTGATGGGTTCAAATAGTTCAAATGGCTCTCAGCACTATGGAACTATCAGTCCCCTAGACTTATTACTACTTAAACCTAACTAACCTAAGGACATCACACACATCCATGCCCGATGTAGAACTGGAGCCTGCGACCGTAGCAGCAGCGCGGTTCCGGACTTAAGCTCCTCGAACCGGCCGTCTCTGTGTTGTGTGTTGGGGGGGGGGGGGGGGGGGGGGGAACCTAACAGAAGCGGTCGAAAGGAGGATTCCGCAGCGATACTAAAAGAAAATGCTTATAAGAGTGACCTAAAAGTGGCAAATGAAGAAAAATAAGAAAAAAATGTAAAATTATGGGACAACGGAGAGGAGCGGAGGAGATGACAGGCAGCAAAAAGAAAATTGCGAAGAGCAGGAAACACGTTCCTAGAAAGAGCTTTTACACGATAACGATGAAGACACAGAGTGCATGTACTGCGAAGAAAACTTTTGAAATTCAAGATTTACCAATTGCACTCCCTCTGTGCCCACGAACTCTGTGCAGGTGGAGAGGAGCAAAGCTTGACCTTTATTTAGGGAAATTGTAATTCTAATTCTGTTTCACAATAGAAATACTTAGTTCTTTGTTCAAACAAATTTTTATCCATTATTTTTTAGTCTAAAAGTAAGTAGCCACTTTGCCCGCTAATGTCGAGCAAAGTGAAAATTGAATTGTTTAAAGCACTGAGACGGAATTGGTGGTTCCGCCTCGTTACTGAGTCACGTTGACCTCGTGACAACGATTTTATATGACGCATTAGTCATTCTTGTAAGTGCAATATGGTAAGTCAGCCTCTGGAAAAGACATGGACACCACTGTGTTCATCTAATTATTTCATTATGTACATCCTTTCGTTTATCGTTATTATGTTGCTATAAACTGTAGAACTTGTTTGTTTTGATTTAAGGTTCGTCTCCAGAACAGATGTAGGAGAAAGATGCATGCTTTACTTAGATTTTGGTGCTGGTCTAACTCTTGCGGGGAACTGACAAAGATGCATCTGTAGCAGCAGAGTCTTCTTCTTGATAGGATGCCCCACCCACTCCTCCTCAGGGAAAAGCAGTGTGACCGTCAGGGGTGCTCCGCCATTTTTCAGCATTCGGTTCCAGGCCAGATTAGAGGGTGGACGGAATCTGTGAGTCTCCACCATGCAGTATGCAATAGTTGAAGAGGAAGAGGTATATTGTCGTTAAGATTACTAATTCGTTCTTTTCCAGTAAAATTATAGTTAAGGTGTGGCGACCATCGTTTGTAGGAATTTTGCAGATAAACTCAGTAGTTACAATTCTGGTTTTTTTTGTCGAGAGCATGGAGCGCAATAGAATCCAGTAATGTAAAGTTAATCTTGAGGTGCTTTCAGCACGTTTGATTTTCTTTGAACTCTCGTCAGATATCTTGCCTTTAATAACCAACGTATATTAGTTGCCAAATATTAGACGAATTTTTTTCTTTATAGCATGGGCCTCTTCCAGTGTGCTCGATACATTAGTGTGGTCGCCACTGTACAACAATAGATAGTAGAGATTATATTACGATTTCCTGTTAGGCATTTTCGTGTGGCTTGAGTGAGATACGTAAGTAAACTGGTGTGTGATATTCCTTCCTGTTTTTATTTATTTCTGGTCCACTGGTTACTGTCTCCACATTGACACATGAGCTGTTCTTCAAGGACTGATCATCTGCATCCTAAATTATGTTCAGGTAGGAAATGTTGTGAAGCTTAATTTTGAAATAAAAACGAGAATGATGCAAATAGGTGAGTAAATGTAAGAGACACTGATTTACCCACGTGGAGTTGGGTGCACAAATCAATGAGAGAAGGACGTTCCTGAGGTAATTCAGTCTAGAATTTGCGTGTGTCTCGTGTGAAGCTTTGAATGTGTTCCAAGAACGATCGACTAAGGTATGTTCCAGTGTACGACTTTGACTTCCAATACGGTATTGGCTGCACAATCATTGCAAAATGATAGTTCTTGTTGAAATATATATTTGGATAAATACGCACGTATAAAGAATTTAGAAGGATGTAATAAATTTAAGTATATTTTTTGTCTGCGTAGTCCCCAAGTCCCACATCATGGTATTTCATCCCATGTTCCCATCCAAATCAAATGGTACAAGTAACTAAGTTCAGTTGCTGTTTAACTCAAAGCATTTCCGGTAGAACGAGAATGAATGACAGGCGTGTTGATATGAGAGCAGTAGAGAGAACAGTAGCAACATAATATTCTTTCCCTGTTACCGTGAATATTTTAAATTACTTGACCGTTATGTTAGAGATATGCGCCATCAGCGCGAAAAAAGACAGTAAAAGATGTTCTGTTTTTAAACGAGACATGGCTTGTATGCCACAATAAACTCCATATTCAATTGAGAAACTGTGGTTTCGTAGTCCAATAATTTCAGCCCTAAAATCACTCCTAATAGAAATACTACTTAGTTGGTGAATTGCAATCAATCAATAAATAATTTTTGTAAAGTCTGTGAAAGATCGATCGTTTCTGACTGTAAGGCAAATATCCGCTGACTTCCCTGGCTGCTTGAGCACCTCCATGCGTTATCCGTCGTGAATACTTTAACAGTCCGTGTTTAACTTAACAGCCAAATAATTATTTTTGAGCCAACCCATTATTATTAAATCCCAAATATTAAATCAAGGAAGATAACAAAAGTAAATGTGTTCATTGGGAAGCAGGTGGATATAGGTCTGGCAATGATTTCCATATGAGTACGACCGCAAAGAAATAAAGTGCAGACGGACGTAACTAAATGCAAAGGATCAAATCGGAAGGTAATCGTTCGGCGCCTAATTTTATCCTAAGGTGATTAAACTATTCAGTATTATAATTCAATAGTTGCAGATTAAAATCTCTGATTTATTTGCATTTCTGTCATTTGACACTCAGCTTAAGAAATTGAAATACCTTAGCCTGGCCTGTTTGCCCGGCTCTCCCCTATATCCGCCAAGTTCCAATGACTCCTAGCCTTTTCCCACACTAGTTAGAACCCACATTCTTTTCCCGCTCCTATCCCGTCTAGCAAGAGGTCTATGTTTCTACGCTTTGGCCAGCTGTACTTAATTATTTTAACTGTATGGTCGTATGCCCTTCCATAGGCCACAGTCATCAACGTAACCTGAGACATGGACTTTGTGTGCACTATCCGCCTGTTCCTATTTTTGGGTATAGTACCTTATGACCATTGCCTAAATACCACACTCAGCCTGGCCTGTGTGCAAGCCTACGGAAGTTAACTTGTCGGGAGGATTCGATCCGGTTGTGATTCACCTTCCTGTCTTGCAAGACAGCGCGCGCTACACGTTAGTGTATGTAAGCCCCACACCAGAAAGACAGCGATCAAAAATCGTATCGGACACCACATTATAGATACAGTCTTCAAAATCTGTCTCAGAAAACATTGTTATACTAATAATTCCTATGTACGTGATCATAAAATCGTAGCTGCCCATCTGATGATATTGCACTGTCATTTTGATAAGCGCTATTACCTTCTTCATATATACTGTGTGGCTATGATTAAAGTGCTGCTACTCGCGTGTGTACTGAAATTATTGTAAGGCAGCGAAACATGGTAGACATTCTAACATGTTAATATGGAACCAAATATTAGTTCCAGTTTTGCCCACCAGGTGCAAATCTTGCGCTGTAAATCGAAATGTTTCCATACGCAATTGATTATGAATGGGACGTGTACAGAAAATGTCAAGCAAGAAGGAAAGGCATAATGTTGATTTTATTATTAACTACAGCTTACACAATTTGTTCACCGCAGACATCGATGAGGTGCTGCACAGTGCCAGATTTGCACCTGGTGACCTAAATTTGAACTAATGTTTTCCAGCGTAGCTCACTTCCATATTGACGCATGAGCATATCTACCAAGTTTTTCTGCCTTTTGGACCTGCAGGAGCAGCTGCTATAACCACCGGGTACTTCACAACTCACTTTACGGTGTGTGGTGCGGGGCTGCTTTGGTTCCGCTGTCATTTCAGTTTTTCCTTGTTCTGTTCGCGAATGGTGCATGGAACCAACAGCTGTCATTTAACCTGTGTACCAACTGTAATTTCTAATGATAGTCGTGACGAGGCCTAACAGCATAAAAAAATTTAAGTACTTGAAACTGGCATAATTTCGTCCCGAAACGCGCTATGGCAATAATCACACATTTGACAATTGGGTTGAATATGCTCAATATTGTGTAAGTCCTCCGTTTTTCTCGTCGTGGTCGTTTAATGAGATGTATACTGAAGACCCAAGTCAGTACAACCACTGCCTAGCGCGAGACTGAATGTCACCTGGTGGCGAACTGGTCACGTGACGCAGTAATGAAAGTGAGTAAGCGGAGCAGGGGCAAATGGGAGCCATACTAGTGATATTACGGACTGCAAATGGGGATACCCATTGACATAAACTGCTTCAGCAACAGGCATATTGCTGTAACCTGGCAACTGCGAAAATGGTCCGAAAAGAGTGAAATTTGTCAACTGTTTCTTCCGGGGGCGTCATGAGGGTTTATGAAAGGTGCTTCTAGAACTGTGTGCCGAAGGTGGCACAGTTTTTACTTTGGTACTGAGGCTGGCACTACACTGGTTCGATACGTCGCGACGGTGAACCCTCTCTGGCTTCGTCGAGTGGGGAAAGGGAGTGGGCGATGTGCCTAGTGGTGAGTTTGTTGACTGTGGAGGACGGCCGATGGTAGCGAAGATTGCTGCGAGCTCAGTGCTGGCTAATGCTGGGTAGCTCGTGGCGTAGTGGGCAGAGCACACACATGCAGTGGTGGATCGTATGGCTGGCCGATATTAGGCTGCAGATGAGGCTGCGTTTCGTACATTTTGGACGTGGCTCACTAGGGTGTGGCCAGTATATTTAGGTGTGCTAAGAAAGATAGTGCTTCAGCAGGTACTGGCAGCTGATATTCCGCTATGGTTATGAAAACATTGTGGTTAATTATAGGCACCAGCAGCTGACTGTGTTAATCTGATGAGGAGGGGATGATGATTTTGGTCTGTGGGACTCAACGGTGTGGTTATCAGCGCCCGTACAAATTTCCAATCTTTTCACTGTGCAGTACCACAGTTTTCCCGAATGATGATGAAGTGGTCCGAACAACACAAACACCCAGTCCCCGGATGGAGAAGGTCCCCGACCCGGCCACGAATAGAACCCAGGACCCCATTATCCAGAGACAACGCTAACCACTACACCATGAGCTGTGGAATGTTAATGTGACTGGCCAGAGCGAATGATTGGTACGGATTTTGAGTATAGAAGTTATATCTGGCTGTGTTAATGTGACTGTTCACAGAGAATGTTAAGTATATTCTGAAATGCTGACTGGTAACAGTGAACGTGTTAAAAGCGGCCAGGCATAATACATCATGGTTTATCTTTATGTTACTGTGCCAAACTCTGAACTGTTTCATTAAATCAGTGTGTCGCTGATTTCACGCACACTGTATGTGAGGAAATTAATGTATTGTCTAGTACCTAAGAGGATATTAATGGCTGATAGCTGAAATGGCAAACATCGATAATTTTCCTAGGTGGGAAGATACTATCCATAATTTTTATAAATGTTTACGTTAAATTAGATTTACTGAAGGATTTGTGGTCAGGACGCCTTTGCTCTACAAAACTGTGTGCGCTTGTTTGCTCCACTTGTACGTGGAGCCAGATTTAGTGGTATAATTCGTAGAAAATGACCTGAAAAGATTCTCATATGTTGAAGAGATTGTATTTTTGATCCCACTGAACCACAGATGTTGCCTGAATGGCAGAATCGATTGTAAGTAGGGGCACGCGGAACGCAGCAGCAGTTGCCGTTGCACCCTGTCGTGGGTAGGATGTAAGGCTTACAGCTAGTGGCTAGCTGGGAGAATTTAGTTGTTGGTCTGTGGACGAATGATGTTCTCTATAGTCACACAGAGCCAACAAATGTTAGGTCGTAGTTATTTCTATAATAGTGTAAAGTGCGTTATTAATTTGTAAGGCTGTAAGATTATCAGGAATTGAAGTGATACTGATCGTTAACTATATTGACCATTGTCCATGGGAATTAGAGAAGTGTAATGGATTTATAATGTAACTCAAGGTAAAGCAACTAGAACAGATTTGTAAGGTAATGAAATTTTTGTACATTTAGTTTTAAGCATGCAGCAGTGCAATGTGGATTTCGCTAATTTTTACTGTGCTGACCTTCGAATGTAGAAACCCATAATTTTGCAACAGATTTAATGTATGTTGATTAGGTATACCCAATTTGTAATATTTTGTAATCCTGATACCAAGATTTTAAATTTTGGAATCTATTTTGTCAAAAGATATCTGACTTTCTGTCATGTCCAAGAGTTTTTAATTACGACAGTAAGTGAGAATTGTAGAACAGTTGAGAAGTTCACCGAGTTTGAAATTAATGTAAAATGTTTCATATCAGATTTTGTGAAGGAGAAACTTTATTTAGAATACAATTTTCAAACTGTATCATTTGGTCTCAGGATATCCCCTTATCAGTAGCTTTCCTATTACATGTCGTGTTTATTTGAACCCAATGAACATTTTTTAAAGAAATCATTTTTCAGTCAGAAAAATATTAGCTGTTTGTAACAGCCTCAATGCGGGCAGCATTGCACAGCGCTGAGCCAATATCCAGAATTTTCACTGAGCTTTTGTGAGGTTATTCACTTATCAGGTACTGATATTGTTTGTATGAAGCTATTTTACTACCAGCTTTGCATTTCGCTGTGACAAGACTGAATATTTTTTAACCCTAATATGGAGAGAACAGATTTAAGATTACATCCATTGCGACTCTAGAACTAAGGAAAATTTAATTCATTGTTTACTTGCATGGGGAAACTTATCAGTTTATTCCACCGGGCCATAGAACTCTGTGCTCAAGAGACGTTAAATTTCAGAGGGATCGATTTCATTATGAAAATTGGGTATTGGTTTTGCAGATTGAATCATCCGCTCAACAACATATCACACAGTAAATATGCATAACACAAACATTACGCATTTAATATCCTTTGGCAAACAAAAAAAAAAAACACGAAAAAACTTTTTTAAAGAACGTTACAGCTCGTTTAAGATAAAGTTACAATCTCTGTCTCAAAACTGTTTGTTATCGTTTCTTACATTGCTTATGATAAAAGTAAAAGTTGTGATAACTGAGAATCAGTCAATAGAACCTGTGCTTTAACTCTATTGGCCAGTACCACCACAACAGGAAAGCTACGAGTGGAAGACACGCAACTGGAGAACATCACTCAATTATGGAAAGTTGACGGCTTGCTCACTCTGTAAAGCATGATAGACTGCGATCCGTGGTACATCAGTTAAGAGAGCTCAATTCTAGTGTAATCACAAGTATATCGGAGCACACTGTTCAGCCCGAATTGATGCATATGGGGGTGCGGACCAATCGACTCCTACGTGTTCCCACATAGTCCAACGACATCGTCAGCTGTGATTACAGTTCACATGGATTCATTGAGACTGGACATTGGATCACCGGAATCGAGTCGACAGCTGCTCGAAACATGCATCACCCGCTCGTCCACGTCAGTGGGAGTAGTATTACGCTATGAGTGACATTTACTTGGGTGCCATAGCTCCTGTGGTGGAAATCAAAACCATCATGAAACCTGTGGACGGTGCGAATTTTATTCCGGACCATCTGCATCGATTGATCCTTGATGTTTTCTCCAGCGACTATGGTATGTACCAGAAGGATAACTAAACTAAATGAATTCGCAATTGCGAATGACGTCAACCATCAACTGTAGAATGGAATGATGACAAAGGGTATTTGTTCCGGGTAGGGACACGAACCCGGATTTCCCGCTTATTGCGAGCGGTCGCCTTACCATTTCGCTATCCATGCACGACTCACAGTCAGACCCAAACTTCCATACGTCGTCAACCATCAAAAATAGTTCAAATGGCTCTGAGCACTATGGGACTCAACTTCTGAGGTCATCAGCACCCTAGACTTAGAACTACTTAAACCTAACTAACCTAAGGACGTCACACACATCCATGCCCGGGGCAGGATTCTAACCTGAGACCGTAGCGGTCGCGCGGTTCTAGACTGTAGGAGGTATGATAGTGACCTCACGTTGGCATTCTGGCAACCAAATTCACATGATCTGCAACAAATGTAACAGCTCCACATCCAAAATCCACCAGTCAGTAACTTTCCGGAATTGTATGACCTGTGCGCGTTGACACCCGGTGCCACACATCCCCGAAAATCTACCGCTTTCCATAAGTGAAGTATGACGCCAGTAAGATGTGGTCATAATTTTTTGTATCATCAGTACACGTTCACCAATATTAGTGTTACTCAACGATTCCTCTTTAAAGAGTATCCACATAAATATATTTTCTCTGTTTCAAAGTGCATTTATTTGAGTCTATTGGAACAGCAATAAACGACCTATAACTTTGGCTAATTCGTAACAAAAAATTTATGAACACAGAAAACTTGGTAAACACAGCATAAACACTTATTGACTTTCAGTGTAAAATCTATGATAAAAAGTATGATAAGCAATACCATGGGCGGGGGAGAAATCAGAGGAACAACTTTTACAGAGTTTTACAGCGTTTACCTACATTCCCTAACGTCAGTCGCTGCAACGACAGTGACCCCAGCGGCTCAGTGAATCGGCGACGGAAGTAGAGTCTCGTCCCTCACGGAGACGCCCTCTTATCTCTAAAATTATCCGTCTAGAAGTCAGCTCCTGTTCTATCACAAAAACTGTTGGCCTTTCTTAGGCGGTCGGCTGCAGAGAATCTCTTGTACTGGTTCCTCCCATGTTACTGACTCAGCTTGTCTTTTAGACGAGCTCCTCCGACACCAATGCCAGAACGATTTTCTCCCGCCAAACTTCCTGATCAGGTCGATTCGCCACGACGTCTGTGACTGATTTCGTCTTCTGCGCCGAGTTTGAACTAAATGGCCTCGCTCTTACTGTACATTATGCCTCAAGAGGCGGCCATTGTACAAAGTTCTCTCCATGGCGGCCGAGGACCATGAGTTGCCTAGTGTGTGCTTTCTGTTACTCTTCTGTGTCACTCTTTCACAATGGATGTTTAAAAAATAAAACCATAACAACGTAATAGCACTACAATGTCACACGTCCAGCTGTTTTGTGACGGATGTAAGAGTGCGCCGCTGTCCACACGCCACTGTGCAATTATTCCTAAAACGTTAATGTACGACCGGATATGATGACAGCGTGGTCTGAAAGCTTACTGCTGTTACGGCACTGTCCCCGCTAACGAGTGGAGACCTTGGTTGCTCCAAGGATGCTTCGCTATGAGATGAATTTATGCACGTAACTAGCCGCGGAGGTGACGGTATAATTATGTTAGACTATGTCGCTTTTGATGAATATTGAGTGATGTTGTTGAATTAAAATAAGTGTTTGAGTCCATTAATAACTAAGAGCATTGAAAACGTTAATGGAGAAAAAGATATTTTAATATAAATGATTACGATAAATGCATGATAAAATGACCGAATACGCATCACATTTAAAGTGTTTGAAGTATGTCTTATTTTCGCAAACACCTTAGCACAAACACTGCACTAGTTAAGGTAACTGATGACTCGAAATACGGTACATGCACTTTTATGTCAAGACCTGAAGCTCTGTTTAAATGCCGAGTCTGGAGATATCGATTTAACCATCGGACATAAGAATTACGACCATTTTCTTGCCCCTGGAGCTGGAAAACGCCCCTAAAAAGTGAAAGAATAAACAATGATTAACGGCATAAAGATGCAGAAGGCAGAGCAAACAACAAAAAAGACTCTTAAGGTCTATCCACGGGATATGTGGCCTGTAATTGAAAAAAAAAAAGTCATGATGATGTCTCCATTGTCAAACGAAAGGGTAGCACGCTGCGAGTCGGAGCGTGGAACGTCAGAATTTTGAACATGGTAGAGAAACTAGAAAATCTGGAAAAGGAAATTCAAATGCACCTCAGTCTAATCGTAGTGGCGGTCAGGAAACAGGAATCATAAGAAGATAAGGATTTATTACTAGAGCAATATCGGTAACATCAACAGCAGGAGAAAATGGTATAATGAAAGTAGGATTCATTATGAATAGGAAGACAGGACAGAGTTAGTTGCTGCGTGTAGTTCAGCGATAGGGTTGTTCTCATCAGATTTGACACGAAACCAATGCCGACAACTATATTTCAGGTCGCAAACAGAAGATGGACAAAGAGAATTTAACGGCAAATGATAGTCTAATAGTCATACAGGATTGGAGTGCGGTTGTACAGAAAGAGTAAAAGAAAAAGTGACGGGAGAACACGAGCTTGGTAGCAGGAATGAGAACGAAGAAAGAGTAAGTGAGTTCTCCAACAAACTTCTGCTAGTAGTGGCGAATAATCTGTTAAAGAACCGCAAGAGGAGGAGGTATACTTGAAGGATTCGAAACCAACACCCTACAACATAAATTAAAACAATCCCATAATAACAAGGGCAGGCAAAGGAGGAAACAGCAATAAAGACTGTGACTATGAAGGAAAAGGAATGACACAGGGCGACAGTTATTGAACTATATTGGAAAAAAACGTAAATTAGTTACAAACTACGGCGTGCACACACTTTATTCAACATATTAACGTCACTACAGGTATTCGGATTTAGGTTATGAAATGTTCGGTATGCCCGCCGTCATTGGTGATGATACGGTGCAGACGATTAGCGAAATTCTGCAGGTCCCACTTAAGTGTCGGGTCATCGACGCAGTCGAATTACCCTGAATGACTTTTTTCAGCTGTGCACCTTGTCTTGAACATAGCCCCACAAACAGGAGTCGCATGTGTTCAGATCCGGAGAATATGGCGGCCAATCGAGGCCCATGCCAGTGGCCTCTGGGCCGCACAGCGCTCCTCCAGTACATCACACTCACACTCGTACTTCGATGGCGTCCATCTCCGGCTGGTATGAACCACATCTTGTCGAAATCAGGGTCACTTTGGATAATGGAGATAAAATCATCTTCCAAAATCTTCATGTACCGTTCGGTAGTCACCGTGCCATCAAGGAATGTCGCAGCGATTATTCAGTGATTGGACATTTCACCCACACAGTCACCTGTTGAGGATGCAGAGATTTCTCGATAGGGAAGAGCGGATTCTCAGTCCCCCAATGCGATGTGCTGTGACATTTCCACCGGCAAATTTCCGACAACAACAAGGCTCGTGCGCATGCGCACACTAATTCCCGTCAGCCCCGCGGCCAACCGTGCGGTTTGAACGTCTTAGCCCGCATCTCGTGGTCGTGCGGTAGCGTTATCGCTTCCCTCGCCCGGGTTCCCGGGTTCGATTCCCGGCGGGGTCAGGGATTTTCTCTGCCTCGTGATGGCTGGGTGTTGTGTGCTGTCCTTAGGTTAGTTAGGTTTAAGTAGTTCTCAGTTCTAGGGGACTGATGACCATAGATGTTAAGTCCCATAGTGCTCAGAGCCATTTGAACCATTTTTTTTTTTTTTTTTTTTTGAGCGTCTTAACGCATACCGTTCAGCAGTTATGACGATTTTATCTCGTATAGTTCAGTGATTCTAACACTGTAAATAAAACAGTGTTTCAGAAGGACAACAGCATCACCAAACTCAACAGTGATCCAACAGCGAGATATCAGAGAATACAATAAACACTAAAAGACATCAGAAACACATTCTCAAAAAGCCAGATAAAACGATTGACCAAAAGCACCCACGCTAAAATTCCTACCAAAGGCACACAAAGAACATACCCCTTTAAGGTCGGTCATCGATTTCAGAAATTCTCCATCTTACCACCTAGTCCAGCATTACACGCAAATTACTAAAAAACATATACACTTTGGAAAAAACAAAAACTCAGAAAGCTCTTTGCAAGTGTTAGAGAGAATCAGGAACTTAGTCATAACAGACGCAGCAAGCCTCACATCATTTGATGTCTCATCAGTGTACACTTCTACCTCAATAAATGAAACGATCGAAATCACCATACAAAGACTAAAACGACAAGGAAACACACCAGTCTCACACATTAATCGATTAGTAGACTGTAAGAGCACAATATTACTTTATATTCAATAAAGAATTATATTCTCAACATGAAGGGTTGGCAATAGGATCACCAATCAGTGGCTTCCTACTCAACATATTCATGAAAAATCTAGAGAACAGGATCTTCATATGCATAATAAAACCCAAAAAGTAAAAAGACATATGCTGGTACCCTTACGTCGATGACGTAAGATGCCTGACTGACGAACCACACAACATATAGAGCAGCTACACAAGAAAATAACTTACACCCAAAAATTCACTTCACAATAGAAACACACACTAAATTTCTTGGACCTCACCATACGAAAAACGAACAACATCCGTGATTTCATAATATTAAGGAAAACGAGAACCACGATTATCACCATTCACAAACTGTCGAGCCACCCGATGACACACTAGCAAGCAAGCTTTAGCTTTATGCCCCACAGATTGAACGAAACACCCATAAACAAACAATTACACGCACGAGCTAAACGCAATAAAAATGGCTCTGAGCACTATGGGACTCAACTGCTGTGGTCATTAGTCCCCTAGAACTTAGAACTACTTAAACCTAACTAACCTAAGGACATTACACACATCCATGCCCGAGGCAGGATTCGAACCTGCGACCGTAGCAGTCGCACGGTTCCGGACTGCGCGCCTAGAACCGCGAGACCACCGCGGCCGGCCGCAATAAAAAGAAAGCAGAATAAAATGGTTGCAAGTCGCACATGATAGAGAAATTAAACCAACAAATTTGTAAACAGAAAAAGAACGAAAGCATAACACACACACACACACACACACACAAAACCTTTAAAACACAAAACTTACACAACATACAAACAATGACCTCATGCACAACACAACAGCACAACAACATACACACATAAAACTCACTTACAATAATAAAATTATCCACAGACTAGGCAACATGTCGAAGAAACATCAACCAGGATACAGGACAGACAACACAACACAGAAAAAACTCAGAACACGGGAAACACCCGCAGATAAATTTCGCAAATCAGGAATATATGAACTCACATGCAGCACTCGTCAATAGTCTACATAGGAATAACATGCAGCGACTTCAAAATAAAATACTCAGAACACCTCACAGCCGTCGAACGTAACAGCACCCATAGCACATTTGCTGACTACGTAATAGTCCGTAACAACCGCCCAACTACAACAGATTTAGAAAAAACTGAAATCAGCCTATACCACAAACTGACAATAGAAGAGAACTTCCACATACAGAAGGCAAACATGTTTTATATTAAAACACTCTGTTAAGGTGCATTATTTAACACATTAGAGAAACTTTGCAGAAAAGCAACACAAACAGCTAAAGAAGCTTACACACACACACACACGCACACACACACACACACACACACACACACACACATACATACACACAGCGCGAGAGAAAGAGAGAGAAAAAGTAAACAAAACTCAAGTTCGGCGCCAAATTCTCTCAGGAACAAATGAACGCCGACGACACTAGGAAACTCAGCAACATAGTGCTCACTTTTTTTCGAGAAGTACCAAAGCGTTTATAAAGAAATAAACTACACAAAATACATTAATATGTGTGTGCAGTGTCCTCGGAACGCAAAAAAAGGATTAGTCACAACAAAACATGCAAAAATCACGTTTTTAAAAATCAAGGGATGTGTTAACTCGCCGATGAAATTCACGTTTACATCATTTGGTTTGCAGCGCAGGACACCATATAGTTAGCCCTGCAAAATCATATAATGTAAGCTTACGGTAAGAAGCAAAACGAACAAAAACTTGGTTTAGGCCTCACTTTGTTAAATCACGCGAAAGTGTTACGGAGATGATAGATAAACTGCAGTGGAAGACTCTGCAGGAGAGATGCTCAGTAGCTCGGTACGGGCTTCTGTTCAAGCTTCGAGAACATACCTTCACCGAAGAGTCAAGCAGTATATTGCTCCCTCCTACGTATATCTCGCGAAGAGACCATGAGGATAAAATCAGAGAGATTAGAGTCCACACAGAAGAATGCCGTCAATCCTTTCCACGAACAATACGAGACTGGAATAGAAGGGAGAACCGATAGAGGTACTCAAGGTACCCTCCGCCACACACCGTCAAATGGCTTGTGGAGTATGTAGATATAGATGTAAAATACGTCCACTTTTTACGGTTTTCAATAAACAACAATCCCATTGCTGATGGCCTGTAGGTGCTCAAAACATGTTTCGGTAAAAATAAAGAACATTGTGTTTGCAAAAAGGCGGAACATTATTCAATAATTGGAAGATTCTAGCTAGATTACATCATAGACTGAGATTTTGAAATCAGATATTGGATTGTAAGGCATACCCAGGCGCAGATAAAGACTCAAAGCACAATTTAGTGATGATGAGTAAACTCGAGTAGATATCCATCTGTAAGAACCAGTTTGGAAGCAAGTGGAATTCTGATTTTCTGAGGAATGATGAGACTGGTCTGAAGTTCTCTAAAAATTCCGTGGCAGTCATTTCATTTGAAGAGAAGTGAACATCTCTAAAATGGGGAGTCCCAGTTGTTGGACAGTCAAACTTGGGTACAAGGGAGGTAAAACCTAAGAAACCTACAATAACGAAAGAAATATTTCAGTTGATCGACCGAAAAGGAAGCACATCAGTGTTCAGGGAAAGACAGAAATACAGAAAAATAAATCACTCAGGAATGAAATAAATAAGATGGAAAAGGAAGCCAAAGCAGGAAAAATGTGAAGAAATAGAAAAAAAAAGAAATGATTGTCGGAAGGACTGATTTAGGAAACGGAGAACTCAAAAAACCTTTAAATGAAAAGCAAGGGTGGGAACATTAAGATTGCAAAGGATATATTATTACTAAACGCATAGGAAATATCATATAGATAGAAAAATTACAATGAAGGCTTCTACAAGGAAAAGGAATTGTTTGATGGCGCGATACAAGAATCTGGAGTTGATAAAAAAAGAGATAAGGGGTGTTGTATTTAAACTAACTGTGGAAAAATTGACCAGAAGTAAGGCAGAGGTTATAGATAACATTCTGTGAGACAGATGACACACCATGCGACTTTCGGAAAAGTATCATCCACACAATTCAGAATATAGCAAGACCAGATAAAGGCAAGATCTATCGCACAATCAGCTTAACAGCACATTTAACCAAGTTGCTGGTAATAATAATATACATAAGTACATGAAATGTATTAGCAGTTGCGAATATGGCAAACCATCAGCTGCATAATAGAACGACAATAAAAATTTATGCAGAGCCGGGACTCAAACCCGGATTTCACATTTATCGCGAGCGGTCTTCTTACTGGGGTTGAATTCCGAGGCCTGGTCACACTGTCCCCCACCCCGCCACCGAGTCTCTGGGCATAGGATAGTGGGAGACAGGGGAATTAGCAGAAGTGGCAGGCTTCATTTATTTATTTTTGTTGTCATTGTTTTGTAATTTTTACTATTATGAAATTATGAGGGACAGCCGTCACCTACATAAGAAAAAAAAGCTGTCTTCGGCTCGCTCACTCATCCGCGAAGGCCCTAAATTTCAGACATCGCCGGAGGGATGTAGATGCCCTCAGTCCCCGGCACTCTCCAACGAAGTACAGGTCTAACGAAGACCCCTCGAAGATAACTGGCGAATAAAAGTCGTTAACGTGGCTTGTGTTGAGGGCTGGATGGGCTGTTTCAAATAGGTGCGGAAGTCGAGGCGGAATTTTGGTTCCTCACGGAATAAATAAGAGAGTGCCCACTCTTAGACGCACATAATGCCATGATATTTGGCGGCGGGAAGATACGTGTCCCGTATCAATAGAAACATTCGCGGTTCGATCGCATCTTGTGGCACTCGGATGTAGCAGGCAGTCATTTTTTACGCGAATCACCCGACGTCGAGCGAAGAGGTGCAGGTGAGACGATGGGCATCGGTTTCCAGTTACGAGACGAAGAGGGGAATCCGACCAACTGATGTTGTGCATTCGCCGTTTTATGGCAAATTTCCTATTGAATACACGATATCACATAGCCCAGAAGTCCATAGGAAGGTACACGTCGGTATAGTCGGTTGTAAGATAAATCTAGGACTTCTCGGATCTCGGAGCTGCAGCTGGCGAGGCGGAAGTGGTCATCAACATTTGCTCAGCAGCGAAAGATGAGGTGATAAAGTGTGAGTTCGGAGAACTTGGCTGTCAGGCCCTCAATGAGGGGCTCTAGGGCAATAGCATACATGATGATAGAGAGGGGGTACCATGCCGAATTGAGCAGCGGATGGGTGACGGCCCTGCCAAAAAACCATTGACTTGGATTCGTGAACTGGCAGCATCGTGAAGGCACCAGAGGAAGTCAATATAGGGAGGTGGGATGCCCATGCAGGCTGCCACTGAAAACAGGAAACAGTGGTGCACATTATCGAAGGCACTATTAATATCTACAGCAAAGTACACTTCACGGAGTCTACAGATCGCGGCAATGGCAGTTAAGTCATAGCATTCGCCTGTGGCAGTCTCGTGTCAATCTGCCCCCAGGCGACGTTTGTTCTAGGGAGAGGACAGGAAAAGTATTGTCCTCACACACATCGAGAGGATGCGGGCGTAAATCTTGTAATCTGTGCTGAATAGGGTGAGTGGTCCACAGTTCCTGACCATCAAACGGCGGGCTGTTTTATGGACCGGAATGATGATCCCCGCAACAAAGGGGTGTGGAACTGCTTGGCCAAATGTCATCAGTTCTTGGAACATAGTCCACCACATTGCCATGACCCCCGGGAAGTTCGGAAAAGTCAATCAGAAAGCGAGCAATCTGTAGACTGCACCTTTATCAACTGCGTCGTCGACTTTGTCTCATGTGACTAACAGTGTTAAAGAATCCGCCTCTGCATGGCTGAGGGTGTGCATGACGTAAAGCCGTCCACAGCTGCACCCTGTAAGTGTGTCGGTAGTGTTCGACAAAGGCGTTAATGATGTCACTAATGAGTCATCTGCATGTCATGAGGCGTGACCAGAGGATCGATGGGCTGTCTGTCAGACACGATGTGATCCATGGATGAAATTTCCAATCTCGCCCGATCGCAGCGATGCATCTGTGCCCGCCCTCTCCCGTTCCCTGCAATTTACTGCGTGCCGGCGCAATTATCACCTTAGTTTTGTGCCAATCCATCTGGTTGTCTGGGGTTGGCAGCTGAGTGTCCAGATCCCGGAGGATCACATAGTAGAAATTGATGTTGATGTTGTTGCAATGCAATTTGGCCAAGTCATTGCCACATCTCATCAGCGTCCTCCAGGTCGCCGCTTTGGCATAGTCAATCCACCACATCATGTTGGACGGTAGTTGGGAGATGTTTCTCGCAGGTTGGCCATGCATATGAGAAGTATTCACGTTCCCTGGCGCACGGCTGCCCATACGGATTGAGGCGAAAGGAGGACCATGCAGATGTTAGTTCAATGATCGCAAAAAGTCCAGTGCTCAGCGTTCAGCGTCCTGTATCTCAGTTGTGAGACATATATCCCGTGTAGGCGGCATGCAGAATGACTGGTAAAAAAGGTAAGGGCAGAACAATCGTCATGTTGGACTTCCAATGTGTCGTGGAGCAAGAGGTCCTGCACCACTACACATCGTGTCTGGCACTTGGTGTAATGGAGAACCTGGTCTTTCAAGTGCAGGACACAGATAAAAATCACCTCCTAGCGGGTAGTATTCGTACGCCCTGGAAACACAGATGTGACATCCTCAGAATGAAACTGGACTCATTCACGTCTTTGTTCAGTGCCTGATAGGGTATAAAGGCAAGTCCCCTTTCCAGTGAGTGGAGAGCGAATCTAGTACCAGAAGCAGGTGGATTGGCACCCTTGAACAGATGATGCTGGTGTCGATTGTTGCTATTTGATAGGCCTCGTGGCGGACTTCTGACGTCAGTGGAAGTAGGTGGGTGTCGAGGTGGAACGTCGTCCTGTTCGCCTCTAGGGAGTTGAAGGGAGATCAAGATTAGTGGAGTGGTGATGATGACACAGGGCTCCATAAGAGGTCCTGCTTCTCAACCTCCTCTTCATGCCGTGCCATGCCAGGGGGGCAGGCATTGGTATACGGTCCATTTTGTCTTCAGAAGATGGAATAGTAATTCGTGGCGTAGCTTCGGCTATGCTATGTCTAGTAAAAAGTTCAGCGTCCTCACGGTTCTTTGAGAGACAGGCGGTGGCACGCATCGCCTCCTTAGGCGGTGGCGATTTCATGGGCGCCGTTCTGGTCGACGGCGGCCTCGTCTTCGGCCTGCAACAGCTCCTTGTGGCCGAAGTCTGTTCTGCGCCTTATCTTGAGACGTTTCGGAGAACTTTGTTTCCTTAGCCGACCTTGAGAGTCCGACGACGGCAGGGAATCGCTTCGCTCTGAGAAGAAGGCCCTCTATGGACGACAAGCGAGTGGATCTCCATCTTGTTGATGAGGGTTGGGTCAGAGGCCGGTAGAGTCGGTATTTCTGGAACGGGATCGACGGCCGGCCGAGGCGGCGGGCCGTCCGAGATGCCTTCCGTTGGGATCAGGCTTAGTTGTGGCCTCCAGGCGTAGCTGCGAGGCGGAAGGTGAAGCGAGAGCAGCGGCGTAGTTTGCGACGCGGGTGATCCGTCGGAAGCGTGGAAGTTCCGTAATGCCCCGTTGTAGGTCGCACCCGGAACAAGTACGAGGCTGGCCGTCATACATAATTATTGCACGGCATTAGCAGATCTGTATATAGGACGTGGCTTCGGAGATCAATGGCGACTTGTAGGACGCCAGTTAGGACAGGATAAGCCCGAAATTCCTTCCATTTATCTGCCATATGGTCGTGCACTGTGGCGTATGGTCCGAGTGCCGTGACGACTTCCTTTGCTGTATGTTCGAATGGCAATAAGAAAATGAGTATCGTACGCATGCCTAAGCCCGAGTGGTCAACGCTCAGCACCCCGACATTACCGTCAGAGTGTGGAAAGCGGAGCCCCTGTTTGGTCTCGCGTAGGATGCGTTCGCACGTCGCTTCGTTAATGATTTTAACACGGAACGCCCTGTTCACGATCGACATGTGTATTCCTATGATATTGATCGCCGAGATCTTGACTTTTATCTCGCAGAAACCACCTCATGTGCTTAGCGTCGGGCATAGTCGTTGCAGAAAGTAAATCGGTGTGTAGATTTACGGTAACGGTTCGTCATGTATCACAGACGCTAAACTGGCACGTAAGCAACGCCCGTCAGAATGCAAACATGGCGAGCTCTCGTTGTGTACACGGAAACACTAGCGTGTCGGCAGTGTTTCCCTGCCAAAGGCAGACCTCCGTTTAGCTATCCAAGCACGCCTCACGGCCACACCCGAATTTCCTTAAGTCGTCAACGATGTGTCTACACCCGCACTCTTACATCCATTATGCCCGGTGTCGGCGGATAAATACGATATGGCAATGGATGCATGTACAAAGGAACATTGCTTCGTACTTCTGAACAACACAGACATATCGTAAATATACAGAAGAATGGAAAATAAACCTAAGTATTTGTTACAAGATAATCAGTTTGCCTTTAGGAAAGGTAAAGGCACGACAGAGGCAATCTGGACGTTGTGCTCGATAATGGAAGGAAAATCAAGACATGTTCGTAGCAATTGTCGACCTCGAAAAAGCGTTCGCAGTATAAAAAAGATGTTGGAAATATTAAGAAAAATAGGAGTTTAGGAAACGAAGGGTAGCACACGATATGTTCAAGAACGAAGAGGGGATAATAAGACTGAAAGCGCAAGAATGAAACACCCAGATTAAAAGTGATGTAAGACAGCTATGCAGTCTTTTGCTCCTTCAGTGAAGGTGAAGGAGAATTACGGAAATAGTTGAATGGTACAAACAGTCAAATGGGTACAGAATATGTATTTCGCTGGTTCTCTGTTTTGTTTTATTATTGCTCGCGTAACAACTAATATATGAGATAAAATATGTTGCTACGAACAGAGCCCTGAAATACTTTTTAGGAATGCTGTGCTGTGACTTTCTTTGGATCATTAAATTTCAACAAAACAAATCATATTATGTTCTTATTATTCTGGATCTGGTTTTCTATTAAAGGAACATTTTTTCGTTACTGTAACTCACCATAAAGTTCAACATATCTTGCTTACTTTACAGTTATTGAAAAGGTTACTGAAAATTATTTCGTTATCAATACTGATGTTACAGTACGCAATGTTTGTTCAACATCAAAATTTTGCAGTGTATTTTTGTTAACAGTAAAACACCAATAAGTACCACGACTAACACGAGAACATGAGACTATTATCTTAGAAAAAGATGTTTTTACTAAAATGTTTGCCAGACCCGAACTACGCACAGCAAGATTTCTTTTATGTTATGAAGGTAAATTATCTTTTTGCACTATTAATAATATATCATCCGCAGACCACGTCCACCTGTAAAACACATCCTAATATCTGCTGCTCTGCCCTGCAATTCCGAAGCTGAAAGAAATAATTTTAGTTCACTATTACCTGTCCGCTTCTTTGCGGTATGATTGGTTTCATTTAATGCACTTTGAATGCGCCGCGGCAGCGCCTCGTTCGTTCGTAGCGCAGCTCTGCACCACGAATAATATTTAAATAGCTGAAAATGTCTTAAAAGGATGGGATAAAATACCAGGCAAGCTTATTACAAATCATAATGCAAGTTTTCACTAAGTAACTCCATTGAAAACATTTAAACAGATTAAATTATTACACACCTTTATAAATCAGTACCTAATGGCGTACGTCTCTCAACTTTGACAAAAGAATGCTACATGAGCGTACAATATAGTGCCACAGGCTCTTCCTACTCACGTAACTCCAAGAAGACGACAGAGAAATTAATGTTCGGTCACTACTATTTATACTCGTTGTGACATATTCTCATCTTTGTTTGATATTTAATAATTATCGTCTGTGGCGGTTTCAGTACTCGCCGACACATATTATCTTTTAAAAAATCGGTACAAAATTCTATACAAGTATAAAACATAACACATAATGATTTCCCTTAATTACATAAAGTTCACACAATCGTTGTCCAGGCAATTACAATCATCCAGTTGAATTATTCTTTTCTCCTTTTTTACCGCATATAATGTGTGTTTTGCTAAGAGACGTTACAGTATTGAGAGTCAACTGTAGATAGATGAAAGTACAGAGAAGTAGCAGAAATGAGAATAGCGAGAAGCTTAAGATCAAAACTGGTAAGCACGAAGTAGACGAAGCTAAGTAATTCTTTTACCATCGAATGAAATAACCCATGATGGATCGAGCAAGGACTTAAATAGTACACTAGCACAGACAAAGAGGTCGTACATGGCCAAAAGAAGTCTATTACTGTCACACATAGGCCATAATTTGAGGAAGAAATTTCTGAGAATGTACGTTTGGAGGGGGAGATTAGTGTTTAACTTCCCACGACAACGAAGTCATTAAAGACGAAGGAGTTCACATTTGGGAAGGGTGGGGAAGGGAATAGGCCATGCTCTTTCAAAGAAACCATCCCAGCATTTGCCGGGAGCGATTTAGGGAAATCAGGAAAATATAAATCAGGATGGCTGGACGAGCGTTTGAACCTTCGTCCTCCCAAATGCGAGTCCACTGAGTTAATCACTGCACCACCTCGCTAGGTGTACGATTGGAGCAGAGAATCATGGCCAGTGGGAAGAGCGCGGCTAAAGAGAATCAGTACATTTAAGGTGTGATGTTAGGGAAGGACCTTAGAACTTAAAAGTAGGAACGAGGAAGCTCTTAGAAAAATCGTCAAGGAAATGAACATATAGAAAACACTAACAAGAAGGGAAAGGATAATAGGGCGTCACAGAGTAACTCCCATGGTACTAGAGGGAGCTGTAAAGGGAAAAACTGGAATACATCCAACAGGTAATTGAGGCCACAAGATGCAAGTGCTGGTCTGAGATGAAGAGATTGGTACAGTAGAGGTATCCGTGGTGGCCTGCAGCAAGCCAATCAGCAGACTGATGGCCAGCGCCCAGATTCAAAAGTTTTATGTTTATAGAACCGAAATGGGTTAAATTGTACTTAATATGCTAAAAGAAGCTAAATAGAGCTAAAGAGAACTTTTGCAGAAAAATACGGTTAATTAAATGAAGGATCGATCAAATTCTTTCCGTATGCGGGCGTTACTGCAACGTATATGCAACCAAGCGCGACTGGGATGCGAGTGTATGAGAACCGACATTTTTCCAAGGGGCTAGTGTGGCATTCGAATGGAAACATTTTAATCGCCCCTTTTACTAAAGAAAATCAGTAATGTGAATTTGCACATATTAATAAAAGACAGTGGGTTGGTTGATACGGGGAGGTGACCATAACAGCGAGGTCATCGGTCCCATCACATCAGGGAAGGAAGTCGGCCCTGCCCTTTCAAAGGAACCTTCCCCGCATTTCTCTGAAGCGATTTAGGGAAATCACGGAAAACTTAAATCAGAACGGCCGAATGCGGGTTTGAATCGTCTTCCTCCCGAATGCGAGTCCAGTGTGCTAACCACTGCGTCACCTCGCTAAATAGAAAAGACATAGTAAGTAGAATGAGATTTTCACTCTGCAGCGGAGTGTGCGCTGATATGAAACTTCCTGGCAGATTAAAACTGTGTGCCCGACCGAGACTCGAACTCGGGACCTTTGCCTTTCGCGGGCAAGTGCTCTATCAACTGAGCTTCCTTTCAGGAGTGCTAGTTCTGCAAGGCTCGCAGGAGAGCTTCTGTAAAGTTTGGAAGGTAGGAGACGAGGTACTGCTAGAAGTAAAGCTGTGAGTACGGGGCGTGAGTCGTGCCTCGGTAGCTCAGTTGGTAGAGCATTTGCCCACGAAAGGAGAACGTCCCGAGTTCGAGTCTCGGTCGGGCACACAGTTTTAATCTGCTAGGAAGTTACATAGTAAGTAGTTCGGAAGGTATATAGACTACACTGAAATCAACGCACTGTCGCCGCGTTGTCGATGTGAGGTATGTTCACACCCCGTTGCGTTGAGACAAACCCAGTCAGTCTTTACTAAAATGTCGTATGACACTAGAGAATTTTTGCAACTGCAGAGTAGCATGGCGAGTGCCGGCGCTTCAATCCAGAACCGTACGACTGCTACGGTCGCAGGTTCGAATCCTGCCTCCTGCACGGATTGGAGAAGATGAATCCCAGTACGGTAGCCCGAATTGTTAGAATGCCCTACGCTGCCTATGGTCAGCAGAAGGAGAAATTTTTGCTTATTGTGACAGCTAGATGTTAAAAGTGGGAGAAATGTTGGCAGAATTCAATCCGAGTATGATCACTTGCACCTCTCTCTCTTGTGCCCTACAAAGTCTAGCACAGGAATTCCGACAAATTTCTTTAACCTTACAGTATCATTTCCTCACGTACATAAAGTATTTCTGAAATCTCCTACCCACATTGAGCCCGATACGGAAATAGCTCTAAACATCTCCTTCCACCTGAACCCGTACCTATACGTTGGTTAACTTTGTTCTTAGCAGCTCAATAATATGTCAATGACTATCATAAAGAGTCAGAGATAATATGTACTTTCGGCTGTAGTAAAATCCGTTTTTTTTTTGGGGGGGGGGGGGGGGGGGAAACGAAGTAGGCTCTAGGAAACAACAAAAACGTTGCATCGTTGGCTTGTTCAGAGCTCAATTCCAACATCTACCTGCTGCAATTCAAACCTGGAGAAGGCATTTATAGCACTGAAAAAAATGCTTTAGACGAAATCTCCGAGTCGCAGACGCATCTGGATGAAGTATCTGTTTCAGTGAGTATAGCATACACGACTAAATTAAGGAATGTTCGTCTGAAGGATACCTGATGTAGAATTTTTTGAAAGTTCCCGCGAGTACTCAGGGGAAAAACTTCGAAAGTGGATTGTGTTGAGGGGCTGCGAGCAATAGTGTCGATGAATTTGCATCATTGAGCCCTTGTGCTTTAGCGAGGTATTTCCCAACCTACAAAAATGCACGGAGATACAATGGAACAAGTTTAATTCCACAAAAACTTAGTAACGTATTCTACTGTGTATTGCAATACCAAAAGGTAATATAAAATTTCTTCTGAGTTGTAGAGCTAAGTCACAGATTGTGGTCAGACGTATGTACACAAGTCAAGTTTGTGTTTTTTATGTGAGTGTCACACAACATGCCAAGCACATTTCCTTTGATAATCTTTTTAATCAGAGTCTGGTATCCATCTTTAATGACATACACGCAGACGAGGTGCTATCCGCTAATGTATCTTGTAACTTGCTTTGATCTCGAACACCGATTACTAATAGCCGACAAACCATTTGAGTTAGAAAAAGTTACGTAGGTCTCAGAACTGTCATCTGAAATGATACTCCAATGTATTACTGAAGGATTTATACAAAGCGTTCCGATATTAACTTCGAGGAACTATCCAATATTTCATGATAATTTAGACTCTCACACTCACATCATCAAAAATAATTATGCCCGTTTGTCGCATTGAATTTTCAAGTGACGATTTTGTTTGACAAATCACGTTACAGGAGCATGTGAAATATCACACACCTGATCAAATTACGGAATATCCACGATGGAGTAACGACAATGTTTTGAAAGGGACAAATTGCTAGTCACCATATAGAGACGTTGATTCGCAGACAGGCACAATAAAGACCCCCTATACGTTTGAGTTTTCAGCCAGAAAGCCTTCTTTTAAATCAGAAAACACACACACAAATTGACACACACACACACACACACACACACACACACACACACACACGACTACTCCCTATGGTCCCTGAGGTGACCGAGAGCGACTGCATGTGATTGGGGAAGCAATTTGTGGGTTTTAGTCGTAAGGAGGAGGCTGTAGTCGCCATTGTCATGTGTGTGTGAGTTGTGCTTGCACGTGTGTGTGTGTGTGTGTGTGTTTTTCCAGTGTAGAAGAAGGTCTTTTGGCCAGAAACTCAAACGTATAAACGTATAGCCGTCTGTTTGGTTTACCTGCCTGCGACTCAACATCTCCTTTGTATGGTGAGTAGCAGTCTATAGCACTCTGGCTGCAAGAAAAATGTGATGAAATCGTAATAGAAGTGGTTGTCGGAAGGACTGACTTAGCATATAGAATAGTCAAAACAGCCATCGGTGATACTAAAAGCAAGGTGGTAACGTTAAGAACACAATGGAAATTCCGCCGTTAACTGCTATGGAGAGAGAGAGAGTAGGTGGAACGAGTATATTGAAAGCCTCTATGAGGGGAACGACTTGTCTGAGGTGACAGAAAAAGAAGCAGGAGTCGATTAGGGAAATAGATCCAGTATTAAAATCAGAATTGAAAAGAGCTTTGGGAGACTTCAGATCGAATAGAAGGAATAGATAACTTCCCATCAGAATTTCTAATATCTTTTGAGGGAGTGGCAACAAAACTACGATTTAAGTTGGTGTGCAGAATGTGTGAGTCTGGTGACGTACCATTTGACGTTGGGAAAAACATCTTCCTTACAGTTTGGAAAATTTCAAGAGCCGAAAAGTATAAAATGGGTTAATAAATGAAGTAATGGTGGGTTCTAGTTTTCTCTACATTATAATTCCTTCATCTGTAACCAATTCACCATATTTCATACTACGTAAATTAGGTTGAGATGGTAGGAACTGGATTGGATCGCTGGGAAGACTCAGTTCAAGGTGTAGTACTCGTTTCTGCAATTTTGGATGATTGAGTCGGAGACCTAGATGTGAGAAGTCACCTTATCAGATGTCTTTTTAAGTTATCTGACGGCCGCTGTGGCCGAGCGGCTCAAGGCGCTTCAGTCCGGAACCGCGCTGCTACTCCGGTCGTAGGTTTGAATCCTGCCTCGGCCGTGGATGTGTGTGATGTCCTTAGGTTAGTTAGGTTTAAGTAGTTATAAGTCTACGGGATTGATAAACTCAGATGTTAAGTCCCATAGTGCTTAGAGCCATTTGAACTATTTTTTTTTAAAGTTATCTACAGAACTTCCAGCTACGCTGACGATGAGTTTGCTATATTTGCATTTCCCTCAACCCACTCACACACATTGTTCAATATGTGCCTCAGAGATGCTGAGAGCCTCAGATTTGCACCTAGTAGCAAAAATTGGAACTAATTCCTTTCCAGCGTAAATCGGTTGCGCCTTAACCCATCTACAAGTTTCGTTGCCGTACACTAGATCTCCGTAAGTAGCTGTGCTTTAATATTAACCACCCCGTACTTCCGTTCTCGCCGTTCTGCGCTTTTCCGGCACTCACCAACAACAGCAGTGTGTCTTTCCTTCTCCGTGGTGATTTTGCGTGCCACCGGGCGCACGCCGATGCCACGTTTCACTGTTCATACGAGTACCTTACTTCGCCCGGTTATCATTAAAATGGAAAACCACGATGGGCTAACTTCAGCATCTGGCTGTGCACTGAAATATGTATACGTGTTGAGAGTTATAACGGTTGCAGATTTTGCATTACACTATCGTTGGTCGTCTCCCTCGACTCAATCTACGTACCGGTACCTCATTATCCTTTCTAGTGAGCTATCTTTTTTTCTTGGTCTTTCGTTTATGGAGTTCCTGCATTCTAGTCTTTCCTAGGTCTACCTCTTTCCACTTCCCTGGCGTCTCCACACCCACACGTTTTGAGGTATGGTATCACCAATCCTATGTCTCATGTAGCCATATACTTCATTTCGTTCTATCGGCTGCACCAATGTTGAATCCATTTCCACAGTTTTATTTCACCGTCACTTACCTAATCCATTATTCTGGTTTTGCAACACTTTCTCCAAACATTTAAATTGAGCGAAGCCTTCCACTTGCTTTGTCAGTGTCCATACTTTTGCTCCAAATGAAGTAGCCATTTCCACTAAATTCTAATTTAGTCGAGTCTTTGTAACTTTGGAGATATTAAGTCCCATAGTGCTCAGAGTCATTTGAGCCATTTCCCTGATTATTGGAGGCTTGCTGCCACGGGATGGTAGATCCGCAACCGTTTACTGCTGAGGAAATTGCATGCTACTGAGACGGGCGACCGCAGCTGAGACGGACTAAATAAAAAATTATCCGATTTCCGTTGCTTTCCTTATTCCATCGTATACATCTTCAACTTCCCTTCCGTTCGTTTATTCTTAATGCCTTCCTTGCTCATATTCCGTGTTTTCCTTTTTCCTTCGTACACCACTCTACGCAACCTCCCGTTAGTTTTACAGACGTGGAACCTGTTTCTTCTTCATTCTCGGCTACAATAATTTGGTCGTCACAAACAGCAGACTACGTATTCCCTCATTGCTTAACTGTAGATCCATACTTTGACACAGCTGTAAAATCAAAACATTATGTTGAATTTAACTGTTTTTTCTGTGTTATTTCAAACACGGATCTGTGGAAACCAGAGTAGTTAACGGCGTACAGACACAAGTATCGAACGTCTCTGATTTTGTCTCTACGTGCACAGTGTATGAAATATGAGAAGCAACGACAGCAAGGCACTAGGAGAAATGCCAAGTTTCCACAATGCGACCAGTCCTCGAAAACCGAATACAGGAATAAAAAAAGGTGAGTTTTAATAGGAGACAATTAGTCTATGCAATACTAATTAATGACAATGCGTCCGGACATGCAAGGGAAACAATTCTTTTTCCTATATGAAGATAGTAACTGTTCTGAAGAAACAGATACCAATGACGATCATGCAGCTTCTCTAGAAACAGGTGTTGTTAATATATTTCAATGGGAACAGCTGAATGTGTTCCCCGACCGGGCTCGAACCCGGGATCTCCTGCTTACATGGCAGACGCTCTATCCACCTGAGCCACCAAGGGCACAGAGGATAGCGCAACTGAAGGGACTTACCCCTTGCACGCTTCCCGTGAAACCCACATTCCCAAGAGATTGGGGGGTTCGAATCCCGGTCGGGGCACACATTTTCAGCTGTCTCCGTTGAGATGTATCAGCAACACCTGATGTCAGCTGAGGGTTTCGATTAATTATCAATTCTGTTTCCGCCGTTATTAGGGAACAGCATTCAGTCATGCCAACGGATGATGTAAGAGGCGCAAACTTTATTCAGTGCACAGAGAATATTTCGATCTTTGAAGAAGTTCGGTTCGAGGTAACAAGTGGCCTTGACAGTCGACGCGTGCTGCAGAAGGCGTGAAACACCTTCCACTCGTTAGGGTAACGTAACAGATTAGCGAGCACGCGAGGATTGTTGTTGGAAAGGAACCACCTCATGCCCATCTTACCATATTCTCTGCAGAGCACTCATCTCGCGTTTTGTAAACATGCCCGTCCCTCCGTAGTGGATACTCCTGGTCGGAGCTTCGTTCAGAAATGGCGCAGTAACCGTAAGAATCGTAAACAATCATTAAACACTTTTCAATGAAGAGCACATAGTTATTGTTCGAAACGATACCTATTATTAAGTGCTCTGATGTTTAACGCAGCACGTTCAACATTACACGCAATGTATTGCACAAAATGGCATTTGTGCTAATCCGTACTGTATACTCGTAAGCAATGCTGATATCGAATTCTCTATATTGCAAACAATTGTCCATTTATTTAAGTCTGCAAGCTTTCGTGGCCATTGTCACTTAAGCTAAAGTCTTCTGGGCTGTTAAGCCACTTCATTTTTCTTCAAACTGGGATCTTCTACAGAATCTTGTGGTGTCTATAGTAGATTCATTTCAGTTGTCTATTTACGCAACCGCACTCACACATCCGGCCCACATTTCACTTCTTAATCAGACTATGCCTGCCTTCTCCCGACTCCTTAATAAATTTGCCAACTTTTGAACAATGTCATTATATGCGCGACCGTTCACTGTCACCGCCCCCACTAGACTCCTTCATAAAACAGTACTTCATGACAGTCGACTAGAGCCGTAACTGGCGCAGCCGCCCATCTTGGGTGTCGTCACCTAATTCCTGCTGCCGATGCTAAAGAGCTTCTATCTCGAGCGTTTTAGCCAGCTACTGCATAGAACATTTCGCGCTACCATGTAAGGTTGAGCTTTGCTTAGTGAATAGCAAGTGGAGACGCTGTTACCAGGGTGGAGACGATGCCTGACGCATCAGCAAAACTGTACGGTGGAAACGTAGTGTTGTCCTTCCACGCAGATAGTAGGTCTTGTGACATACGAGTACAGTGGCCGAGCGGTTCTAGGCGCTACAGTCTGGAACTGCGCCACCGCTACGGTCGCGGTTCGAATCCTGCCTCGGGCGTGGTTGTGTGTGATGTCCTTAGGTTAGTTAGGTTTAAGTAGTTTTAAGTCTAGGGAACTGATGGCATCAGATGTTGAGTCCCATAGTACTCAGAGCCATTTGAACCATTTTGTGACCCACAGAGCCGTATTATGATTATTCAGTGCCCATTTTAAGATAAGTGTTACAATGGGGGCTTCACTGGCGGAGAGACAAGAATGGCCTCATTGTGCAGGGAACGCAGCCCAGAGGGCACTGTAAATTACTTATGTCTGCGGCCCATTAGAATTCAGGCAGCTTTTTCAGAATTTTAGTCTGATTTGAACTTCAAGCAGGGAACTGAGTTGCTAGTAGGAGATTTTGCTTCTCTCCATACCAAACAGGAACGCCTACTCCATGCACTTTTGTTGCGTTGTTTCCGTTTATTAGTGTGTGTGTGTGTGTGTGTGTGTGTGTGTGTGTGTGTGTGTGGTGCCACTGCTGACCACTTTGTTACTGC